>NC_052632.1:71209015-71809640 GCF_016161935.1 Mauremys reevesii
CTTCCAACTGTGCTCTCAACTTTACCCAGAAACCAACGCTACGTCTAAAGAGTAGTATTAATCTGAGGCCTGATCTAAAACCCACTGATGTCTGTTGTAAGACTCGCATAGACTTCAAAGGCTTTGGATCAAACCTCTTTGGACTCTTAATGTAGAAAAGCATTCCTATTCAGGAAAGCTCATAAGCAGGTACTTTCATTTTAAGCTCATGTTTAAGTACTTTCCTGAATCAGGGCCGTAGTACATAAAACCTGCACGGTTTAAAAATGTCTGTTATGGTTCACAATAAAATGCTTGTTGTAAAATTAACCATGAATTATTTTCTTTTGAAATTCTATCAGGTTTTTTATGTTAATAAATGTGCTTTATGAATATAGGCCCCTTTTGTGACCTTCATCATCATCTTGCTATCTCTAAATTCCTGCTGTGTGCTTTGAAACAACAAATGAGTTCACCTTGATGTTCTCTAGCAACATTGCTAGGAAATACAATCTCCTCATGTCAACCAAAGGTACTGAGCAATTCTCATACAGTTTAAGCTTTTCTTATAGTGCAAAGCAAATAGGGATTTAAAATGTCATGTTTATTGTCCCCTCTTCTTTTCTGGAATTTGCAACAACAAATAAAATCAGATGATCATGTTGAATGGCTTTGTGGAAGAAGTGAAACAGAAATTTGCTAGAACATCTGAGCGTCTGCAATTTAGTATGCACTGTATAGTGGAGAACTCAAATACAAAGACATGCCAGAGACTCCATGAAGTCCACTAGGACCTTTTGCTAGAGCTGGTATGTGGAAGGTTCTTAAGCTCAGCTTCTCAAAGGTATTTAGGCACCCAACTCCCACAATAGAAGTTTAGGCACCTAAGTACCTTTGAATATCTGGGCCTTAGATTCTACAGCAATGGTCATCATTATAATCTCCACAATCAGGTAGGTGGGTAGGTTTCTAGCAGTGAGAAAACAAGCTTTAAAGAAATGTGTTTCTAACAATATTTTGTTCTCTCCTTTCTTTTTGAGTGATGTGCGGATGGACAAACTGCCTTAGAGACAGCAAGAACCTTTCCAAAAATTGACCTGCCCCTGGACAGCTCCTTTTGTGAAGTAGGAAACACTTGATAACATGTTTAGGTGCCTCTCCACCTGCCAGGGATCCACAATCCCACATGCTGTGAGTATAGTCACAGGAGGTATTCAGCTCCTTGTAGCATGGGGCCTACAATAGACACTCTTGCACAGTGACTTTTTTTTTTTTGAGTTAGTGTCCTTAGACATGTGTTGCAGCCAATTTTAGGGTTGATTGACATAAGAAGTTATGTTTCTCTTTGTCATCATTTCTGGGTCATATGGTTTTGCTCACTATGGGCCTGATCTAACTCCACTGAAGTTAATGGGAGCCTTTCCACCGACTTCACTGGACTGTGGATTAGCTCCAATGTATGTATGTTTACTAAATTACATTGCACGGCTTTGAGAAGATCGCTGCATGGGTATACTTATGCTCATTCTAAATTTCCACCTCAGTTAAACACAGCAGGGATTTCCCAAAGCAAGAATGTAAATGGTCTTGTCTCAAATCTGAAATCAAACGACTGTTCTTTCTGCCCTAGCACACAGGCTGCTGATGGAGTGGAATGCAGGTTCTTTCTATCAAGCTTTCTGCCTTCACATGGAAGGTTATTTACTCTGTCATGTGGTTCTGGTAGATTTGTTAAAGGGATACTATCAGCTTGAAAATCATATTTACAGCTAAAAAGGTTTGTGCTTCCCAAGTAACACCAAAGATGGTATAAATTGACTTTAGCAATGCTTTTGATATGGTCTCCAACAGTATTCTTGCCAGCAAGTTAAAGAAGTATGGGCTGGATGAATGGACTATAAGGTGGATAGAAAGCTTGCTAGATCATCGGGCTCAACGGGTAGTGATCAATGGCTCCATGTCTAGTTGGCAGCCGGTATCAAGTGGAGTGCCCCAAGGGTCAGTCCTGGGGCCAGTTTTGTTCAATATCTTCCTTAATGATCTGGAGGATGGTGTGGATTGCACCCTCAGCAAGTTTGCAGATGACACGAAACTGGGAGGAGTGGTAGATATGCTGGAGGGTAGGGCTAGGATACAGAGGGACCTAGACAAATTAGAGGATTGGGCCAAAAGAAATCTGATGAGGTTCAACAAGGACAAGTGCAGAGTCCTGCACTTAGGATGGAAGAATCCCATGCACTGCTACAGACTAGGGACTGAATGGCTAGGCAGCAGTTCTGCAGAAAAGAATCTAGGGGTTACAATGGATGAGAAGCTGGATATGAGTCAACAGTGTGCCCTTGTTGCCAAGAAGGCTAACAGCATTTTGGGCTGTATAAGTAGGAGCATTGCCAGCAGATCGAGGGACATGATCATTCTCCTCTATTCTGCATTGGTGAGGCCTCATCTGGAGTACTGTGTCCAGTTTTGGGCCCCACTCTACAAGAAAGATGTGGAAAAATTGGAAAGAGTCTAGTGGAGGGCAACAAAAATGATTAGGGGCCTGGAGCACATGACTTATGAGGAGAGGCTGAGGGAACTGGGATTATTTTGTCTGCAGAAGAGAAAAATGAGGGGGGATTTGATAGCTGCTTTCAACTACCAGAAAGGGGGTTCCAAAGAGGATGGATCTAGACTGTTCTCAGTGGTAGCAGATGTCAGAACATGGAGTAATGGTCTCAAGTTGCAGTGGGGGAGGTTTAGGTTGGATATTAGGAAAAACTTTTTCACTAGGAGGGTGGTGAAGCACTAGAATGGGTTACCTAGGAAGATGGTGGAATCTCCTTCCTTAGAGATTTTTAAGGTCAGGCTTGACAAAGCCCGGGCTGGGATGATTTAGTTGGGGATTGGTCCTGCTTTGAGCAGGGGGTTGGACTAGATGACCTCCTGAGGTCCCTTTCAACCTTGGTATTCTATGATTCTATGATTGTCATAAATATAAAAGGAAGAGTAATAACTTCTATGTATGCAGTAACATAAAATCCCTCCTGATCAGATGTACTGAATCTTTACCTGTAAGGGGGTTAATCAGTTCAATTAACCTAGTTGGTACCTGACCAGAAGGACCAATGGGGAAAGAAGATACTTTCAAATCGAGAGGGGGGGGTTGTTTGTGCTCTCTTTTAGTTGCCTTTCGGGACAGAGAGAGAGACCAACCAGGTTAACCAGTTCCTAAAAAGATACCTGAAATATACATATAAAATTACAGAAATTGTAAGTAAAAGCAAGGAAATACATTAGATTATCTTTTGTTTTAGCTTGTGAATTTTCCCTATGCTAAGAAGTAGTTTTATTCCTGTTTTTTGTAACTGTGAAGTTGAGTCCAGAGGGGAGTCCTCTGTGTTTTTAAATCTTTTATTACCCTGTAAAGTTACCCTCCATCCTGATTTTCCAGGTGTGATTCTTTTACTTTATTCTTTATAATAAAGTTCTTCTTTTAAGAACCTGATTGATTTTTAGTGTCCTAAAAACCAAAGGGGTTAGTCTGTGCTCACTTTGTTAACCTATTGGTTAGTATGTTATTCTCAAGCCTCCCCAGGAAAGGGAGTGATGGGGCTCGGGGGGATATTTTGGGGAAATAGGGACTCCAAGTGGTCCTTTTCTTGAATCGTTGTCTAAATCACTTGGTGGTGGCAGCAATACCATCCAAGGACCAGGAAAGGAATTTGTGCCTTGGGGAAGTTTTTAACCTAAGCTGGTGGAATATAAACTTAGGGGGTCTTTCAAGCAGGTTCCCTCATCTGTACCCCAGAATTCAGAGTGAGGAGGGAACCCTGACAATGATAAATAAAAGTGAGTAGAGAGAGATTTATTTCCAGTCTGTTTACTTCGAACATTTGACTTCATCACGTTCCTTATCGTCAGTGTCACTGTTATGAGTGTGGTCGGTTGCACTTTCTGGCTCCAATACTAGCATGATCACATCGTCGCTTGCATGCGCTGCTTGCAGGGAGCTCCTCTGGAAGGAAGCAGAAGAGCCCCACAGAATATTTTTTAAACTAATGTTTTTCCCTAAAACGTCAAGATACACTGTATAAAGAGGGCTCTATCAGAAAACTGAAGTTTTTGTATTCGTCACTGTTGAAAAAAATTAAGTAGGCAGTGCCCCTTTAAGAGCTACTGTTTTATAAATACACTTCCTTTGGACTGTTTGTGTTTTGGACTAATTGTGCAACTCGCTCTCCCGATATGGGTCTGCGCTGTGGCCTGCACTATCTCAGGATTCCAGGCTTACCACTGGACATGGAGAGAGAAAATAACAGTCCAAGGAGAGCCAGCAAATTGAATAGAGGGTGTTTTATCTCAACCCAGGCAAAAAACCCTGTAAATGGGGAAACATAGACAGTTACATAAGAGTGAAAGAAAAACAGGCTAATACTCTGCGAGGGAAGGAAACTAACTATTCTCCCAGAGAGCAGGGGCAGAAAAGAGATCTGGTCCAACCTACATCTCTGTCAACATACCCCCAGCTAATGAACCCTGTCACTCATGTGATATTCCCTTTAAAGATTTCTGGGTAGGATATTTCCACAGCACTAGGTTTGAAGGTAGTGGCCATTGCATGTCTCCAACCTTCTCGCTTTTTCCGTCTCATTCCTGTCCTGTTTCTGGACTCAGTAAGCTGAAAAAGTTGCTGTGGGTTGACAAAGACCCATTCATCTCAAGCAAAAGCTGCAAAGCTTAGGGCTAGTCCTGATGTGAAGTCTGGAATGGTGGGTAGTGCAGTCTGTGCATATCACTTGGCATTATGGCTACTGCTGTGAAGTATAAGAGTGAGAAAATCAGTAGAGTGGTATGGCTTTCTTTGCCTCTTTGTAGCACCATAAAGCATACCCAAGACAGCAGGATTGGGAGCCAGGGAGGCGGCAGGACAAAGTGAGGTGTAAATTTGTACATGCAAATCGTCTGGGATTTATGCTCTTTGGAATGATCCACTGGGGGAGCTAGATGATACTTTATTGCCAGGCATGCTATGGTGAGAAAGTTCAGGCTGCATGATTAATGAAGGACAAGTAGGTGGCATTGGCCAAAACCCCCCTGAGGAATTTTTATAATAATACTTAGGTCTTTGATAGCGCTTTTCATCAATAGATCTCAATACACTTTATAAAGGAAGTTAGTATCATTCATCCACATTTTACAGAAGGGGGAAACTGAGGCACAGGGAAATGAAATGACCTGCCCAAAGCCAGTCAGCAGCAGAGCCAGGAACAGAACCTGCGTCTGAGGGGTCTATTCATTAGGCCACACTGCTCTGAAAAGAAAACAGAGGATTTGTCTGTATGTTGCCTCAGTCCACACAACAGGGGTGTAAATTCTAGTGTGCACTAGCGCTGCACACTAACTGACCTGTGTGGACCGTGCTGGCATGCACCAAAAGTTCTCTAGTGCACATTCATGTAGTCCAGTTTCAAACAGCCCTCTATTAACGCGCACTAGGCAAGTTCTAGTGCACACCAGCAGAGTCTCACAGGCCAGTTAAAAGCTAGTGCACACTAGAATTTACACCTGTCTGGTGCAGATGAAGTCCAGATGTAAACAAGTCCACGGCATAAGTCCAATTCTCAGGCACTGGGCTCAGCACTGAAACTTTGCTCATGGAAGCTTCTAACTGGATTAAAATGGTTTCACCTTTCAATCTGAGAGTCTTTCCAATGGCTTTATTCAGCCAAGCCTGTCTCAAAGCCTTTGGCGATTTTGGCTGAGATTTTAGACTTTTGTGTTCAGAAGCTTTCAAAACATCCAAAGGGCCACTATCTCTGCTTGCTGTATTGGCATTTAACAACTCCATGTGTCGTCGTCATTCTTACCCTTCCTTGCTTTTCTTTGTTCCCTTTCTGCTTGTGGATGTGGAATAATCAGAGCAGTTGTCATTTGAACTCAAGGTGATAGTTTCCCCAAAGCTGATCCAGCTGTAAATGCATTTACTTTTCCTAAGAGCACTGAGTTCCAGGTAAATTTCCTCACTCTGCCCCAAGGGAGATGAGCCAGATGGCATTCTCCTGGCACCCGGTCTGACCCCAGACTAGTACAAATGTAGGCAAAGCTGTTTGACATCCCTGTCACTGGGCAGCCTGAGCACAAAATAAAGAAACGGAACATGAGGACGTAAATGGCAAAGCGCTTCGCTCTGTTGCAGCCATGCATTCCTTCTGTGCCTCTTCCTCATTCCTGCACCCACAACGTGGCAGTCGGGGGAGTGAGCCCGGGGCAGGATGGTGGCAAGACATCTGAGGATAGAGCCAGTTTGTAGAATTTTTAAATATGCCGCCCAAACCCATGCTCTGGTGACGTTTTTCCCTAGGAAAATGTCCTTATTGCTGCAGAATGAAAGCTAGCGTTCTTTTCCCCCCAAGATCCAGGCTCCTGCTCACTTACTGATTGCACAGCAATGTCCTCTTGCTGTCCTGTTGCTTTTATTAGCATCGTCTCTGGGGTCAGTGCTTCTCTGAACGTGGCCTGCGTACTCGCTTAGCGTGGAGGCTTTGCTCTATGTAGTGGGATCAGAGAGCTGTGCCCCTTGTTCTGAAATACCAGGGATGTCCTTGTTTTCCAGCAGGAGAGAGAGGAGCATGTATTTACAGTTTCCCATAATTATATTTTATGATAACCTGATGCTAGTGTGAACACCACGCTGAACGTAAGGAACTAATTGTATGCATCCTACTGAATAATGCAAAGCAGTAACAGTCCTTAGCCTTGTACTGCCTGAGAATTATAGAATCTCTCCATCATTGAAATCTCATAAACTTTTAGCAGATAGAGAAACTAAATCTACATACAAGGTTGTCATTGTCTCACTCTCATATTGGGAGCATAGGAATTGCTGTACTGAAATACAGCAAATAGCTTGTCTAGTCAGATCCTCTGTTTTCAAACTGGCTAATGTGCCAAATGCACCAAAGGAAGGAGTAAAATGCCTAATGGCAGCTCGTTAGCTTGTAGGTTTCAGCCTAGCTCCTTTGAAATCAATGGCGCCATAGTGACTTCTGCTAGCTAAGGATCTGGCCCCTAACTGTGCAATTCTCTGCTACTGTGGCGGGTAGGGAAGAGAAGAGGGAGTATATTGCATTGAAGCTAGAAGTCTGAATGGAATGAAAGGGAGGAGGGGGGAAGCAGATGACCAGGTTCCTAGGTGACCAGATTCATAGAGTTGAATTGCACGCTGGAGCCAAATGTCTCCAGAGTTCAGGTGTACAGATGCAGAGTCTGGTTTGGCAAAGATCTTTTCAACAAGGGTGTTGGATTTTACCTACCCGGGGCATAAAACAAAAAGAATTGGCCCCCTCGGAAGAAGTTTGCCTGTGAGATAGAATTGTCTGTTCGCTTAAAGGACAAAGGCGAAAATCAAGAAAGGGCAAACAATCAGCAGATCACTGATGTGATTCAGTACTGAGCTTCCTAGCCTTGAAAAGTGTTTCTGTGAGCTGTTAAACCTGACCATTGATTTTAAAGACCTGGCCTAGACTGTGGGCATCAAACTCTCCAGAAAATCTGGGCCTTACGATGCAACAAGTCGTCATTCCAGTTGCTGAAAAATAATTGTTTAACAAGAGTAGCTTAACACACTTTGTGGAGTCATGGGCCGAAAATGTATAGAGCTGGGCTCAAGTCTTGCTGTCTGTTGTGCTGGTGTTTGGTCTTTCTCATTAACCTTCCCATGCTCAAAGCAAGGCATTATTCCTCCCTGGAGCACCAGCATGCTAGGAGAGATGGCCTGCTCGTGTGCCTCTAGCTAGCATGTATACTATAAAGAAGAGCAAAGTTCAGTCCCCAGTGTGTTCCTCGTCAGTACCCCGTGGAAGTGGGCTCCTGTCATCAGCTATCCTTATGGGTAAGCTACATCTCTGGACCCCTTTGCATCAGTGATGCTACTTGGACAGGATTCAGCCCTCGAGGTGGCATTTAAATCTATGGGATTCAGCCTCAGACCTGTACGTGCTCCTGTGGGCATCACTCATGTCACCGAGTATTTCTGTACATCCGTGAGTTTCATGTTGTGTGTATTCTGACACATAAACAGCCGTGATTAAATTGAAACCCCATAATCAAGTAAGGGTTATTGTCACACATGGCTAAAAGGTTCAAAGCATATAATTAGTTTGCTCTGTTTGCATCAGGAGTGCCAGCTGCCAATATATAGCAATACCAGGAGCTATGGGTCACCATTGATCCTGTTTCTGTCAGTTGCAATATATGCAATCATTATTAAAACGTGCAGATTGTTTGGTAAATGGCACAGTCTGTGAAGGTCAGGTAGATTAGCCTTGTCACTGTAAGGGACAGGCAGTGGCTTTCCCAGTTTGGTACGTAGTCCCTTGACTGGTTGCATTTACTTTTATTTCTCCCTGAATTTGCCTGGAATAAGGGTAAATTTATAATTTTTTTTCGAGAAAAGAGAAAAGACACCACTGCAGCCACTTCTGCTGGTTTCCATAGATTCTTCCATTTAAGCCAGTGTTTCCCAAACTTGGGACGCTGCTTGTGCAGGGAAAGCCCCTGGTGGGCCGGGCCAGTTTGTTTACCTGCCGTGTCCGCAGGTCCGGCTGATCGTGGTTCCCATTGGCCGTGGTTCGCAGCTCCAGGCCAATGGGAGCTGCTGGAAGCAGCGCAGGCTGAGGGATATACTGGCTGCCGCTTCCAGCAGCTCCTATTGGCCTGGAGCAGCGAACCGGGGCCAGTGGGAGCCGCGATCGGCCGAACCTGCGGACGCTGCAGGTAAACAAACTGGCCTGGCCCAACAGGGGCTTTCCCTGCAAAAGTGGCGTCCCGAGTTTGGGAAACACTGGTTTAAGCCAAAAATGGTCAATAAGATTTTCTTAACAGCAAAGGCAAGCTGCTGCCATGTAGGGCTAGCTCTGGCCTTCTGTTAATGTCGCAGCGTTCAGCAGAGTTATTCCCCCCCAAGGTTTGTTAGCTTCTTTCTTACCCTTCCGAACAAAAATCCTAGAATAACTCTCTGGTATAAATAGCTTTCGGGATCATACTAGCAGCTAATCTGGAAAGCAAATCCCGTTTTGGTAATTTCTAGATTGTCTTTCCGAACAAGAGACGTTTTCCCTTCATTAGCAAGTTCTGAAGGTGAATATTTCGCGTCTGTTGAGTACACATTTTTAACTCTGTCCATTAAGTTGTTTTTAAAGGGCCGCCCTGGGACATACTCTGAAGATACACAATAGGAGGAGCAATACATGCTCTGTCATGGCATATTGCTCTGTTACATATCTCACTAGGAACCTGTTTAGTACATTTCATCGTTTCAAACTCTGATTTGGCGTTGGCATTGGGCAGCATTTTTTTAAAAAAAAGCAAAGTTTGTTGTCAAAACCTAGCCATCCTCGGCAATGAAGGGATGTCATTTAATCGCTAGTGATATCCCCCCATTTAGCTTAATGTTGAAACCAGCAGCCCACTTCCTTGTGTGTCAGTTTCATTCTCCACGATCTCTGGGCCTCCTGGGTATTGAGCTTGGGAATGAGATACTCTTTGCTCTGAGAAGCGCTGCACCGTAAAGGTTTGAAACAAAAGTCTTGTGTCTGTGACCTTTAGCAGCCTTCAGCATGAATTAACAGTCCGCTCTTTCATTAGCAGCGGAGTCAAGGCTCATGTACTCCTGATCTTGATCTCACATACTGCACGTACTGGTGGTTCATTCCGATTTTCTAGCGTGCAATATTAGCTCCACTCCCTTTCTGATCTCTGTGATCATATGGCTACACTCACGGTACAGACACTGGGAAGAGAGTACAGACACTGCATGTTTCCCCTCCCCCTAGCAGGGATAGAAATACCAGTACTGACAGTGAGGCTCTGCTTAGGAGAGCAGAGTACAGACATTCCAGAACTCTTAGGGTACATAACCTACATGGCTTTCTACATGCCCCAGCTGCGCCTCCCCTATCTGCAGTGTAGCGTCCTGCTATCTTGCAGCTGCTGGAGCCTTTCCCCACTGTAGGGAGACTCTGGCAGGGGAGAGGAGTGCGGAACTCTCCTCTGCCAGAGCCATTCACTGCTGCTTGTAACTACACACAGCAATGTGGACGTGGCCTGTTTTTCACTGCCGCATGTAGCTCAGGGATTTCCCTACACCCCTCCCTGAATTTCCCCAACATGCACCTCCCCAGTTTCGTGAACTAGTTACAGGCAGTGTTGCCAATTTAGTGATTGTTTGGAAATCTGAATTGAAATTGAAACATTAATACACACTTTAAAAGCATATAAAGAGTGTGATAAAATATGTGTATCTGACAAAGTATAATAGATTTGAAAAGTATGAACATAGACTAGCTTCCTTATACAGCTGTTGTTTTTTATGACAATGTCAGTGCATTCATTTTGGTGACGTTGGCCAACCTAATAATTTCAAATGATGATTTGTAAGCAAAGTCTAAATGAGCTCTCCCTGACAGCTAGTGATGAGGTGGGGCTGGGCGGAAAGGCTTCAGGACCAGATTGTAGTTACATTTACACCTAATCTACCTAGGTATCCAGCAAACAGAGCTGTGTTGCCCAAGTGATAGATTTTGGCTGGGGCTGGGTTAAAAATCACTTGAATGCAGGGGGTTAATGAAATGTTGTTGTTCTTATTGTATGAGTAAAGGGCAGTAGAATTGTACTTAGCCTGTGCTGATTGAGGGCATCCATAGAGAGAGTGGGGAGGGGTGTTTTGCTTGATGGTCTGCCTGAGTCACAAGTACTATTTGTACCTGCTCCTCTCCACTGTTTAACGACAGAGCTGATTAGGCTCCATAGATAGTCTTTTGCTTTAAGTGACCACTACAGCTAAAATCACTGATAATCAGGTCTAAGTGCTTAGACCTGCTGTGGGACAGTGTTTCTGTGGAAGAGACAGCCCAGATCGCACTAGCAGCGAGGTTCCCCCACTGAGAGCTCAGCAGAAATCACTGAGAGCTGGGTGGAACCTCAAGAGACCAATTCGCTGAAATCACAGTGGCAGGTGGCAGCAGAAGGTGATGGCGCAGGGCCATTGGCAACAGAGCAATGGAGTCAATGGTGGCACAATGAACAACAGTGGCCAGAGTGAATAGTGAGCAGCTGGAGGAACGAGCAAGGTGCCTTCTTGCCCCCCCCCCCACCTGAGAGATGAACTCATGTGAAAGCACCTCTGAACTCTGAGTCTCCACTGACCAAGGACAACACCGGTGAGTGTTAATGAGGCTGTTAAGAATGCTGGAGACACAACACAATTCATGCGAACACATGTGGCTGTGGCATCATACTTTCTATTTAAGCAAGAGATACCACACGCTACAAACTGGAGGCCAATGTTAAGCGCATTGTCACTTGTTCATCCTGAACTTGAACACTGGTTCCAAACAAGACCAGCAAATGCTCATTATCTTTCTGCAAGAAACTCAACTGATTGGCTAGAAGCATGTGGTGCAACAGTGAAAGACTCAACAGTTGAAAAAGTGAAGAACTCTCTCACCACATTCAAAAAATGTGCATACATAGCTGATGAATGAACCGATGCAAATGGGCATCAAGTATTAAGTCATTGTGTATGCTATTTTGATATCAGTGGTAGGCCAGTAGATGCATTTCTAGATATTCAAGTTATAGAAGACACATCGGCTGCATCTGTGACAGCCCACATCTTAGAAGAGTTAAATGCTTGTCAATTGGACCCCAAACAGATGGCTGCTTGTGCCTTTGATGGTGCTGCAAACTTCTCTGGAAGACCTGGTGGAGTCCAAGCTTTGTTCAGAGAAAAGTGTAACCCTAATCTCTCCTATACACACTGCAGAGGCCATCTACTCCAACTACCGCTAGTACGAGCTGCAGACTCTTCAAAAGACATTAAAAAGCTATACATTTAATGTCTTCATTATATTCTTTTTTCAGCAAGAGTCCAAAAAGACTGAATATCTTGGAGAATATAGAAGATACTCTGGGACTGAAGTTCAAAATAGTCCAACCTGGGAAAACCCTCTGGCTGTTGTCTTAAAATTACTCCAGCTGTTATTACTGGCTTTGGGATGGATCTAAGTAGTGAAGCTGATGGATTACTTTTGCTACTATGTTCAGAGAAGACTATTGACATTCTCTCTCTTGTAATGACCACTTGGGTCATTAAATAATGCCATCCAGGCATCTGCTACAACAGTAGTGGATCTTTGTCCAGCAATAGAAGCTACATTTGGATCAATCAGACAGCTATCCTTTGAAAAAGTACTGGAAGAAGCAAAGACTTCAGTCCAGAAGTTAACTAATGAAGGCATTTATATTGAATCATTAAGTGAAGAGGACAAGAAGTGTTTGGTAAGACAACTGAAAAAGTATACCAACTCGATTCTTAAAAATCTACAACAGCAACTTCTAGATTCTACTCAACCTCTACGTAGCTTTTACAGATCCCTGTCCTATAAAACACTGACAGTTGAGTGGAGTGAGGCACTACCAGCAATGGGGTGCTGTGTGCTCAGGACTGAATAGAGAATTTGAACACAGAGTAGAATATCATATGACGAATGAATGAAGATTTGACTTCAACTTCTTTTTTTATCATCACTAGTGGCTCGAGCTGATCTTTATGCTATGTTTCCTGGGATGAAAGAAGTAGAAATTCTTCTCTTGCTACTCCCAGTCACAACAGTTACAGATGAGCGTTCTTTTTCATCATTGAATAGAATTTTGTGTTCTGAAAGAAGTCGCCTTCTGCCTGATCATGTGACTGAACTAATGAGCATATCTACTGAAGGAATGGAAGTACCGGACACATGAGAAGCCACCAAAGATGAACACATTGTATTCAAGAAGTTCATTAACAGAATTGTGCAAAACTATAACAAGAAACCAAGAAGGATGTAGATGTAGTGCTTCATAGAAGGATGGGTAGCCAACTTTAATTTGTGTGATGATTTTAAAACATGAGTTAAAAATAAAATGGTCATGAAACATTTTTCAGTTTTTATATGATGCCATACAGCCCACCTTCACCCTCATGGTCTCACCCCCTCATTGGCCCTGACACCTCCCTCCCATTAATTTGAACCCCTCCCTAATTTCAATTAAAACACTGGTGTAGCTACATGTACCCCACATGTTACTCGAAGAGTAGACAAGACCTGAGTGCACCCATGTCTGGTGTTTGGTCTCTTGCCCTTCTATGTCTCAGGGTGGAATTTCACAATTCATTCTGTCTTAGACTGGGACACGGCTTCCCTACCCGGGGGGTACTCACAGCGTATTACCCTCCAGGTGCAACTGGGTTTCATGCCTTTGCATTTCTTCCCTCCAGGACCCTGTGATGAGTGATATACTGACCAGCAGCTTTAAAACTCTGTGTTTTATTTAGCAGTTGGAATAAAGCATTAGAGAGGATTTTAAAACAGCAACCAAACCTAACTCACTTTCAAAAATCCCACCTTATGTCCCTTAGGAAAATGAGACTTAGGCTCATACATCACCTAGGTGCTTTTGCAAATTTTACTCATCGACTCCTCTATCTGAAAGGATGTAACCTTCAGGATGATAAATGCTGCATTTAAAAAAAATATGGCAAGAGATTCTGAAAATCTAGCTATAGAAAGGAAATAGAATCCTAGTAAAGAAAAACAAAGATGGGAGAGAATGGATTCAGTGGACCACAGCACAACAGGTTTTAGAAAAATGGCTTGGAACGATTTATTTTGTAACAACATTCTATAATCCTATAATCCTTTGGAAAGCAAAGGGATGGACTGCAGCTTTCTGCCCTTAGCAATTGCATGCTGTGGCTTTATTATTAAACCACAATAATTAAATATTCAACCTGGAGAAAACATCCATGCATGCAGGAAGGCAAGAAATTGAAGCCCTGGCTAAGAAGCTGTAGAAGGTACTTTTGTATCTGGAAATGCTTTTGGTTTTGGAAATAAAAATAACAAAGTGGATGCTTTGTAACCTGGGATCTTATGAATGTAAAATCTCTCTTTGGATAGCTTTTGTCATTAGCATCTCACCGTGTTACCTAAAAGCTGGCCTTTTTCCTGTCAGATAATGTTATAACCGTTTTCTGTAAGAGTTGTTACTAATTTTGCCCCACATGAGTTTTCTCAAGTCTTAGAGCTGATGTGGCAATCCTTACTTGTAGGAGTAACCCCGGTGGCCTTACTAGCGGCATAGTCACTTAAAGAGTTCTAGTAAATGGGACGGCTCATGTGAGTAAGGATTGCCGAAGCAATCATGCAGGGAAGTGTCGATTCGTCTCCCAAAGCTGGGATTCCTTCACATAACTAGGGACCTGATCCAAAGACTAGTGAAATCAGATGAAAGGCTCCCATTGACTTTATCGGGCTTTGGATCAATGTCTATGGCCCCTGATCAGCAAAGCATTTAACCACACGCTTAAGTCCATCCTTCTTCAGCAAATCACTTCAGTGCATGATGAATCCCAGTGGAGACTTAAGCACGTGCCTAGAGTTCAACACGTGTTTAAGTGCTTTGCTGAATAGGAATAGAGTGCTGACTCAGGGCCTACGTTGAGTGTCACAGCAGCATTTTCTTCTGTAACCTGGCATGACGTGGTCCTTGGTACAAAGCCAGGATGAGTAACTTAATGTAGACTTAAAGAGCCTGGCCCAAAGCCCATTGGAGTCAATTTGGGAGTCTTTCCTTCTTGCACCCACTGTACTTTCCCTATACTGTGTGTTGGCCAAACCTTTGTTAATGAAACTCTTTTTGGTACAATGGAAGATTTCATTAGATAGACCTGTTCACAGTGCGACTCTTTGTGATGAACTGGGAAATAGCTGTATTATATTTTCTAAATATAGTGCATGCCTTTCTGTGTGTGTTGTTAAGGGGTTACTTGCTAAGGAATTAGAGGAAAAGGGTGGTTGGGGGAGCCAAGCAGGAAAAGTTAAAAAAAAATGGCCTAGATAAGGAGCATCCCCACAAACACTATGGCTGGGTGCATTGCCATGAAGAAGCGACTCCTGGGCCCCAGCCCTGGTGCCATAGCTTGTTTTGCCAAGACTGCGAAGAGAGAAACCCAGGGACAGCAGCAAGCAGGCTGGCTTTCCCAACCCAGAGTCAGGAATAAGCTGGACCTAGCAGAACTCGCCATAGAGAGGTTAAATTTAGTAAGGAAATATGCCTATGGGACTCTGTGGTGTTAACCCATTTCCTAAATCCTGTGAACCCATTTGGTAATTACAAGCTATTTTGTTTTGAAGATGCTGGTGCCGAATCACTTTCATCAGCTGCTGTCACACGCTCCCTGAGAAAAAGGGCTTTCAGGTGCCTGATGCTGTTGGATTAGCATGGCTGCTGCCCAGAGACTGAGTCCTGGAGTGGCTGGGCCTCCTGGTTCTTCCCAGAGTGCGGTGGAGGAAGCCAGGCTGTCACCTAAGTGGTACCCTTGAGATGGATTAAAAAGGGTGTAAGATGCAGTTTGCCCAGTGAGCGTGACAATTAAAAATAATCCTGTTTAGCGCATCTCCCATTAATAATTCTACTTTAATTTTGTCCAATCTTTCCTTAGCCACACCATAATGAACAAATGCCATCTCTATTTCAAAACTGTGCAAAAGAGGAACAGAAATCTCTCTCCCTTATTATCTGATACATCAAATGACAGTCAGACGTGTCAAAAATGGAGACGTTATCTTGAAGGGATTTACTTTTGTAATTTCTGCTAAGGGATTTTTTTTTCCTACCAAACCGTTAATATGTCACTTGGAGGTGGATTTTGTTCAGCTCTTTGTTTTTATTTTCCCTCTGTGGTGCTTTTCTTTGTATCGATATTTTTCTAGTATATTATCTTCATGACTGAAATCTTTTTATCTCTCAGTGATGTAGGAGGCAGAGTTACCTGTCGTTACATCCTTCCACTCTCTGGAGATGTCTAGTAAAATATCAATCCTCTTTTCCCTCTGAACATTTCCAGCTGACAGCCACAAATCAGGCCTCTATCACTTTTTGCTCTGGAGTTGTCAATGTCGTTTCCTGTGTAGGTTCTTTCTAAACTCTGGTGAGCATGGTGTTTGTTGCTGTTGATTTTCAGACATGCCATGTGTCATCAGTCAAAGTCAGGAAGGATGTCTTAACCTAATTACAGCTTTTGTGAGGGAACAAACTAATCAGCAGAGCTCTAATTTGTTATTTCCAAATATAGACTTAAATATATATGTATGTGTAATACAGTATTTCTGCTCTGTGGTCTCTGGGATCTACCACAAATCCTACGAGAGAGGAAGCAGAGTGTAGATGTTACGCGTTTTGTAGCTAGTTTATTTCTGGGGATTGACCAAAGGAAGTGGACAGCAGGATATACACAGTTCTTTTCCCCCATCTGCTTAACCAGACATGTTTTGACTTGTGTGTGTGTGTTTTTAGATAATTAAGCTACAGAGTGTTCAGTTCTCTGTACACCTACTTCTGCAGCTGCTGCATGCACTCTGCTGCTTTCTTCCGCCCCCCTCCTCCAGTTCCTGTGGCCAATGTACTGCTAACAAAAGTATTGCCTGAGCTTTCTTTTTAACTTAAGGGTGGGCTGCCCCATGGGGATTGATTTTCCTGTTTCTCTTTATAAATCTTCTCTGAAAATGTCAGTCTGTTCCTGTGCCATAGAGCGGATGGGTACCTCAGAGTGTACATCACACTTGGACTCTTTGAGGGCCAGATTCTGCCTGTGCTGCAGGTGTGTGGTAGAATAATGCTGGAAATGAACAGTTATGTATTTCAACAATACTGTATATGGTTATAAGTCTCCCACTTTATTATTTGGGTAGGGCCATTCCAGTTCCTTAGAAATCACATACATCCCCAGTTACGCAAGCCAGGAAAGAGCAGAGAGCTTCTGTTCAGGTGACCCCTTCCTCATGCACACAGAGAGAAATAAATCCATGGGGAGAAATTGTCAGTATAGATCTGGTAGAGCAAATCACATATGATGAGCACTAAGAATTTAATAATATGAGAAAGTTGGATTAAAGGATCAAGTCAGAGCTTTCTGAAAACTCCAGTGTTTGCGAGTTGAATTCTGACAGCGGATATTCTAATCTAACGTGAACTCATTATGCAGGAGTAGGTTGGAGCAAATTGTTGTTGCTAAAAGTCAGCTACCAGATTACTAAGTTTTTTTTATTAATTTCTAGAAAAATAAATAAACCCAGTAAACTTGCCATGCAGAACATGACTGACACAGAAGCAATCTCAGATCATTTTGATTTTTCTTTCAGTGCACATGCTCTCAGTTAAACCATGTCATTTCATTACTAATATACTAGAAGATGATGTTTTTATTTGCACCTTTTAGTGATGCTGATCCATAGCACTAAGGTTTCCCAAGGTGGAGTTGTGGGTTTTCTCATCTTTTCTGTTGTTTGTTAGCAAAGTTGATGGATGAGTGAGCCCCCACACGAGACAAACACAAGCAAGGAAGGTAGTTTGCAAATTCAGATGTACTGGTTCTTTAGACTCAGTTTGCTGAGTCATCTTAGGTTCCGAAAGCCATGTGCACCCACAAGGAAACCATAATCTTAGTGGACTTTCTGTCCTTTGGGGATGTTTTGGTTATGTGTAGGTCTCCGAGTTGGAAGAGCAGTCCTGCAGACAACAGTTTGTCTAATTTCCATTAGATGGCGCTATTGAGTGAGCACAGAGCCCCATCTCAGCCAGGTCAGGGCCTCCTGGAAACATGACAAAGTGTACATGTGAAAAAAGCAATGGCTTAGAAAAGTATATATACTTATGGTTTTTTATCTGAGGAACAGTAAATTGGAGCTGAGTGGCAACAGGAATTTCTGTTCCATGGGAACTTCTGACATTTTGGAAAAATATTTCATTCTGAATCAGAACAAATTTAAAAATTTCCTGCCAAATAAGAACATTCTGAAAACTGTTGGTCCAGGACCATTGCATCATTTCATTTCAATACTGTTGATTCATTTCATTTTGATAATGTCAAAACATTTCATTTCGATAAGATAAAAACTTCTTGTTGGACTTTATCATGTCAATCTCATTTTGACTTTCATTGTATATTAAAATATTATTACAATGTATATAAATGTATAACATGAATGTCATCACTAATAATATAAAACTTATGATATTATTTTAATAATATATAACTTGTGAAATGAAACAACAAAGTTGAAATGAACCATCTGAATTTACATTCAACTCACTGCCTTTATCCCAAGGAGAACTAATTTGACGAAGCTCCCTATCTACGCAGAGAACATGAGCAGTGTGGAAAGATACAATGCAAGTTGATATGTACCTCAATCTTGATCTGGATAGAACCACCTCAACACATGAGGCAGCTCATTCTCTGTATGCATTTACTAACTAGATTCAATAAAACACTTCAGCACATGCATAAGTCCCACTAAAGTCAATGGGACTGAAACATGCTGAAAGTTAGGCATGTGCATTTACTTTGCTGAATAGGGAGGTTTTGCTGAATTGGGGCCTTAATCCTTGCCCTACCCTGAGATGATGTAGATGCCAATTGTGTGCTGGTTCTCTCTTGTCCACCATTAGCTCCTTCCGTGGTACCCCAAATATTGTAAGTCAGCTGGGAGCCTTTTCAGAAAGCTGTGGACATACTTTAAGCTGTCACGGTTTATTACATCCATGGAACCTACATTTCCCTCGAGTCATTATGCTGTTAAATGAAACATTTGACATTCTAGTTAAAATTGTCCTTCCTTTTCCTCATCTAGATACTTTTCTTTGTTTTTTCTAGTTGATTGTTCCACCAATTTCTCTTTAGCTTAAAGGACTTAGCTTTAAGCTTTCTTTCCCTAATAATAAATCTCCCAGCGGTTTTGAAGACTGGGAATGAGGTAGCATCTAAGACAGCCAGGACCTCTAGAGTGATCACCTGTTGGATTTCACAGGTAATTTCTCTCTGGCATAAGCCTCCCACTGATTGCTGTTCCTTTGTTGTTCCCAGTGGAAAAACAAGTTACAGAGAGGCAATAGATGGTGCAAAGGTTTGGGGTACTAACCTTTTGTCCACTGTAGGTTCAAATTCTGGCAAAGTAAGGGACACAAAACTAGCTTTTATGGTCTCACCCTTGTGGGTAATAGGAGTAATGCAGTGGTAAATTAGGCCCTGAATGTTTTGCTTTTCAGTTTACTGCTATTTCTTCAATACACTTGATAAAACTACAACTTGATGTCATCTGCAAAATCAACACCATATTATCTAAATGCCAAGATTTTATAAACAGCTGCCGTAGATGAGTCAGAAACCAACAGGACAGGAAATCATGGAATGAAAATGGAGATGGCTGATACACATGGAGGAAAGAAATGAACAACATAACAAGACAGGCATTGGACTGGATCCCCAGGGCATCAGGCGATGAGGTAGACCAAAAACAACTTGGAAATGCACAACAGAAGAGGAAAATGACATGAGAAGAAGCTAAGACTGCAGCAAGAGACTGCCAAAGATGGAAGGGTAGTGGTAAAGCCCTCTATTATGCATGGAATAAAGAGGTGTAAGTCAAGTCCTCAACACACACATCTCCCAGTCTCTACCATACCCTACCTGAGGCTCATATAACTCAAATCAGCCAAGACTGGCCTCCTTTTCGACATCTCTTGTTTCAGAATTTTCAAGGACTAGATCTGCCACCAGGGAACTGGTTACTCTCCTGGGCTCCAACAAGTTGCACTTACATATTCAAGACACTTCAGTATTGAGTTTTTTAAAAAAAATTCATCATCCATTTCTGAGGACAAACTGATGGAGTGAAATTGTGTTCTGTTAAGCCACTCAATTCTATGGGATTTTGCTGGAGTAACTGACAGCAGAATTTGGTCCTTAACTACTATCTCCTCTTAGTCTTTGCTTTAGTATCAGAGTCACAATTTGATGGTTCTTCACCAGGCTGCTTCTAATGTCTATGGTAGTTTTGTATTTCGTTCACCTGTTTTGTTACGTTGCTCTCTTGAAGAGTTGTAACTTTCTACCTGCTGCTACAACCACAATGGAAAGTAACGGAGCAGAGGTCACCTCTATCACCCAATTTCTACCAGAACTCATTTATTTAATGGCATTGCAGACTGTTCTTTATGACACATAATCCACTGGATAATAGCAGGCTGCAAAATAGATAGGGGCTGGTATTGTTCTGTGTGGTGGCAGATTGTATTCCAACTGAAAGAGCATATCCTTCTAATCTGATTTCTATTAGTGCTCTGAGCAGGATACATACAATACATTTTATGTGTCCAGTGAAACTGTTCATCAAAGGCTGTGATCATAAATCAGTAATTATCAGTGGCAATACCTCTGGAGTTGTAGGTCTTAGGGTAAGTGTATGATGTTTTAAGGTTGATGAAAGCAATCCTCAGCATCCTTCCCAGAAGACAAAGGGGCTTCTCTCAGGCTGTGATTGCTGCCAGACCAAAATCTATCAGCTGTTATGTTTATAAGTTGTTTCATCCTGTTATCTGCATTGTTTACTCTGTGCTGTTTAGAACAAAATCCTGACATTTTTTCATGATGGAAAAATGTTTTTGATAAATGCAGCAGTTCAAGGGATGTGGCATCTGGCATGTTTATGAAGACGGGGGAAAATCACATTCACTTGGCTGTGGGCCTATGTAAAACATATGTACATCCTGGGCCTGGGTTACCAGTTCCATTTATGTTCTTGGCGGAGGAGAAAGCAATAACTTCCCAGCTGTGTAAGACCTTGCTTAGACCAATTCCCTTCTTTATTATACTGCACTTGCAATATAACCCTAATAGGAAGCAGCTGCCTAGCCACACTTGGGAGAGGAGGAATTCAAACTTCCAGACAACCCGCTTGGTGATTAAGTTCTAGTTTAGTAAAGGTGAACCAGAAAGTTTCCATCTATGGTTTTCTCCATCTCCTTGTTCTTGTTTTTTAGTCTGAGGAACCTCTGAGTCACCCTCTTGCTTATACATACTGTTTCCAGCTTAAATGGAACTGATGTTTCCTGAAATAAGTATCAAGAATTACTCCATCCAGAAAACGGTCTGAAGAGACCAACAGCATGATTGTACTTTTTATAAGATACTGCAGTACTTCATAACAACAGTCCAAACCACTGCAGTAGTAACCTAACTGCAAGGATAGTGAGTCATGGCCCGGAATTTAAAAGACTGAGTACCTAAAGTTAGGCATCTAGGTCAGTGGCTTGACTTTCAAAAGCGATGAGCGCCCAGCAGCCCCCGTTGTCTTTCATTTTCTTGTACCTCAGCTTTCCCATATGTCACATGAGTATGATACTTCCTTAGCACAGTGGGATGCTGTGTAGACTGATATTTAATTATTTTTTTAACAAAGTACGGATGGTCTCATGGTTCAAGCACTGGACTGGAACTTGGGAGATCTGGATTCACTTCTTGGTTCTGCTATGGACTTCCTGTGTGACCTTGGGCAAGTCAATTGATCTTCCTGCTCCTTAGTTCCCCGTCTGTAAAATAGGGCTAATAATACTTCCTTTC
This sequence comes from Mauremys reevesii, assembly GCF_016161935.1. Lineage (NCBI taxonomy): Eukaryota > Metazoa > Chordata > Testudines > Geoemydidae > Mauremys > Mauremys reevesii. The sequence goes on from NC_052632.1 coordinate 71,230,479, forward strand.
TCTTACCCTTTTTCTGTCTGCCTCTGTTTAGTTTGTAAGCTCTCCAGGGCACAAACTGTCTTTTACTATGTGTATGTACAACACTTAGTATGACGGGGTCCTGACCTCACTTGGAGCCTGTTGTGTTAATTATTTAAGACAAAAGTCCTCTAGGTGCTACTGAAATACAAATAATAAATAATTATATTAATTTTAAAGCACTTTGAGCTAGATCCACCACTCATTGAAATCAACGGTAATTTTTCCAATGAAGTTGAATCAGGTCCTATGGGTTCCATGATGGAAGGCACCAGAGAAGTGAAAACTACGAGCAATATGCTCACTGCAATTCTTCTCTGGCACCCCAAATTGACTAGGATTAGGTCTCCCTGGCTTCTCCTGAACTAGTTTCCATTGCTGTACTAAGGCTCTTCTACTTTTTTTTAAAGTTATTATTTCTGACTGCTTGGCTTTTCTTGAGTTCAGACTGTTCCATTTAATTGAATTAGGCTCACATGCCTGCTGATGACCATGACAAGTGTGAAAAGTTGAGTTGAAAAGACTAGCTTGTTTGCCAGGCAATGGCTGGCTGACTTATTCCAAACTCAATTTTCATCTTTTCCACGGCTATATTTTATTTACGGACGGCACATAAATAAGTTGCTTTGCTTTGACATTTTCCAGCTATCTAGAATAAAGCCTCCCCTTGATATTTCTTCAGTGGGCACCTTTGGCTTCACACATTTGCTCTTCCTGCTTGTATGGTTTATGCTGATATTTTGAGTAGTCAGAATTTTTTTCCAAGTTAAGAGAGAGAATCACTTATTGACCTGACTTTTATTGCTGCTCTGAGCCAAACATCGCCCATAAATTGAGTGTCCTCTAACTTTTATCTGAACGAAATGCTGTAAATTTTATTAAACATTTTTTGTCTCTTTCCTGCAAGAATATTAGTGCCATCTGACCTCGAAAGAACAGTTCCATCCTTTTATTAAATACTCCGGCCCAGTTCTTCATATCGAGCTATATTTTAAGTGAGTTTAGTTGAATAAAATGTATAGTTATGGCGCACAGTGGTTTAATGCACAAGCCTTCGGCATCTGGAGACCTGGGGGCCAGACCTTCCGCTCAGACATTAAGTAGCACAAAAAGTACCCTTCGGCCAAGCTCTGCTGTGCCATTGGCAGAATCACAGCACAGGGATACTACAGAGGCTCTTATGACACCCGTTTCCCAATCCCTGAATATGAATATGACTGGTGTCCTGACACCTTGGAGACACCCAGCTGGGGCTGGTGTGATGCCCAGAAGCTTCAGGATCAAGAAGGCGGCAAATGGCTTAATTGTATCTTTGCACAGGCCTACTGAGTTGTGCCAGGGGCACAAAGGTCTGACCTCAAGATCTGAAACTTGAATTCAAATCCTGCTTCAGCTCTCAAGCAATATATGGTTAGATTCACCTTACCTCCTAATGGACATTGACCACATCACAAAAACACTGCCCAAAGAGACATACTTAGGCATACCTGACAGTCTCAGCCCAGGACTGTAGTGTAGGGGAGTGATGGAAGTGTGAAATGCACTGGCGGAGTTGATTGGAGAAACAGGGGATGCACCAGCTTCTTTCTTGGCTTTGCTCCCCTCAGGATTATTAATCCCTCACTTTCATGAGCATCAAATTCACATCTGTTAATCTATAAGGTGCCACAGGACTCTTTGTTGCTTTTTACAGATCCAGACTAACATGGCTACCCCTCTGATAAAGGGCTTGATTTTCGAACACATTTTTGGCCTGACCCAGCTCCAATTGAATGTATTGGGAATCTTTCCCTTGGCTTTAATGGGTGCTGGATCAGACTGCAAGTTTGTTTGTACAATGAATATGCAGTTGTGGGTACATTCACATGCATGTTGGGTAAGTGCATGAATCAGTATGTCTATTTGCATACAACAAATCAAGTGGCTACTAGCAGTTGCACTGATCAACCCACGTAACCTAGGTACGTGTTTTGAATGCCTCCCTTGCTTGATAATCTGGCCTTACAAATATGTTGTTTATAATAAAATACAACTGTTTCCTAAATGAGATATAATGAGGGAATCATTTGGATAAGATAGAGGTAGAGGGAGTGGAAAATCTGATGCAGAACTATACGTGTGAAAGAATTAGTTTGCCAAGAAAAATAATCCTTCACTGTAATTGGTAGGGATGAGTAAAATGATTGATAATGTTGGATTTCACTGTACTCTGATAAGTGAATCTGGATTCCACAGGGGAAGGGAAGGCTGGTGATACTGCATCAGAGACATGCTTTGACAGTCATACATTTGGCTGCTGCTATGGCGATCCTACTTTATCTAACATTTCTAGAAACCTTGTCAAAATGTGGCAGCTCAGGAACCAAGTTTCCTGGGCCTAGCCTTTATTGTAAAAAGACTTTTGATAATTTCCTTGCTCTCCAAAACCCAGCGAAAAAATGACTTGCCCAGGCTGAGTAGAATTTTGCAAGGTTGCTGTGTAGCATTTGGCATAAAGGGATGGGAAAGAAAGTAGCGACATTTCTGCTGTGCTGGTATCGCAGCATGTCACTGTGCTGTCAAAGATTTGAGGAACCCCAGATCTGAAGACCTCCAAACTTTAGAAGAGTTCAGATCTGGCTCTGGTCTTTGGCCCCAATCCTTCTACTTGTTCTGTGTTGGCAGATCCCTGTGCCCGTGTGGAGCCCCACTGATTTCAACAGAGTTGATTTTAGGAACAAGGATCTGCTCAAGTAACGCCACTTACAGGCTCAGGGCCTGTGTGGCCAATCTCTGACTTGAATTAAAAAATCCTTCCAACTATACATTAGTCTTGAAGAAGCTCCCAGTTGTCAACAGAATAACCTCTATCACATTATGTTTGAAATTTCATTATGCTTTTGTCTAGCACTATTTCACCTAGACAGCAATAAGAGTATTAAGAGCGACTTCTCAAGCAGTTTTAGTAATAAAATGTTTCCTGTCTTTGTCTGGAGAGCTTTATAGAATTAAAGAAAGGGGGAGGAAAAATAGAGATGATGAGGGCTTCGTGACGCAATGAACCTTGAATGGTTTTTGCACATCGTCTGTTTTGAAACTTGTATCAGATTTCATAGATAAAAGGCTAATTTTGTTACTTTTTTGGATTAATTTGTTTTGTCTGCTCCGCGCAACTAGGTGATTTAAATGGCCCGCAAGTGAGCAATACCTTGGGGACAAAATTTAGTTTTATGATGCATATTATTCAGACTGTAAAGCTCAAAGTAATTGAATCTCTGTTCCTAGCAACGAAGATTGAGTATTTTGATTTTAAATTTAAGTGTCTATATAAACATGATGCCTCAGGGCTTTGCTGATTTATAATATATATGATTTGTAGGGTGCCTTAGTGGCTTCAGCTGAACCCTTTTCATTATGTTGTTCTTTGGGAAAAAGTATGTAGCCAATAATTCTTCCCTTTCCAATAGTCTAATATTGCTAATGCTCTTTTCTGTATAATGCTATTAGCTAAGCAGCTGTTCTATACTTCAAACACATTACAAAACACCTCCGAATATCGGCCCTTCTGGGTTCTAATGATAATTCTTCGTACAATTCTTTCTTTTGTGCTCTTCTCTCTCCTTCCCCCCCGCTCCTCTCTGTTAGGCTTCTTCAGCTCAATGCCCATAATGATAGAGGAGATGCTGATTCTAAAGCCTGGTCTACACTAGGCGTTTAAACCGGTTTTAGGAGCGTAAAACCGATTTAACGCCACAACCGTCCACACTAGGAGGCACCTTATATTGATTTTAATGGCTCTTTAAACCGGTTTCTGTACTCCTCCCTAACGAGAGGAGTAACGCTAGTATCGGTATTAACATATTGGATTAGGGTTAGTGTGGACGCTAATCGACGGCATTGGCCTCCGGGAGCTATCCCACAGTGCACCAGTGACCGCTCTGGACCGCAATCTGAACTCGGATGCAGTGGTCAGGTAGACAGGAAAAGCCCCGCGAACTTTTGAATATTTCCTGTTTGCCCAGCGTGGAGCTCCGATCAGCACAGGTGGCGATGCAGTCCGAAATCAAAATAAAAAAAGAGCTCCAGCACGGACCATGTGGATGTGATCGCTGTAAGGGCAGGCAAATCCATTCTATCAGCGCTCCGTTACAGAAGATGAAATTCAGAATCCTTTTTTAAAAATCTCCAGACAGACGCCATAGCAGGGACTCAGCGCACTGCAGCGTGACAAGCGTAACGGAAAGCCAAAGAATCAAATGGACGCTCATGGACTGGAGGACTGAAGCTATCCCACAGTTCCTGCAGCCTCCGAAAAGTATTTGCATTCTTGGCTGAGCTCCAAATGCTTCTAGGGTCAAACACAGTGTCCGCGGTGGGTCAGGGCATAGCTTGGCAATCTACTCACCCCCCCCCACACACCCCCAGAAGCGAAAGGGAAAACAATCCTCTGACTCTTTTACATGTCACCCTATCTTTACTGAATGCTGCAGATAGACACGATGCTGCAGCCGTCAACACCAACATCATCACTCCCCCCCCTGCCATGGGTGGCTGATGGTACAAAAGGACTGGTAACCGTCCTTGTCATCAGCCTATTGGCACATGGGGCAGTAACCATGCTGACTAGCATCCGTCAGGTCGATCAAGGGCGCCTGGCCCTAATTTTTTCTGGTGGTGGATGGTGCAATATGGCTGGTAACCATCGTCATCATAGCAACAGGGGGCTGAGCTCCATCAGCCCCCACCCTTCATGTGTAAAGAAAAGATTCAGTTGCCCCTGGACTAGCAGAGGGATGCTGGGCTTCTCTCCTACACACTGCTTAATGTCCTGTCCGGACTATCATAGCAGCTGGAGGCTGCCTTCCACTCATTTCTCACTAAAAAGTCACCATGTCTTATTCCTGCATTCTTTATTACTTCATCACACAAGTGGGGGGACAATGGTATGGTAGCCCAGGAAGGCTGGGGTAAGAACGGAATGAACAGGTGGTGTTGTTACAGGAGCACCCCCTGTGAATAGCATACAGATCATAATTTCTGCAGGATCTGACACAGAGCAGCTGTGCTCTCTGGTTCTATGATACAGTGGTTATCTAGTACACTTGCCTATATTCTAGGCAGGACTGATTCTATTTTTAGATACCAAAAAGGAGGGATTGACTCAGGGAGTCATTCCCAATTTTGGCTTTTGCGCCCCTGGCTAAGAGCAGCCAGGGGCACTTATGACAGCAGCAAATGGTACAAAAGGACTGGTAGCCATGATCATCTGAATCCTTTTTAAAATCTCCAGACAGACGCCATAGCAGGGACTCAGCGCACTGCAGCGTGACAAGCGTAACGGAAAGCCAAAGAATCAAATGGACGCCATGGACTGGAGGACTGAAGCTATCCCACAGTTCCTGCAGCCTCCGAAAAGTATTTGCATTCTTGGCTGAGCTCCAAATGCTTCTAGGGTCAAACACAGTGTCCGCGGTGGGTCAGGGCATAGCTTGGCAATCTACTCACCCCCCCACACACACCCCCAGAAGCGAAAGGGAAAACAATCCTCTGACTCTTTTACATGTCACCCTATCTTTACTGAATGCTGCAGATAGACACGATGCTGCAGCCGTCAACACCAACATCATCACTCCCCCCCTGCCATGGGTGGCTGATGGTACAAAAGGACTGGTAACCGTCCTCGTCATCAGCCTATTGGCACATGGGGCAGTAACCATGCTGACTAGCATCCGTCAGGTCGATCAAGGGCGCCTGGCCCTAATTTTTTCTGGTGGTGGATGGTGCAATATGGCTGGTAACCGTCGTCATCATAGCAACAGGGGCTGAGCTCCATCAGCCCCACCCTTCATGTGTAAAGAAAAGATTCAGTTGCCCCTGGACTAGCAGAGGGATGCTGGGCTTCTCTCCTACACACTGCTTAATGTCCTGTCCGGACTATCATAGCAGCTGGAGGCTGCCTTCCACTCATTTCTCACTAAAAAGTCACCATGTCTTATTCCTGCATTCTTTATTACTTCATCACACAAGTGGGGGGACAATGGTATGGTAGCCCAGGAAGGCTGGGGTAAGAACGGAATGAACAGGTGGTGTTGTTACAGGAGCACCCCCTGTGAATAGCATACAGATCATAATTTCTGCAGGATCTGACACAGAGCAGCTGTGCTCTCTGGTTCTATGATACAGTGGCTATCTAGTACACTTGCCTATATTCTAGGCAGGACTGATTCTATTTTTAGATACCAAAAAGGAGGGATTGACTCAGGGAGTCATTCCCAATTTTGGCTTTTGCGCCCCTGGCTAAGAGCAGCCAGGGGCACTTATGACAGCAGCAAATGGTACAAAAGGACTGGTAGCCATGATCATCTTAGTTCTTCTTCGAGTGATTGCTCCTATGCATTCCATGTAGGTGTGCGCGCCGCGCGTGCACGGCTCTCCGGAACATTTTTACCCTAGCAACTCCGGCGGGCCGGCTGGCGCCCCCTGGAGTGGCGCCGTCATGGCGCCCCTTATATACCTCAGCCGGCCCGTCCGCTCCTCAGTTCCTTCTTCCCGCCCGTGACGGCCAGTTGGAACAGTGGAGTGCTCCCTTACCTCCACAACCCTAGTGTTTCTCCATAGTTCTAGTGTAGATAGTTTTAGTAGTTAGTTCAGTTCTTGTTGTAGTTATATATATATTTAGTGTTAATAGTGTTAATAGTTACGGAATTAGAGGGTTTGCCCCTCTTCTTCCGCCCCGGTGCGGGCTTATGCCCGGAGCACCGGGTTTCAAGCCCTGTGCGACTTGCCAGCGGCCTATGCCGGTTAGCGACCCGCACGACTCTTGCCTCCGCTGCCTCGGAGAGTCGCATCGGCCAGATAAGTGCTCTATATGCATAGCCTTTAAACCTCGTACGAGGAAAGAGAGAGACTCTAGGCTGAAGCACTTACTGATGGAGTCTGCGCTCCAACCTCCGGCGCCAGCTCCAGCGGCACCGAAAACCGCCTCGACAAGCAGCGCTCCGGCTGCACCGAGCCGCTCCGGCACCGAGCCGGCACCAAAGACCCGGCACCGCTCCCTCTCCCCGGGGAGGAAGCACAAGGCGCCGAAGACGGCTGCCGCAAAACAGCAGCGAAAGCCGTCAGCCCAGCCGCCTCCGACGAAAACGGTGCAGGCTGAGGCAGTGCACGCCTGGCCCGTCGAGTCCGGTTCCGCCCAGCTCCCCGGTGCCCACCGAGGAGGAGCTGAGGATCCCGTCGACGCCGGAGGCGTTCGCGACGGCAAGAGAGCTGATCGAGGCGACGGCCCCGTCATATCAGCCGCCGGCACCACCGGTGCGGACATTCAAGTCCCTCGGCAAGCCAGCGATGGTGCGCCCCTCATCTCCGGGCGACCGTGGCTCCAGAATCCGGTCTCGATCCCGGTCTATCTCCCGGCGAAGGTCACCGAGGCACCGCTCCCCATCCCGCCGTAAATCGCCATCACGACGCCGCTCAGCGTCCCGGCACCGGTCGCAGTCCCGGCACCGCTCTCCATCGCGGGGCCGGTCGTACTCCCGGCGGCGCTCCAGGTCCCGGTCACGAAGTCACCGGCACCGCAGCAGGTCCACGTCCCGGCACCGCGGACATCGGGACTCGCGCAGAGGCGTTCGTTCCGCCAACAGCCCTACCGTCCCTTCAACCAGGCCAGGTCTCGGCCGTTTAACAACCGCCGAACGGCCCCCTTCCGCCGTAGACCGTCAGGGGGGCGGCGCAACCAGGCGCAGAACTCGTCCAAGGCTCCGCAAGGCCAAAAGCCGGCCTTTTGACGGGACGCCCGAGGACGGCCCATCACTCTCCCCCCAGGATCCACCCCTTTTGTTTTCCAATCGCCTTGCCCGCTTCCTTCCGGCGTGGTCTGCTATAACATCGGACAGCTGGGTCCTCAGCACCATCCAGCACGGCTACCGCCTACAGTTTCTTTCGCCCCCCCCCTCCCACCCACCTTCCCCGTCCCTCTTCAGGGACCCCTCTCACGAGCAAGTCCTCATACAGGAGGTGCAGGCTCTGTTGAGCGTGGGTGCTATCGAGGAGGTGCCTCCCTGCAGGCGGGGCAGGGGATTCTACTCCAGATATTTCCTCATCCCCAAGGCGAAAGGAGGTCTTCGTCCCATCTTGGACCTCCGGGAGCTGAACAGATACCTCTGCAAGCTCAAGTTTCGGATGGTAACCTTGGGGTCCATTATCCCTTCCTTGGATCCGGGAGACTGGTTTGCCGCCCTCGACATGAAAGATGCTTACTTTCATGTGGCGATTTACCCCCCCCACAGACGCTTTCTGCGCTTCACGGTCAACGCGACCCACTACCAGTTTGCGGTGTTACCCTTTGGCCTCTCCACTGCCCCGAGGGTGTTCACCAAGTGCATGGCGGTCGTGGCCGCAGCTCTCCGTCATCGCAGAATCCACGTATACCCCTATCTCGACGACTGGCTGATCCGTGGGCGATCTCAAGAACTGGTGACAGCCCAGGTGTCAGAGATACTGCACCTGTTCCGGTCTCTCGGCCTCCTCGTCAATGCCGAGAAGTCCCAATTACTGCCGACACAGCGATTGGAGTTCATAGGAGCAGTCCTCGACTCCACCTCGCCAGGGCCTGCCTCCTCGTTCGACACGAGACGATGGCCTCGCTCATTCGCACCTTGCAAGCCTTCCCTTCCACGACGGCCCGGTCCTGCCTTCGCCTGCTGGGCCACATGGCTGCGTGCACCTTTGTGACCGCGAACGCGAGGCTGAGGCTCCGTCCGTTCCAGATGTGGCTGACTTCGGTGTACCGGCCCCACCGCGACCCTCTAGATCTGGTGGTCACGGTCTCAGACCCCACTCTCCAGACGCTCACCTGGTGGCTGCATCAGGAGGTGGTCTGCGCCGGGGTTCCGTTTCGCCCCCCTCGCCCGTCGGTCACCCTGACCACAGACGCCTCGGCGCTTGGATGGGGGGCTCACATGGGAGACCTGCACACTCAGGGCCTCTGGTCAGCCCAGGAGCTCTCCCTGCACATCAACGTCAGGGAATTGAGAGCGATCCGCCTGGCTTGTCTCGCTTTTCTTGCACACCTCCGGGACCGCTGCGTAGTGGTATACACGGACAACACGGCAGCCATGTTCTATCTGAACAAACAGGGCGGTGCCTGATCCTCCCCACTGTGCAAGGAGGCGATGCTCCTATGGGACCTGTGTGTAACCCACTCGATTCGCCTCGAAGCGTTCTTTCTACCAGGGGTGCAGAACACGCTGGCCGACCATCTGAGCTGGTCCTTCGCTGCCCACGAGTGGTCCCTTCGCCCCGACGTGGCCCACACCATCTTCCAAAGGTGGGGATTTCCCCAAATAGACCTGTTTGCCTCCAGGACCAACAGGAAGTGCCACAGGTTCTGTTCGCAGTACCAGGTCGGGCTCCGGACTCCATCTCCGATGCGTTCCTCATGTCCTGGACGGGTCCCCTTCTATACGCCTTCCCGCCGTTCCCGCTAGTCCACCGAGTACTGCTCAAGCTACGGAGGGACAAGGCCCGCGTCATACTCGTCGCTCCGGCCTGGCCGAGGCAGCACTGGTATACCCTGCTCCTCGAGCTATCGATCCGGGATCCCATTCCCCTACCGTTATGGCCGGATCTCATCTCTCAGGACCTCGGCAGGCTTTGTCACCCGAACCTGCAGTCGCTGCATCTTACAGCCTGGTTCCTGAGTGGTTGACCGACGCGGAGAGGACCTGTTCCGCGGCGGTGCAGCAAGTTCTCCTTGAAAGCAGAAAACCGTCCACACGCTCTACCTACCTGGCAAAGTGGAAACGCTTTGCCCTTTGGTGCGATCAGCAAGGTCTTAACCCCTTCTCGACCCCGCTCCAGACGGTCCTTGACTACCTCTGGTACCTGAAAGGCCAAGGTCTCGCGATCTCGTCCCTGAGGGTACACCTGGCGGCGCCGGCCTTCCGGCCTGCTGTAGATGGTCGCTCCGTGTTTCCAACCCCATGGTTGCCCGCTTCCTCAAGGGGTTGGACCGCCTACCCGCAAGTGCGTCCGCCGGCTCCTACGTGGGATCTGAACCTGGCTCTCACCCAGCTGATGCGCCCGCCCTTCGAGCCCATGGCCTCCTGCTCCCTCCTCCATCTCACCTGGAAGACGGCCTTCCTCGTGGCAATCACATCCGCCAGACGAGTATCCGAACTCCGCGCCCTGACGGCGGGTCCCCCATATACCGTCTTCCACGCGGACAAAGTGCAGCTTCGGCCACATCCGGCCTTCCTCCCAAAGGTGGTGTCGGCCTTTCATCTTAATCAGGAGATCTTCCTCCCGGTCTTCTTTCCAAAGCCGCACGCCTCACCTCGTGAGCAGCAGCTCCACACCCTCGACGTCCGTAGGGCCCTCGCCTTTTACATTGACCGAACTAAGTCCTTCCGGCGTTCCTTCCAGCTCTTTGTCGCAATTGCGGAGCGCATGAAAGGCGAGCCTGTTTCATCTCAACGGATTTCTTCCTGGGTGACATCCTGCATACGGGCGTGCTACGAACTTGCTCGCGTCCCCCCGTGCCGGCTCACCGCACACTCGACAAGGGCGCACGCCTCGTCAGCCGCCTTCCTGGCCCACGTTCCCATCCAGGACATCTGTCGAGCGGCCACCTGGTCTTCCGTCCACACCTTCGCTTCCCATTATGCGTTGGTGCAGCAGTCCCGAGACGACGCAGCCTTCGGCTCTGCGGTACTACACTCCGCCACGTCTCATTCCGACCCCACCGCCTAGGTAAGGCTTGGGAATCACCTACATGGAATGCATAGGAGCAATCACTCGAAGAAGAAAAGACGGTTACTCACCTGTAGTAACTGGTGTTCTTCGAGATGTGTTGCTCCTATCCATTCCAGACCCGCCCTCCTTCCCCACTGTCGGAATAGCCGGCAAGAAGGAACTGAGGAGCGGACGGGCCGGCTGAGGTATATAAGGGGCGCCATGACGGCGCCACTCCAGGGGGCGCCAGCCGGCCCGCCGGAGTTGCTAGGGTAAAAATGTTCCGGAGAGCCGTGCACGCGCGGCGCGCACACCTACATGGAATGGATAGGAGCAACACATCTCGAAGAACACCAGTTACTACAGGTGAGTAACCGTCTTTTCCAATTTATGGAAGGGTTTGGATGGTGCAATATGGCTGGTAACCATCTCTGCTGTCATGCAAAAGCAAAAGCATGCTTCTGTGTAGCGCTGCTGAATTGCCTCTGTGAGCGGCATCTAGTACACATACGGTGAGAGTCACAAAAGGCAAAACAAGCTCCATGCTATGGCATCTGCCAGGGCAATCCAGGGGAAAAAGGCGCGAAATGCTTGTCTGCCGTTGCTTCCCCAGAGGAAGGAGTGACTGACGACATTTACCCAGAACCACCCGCGACAATGATTTTTGCCCCATCAGGCACTGGGATCTCAACCCGGAAGTTCCAAGGGGCGGTGGGGGAGGCTGCGGGAACTATGGGATAGCTAGGGAATAGCTACCCACAGTGCAACGCTCCAGAAGCCGACGCTAGCCTCGGACCATGGACGCACACCACCGAATTAATGTGCTTAGTGTGGCCGCGTGCAATCGATTTTATAAAATCTGTTTTACAAAACCGGTTTATGCAAATTCGGAATAGTCCCGTAGTGTAGATGTACCCCCAAGCTCACTCATGCCAGGCTGGCGGGCTGCTGCTCTGCTGATGTCCACATCACATTATTGCAAACAGTAGGACGGCTATTGCTATATCTGAACAGGGTCAGTTTTAAAGGTGTGCATGTGGGCAAAGTTTTAGGCCTATGCACAATCCCATTGACTTCAGTGGGGCTCTGCCCAGGCATAAGGTTCTGCATGGATGCTTTGGCAGGATCGGAGCCCTTTCTCAGTGGGTGCCTCTCAGCTCTGGAATGAGCTGCCTCTTGCCAGAGCTGAAGTGCCGTGATTTTAGGCAAAGCAAGCTGAAGGCGTTCACTTTCTCTCTCTCTCTCTCTCTCTCTCCCCCGCACCCCCTTGCTGTAGTCCTGTAGCCATGGATACTTACAGTATGTCACCCATGGATAGAGAAGGCAGGGTCAGGGGTGGGTTTGCTCTTTGCCTGTTGCTGGCAGATATTAGGATTAATCTGTGTCCTATGTTTTCCAGACGTTATGGGTGCAATACACATTCTTTTTAAATTAAAAAACCCTGAGAGTGCCTGAGATTGGTGCAATTGTAGAGATGCCCTGCTAGGGACCAAAAGCCTTTTAAAAAAATCCAACACATCTATTTTTTTTAGACAAAAATGGTTGAAGGCTGTGCAATTCTCCGATGATATTTAGCAGTTATAATGCTAGTGCAAGTTAAGATTGTCTACATTATTAGGATCCTATTGTCTAAATACTCTTTACTGTATATTGACATGTGGAATGTGTGTTTCTTAACTAGAGATCTTCCACAAAGTGGTATAAGTCTGATTCCTGCATGTTAACCATCAAAATAAAACACCTTAAATATGTGACTGCATCTTGACATTTGGACAGGGGTTGACCTACCACATAGTAATTTGAACTAGGGGCCAGATTGACAAATATATTTAGGCACCTAAAGACACAGTTAGGTTAGGCGTCTAACCCACTTAGGCACAAAAATAAATCCTACTAGGTGCCGATCAGCATCTTTAGATGCTTTGTAAGTTTCATTTGCAGAAATGCAGCATTGAATAGTATCTATCAACTAGAGAGAAGCATAGGTTGGTTTCATAGTGTTGGAAACTAACTTGATACACTCTCGCCATATTGCTCTCTCCTGATGCTGACACCGCTCATGCATCTGCATTCCCTTTTTCTGCCATCGGTCCTGTGGTGCATCCATGGATGATAGAGAGAGAAACTTAATTCATTAAGATTGCAGAGCTCAAGTGTCTTCTGTGCTGAGTTCTAACACAATCAATTGCTATAGCCCTGGAGTATGGAAGGAGAAGTCTACAGCAAATTTCTGTAACTAGATTTTACCAACCCACTAACCAATGTCTTACCATAGAGTCATAGACAGTTCCCTTGGGCTCTCTAGTCAATCTTGCCACCCAGGCAAGCTGGACTTAGAGATAAATAGTCACTTACACCAAAAATCACAAAATATTCAGGTTGCTTCCAGTCCCAAGAGACCAGTCACTTACTCCTTATCAATTTGTACCTTAGATCTCACAGCAAAGAGCCAGTCCTGTAATAAAATAACTAAAGTTTAACTAACTAGGAAAAAGAAATGTTATTTACAGGTTAAAGCAGGCAACATATATGAGTTTAAAATGAGTCTCATAAATGAGTTTCATTCTGTGATTCAAAAGGTGACAGATGTAGTAATCTGTCAGCATTTAATGTCTTGTTAGGGTTCAACCCAGGTCAGCTCTGGGGATCTCTGCTTTTTGTGTCTTAGCTCCAGCCCTTCTGAGAGTCCAACCAGCAAATAGAAGAAAAATGTTTGTTAGCTATTTTTTTATATCCCTCTTCTAGCGTTCAAATCAATGTGATGAGGCCTCCTGCATGTACTTCTTCATGGGTGGATGGGAGAATTAACAAAGCTTTTCTCCTGTGATGGCCCACTTAATTTTGATAGTCCACTCTTCCGCTCTCAGTTCACAAGTTCAGAGAAGGCATTTTTACAATTATAAAACAAACGTATGTTTTACCTTGTAGTATGGACTGCAGACATTACATGTGAGATTAATCCATGCAGCAACTTACATGCATTTTATAGCGTTTAAACAATCCTTAAGTCTAACACCCATCTTGAACAATATTAACATATAGGTGAGCTGGTCTGATTCCAGCTAGGAATTTGTCAGTGCTCAACTGACGCCTACAGATGTGGCAAGTTCTGGCACCCGGTTTACCAGGATCACACCCTATCTTGGGGTTAAGGTGAGAGACAGAAAGGGGAGCTCAAACATAAAAGGAGTATGGGCTCTTATTTGTACCTGCCCCCAGTGGATAGGTACAAGTAAAATATAAAGTTAGAAGATGTGTATATTGCACAGTAATCTGATGGTAAGACCATCGCATTGCTTATAGCCCTGTGTTGTCTTTCACACAGACCAGCCGTAAATTTGCTACAGGGTCAGTTCACCTTTTTGGTGACGTACACCTCATGCCTCAGATTGATGTAAAGTCGGTTTGGGACTTAGACGTGGGATAACGTGGCCAAGAAGTCACTTTCTGGTTGGAGGTTATTTTTGTCATGCTAGCAAGGTCAATGCTTTCATTCATCATCTGCCACGTGAGGTAAAGCACCTTCCTCCTCCTCTTTTTCACATCGATTGCAGCAGTGTGGTAGGCATGAGTTAATATTTCTTCTGTCTTGGCTGGATTGTTCCCCTTTTGTAACCTGTTCCTGGCCATGGAGATATGAACACACTCCCCTCAGTGCTTAGCTTGCAAGTGGCGCAGCAGGAATTCTATGCTTTTTAAAAAAAAATACTCCCTTTGTGTGAGCTATGTAGGAGAGCATTCATTCCATATAGAACTGACATGAAAATTGGTCTTAAATTGCTCATATTATTTGAGAATAGGGTCTTCATTGTTGGTACTTAGATATCACAGTAATTGGTACCTTAGAAAATCCCAAGATAGAGAGACTTAGCTGTACATAGGATAGTATTAACGCTCCCACTGTCACTCTTTGATGCACATTCTAAATCCCTTATGTTCAAAGGAGCAGCAATTTTGCATATTTTCAGATAAACTTTTAGCCAGACCTTGTCCCAGGCTCCTAGTGGTGCACATGTGAAGAGAGGCCTCAGTATGTGCTTGTGCCTTCTCTTTGCTGATGGAAACACCTATGTAGGTGCTTTAAATAATCGTGTGTGTATGTGTGTTTACGCACACTGGTTTTAGGATTTGCATGTATGGAACTTGTTGGGGCATCAGTTTTTCAGGTGTAAGGTCAAATGCCAGACTATGCCCAGTGCTAGAGTCTGTAGGTGTTTGCACCTCTAAAGTGCAGGAGCAAATGTGTTTATAAGCAATTTTTCAGATGCAAAATAAGGCTGACATTTGAAATTTGAAGCCTTTAAAACTGCATGTCTTCTTCTTCAGCTTCCCACTCAGACTATTTCTATTCCCGGGCTTTACTCATCTTTACCTTTCCATGGTGACATACTCTCCCTAAATACCCTCTGTCATACTGTCTGGAATGGGTCAGGAGCATGAGTTCCAACCTCAAGGCAAACCAGGGCACAAACCCCACATTGGCTGTGAGCTCTATACTTAGATTCCACCAGCCAAGTATCAAGTGTGAGCTCCTCAAACACCATTACAGCCTTGGCATGGAGTCACAAATAGTCCCTTGGGTACTTAGGTTTATCTTGCCATCTAGGCAAGCTTGTCTTTGTCGTAGATGGTATCTTACACCAACAATCACAATAATATTCAGGTTACTCCAGTCCCAAAGGACCAATCATTTATCCCAGGTCAATTGCACCTTAGATCCTCTACCAAAGACAATGCTTGTAGCCAATCCTATAATATATTAACCAAAGATTTATTAACTGAGAAAAACAAATGAGTTATTTACAAGGTTAAAGTAGGTAAATGTACACACACACATGAGTTACCATGTAATGTTTCAAAGGTGATAGAAGCTGCTGTAACATGCAACTCTGTATGTCCTCTAGGGCTAACCCAAGCTAAGCAGCTGGGGATCCCTTGCTTATGTTTAGAAATCTTGCCCTCTCAAAGTCCAAGCAGCATAGATAAATACAGCTTCTTCCTGTCAGAGATTTGTATTCCCTTCCCCCAAAGTTCAAGCTGAAGGGATGAGTTCACCTGCATGTCTTGTCTTCATGGATGTGGGGGACGCAATCAACTAAGTCTGTTATCTTCTGCTGTTTTATAATGGCTTGTCTGGTGTCTATGGGTCTTCTTTTGTTGGGCAAGAGATGACACGTGTTGTGGGAGACTAGTATTTCACACTTGGTAATGCGTCTTTCCTGACGGTGGGGGTTTACGGTTTCAGAGCAAACACTTAAATGCTACCTTATAACATGGGATACAGACATTGTAAGTGAGATTTTTTTTTATAATGCAGCAACTCACAACATTTCATAAAGTCTAAACACTAAGCACATTTTTATAAATCTAATACCTGTTTTAACAATACTAACACCTGGGTGAGCCAGACTGCTTCCCAGCTATGCATTTGTCAGTGTCCAGTGCGACCTAGGGGCCTTGGATGGCACCTGGTCTGCCATTGTCATACCCTTTACCCATTCAGAAGCACCTTCATCCCTCTCTTTTCATTCCTATTTGATTTCACTGTATTATTTCCCTTCTCATTGTTTTACTTTTCATATTTCCTTAGGAGCCATAGAGAGACAGTTAAAGCACAGTACATACGTGCAGTAGTTTATCAATTGCATCATTTCTTCTAGAAACCAAACATTTTATGTACTGTTTCCAGGAGCAAAAATTTTTTCCGCTGTGAACAAATGCAATATCTCATAATGGAAACATTTCCCTTGTGCCCCAATAAGCAAAGCTGATTAAAATACGGCAGCACTAGTTTGTAGTGCTCCTGGCAGCTATTTGGGCAGCCAGTTAGTTCTGCTATTCCCTGTTCTGCCAAGTCTCTCCGTGGAAGGAAAGAAAGTAACCAGTATAAATCAAGGAAATAACTGTGATGCTTGGAACATTGCAGAGCCACAGGGTGAGGCAAGAAACTTAAGAACCAACTTTTTGCGATTATTGTATTTAAAAAGAAAAAAAAATCAGTTCAGGTTCCAGTTGAAGTCTTGTAAACTGGAAGGCTAATTCACCAGGAAAGGAACAGGCCTTTTCATTGATTTCGCTTATGACAGGAGAGTAAAATAAGTTAATACGATCAGTAAGCAAAACCAGAATCTCTTCAGCTTGAAGTTCAGTGCTATAATCCTTAGGTTAGGAGCTCCTCCTTACGGGGTGTGCTCCCCAGCCCTGGTCTATTCTAGTCTACTCAGGTTCTTATCTTACCCTTATCACTGTGGTATCTGAGCGCCTTCTGGCAGTGCATTAAGGGATGTGACTATCATCTGCCATGCGAGGTTTGTTCTTTCTCTTGTCCTTTCCTGAGGGGGAGAACTGTGCATGCACTGTGAGTCCTGTGTGGATGTCAGGCTTTGGCTCCACTCCACTGAGGCTGCCCCAGCCTTACTCTTTCTTTTCCTGTCAGCTGTACAGAGGTTGGGAAGAGGGTGTGGTATGTGCATCTGGGCCCACCTGTTGGGAATAAAAGGAGGAAGTCAGCCATGGTGGCTTGGCAGGGGAGCAACTAGGCTCCAGGGCTGGAGAAACCGTGCTGGTTTACTGAACCCCAAACATGGGAGAACTTTTGTTTCAGACTTCGGTTACACACTGAAGAAGGAAGGATCTTGTCTGGGGTAGGTTACATCTAGGGACACTTCCTTAAGACCGTCTTTTCCCTCTGTCTTGCAAGCAACCATTCTTATGGCTCGTTCCTATTCTTCTTTGTATTCCAGCTAACATTGGGGGCCAGTTGTGCTAGGAGCTGTACATACACATAATAAGAAACAGTCCCCATCCCAAACAGGTTATAATCTATATAGATGATCTGGACGGAAAGATGTAGTAGTATCCACTTTAATAGAGGGGGAGCTGAGCCCAAGAAAGGTTTAAGTGACTTACCCAAGGTCACACACAACAGCTGTGTGGCAGAACTGGGACCAGAACCCTGGTGTCCTGAATCCAAGCCCATTGACTTAATCACCCGCACCCTGGATATCTGTACAAGAGGAGAGAGAAGTTGAGTTGAGTTTAATCCCTTGTTCTCCGAGTCCAAGTAGCACCCCTTGCATCGTGTTGTAATCGTTGTGCAAGATATCTGAGGAACTCTCTTGCCTTGAGGCAGTTGTTCTTGGGGTGATTGTTTCTGCTCTCCATCCTGTGACCAGATTCTAGCTGAATGGGCTTGATCTCTGGGGAATCACCTCCTTCCCATGTCATCTATACTCAGGCTTGACATGTTGGGCTCTATCAATGTATTTCTATCCAATGCTTGTGTTTATATGGCCCCCTTTTGAGTGCCTCATGTCTTTAATGTATTTATTCTCACAACACATCTGAGAGGTAGGGCAGTGCTATGATTTCCATTGTACAGATGGGAACGGAGGCCCAGAAAGACTAAGTGACATGCCCAAGGTGTTAGAAAAAGTCTGTGGCAGAGCAGAGAATTTAACTTAGATCTTCTGAGCTTTAGGGTGGCACCCTAACCACTGGGCCACCCCTTCTTTAAACCCTTCTGCCTCCCTTTTTATCAGCTCTTCCTTCTTGCTTATTATCCTTTTTTCTTTCTTTCTTTCTTGGCTTACTTTGTTTGGCAGATTGGCAGCATTCAAGATACCCTGTCACAAGCATCCGAGGAATGAATAAAAATAAATTAATACAATGGAAAAAGCAGTCTTTTTTAAAAGATTACAATAATAAAAGATGCCAAACTTGGAAAAAAAATTACACTCCCAGCCTCTTTTATAATAAAAACATCAGTATTATTGAGTTTTGACTCAACTTGGCTTTTTTACATTTGTTTTGAATGGTGTCTTTGAGGAAGCAAGAAAATAGGATCAGAACTGAAATTCCAAATGACAAGTGTTTAGTGCTTTATTGGGTCCAGCTAGGAAATGTGAATCTACATCTTTAGGGCCAGCTCCTTAGCTGGTGTAAATGGGGACTGCTCCATTGACTTCACTGAAGCCTCCCCCATTTACACCAGCTGGGTATCTGGCCCTTTATTCAGGCAAGATGTTGAGACAGCAGCGGGTGTTGCATCTGTTTACAAAAGCTAGTGAAGAAGGTAAACATGCTACTGTCTCATTAATTTAGGGGCAAATTAGATGTCATCTGTCACAGGGCGGTTCCCAGTGCTGACGCGCTTTCCTGATACAAGATGATACCAAAATGAAAATAAAGCTGCTGGAAACTACCAACGTTCATCCCACATCTGGCCAAACTGTAGAAAACAAGGTAATTATAGAGATGTGGGGGTTGCTGAACTTTCTGAACTTGGTCATTTGCTCTGTAAACACTCAGCCACCAAGAGCTGCCCAAGCTCATGGCTGAAAGTAAACAGTGAAAACTCGGTGCACAGGGGCTGAGAGGCATGTCTGTGGCTTATTCTCAACATGTTGCTAGAGAGGCAATAGCTCACAATAGGGTGTGTGTTCCTCAGCTAAAGCAAGCGCACTTTGGCTGTGCTGAGGCGTGGGTTAAAGTGAGGGCGTCAGCTTCACCAGACGTGTGTGTGCGTTGGCTGGTGAACAAACACCCCGATATGTGTGTTGCTCAGAAATGTGCTAGTGGTGTGGTTGCATGTGTGTGTAGGAAAAACTATGTGTACCCATTTCGACTGAATACATTTTTTATTACCTCAGTTGGCACTAGGGTTGTCAACTTTCTAATTGCACAAAACCGAACACCTAGCCCCACCCCTGCCCTGAGGCCCCGCCCCCACTCCCTACATTTCCCCCTCCCTCAGTGGCTCGCACTCCCCTACCCTCACTCACTGTCACTGGGCTGGGGCATGGGGTTGGGGTGCTGGAGGGGGTGAGGGCTCTGGGGTGGGGCTGGGGATGAGGGGTTTGGGGTGCAGGAGAGGGCTCCAGGCTGGGGGTGGAGCCAAGGGATTCGGAATGAGGCGTGGGGTTGGGGTGCTGGAGGGGGTGCAGGCTCTGGGGTGAGGCCAGGGATGAGGGGCTTGGGGTGCAGGAGGGGGCTCCAGGGTGGGGGTGGGGCCGAGGGATTTGGAGTGTGGGATAGGGCTGCGGGCTGGAGTAGGGGGTTGGGATGCAGGAGAGGGAGAGGGAGAGGGGGAGAGCTCTGGGCTTGGGGGTGCAGGCTCTGGGCCGGGGCCAGGGATGAGGGGTTTGGGGTGCAGGAGGGGGCTCCAGGGTGGGGCCGAGGGATTCGGAGTGTGGGATGGGGCTGGGGTAGGGGATTGGGATGCAGGAGAGGGGGAGGGCTCTGGGTTTGGGGGTGCAGGCTCTGGGCCGGGGCCAGGGATGAGGGGTTTGGGGTACAGGAGGGGGCTCCCAGTTTGGGGTGGGGCTCAGGGCTGGGGCAGAGGGTTGGGGCGTGGGCTTACATCGGGTGGCTCCCAGTCAGCGGTGCATCTGGGCTAAGGCAGGCTGCCTGCCTGCCTAGCCTAGCACTGCCCTGCACCCTGGAAGCGGCCAGCAGGTCCGGCGCCTAGGTGAGGAGGCCAGGAGGCGCCGCGTGCTGCTCTTGGCTGCAGGCACCAACCCCCTCCCCTCCAGCTCCCATTGGCCAGTGATCGTGGAGGGGGCAACGCCCGGAGCCCTGCCCCCCTCTCCCCCCGCCTTGGAGCGGACCTGTTAGCTGCTTCCAGAGCACAGCGCAGTGCCAGGGCAGGTAGGGACCAGCCTGCTTTAGCCCTGCAGCACCGCCGACTGGACTTCTAGCGGCCCGGTCGGCAGTGCCGATTGGAGCTGCCAGGGTCCCTTTTTGACTGGGTGTTCCAGATGAAAACTGGACACCTGGTCACCCTAGACTTGGCACCAACTGGAACCCTGACTGAGAGGGCAGAGAAAGAACGGCTTTTGAACATGAACTGCTTTTCTCCTCTCCAAGAGCTGGTCTGTACACCTCAGGTTAAGGCAAAGAGGAGGGGAAGGATTGTGAAAATTGCATTGCTGGTCCCCTTGCTGAACCTGTTCTGTGGCTAAAAGAGGGATGCCAGCTCCCAGGGCTATCACTTAGCCACCTTTCCCTAATGCTAACGTCACTAGTTGAAGTATATAGCAAATACCAAGGAAAACAGTTCAGTTGTAGCTAGGGCTAGAGTTGGGCAAAATTTTTCATCTTTAATTGGAAAATACATTCAATTATCCCCAAATGTTTCATAAATATGTGTCAGCTTTGCTGAATTGAATGCACAAAACAGCAACAACAAAAACCCAGACACACAAATTTAGAAAAAGCCAAAATATTCCATTTTTGACATTTTCTAAACTAAATGTTGTTTGGAATTTAAAAAAGAAAACAAACTTTAGTTTTGAAATTTCCTTTGATTTTATTTATTTATTTTTAAATGTTCAAAATCACAATGAAACATTTGATTTTGGGCTGATCTAAACATTGCATTTGAGCCAATCCATTTTTTCCCCAATTTTCTGAAAAAAAAATCATATTTGGATCTATGCAAAAAAATAAAAATGGGGGTATTTGTTTGGAGTAAACAGAAATGTGTGGCTTCATTCCCTCAATTTCATATATTGTCTAGCTTGATCCCTTTATCTACCTCTCATGTGAATGGCAGGATGCTGTCAGGGCCTGAACCTCTTTTGAATATTTCCCTCTTTTACACAGGTTCATAGATTCATTCGTACATTGTAAGGTCAGGAGGGATCATCCTGATCATCTCATTTGACCTCCAGCATAACACAGGCCAAACAACCTTACCTAATAATTTCTGCATCCAGACCATAGATTCTTTTGAGCGATAGTGTACATTTTAGAAAGATATCCAGTCTTGACTTAGTGGCTACAAGTAATGGAGACTTTGTCATGTCCTTATATACCTTGTTCTCATAGTCAGTACCCTCACGGTTTAAAAATTTTCTCCCTATTTCTAGTCTGAATTTGTCTAGCTTCAACTTCCAACTACTGGATCTTGTTATGCCTTTCCCTGCTAGATGAAAGACCTCTCTACTATCAGAAATCTGTCCCCTTTGTACATACTTGCAGACCTCATCAAATCACTGTAATCTTGTCTTTGATAAACTAAATAGTTTGAGCTTCTTCAGTCTCTCATTAAAGGCATGTTTTGCAGGCCTTGAATCATTTTTCTAGCTCTTTTTTTAACTCTTTCAAATTTTTCCACAACCTTTTTCATCCGTAGAGGGAAGATATTTAACGGTGCCGACAGAATATCTTAAAAATTACTCATCAAATGCTGACTTCACTTTGGTTGTATTGGTGCCCCATATGTATTCAACTTACATGGCCATCCTGGTGATCATGTCTGTGACAGGTTGGAGTGAATCTGTCAGCAAATCACATCTGATAGAGTAAAAATAATGTTATGAGAGAATGATAAGGAGGGGAGCTATATCTCTTTAAACTCAAATTGCAAGACAGCCAGTTGGATTCAGGTTAACACTGCCAGGCAGGATAATTAACATGCAAGAAACATGGTTGTTGGGGCTAGAATAAAGAATAGACAGCTCTGGGTGTGGCTAATTCTTATGTGGAAATACTATGGGGAAATGCAGCAGGGCGATACCTTGGAAAGAAGTTTAAATATAAAAATGGTACAGGAAGGTAACTGGAAGCTATTTATCCAGAGCAGTGAACACAACCCTGAATGTATGTTGGATACAGAGAATGGACTTTTCATGAAGGTCTGTCATCTCCTCCTGGAAGAGTAAATACCTTTGGAGGGGATGCCATAGAGTAGTGTCTCTCAAACTTTTTTACTGGTGACCCCTTTCACATAGCAAGTCTCTGAGTGCAACCCCCCTTATAAATTAAAAACGCTTTTTTATATATTTAACTCCATTATAAATGCTAGAGGCAAAGCGGGGTTTGGGGTGGAGGTTGACAGCTCACGACCCCTCATGTAATAACCTCGCAACCCCCTGCGGGGTCCTGACCCCCAGTTTGAAAACCCCTGCCATAGAGGGAAGATCAAAGTAAACTGAAAGGTAAATCAAGGGAGTCTGGTGGGAAGAAAGGATACCTGCTCTAGAAAGATGAGAGAGAGCAGGCTTTCCGGCAGCAACATGATGGGGACTTGTTTCGGATAGTTTTGTAGAGTTTGACTAGACATGTTAAACAGAACCTTCATTTTCTTTTCATCTGATTTTGTTCTCTCTATTCTTACTAAATCTGGTGGAGTTGGAAAGCAGCTGGCTTTTAGCTATTGGAGATTTTCCACAAACTGTGAAATGACTACAGCCGATCAGAACACTATAAAAATTTTCCATGCACAATTTTGAATGTAATAAAAATTGAATGTTGATGAGAAACCAATTTTTTTTTCCGAGAACAAAGATTTTCTCACCAACCCATTTGTTTTCTTGAAAAGCCATTCATTGTCCATGTGTTGTTAAAAACTTTTTAACCAACACCAGAAGTAGACTTGAACCTCTAAGGAAAGGTAATGTGAAGCTTTGCTCCAGTTAGGTCTTAGTCAATAGGGCACAAACTAAGGAGGCATCTCCCATAGACTGTGCTGCTTGCAAGGCTGCCCTCCTTCAGGGTCAAGAAGAACGCCCTCTTACCACCAGCAAGAAGTGAGTTCCAGGGGCCAAAGATCATAAGAATCTCCAACAGAAACGTGAGACAGAGATAGGAAGCGGTGTGGGGAGGAAGAGAAGTCCAGGAGTCCCTTCCTCCTGAGGCTGACGGACATGACATTGTTAAGCTGAGGAGGAGACCCTAACCCTGTTGTCTGGTTGCCAGTAGTTCTTGGTGGTGGTGGCAGCTTCTTACTTGTGCCTGTGTCCCCTGTTCCCTCTGTAAGCCAAAATGGGAGAGCAGCTACCTGAGACTGGGGTTCATACCCCTGCTAGGTAAATTGCAGTTCTGAATTTGGCAACATGGTGGCATTAATCTTGGGGCAGTGCATGGGGGAAAATAGAGTGCAGCCTTGGGGAGACGGGGTGTGCTATATACCTGTGGGCCCCAAACCTTAATTTGAGCCCTGCCTCCAGTAATTAACATAACATGTTTCATTTAAATGAGGAAGATTGTGTGACAGGAGCTAGTGATGTGAGAGGTGAAGAGACCACTGTAACCATGATGCTTGCAAAAGACATTTGTATGGAGTGACAAAAGCCTCTTGTACCAGGCAGATCTGGGCTTCCATTTCTGCCCATTTGCAATGCATAGCATCTCATCGGTTTTGTATTGATGAGCACTTCTTACAGAAGCATCAGTGTCAACTTGCACTAAAGAGACTTTTGGCATTTAGTGCTCACATGTGCACAAGTGAAAGAGCTAATTTTACAAGCATTGCGTGCCCATATATCCACGTGCAGGAACAAGCCCTAAATGTGTCCTGCCATTTCCATTTTTGTCTTCAAAGACAAATCTATTTCTGTAGTGAAAGGAATTTACTCTCAGTGGCTCATTTTGGGACAATGCATATTTGCTTTGCAAATGGGAGTTTTGCTATTGACTTCAAGAGAACCAGGATTTTGATTCCCACTTCCTTTTCTTACCCCAGGCTTTCTAGGATCTCTTTCTGCTAACATAGTTTTCTTAATCTAATATATTTGAGGAAGCCACTTTCCTGTGGTTATACAAGCTGTGGACTTTAGTGCTTTTATTGATTGTGGTTCCTAGCTTCATTCATTACATTCTTGCCTTTGGTTAAAGGGCAGGACTAAAAGATGGCTAAGTCGATAATGTAGGGTTCACTGGGCATTGTGGTTAGAAGAAGGATAACTAATGTATGGAGAAGTGCTGGTGTATTTGGAATAACCACAAAGGAGCAAATTTACTACAGCCATTGTGGGGTAGTCTCCATCTCTGGAAGCTTGTTTGGCTGCAATAAGGTCCTTTATGTTTCACTTTTTTGACAATTGACAGAAATAGCCTGACATTATTGCTAACCCTGATCCATTTGCCTGGTTCCCTTGCTGTGTTAGAGGCTATTGCCTTGGGCTTTCAGCTGTCCTGGCACACGGCAAGTTCCCATGTGTCTAGGTTTGTTGAATGTATATCAATACATGGCACCAACGGTGGTGGGGGGAGACAGGAAGTGCTAAGAAGCAGCTACAAAGAGTAGAAAAGCATTGGCATAGTGGAGGAGGCCCAGGAATGTGGCCTGACAAGAATTATCTCGGCCTCTTGACAAGCCCTACTGTTGAGAGACAATAGTATTGAGATTATTTATATTTGAAGGGCTACCTTCTCTTTGGGATTAACCCTTTTCCTTGCTGGACTGTGAGCCTTGTGGTGAAGTCTTGTCTGAGAGATGGTGCATGTATAAAATAATGTTTTCTTCCCTTTTTTAAAGTGTGTATTGGGTAGGTCACATGAGGCAAGGAGGTAACACCTGAGCACATAAGGGGGGAGGGATAGCTCAGTGGTTTGAGCATTGGCCTGCTAAACCCAGGATTGTGAGTTCAATCCTTGTGGAGGCCACTTAGGGATCTGGGGCAAAAATTGGTCCTGCTAGTGAAGGCAGGGGGCTGGACTCAATGACTTTTTTCCTCCCCCTCCAGTTCTAGGAGAGATTTATATCATCTTATCTTATATCTCTTTAATTCACCTTTCCCAGCACGTATCAAATGAGGCCTGTTTCTGGAACACAGCGCTATCCGGGCAAGGCCTGCTCTGAGCCAGTGGGACTGGGTGGCTGTAATTGAGGTGTGGCGGGGCGAAGACTCACCGGCATGGTGCCTCCTGTTGGTCGTCCTGGGAATTAGCTCGCCAGCCTCCGTTGCGCCCTCTGCACCTTGCCGCTGGCCCCCGTGTCCCTCACAGACCCCGGTGCCTCTTCTCTCGGGGTTCTGCCCCCTGCAGTACCCCCACAGTCTCGCTGGGTCTCCCCTCCCTTGGGGAACCCCCAACCCCTTATCCCCACCTCGCCTCAGTCTTTGGCTACTGCCAGTCACCATCTAGCCCCGCTCGCTGTGGCGGGACTGCAGTATCAGCCACTCATCATCGGCAAGGAGGGTCTGGACCTGCTGCCTCTGCCTACCCTTAGGCTGCCCCTCTACAACCCCAGTACCTTCTCGGCCTTTAACAAGGCCTGCAGCCTGGGGGGTTTCCAGGCCGGAGCTCCCCAGCTCCTCTGGCCTTCCCCCAGCCCTGCTCCACTCTAGGTTCCCTGCTCAGCTCCCGGCAGCCAGGCCCCATCTCTCTCAACATCCAGAGAGAGACTCAGCTCCAGCCTAGCAGCCCCTTTATAGGGCCCGCTGTGGCCTGATTGGGGCATGGCCCCAGCTGAGGCTGCTTCCTCAGTCAGCCCAGGCTTACTGGTTCCCCGCCACAGCCCTCTCGCCGGGCTGTATTAAGCCCTTCCGGGCAGGAGCGGGATGACCACCCCACTACATGAGGGCAAAGGGTGTCCCATAGCAAATCAACACTCAGGATGAAATATACCCAGATGTGTAGAGCCCACCACACAACTGCTATGGAATTGTATGTGGTGTGGATTAGCTGCACAAGGCGGACTCTGAAACCTCAGGGTGCAGGGGAGGGAGACTCCACACAGACTCTGTACTAGGGAGATACCACATGATCCGCACTTGTAGTACATGTATCCCATAGTCCCAAAACACTGCGTAGCTGTCAGGGTAAAGCAGTGACTGCTATTAGAGCCCTGTGGACTGCAGCCCCCTGTTCTGTCTGTATGTATAGGAGGGAGAGGGGGAATTACTAACTCTGTGCTTAGTTCTCTATTGCCCTAAGATATGTGCATGTGACACCCATAGTTTTGATCCTCAGAGCTGCACTGCACTCTTGAACTGCAAATGCAGCTCCTCTTGATGATCTGTCTTTTACATACGTATATTCATAGATTTTTTTTTTAAGAGCAGAAGGAGCCATTATGACTATCTAGTATGAGCTGCCACACACCAAATCAATGTTTTTCACTTCACTCTTGTGATGCTGTATGGCATCTGGGGGACACTTGAGGATATTGTGAATATTAATATTGTAAAATTGTAATGAGTCATGCCAGATATGCCATGTAAGGTATCTGCAAAAATGTCACAACTCGCCAGATGTGATGATCTCATTTATGTGTTTGTATCGCCTTTGTATTATGAGTTATAGATATGTCTGTCTGTATTTCAAACTTGTGCTATGCTTCTGGGTGTCACTCCCAAACAGTTTGGGTATCAGCTCTGCCTAGCCTGCTTGTTGGCTCATTCAGGACCATGAGCTATACAATTGACCCATTGAGAGAAGGCAGATGCACCTTATGACTCAGCAAGGCAGGCAGGGGCATTGGCTATGGACAGAACTCTAAGGACTCCATGCCATGTGCTGGGCAGCTTTTTGTTTGAAACAAAGGAAGCCCAGGCTGCATGGCAAGAGACTATAAAAGGCAGCTGCATCTTCTCCATTTGGTCTTCAATCCTGCTTCTTACCTCTGGAGGAACTTTGCTACAAACTGAAGCTCTGAACAAAGGACCGAATGACCCATCCAAGCTGTGGATGTGTCCCAGAGGGACTTTCAAGCCAGCAAACTCACCAATACTGCTAGGAAACTGATATATGGACTTTGAAGTCTTTGTATGTATGTAACTGCTTCATGATTTAACATCTCTCTTCTTGTTCTTTCTTTTTTCTTTATAATAAACCTTTAGTTTTAGACACTAAAGGATTGGCTGGCAGTGTGGTATTTTGTGTAAGATCCAAAGCTATACTGATCTGGTAATGGGGCTGACCCTTTGGGATTAGACGAACATTTTGTATATGTGAGTTTTTTAAATAACTATGTGATTTCTTTTTTGCTTCTTGATAACCAGTGTGGGGGATCAGAAGCACAGTTTGTGACAGGTTGAGATTAACTTCAGTGTTACCCACCAGTTCTTCCTTTTGCAGCCTGTCCTGACCTTGGCATTTCCAGTGAAGGCTGCACTGGACACCCACGGGTCACCACTCTGAGAAGAGAATTCTAATTTCTATTCACCTCACTCCACTTTAGAAAATAAAAAAAAAACTTCTGTTTTTAGCATCAAAATAGCATCACTGTTCTGCTTTTGCATGGCAGCACTTGCCTGGTTCCTATAGATGCAAGGTTCTAATTCTGATGAACATGTTATGTTGACTAAAAATTAAATGATACCACCCAGCAATTTCACACCCAGCACAGATAAAATAAAACAAGGAAAGTTTGTTAGTGAGTGATTTTCTGAGGAATAATAGCCTTTTGGGCAAATTTTGTAATCCAGTTTCCACCTCACTCAGCTTAAGTGGCTGTAAATTCTAGATACTTGAAATGATGCTTTCCATAATTATCCTCCAAAGTTTTGTGGTTATTTTCTATTCAACGGCAAAAGAGTTAATTTAACTTACACAAATTAGGAGAAATGAAAACACAGAGTGTGACTATGACCTTAATTGCTTTCTTTTTATACAAACCCTAAAAGCATAAGGAAAATCTGTGGGATATGCAATTAGCTCCACATTGAGTAGAGACCTTGAAATAAGATGCTGTATAACTTACTCATCACTTTTGTCACTTCACGCTCAAGTTGTGCAGTGTGAAAGCATTCTCCAGAGCTTTAGATAGCGGTAAACATCATCTTTGTACAGCTGCTCACTATGGAGCCATGTCTGACAGAAGATCATGCCTAGATTTGCCTGCAGAGCTATGCAGGAAATCATTTATCTGGAAAACTTTCTGAATTTCTATCCCTTGACTCATCTTTATTTACTTCATTGTATCTTGCATTTTAGGGTTTGGGGGGAAGTGGAATTACTTCCAGACTGAAGTGCCTTTGCTGGCTGGTGTCTGTTTATTCTGTAGCTATAATCATGTTAGAAGACTTGGAATGTTTAACTCTGAACCTTTTCAAAACATGATTTCATTTTGTAGTGTAGTTGGGGGAATAATCATGTTTCCAGTCCTCGCTAAAGTCCTGGACATCTCCAAGGCTTTAGCACCAATCAGCATCCCTCACCACCACTTGAAGTCACATAAACCCTTTTGGACCCATGCATTTAACCTTCAACAATGCAACTTCAACCCTGATGAAGCGTGGAAAGCCAGGAGTTAGGGTACAAGAAGTCAGAAATAAACACCTTGTGAAAAATCCCTGTCTTTGATCTCCCATGAAGCGCATGGGCAACCCTAACCCGTGTCTGCACAAACTGTGGCAGATGCGGATACTTGCTGCACAAATGGAAAATTAAAGACTCTCCAGCGTGTGACTGTGGTCACCCAGAACAGACCGTGGAACATATACCAACTCAATTCCCTATTCACAAAGACAAAGGAAGCATTACAGCAATATATTCTGCTAATCCAGACGCAATTATCTGGCTTCACAATCTAAATATAAAGTTATAGTTGTTGCTGTACATTTACATCAGCCATATGAAGAAGAAGCAGCACCAATTAGGGATATGATAAACACTAGAAGATGGACAAATTTAATGAATCGGTTGCTCCAGCTTTTAAGGTTTGTCAATAATGAGAAAATACATTGTGTTGTAAAACATGTTAACTAAATTGATATTAAACATGACTTTGTCTTTAGTGTAGACCAGGGGTCGTCAACCTATGGCACGTGTGCCAAAGACGGCAGCAGCGTGCCATTAAAAATCCTGCCCAGCCCGCTCTTCAACCTTTCTGAAAGGTTGCTGACCCCTGGTGTAGACAAAGGTGGATCTGTTTGAAAACATATTAGGTGGACATGGTTCATAAATCACACTTTCTTGTTTCTTATACGCCTTCTGCCAATGAGTCTATTTGGTTGTTTCTTTATCCAGAACCATCACTCAAGGTTCATCACTGCTTTATTTTCTCCACAGTATGCTCTAACAGTGTCATGAATAACCCAACAGTTTTGCTTTAAAGGCCATTCTACCAATTCATGATGTTTAGAATCAGGAGGTGAACAAACAAAAACATAAATCCACCAAGCAAAGAATCCTTTCTCCCAGTGTCTGCTCCCATCTTCTTGAAGTTCATTTTCCATTTGTGCACATTTGTCCTGTTATTTGTGTGTGGGTGAGAATATAACAAAGATCGACCGTATCACTGTCACTTAGCATTTGTTCAATGAATACAAACCACTATTTCTCCCTTAGACTGTGCAGTTTTGGGCTTGCAGCCTATTCTAAGAGCTTAATACCTTAAGCTGTGGATCCTGAAATCAACAATGGAGCTAACTTGTTTCATGCTTTTTACCTCTAAAAAGATTCATTCTCCTTGTCTTAGACCAGCATTGAAGTAAACATGCTTTTGCCTGTGTAAAAACAGGCTGCCAATTTTTGTGTGTGTGTGGTGGGGGCACTTATTTTGTATCCTTACATTTTACTGGGTTATACCTATCATACATTATTAGGGTTGGAAGGGACCTCAAGAGATCATCTAGTCCAACCCCCTGCTCAAAGCAGGACCAATCCCCAAATGGCCCCCTCAAGGATTGAATTCACAACCATGGGTTTAGGAGGCCAATGCTCAAACCACTGAGCTATGCCCCCCTAGTTCAGAGGCTTGGCAATTTTTAAAAATATAGGACTAGAAATAGCAGGGGTCTGATTAATATTTCCTGGGAGACTAAAGATGGATGTGTTCCTGCATTGAGGTGGGTGGTGAGAAATATAGATATACCAGAGTCTAGGGAGGTGATATGCAGAAAATGATTTGGATGTATGTGTTTTATGCCTACCTTGGTGCACTGCATGTACAGTTCTAAATGACATTACTCTGCTTTGTTGGGTCAGA
Source organism: Mauremys reevesii (assembly GCF_016161935.1). NCBI lineage: Eukaryota > Metazoa > Chordata > Testudines > Geoemydidae > Mauremys > Mauremys reevesii. The sequence goes on from NC_052632.1 coordinate 71,260,867, forward strand.
TTGTATAGGAAGATCAATTGCTTAGATGTCTTTCCAAAATATCTACTCTAGTTTGAATACAAATTATTGGGCTCTATGCAGGAATGACGGGGTGGAATTAACTGGCTTGTCATGCAGGCGGTCAGACTAGATGATCACAGTGGTCCCTTCTGATCTATGAATCTCAGAAGTAACCTGGTTGAACATGTTTGCTAGCCACAAAAAATGGTTTCAGCCCTAATTTATTATGGGGTAGTTAGCAAAGTTATGGTTTCAATGTGCACTACAGTCCAAAGTGGGAAACACCCCGTTTAATTTATCTCTGTGCGCTTCTGGCCCAATTCTTTGCTAAATCTGACTAGGAATAATTATAGTGTGATGCAAAGTCTTCTAACAAATGGTCTGTTGCTTTTTCAAATGTCATCAGCTCATCATCTGTATTAAATTAGTGGGTATTTTTCTAAAGTACCCCCCCCCAATCCAATTAAATAGTCCCCTATGCACTGACATTTGTCTTATTGATCTTTTGAGCTCCTCTGGCAAGTTAAAAAGACACCCACGTACATCTCTTCTTCTATATTTTCCCACTGATGATAATTCTGAGTGCTCATATAACAGTGCTATTCTTCAAATCTCTTTACAGATTTAGGGCACGATCCAAAGCTGTAGAAGTCAATGGGAATCTTTCCATTAACTTCAAAGGGGGTTGAGTCAAGCCCATCTGGCCCACAAACTCCACATGTAGCTATTATATGTAACCCTGTGCTCCTGTTGCTCTCCCCTTACTCCCTCGCTGCCCCATTGTGCTCCTCACGTACCTCTTGTATCTTCTGTTTAGATTGCAAATTACTGGGGACAAATTGTTTTTTATCTTACGCTTGTCCAGCACCTGTCACGATGGGGCTGTGACGCTGGTTGCATGCCCATCTCTGACTATAGTTGTTTAGAATATGGCCAGAACTGGGATATAACTATCGCTCCTTTTAACCTCTTCCCTATCGGATATTTTAAATGATCTTTTTGCATGTTTCCGATCAGCTACTAAAGGGATTTCTATTTTGGTAAGAAATGTAGCTCTCTCCCTCTCATTGGAAAGCTGCCTTCTCTGTTCCACCCATTGGCTTCTCTTTTCAGCAAAATCCATCCAATTTCATTCATTCATTGAATGCTGTAATTTTGATTCTGAGTAGATCGGTTGGTGAAATTTTTTGACTGCAATTTTTGTCAGCAAAACATGCTGATTTGGTGACACCAAAACGTTTTGCAAATCTCTGTCAATTTTGCTGAATTCTTTTGGTTAAAAAAACCCCCCAACCAAATGAAAACAATCTGAAAAAGTCTAAACATTTCAGTTTGACACTTTGAAAATGAAATCTTTTTGTTTTTTTTCAATCTGCAATCACTTTTCAGTTAGAAATTTCCTTTAATTACGCGGAATTTTTTTTAAAACTTTAAAAAATGCTCAAAATCAATGTTTTGTTCAGCACAAGATTTTTTTTCATCTTTTGATTCACCAAAAATTTCACGTTCAGTTTGACTCAAAACAACTTTTTTTGATATTTCAGAATTGCCAGTGACCCGAAAAATCGTTGTTCACACAGCTATAACCGTAAGGCCATTTTGGATGGTGGCTACACACAGCATTGTAAATGTTTTCCTGTATGGGAGGACATTTAGGGAACATTCATAAAATAGATCATCCATTTTGCCACCAGCTGTAACCTTGTTTACTTTTTCATCCTCTCATAATGTTGCTGCTGCTTCTTGGATGGATATATTTTTCCTTTCTTTTTTTAAGCTGGCAGCATGCTTGGAAGTAAGTTCCTCTGCTATCCCCATCTCACATTTGCTCTCCCTCATTGTAATACATTTTTTATCTGCTTTCCCATCATTTTTTTTCACTATTAATTTCTCTTCTCCCTGCCGTATAAATCCACTTCTACAGTGATGCCGATGGTAAATTGCTAGCTGAAAATGTCTAGGCAGATGGTCAGTGGGGATTAGTGATGTCAGAAATAGTTCTTGTTCATTTATATCTTAAAACCTATTTTTATTTCCCCTTTGTATGATTTAAGGCCCCCATTCTGCAATTAGCATGAGATTCAATAGGGCTTTGGCCAGCTAGGGATTCTGATTGCAGGATTGGAGCCTAACTCGGCACTTGGGCCTTACTTTTGCGTGTCACCACCAGACATTCCAATGGAGCTCTGTGTGGGTACAATGGATTACAAAATTGGGACCTTCATTAGTCTGTCACTACCTGTTCCTATCACTGTTCCTCTCCACCTCTCTCCCGTTATTTGTTTTTCCCTTAGGTTGAATCTTGCTTTAAATTAGATCCTAATCCTACTTACTTAGCTGCTTAACTTTATGGACCTCCTCCACTCATACTTCCAATTACTCTTGTATCCCCTTGAACCACGTTATTATTTAGGTTTGGCACAATGAGGCTTTTGAAACTTTTCTCGTTTTTTGCCCTTGCAATTAGACAACATTACTGCCTAATTCTCTATATTGAATTGAAGAAAAATTAGCTAATCAAGGCTCTGTCAAGGATGCCAGACTACCCTGCTCCCTCGTGCACTTTTCCCATAAATATCTATTGCATCTTCTCCCTTATACTTCACCTTCCCTGAACTGATTGTCTAAACCTTGTCCTTCCTTTACATGCCTTCTGAAGTGCCATGAAGCCGGTGAGCTTCCAGAATGGTCCATGTCCATGACTGGGACTCTTAAGTGCTACTGCAATATAAATAATAATAATAATTACTTATTTAATTAAAGAAAAAGCAAACATGATATGGACATATTGTTTTGCATCTGTTTGGGTGTAAATCTCTCCCCCATTCTTCATCTGCTGTTGTCTCCTGAGGTCGTCAGCTCTTTGAGGCAGTCTGCGTCTACCAATATGTCTACACAGTGCCTAGCACATTGGGGCCACAATCCTGATTAAAGCCTTTGGCTAAATGGAAGAATAGGGAGTGCATCATGGTTTTATGATGATAAACTTCTACCCAGCACGTAACAAAATGATTTGGGGGGAAAATAGTTTGAGGCCACTTTAAAGCTATGAAAATCATACTGTTGAATGCAGCATTATAGACCCCTGTGCATTACTCGAATCACCGTAATCTCAAATCCTTTCCTACAGTCCTAGCATTGGTATCATTTATATGTATTGCATGTTCAACTTTTATTCTTGCAGCAACAAGCACTGTGCTTCGAATTTGCATTTCATGGCTGGAACCAACACCACCCTACACAGATGTGATAAAACATCAAAAGAACAATGAAATGCCTCAACACATAAATGCATTTGCTAAGACGGCATAAAATAATGACTCCGGGGATGTAAAACTCAACCTTCCACTTCAAAGGTTTGTTTACAACAATTCTGACTCTTATTTGTTAAGCAGAGGGAGCACATTGAATGGGGGGACTGAGTCGCTTTAGATATTCGGGAATAGGATAACGGGGCCTTTTTATCTGGCCCTTGTTAACATCTAGTTGCTGTTCTTTGGCCTGTGGGTTAGGAGCTGGGCATCTCCGATCAGTTCTTAGGGGACAGGTGTCCACATGAAAATAATGCAAGCGGCAATGATTGGTACAATTGTTGAGAGACTTAGCAGAGAGACTGAGGTTTGACTGATCACAGAAATTAGAGGTAGAAACAATCTGTCAGGCCCTCCAACTTATCTTGCTGCTTTACCTGCGTCTTGCCTAGTCCCAAGCAATAAGGCTTTGTGATGGGATGTTCCGGGCAAGTTTCAATCATAACGGTACAAATACATTTTTATTGTAAACAAAACAATCATTCAAACATTAAGAAGTCACCTGGGTATTCCAAATATTCATTTGTAAATAATAATGTTGGCAGAATCATCTTTTTCTTCCTGCAGTTTACACGGCAGTCCCGGTATTGACTCCTTGTGTTTCAAAAAGCCAGAGCTGTGTCTAGTTAAAAGCTCCTGTACGTGAATTCAGGCAGCAGTCATTCTTAGTCCCTTAGGGTATGTCTACACTACCCGTTGGATCGGTGAGCAGTGATCGATCCAGCGGGGGTCGATTTCTCCCGTCGACTCCTGTACTCCACCGCCACGAGAGTTGCAGGAGGAGTTGATGCGGGAGCGGCAGCAGTCGACTCACCGCAGTGAAGACACCACGGTGAGTAGGTCTAAGTACGTCGACTTCAGCTACACTATTTACGTAGCTGAAATTGCGTAACTTAAATCAATACCCCCCTCCCCAGTGTAGACCAGGCCTTAGACTTTAGGACCTAGATCCACAAGGGGGACTTAGGCTTGGTGTTTCAAAGCTAAGCCTTTTAGGTGCCCTGCTGCCTAGTGCAATGCAGAGCCCTTTGATAGGAGCCCATGCTCCTAAGCCAATTTATGGGGAGAGTTAGACAGCTAAGAATAGGACTGATGAAACTGCATGCTAAGCCTAAACTAGTCAATAGGAAATAGAGCATGGCCAAAGACCCTCCCTTCAAAGGGATTTAGGTGTGAAGGGGAGGCGACTCTCTCTCCATGGGCTTCAGAGCCATGAACCCCCATAAGCCAGGTCAGCCCTTTCTCACAAAAAACCTTCCCCGCCCTGTAGCCAGCACACCCACCCAGGATGAGAGATACCCAGATTCAAATCCCAGTTCTTCCTGATGTGGAGCAGGGACTTGAACCCACATTTTCTGCCTTGTAGGTTACAGCCCAAACCATTGAGCTATGGTATATTGGGGGGGGGGGAAGGTCTTTCTCCATCTTATCTGTTGAAGCTGGTCCACTTTGTACCAAATACTTTAAATATTCTCACTTCCAGGCTGAATATTAAAGTGTCTCATACAATGTGGAACAGTTTCAATAGGAGAGACTGAGAAAAACCCACCCCAGAATATTCCATAGCCCAGTGTTTTGAGTGCTCCCCTGAGAAAGGTAGGTTCAAGTCCCTGCTCCACCTGAGGTAGATTTGAACCTGGGTCCTTCATAGCATGGGCAAAAAGCCACCTCCTCTGTTTTGTGTGGGGCTAAATCCACTAGACTTGCTCTAATATGGCCTCTGAGTACACCCAGTGGCTCAGGACCTGCAAGCGAAATAGATGGGGTGATACCTCATTGGTGAATCATGTGAGGGCTTAGATGTGAGTGAGGTGACAGGCATAGGGACATGTTCACCGAAAGAAATGTTGGGCATTTTATTGGTGGGAATTTATTGATTTAGGCACCTAGGTAATTTATGCACCTACCTGGTTAGGAGGCAGCTGAGCATGAGTTTTGAGGATCTAAATTTTGGACTTAAGCACTTAAATCCCTTTGTGGCTCTAGCCCTAGAAATGCAGGGTGGTCAATCTTAGCTGGCTTTGGCCCTGTTTCTGCTGCTTTACACCATTCAAGGGACACAAAACAACTGGAAACTCACCAGATCCATCCCTCTGGGCTTCCCCTTGTGTAGCGGGAATCTTGTGGTGATGTACAGCCATTGTCACAGCCCTACGCAACCTCCCCCTTGCAGTGTAGGGACCTGGCTGAAGGCTAACGTGGGGTTACTGGAGCACTACTATCCTTCAGCAAGCCCTGATGTCTGGAATAGTCTCGTCAGGTGGTGACCATAAGTTAGAGCAGCGCTGGAATTGTTCTCCGTGATGCAAGGGGTCAACCCTGCCTTCAGCAAGCCCCACAACTGGGGCTAAGAGCCACCTCTGCAGCTTGTCAGCACTTGAGGATCAGTCTCAACTGACATAGGAAGAGTCCATCTACTACTACTTGTTATTCCTATTTTATTGATGTGGAAACTGAGACACGGGGTGGTAAAGTGACTTGCCCAATGTCATATAAATAGTCAGTGGCAATGCTGGGATTACTTGTTCATAGCAGGATCCTGCAGAGGCAGAAGAATTTGGCTCCGTGATCTGTGCTGAAGTTGCTTGCAGGTCACGGCAGGAAGAAGAGATGCATGGTGTGCCAAGCTTAATTTATATTCTTACAGAATGGGCCATAGCATGGTAACTGCCTCCTGAGGTCAATAGTTTCACTGCTCTGTACTAATTAAATCTTGGAAGTAAACTATCAACTCAGTAATCACCATAATAATCATAAAACCTGCTCCAGTGAGGGGAGAGGGTCTGGTACACAACAATTAACCAACATCAAATCTGGGATAACACTTATTTAAGAGTGCATCAAGCAAAATCCCAACTGTATACAATTATATATTGTTGGTGTTAAAGCTTTGGATATGCAAATGGCCAGTCATCCACCTAGCAGGCCAAATGTGCAAATATATGATTTGTGTGTGCAGGCACATTAACTGTGCTTGCAAAAAAAGGTGTGCAACTCTTCTGACTTTGGAAAACGAGGTCCTTAATATAATCGAGCAAACATAAATAGGGTCAAGCGGTAACTATATTACAAACTATAGGCCTGAATTGACAAACACTTACTCATGTGAGTAGTCCTATTTACATCAGTGGGAGTACACCTGTGAATAAGGACAGCTCACATGAGTAACATCTTGCAGGATCTTCAGTAAGCACTTGCACAGTAGCAAAAATCTTAACAAGCTTATTCTTATTTACGCTCTGGCAAGGTAGAGAGGCTTTAAAGTGAGTGTAGACATAATTAATTCCATTTTAGGGCCATTTTACATTGCTAGAGCAGTGTAAGGTGCCTCAGTGTCCATGAAAATTAAGTCCTAAGGTGCACTGGTGGCTAGCACCCTGCTATGGAAATATCGCAGGGGGCTGATCTATGTTTCCATGCCTGCGCATTGTTCTTAAGCGAGTTGTTTACATGTGCTCAGGCCAGGTGAGGCTCCGTGGTTGCTGGGAGTGGAGGCGAGAGCCAGATCTGGAGCAGCCCCCAGGATTGGGCCAGGGAGCAGGTGGGAACCAGGGTGACTGGGCCAGGGTTGGGACCAGCTACACCTGATGAAAGAGATGTGAACTGCTGGACCCCATGTCCCAGCCTGGAGCTGACTGGTCTCTGCACATCCCACTCCATGTCTCAGTAGCATCCCTTGTTCCCTATGCAGGACACCCACCCTGCTCTCCGTCCTGCTATCCCTGACATCCCCAACTGTCCCTCCTCTGGCCTGCTGCCCCTGCCTCCCCTCACTCCCCATGCAGAGCAGCCACCCGCAATCCCCCCACATCCCTTGAGGAGCACCCACCCCAACTTCCCCCAAGACTCTGACCTCCCACCTCTGTCCTGCTGCTCCTAATTCCCCCTTCTTCCCATGCAGAACAGCCACCCAACACCCCCTGCTATCCCCGACACCCCAACTTCCTCTCACTCCGCCAACTCTCCCCATTCCCATGCTTAGTATGGTGCTTAGTGTGTTTAAATTTCACTATGCACCTCTGCCCCTCTTCCCCCACCTCCCGCCATTCAAAGCGCGCTTCCTCATCTCTGCTAAACATGGGTGTGGGGGGGGAATATCTTCCTGCCTCCAACTCTAGTTGAAGAACTAAATTGGCGTTCCTGTGATGTTAGTAACTTCATCCTGGATGCCACCCTCCTTGAGGGAGACAAATTCATCTGTCTGTTAGGGGCAAGTTATAGGCCAATTCTCCTATGGGAGGGGAGGAAGGGGGGGAGAAAGAGAGAGTGTGTGTGTGTGTGTGTCCAAAAGATCAGCTCTTCTTTGTCTGTTCTAAAATTGTAATTGACCTTTCATTTAAAAGCATCCCAGACAGAATTCCTAAGCATACTTAGCATTTAAGTAGGTCGGTGACTACATGTCAGTGCGGGACATGATTTTCCTCTTATTTCAGCAGGAATCATGTGTACTAGCTCGCAATGAGTTAAGAGAACGTGTGCAATCTGTGCTTCCCAGGAGTAGCTGCAGGAGGCTTTGTAACTACCCTCTAAGTCACAATTACTCCCCCCTCCCTCTTTCCTTTGGGGGGGTGTGGTTAGTAATTGGCTTAAACCAGCAGCCAAAGATGGATGCGCCCCTGCACTGGCTTAGCTGCTCTAGATAAGGAGCAGGAGTGGAACCAAGACTCCTTCCTTTTCCTGCCCATCTCCACTGGGGTGAAAGAGTGAGCAGGTGAGTAGCCCATGCAGGAGTTCAAAGGGAGGATCTTGCTAGCTCTCGTTCCGCTGTGGAGACACATTGTCCCCAACCCTACAATCTAGCCCATATATATTACAACAAAGATTGAAAGTCATAAGCACAGATAAATCATTTGAGACCTTGTCCATGACAGAGCTGAATGCTGTTAAGATGATGCTTGGTCCCAGCAACAGTCATGTTTGAGTGAATGATGACGGAATACCCAATACTGAGTGAGTGAGCGCCGCTTTCAGTGCAGGCCCATCTGTTCTACAGTCACCGTGCTGAATTTGCTTATTTCTTAGCCATTAGACCCTCTGTGCTTATGTTTGCTGGGATGAAAATACCATTTTTTAAAATCAAAATGCTGGGAGGGTGCTTTAGCCACTCACCATGAGATAGTTGCCTGCAATGGTCTCCAGAGCTGGAAAGTGTTATTGCTCTTTGAACTGAATGGAAGTAGTAATTGATGCATTAATTTTTTTTAAGCAGTGTATGGCAGGTAAAATTAAAACAGTACAAATACTTGCAGTTACACTCTGGGCTAATAATGGGTCGCAGATGGTCGTTCAGCACTTTAAACTGAATGATAGCCTTAGTTGGATGCGTGAGCCCCGCTTTACTGACATCTATTGGAGGTGCACAGAAGTTACATCTGACTGCATTTAACAGGGTGGCTCTTGGCCATGGGCTCTGGTTCGGAAGCTGAACATCTCCAAAGTGTGAAGGTATTTGTCTAGTTTGGGCCCATTTCCAAGCTCAACTAAGGTGAGTGAACAGACTGAGCATTGTCTTTTGCTGACTGTTCTTACGATCCATTATTTTATTTTGGTTATTTCACTCTTTGACGATATTGTGCTTGATTGTGAAATGAAAAAAGCATATCTTGTCACATATTTCTTAGTTCATTGAGGATGGCCCTTCACTTTACTTCTGGCTTTACCAGGAGCGTAGTACTTCATCAGAAATTCTTATCACATCAGTTGACATGATTTTGTGGGGGTCACATATGATGCAATCCCAAGAAATTCACCTGACCTCATTTGATGTGATATGACACAAGTCATAAAAATTGCTCCTTTTCTGCTGCTGTTGCAGTCACATTGAGGGTGCATTACCTGCATTGCCCACGAACCAGCAGTTCAGCCTGTTCACTGACAATACACATTACTTTTGGGGTTTTAAGCACATTTCTAGATTCTACTGTATTTTAGTGAACTTAGAAAACTCTTGTGGGTAAATTTTCAGAGTGATTCCTGGGGATTTAGCTGCACAAGTATTGCTGCTAATGGGAGTCATGCTATATTGCCCCATTCATCCCACTAAAAGTGGGCCACCCCTAGCCATACAGTCCTAGATATGTTCCGAGTAAACTTGAAACTCCTTAAAAATTAGAGTGAAAATAGGCAAAAAACAAATCTTGACTTTCAAATCAACTGTGGCTCATTCAGATCAACCACCACATTTCAAAACTATTTTTGTTTGTTTTCAGTAGTCTTTGTAGCTGTGTTGGAACTAGGATATTAGAGAGAGACAAGGTAGGTGATGTTACAGTAGTCAAAACAACGTTTAATAAAGTTTTTGCAAGAAAAACATGAATGCAGTCTTGGCCACCCATAATATACTTACAAACTCTCTTACAGTACAAATAAAAAAGCACTTGTACATGAAATATTGTACTGTGCTCAATGGACCTATAGTAACAATAACAATTTCTAATTTAATGGGGAATTCTCAGATACGCACTTCTTATGGCTCCTCCATCCCCAAAATACTTTTTACTATACAACTTAGATTGTAAACTCTTTGGAACTGGGACCATCTTTTTGTTTCGTATCTGTACATTGCCTAGCACAACCAGGTCCTGGGTACTATCACAATGCAAATAATATTAATAGAAAACATGAAAAAATATTCATTGCACTGTCATACTTTTCTATTTGTTACCCGCACTTGTAAGGAGGAAATTTTGTTAACCCAGTAACATGCCTAAACCACTGCCTGCAGCTGGAATACCAGTTGTTATGCTCATTGCTGAAAGTAGCTAGAAAGGCCATTTCTGAAACCTTAGCACAACTAACAGACCAGGAGAGGAGGAAGTGAGTGACCACAAGGAATAAACGTGACCCCGTGCCCTCCTGACTTGAGTTTTTTCCGAAGCATGCAGTTTTGCAAGATGGAAAGTCTGGCAATAGTTAACTACTGCTATGTGAAATACAGCTGGTTAACTGATGGAAAACTATAGGCTGGAAAACTCCACACTTAACTTAGCTTCTGCTCAGCAGTTTTTTTGATGAACAAGGTATATAATAACAAACTGGGAATCAAAGAGGAAGAAATTGGGCTCAGTGGACACAAGCACTTGGACACCTCTCCAGTCCCCCTGCAGATGGAAAGCTGGCCACTGGACATCTATAGTTATCCCCTCGAGACCTCCTCAGGACGCTGGGTAAATATGAATCTGGGGTGCACTGCTAACCTGTTGTGGACACGTGTAAGACTAAATAAAATAGAAGCTTTGAGTGAAAACACTTTTGTTTGCCTGCTTGCATCAACTATCTATTGGCCGGACGGTCATGTCCCCATTGATTTATTTCCTGCCACTGCCTCCCCAAGAGTAAACTTACTAAGAACTTTGGATTCAGCAAAACCCCTGGTAGCACACTGACTGCATCTAAGAGCTGTGAGAGGCAAGAGTATATTCATAACTCATTCTGGGTTATGATGTGCATATCTGAGTGTCACAAACTCAACTATCAACCCAGCTTCCTTTGAAAATAGGGCCAAGTTTGCTCATATGATCTTGAGCTTTCAACCAACCTAGGCCGAGTTATGACTTTGCAGAAGAAACATAAATCCAGACAAGCTTCAGGAGCATTTTAGTTTCCTGTGCACATTTTACTTGGCTCAAAACCTGACGAGATGGAGCTCAGTAGCGAGTACATTTTTCCTTCTAAAGTTTCTGATGAAATTTATCTATGTGGGGCCAGAGGTTTAAAAGAATGTAGGCATCTAGAATCATAGAATATCAGAGTTGGAAGGGCCCTCAGGAGGTCACCTAGTCCAACCCTTTGTTCAAGGCAGGACAAATCCCTAGACATATTTTTACCCCAGTTCCCTATATGGCTCCCTCAAGGATTGAGCTCATAACCCTGGGTTTAGCAGGCCAATGCGCAAACCACTGAGCTATCCCCCCTTCAACTCCTAATGCCTAACTCCTTTTGATTAGTGATAGTTAATATATGGTAATTTTCCTTTATCATTGTTGAACTCTCACCCATCACACAACCCCAGAGGCATCATATTGCCAGGACAGCCCCAGAATTGGGGATGGTGCCCCAGGCATTATCACATGTCCTGTATTTTAAAGTCCAATGGAAAAAATGCGGTACAGCATTCCCTGTAGCAGCAACTTTGCAATGCTATTTTGAGGGACTGTGTAAGTAGAAAAGGAGGCCAATTCCTTCATGTTTTAACAGTTTAATTATGTCTATGATTACAAACAAAATAAAGGGGGCTTGTGATGAGTCATAATTAAATGAGCCACTCTCATGGACTCTGTCAGCACAGTACAGTGACTCCACATAAAACCTTGGCTGATGAGTTTCAGCTACACATAAAGAACTGCTCGTTGCAGCAATTTTGCCTTCTCCCACTATTGAGCCTGTGGTGACAGTCAGTAAAATACTATACGCAGAAACTCTGCAATGCTCCTATTTTAGGCAGCACGTGTGAGTGTGGAGGGAAAGGCTCTACTGAAAGAGCAATGTCATGAGCTCTGCGATAGTATATTTATTTGTAAATTTGCTTTTGGCAAATAATGTCCTCATTTAAAAATGGGAACTTCATTTTGGCCACAAAATGATCACATTTTAACAGCTAGAATTTATGCAGGCCTATTCCCGTCAAAATGGCCACTAAAACGTATTGGTAGAGAAACCTGATCATCTCCTAACTCTGACATTTACCAACCTTTTATCTGTGCATGACTGAAATCTCTTTTCTTCTTAATTGCAAATGTACAATTGGTTCTTGTTCTATGGTACATTGTTGGGTAGGTTTCTTTTAATAATGAGCTCTCTTTGAAAGATAGCATATGTACCCCATAACGGGATGCTTCTTTTGAACTCAGCTTTGATTGAATACCGGTGTCTTACAAATCCAACATGAATCTCTGGAATCTGTATCAGAAGTGACCCTAGGCAATAGTCTTTGAAATACCCATACTTTGATAATAATATAACCCTCTTTTGCGCTAAGTCCACCCCTCTCTCTTGATTTGTTGATACCCAGGAGGTGAATAAAGATGCAGTATGGGGTGGATGAATAAAGATTTAATGAACAGGAGAAAAGTAGATGATACTTATCATTTTTGTCTTTTTTTTATAGCAAAGTCCATGGAAACCATATACAAATAAAGCAACTATTCTGTTGAATAGACTTTTGTGTTGACTGCAAAAATGGACAAAGCTGATGTTTGTGTCTTTAAGGGGAAATTCTATGAAACAATGATCCCATTCCTAGGGGAATGTACAGTAATCCTATGCAGGGGCTTGGAAGGTCAAAACAATTTACAATAGGAAAATCAGTAGGGCTTTTCTCAGCGTAAACACTATTTTACAATAAATGTTGTAGCCTTAGCAACTGATTGCTACAGTGCTCTCGAGTTGTGCTCTGTAATTGTCTCCATTAATACTTTGATCTTTGGCTCGGTGCATGAAAAACATTTAAAATGATCGCCTGCCCAATAGGTTACTGAACAAAATGACCTTTTGTATTTTATATTCTTCTTGCCCTTGCAGTAGTATTCAGTTTCCTATGAAGTTTCTTTTTATGTAAATTTCCCAGCAGAATTTTTACCATATAAACCTAAAGACAATAACCATCTTTTTGTATCTGATAAATTATTAATGTGGCAGCTTTAGAAACCCAGTTTCTTGTGAAATATAATTCTAGGTTGTTATTAAAAGAAAGATTTGAGCAGCGGGGTTGTGCAGTTGTGATATATAATGGATCATCGTTTTGGAGCTCCGGTTCAGAGAGAAAAGAAGTTCATTCCAAATTCAAAGTTGATACATGTAATACTAGCCATCCTTAAGCCATTTAAATACATTTCCCCCCCCTTATTTCCTGCTTACTTTGTTGGTAGCTGTGTATAAGGTGTAGGAGACCTTACCGCTAATTCTAGAGTTTCACATTCTCTTATTATTCAGACCTCACTGAAAGTCTTGTACATCTCTCAAGTTCTAGGAACAATTTTTGTCTTCAGATGATTTACTGAAAATCAAAGAACGTTGTTTTAAATGAGGATTTGGAGAGCTCTGAATTTGTGAACATGTGCTAAATTCAAATGTAGGGCTAAATCCATTGTACCAAAGTCAGCCGTGTAGTGAATTCTATGACTTCAGCAGGAAGCAATAACTGTAGTCATGTGTTTTGCATATGGGTTATATTAATGACTTCAGAAACATTAATCCTAAATTTAAGAAAGCTTATGTATGGCCAATGTCTTATTCACACTGAAGAGGGCAAACATTTTCTTGACCCAACAAAATTAGGGAGTTTGAAAGTGACATGTTATCAATAGAAGTTGGGGAGGGATAGCTCAGTGGTTGGAGCATTGGCTTGCTAAACCCACGGTTATGAGTTCAATCCTTGAGGGGGCTATTTGGGGATTGGTCCTGCTTTGAGCAGGGGGTTGGACTAGATGATCTCCTGAGATCCCTTCCAACCCTAATAATCTATGATTCTATGATCCTTATCTGCCAATGTGCATCTATATGCCCTATGTCCTGCTACAAGGACATAAAGTGCTACAGTATTTTCCTTTATGCTGAAGTACACATTGAACTTTAAGCATGTCATTGAAGTTGATGAGACTTAAATACATGATTCCCCAAATAAAGATGGACTTAAACATGTTCTGAAATGATCTCTTGAATCGGGACTGGATCTAATATATTAGAAAAGCTAGGGATCATTTGCAAGTTGTTTGTTTGTATTACTGTAGGGCCAAACCAAGACCAGGGCCCATTGTGCAAACACGGGGTAAGAAACAGCTCCTACCTCAAATTGCTTCTAATCTAAATAGACAGGACAAAAGGTGGAAGGGTAACAGAGGCACATACAGATGAAGTGACTTGCCCAAGGACACTTCTCTCCAGGGCTGTCCTTACCCATACGCAAAGTACGCAGCGGCATAGGAATGTCCTGGTGCCTTGCGCAGCTGCGTGCTGCTTCAGCCCCTGCCCTGCCTCTTCCCCAAGGCCCCCGCCTCTTTCTGCCCCTGCTCCGCCCCACCCCTTCCCCAAAGTCCCCACTCTGCCCTACCCCTGCCCCGGCCCCAGCCCCACCTCTTCCCGCCCCAGCCGCACCGCTGGTGAGTGCTGGGGGGGGTTCCCCCCTGCTTCCCAAGACAGCCCCCCCGCACAGAGGCCTGGGGCCAGCGTAGGGCCCCAGAATAGCTAGGGACGGCCCTGCTTCTCTCTTGCACTCTTTTTTTCCCCCTCCCTTTTCGGTTTTATTGAAAATAAGAGTGCACTTATCTTCTGTTCAGTGAATGAACTTTGACTTCTGCAAACATTCTCTCACTCATTACAAGTATTCTGGGGAGAATTCTTGTCTTACTGTTGCAGCAGTTGCTGGGAGGTACGTTGTTGCTTCTTTTTGGAGAGAACATTTTCCTTAACTCACAACAACTCACGCAAAAAAAGTTGAGACATTAGAAGAGCTATTTAAAATACTGTAACATTAACAATAAAAAACCATCATGGAACAATTACAAGAGATGAGTATCTAAAACTCCCCATATACAGGTCCCATTTTAAAAATCTCTTTCTGTATCCATCTTAAAAAAAACCCTCTACATTATGTAGCAGTTATGTGTGTTATGTGCGGGCCAACCTTAATGCAGAACCACAAAAAACCAACAACCCCCAAACAAAAAAATACTACTACTATGGGAAAACTATTCTGCTACACGCAGGGAGACACACCACAACACTAGAAGAACCCCACCATACATCTACTGGAACAAACACCAGACGCCACAGACACAACCATAACTCTACTCCAGGGAGGCTGCTAGCCTTCCCCAAATGCCCACCACTGTCATCACAACTCACCCAAACCTGCCTGCCTGCCATCCTTTCCGCACAGTTCTGGAAAAGCACATTGCTATGTTTGGGGAGGAGTATTGCTAGAGAAGCCACCCCCCCAAAAAAAGATGTTCAAGATGACAACTTTTTAAGGGCCTATTTTAATTAGTGATCACTCAAAAACTGATTGGCAGATTTACTTGAAAATCTACAAAAAAAATCAGTCGTTACAGATTTTATGTTCTAAATTTGGAGACAATACAGTGTAGCCTCCATACAAACATACAGGTTGTTTCCCTGTTTTAAGTGTAAACTGGAACCCAGCTTTAGATATGGCATCCCTAGTGCTCCTCCGTAATCTTTCTATCCCTGATATAACCACATCTTCAGTTCAGTGGAAGAAGCTGATTAAAAAACCTCTCTCTTGGATTTTCAGTAGAGGCAGAAGATACGTGTTTGCTTCTTCTGACTCAAAATGTACTCTTGTTTGACACTACCATCAGCTTGACTGGAAACTGCAAGAAAGCTCTTGAAATGTATAGGAGTGGGAGAATTCTTTGGTGTCTGCGTCCACTACCCATGCTTATATCTGGGAACATATAAATGCTGTGATTCGCAAAGCTGCCTGGGGGTTTTGGGTACTGTGGCAGAGCTCTCACCATGCTCCTGTGGGTCCTGCGCTTCTAGGTGGTTTATGCTAGCCTCAGTGGCTCACTGTGACTCTCCACGTAGCTCTTCTCTCTCTAGGGCCAGGGTTACAGTCTACTGAGCCCTTTTCATCATAGGCCTGCAAGGAGGTGTTGAGAACTCCTCCAGTCCTCCTCTTCTGTCTGTCCTGTGAGGACAGACTGACTTCCCCCCCAGTCTTCCTGTAGTGGTAGTGGGGGGGGGGAACCGCCCGGCCCCCCCCCGGTCCAGTCCCAGGTCCAGGGACCTAACAGTTGTGTTGGTTGCCAACCTTCCCTTCCACTGCCAGACATTTCCCATCCCCTGGGCCACTTCCCCATCTCTCTCCCTTTCTCCTCTCACTTCCCTACATACCTTACCTTTTTTTTTAGGTGTCTTCAGTGTCCAGCCCCAGCAGCTCAGCCAGCAGCCCTCCCTCCTGACCTCCCCCTGCCTGAGAGAGGAGAGTATTTTTATAGTATTATATAGTCCTTAATTATCAAAGTCAAGTGGTCATTTAGTCAAGGCCTCACCTGTTGACTGTTTAGGAGTCAGGTGTTCATCAGCCTGGAGCAGCTGCTCTCTGGCAGTGTCTGAACAGTGGTCAGTCAGGGAACAGAAATCCTACCCAATCTCCCTTATTCTATCACAGTACCAAGTACCTGTTAATCTGGGTGTCTCATTAGTTTGGCTGTCCAGTCTGTGCCACAAGTTCTAATGCTTTTGCTAGTCTTTGTTTTGGAAGTGAAGCAATTTTTCAATGTTGGCGCTCAGAAGGGCTGCAGGAAAGTGGCTTAGGCTGTGGTGCTTGGTGGTCTCTCAAATACTATTGAGGAAGAAAAGGCTATTTCTTCTGTAAGGTCGGTAAACATCATCAGGAAGAAAATTAGCATACTGTGCACTGCTGTCAATCAAAAGGATACTGGAGGAGTAGAGAGTGCTTTTTCCCCGAAGTCCTCTGCTGTTTCTGGGCTTGAGCCAACCCTCAGTGAAGTCAGTGGGAGTGATTAATCCCATTGACTTCAGTGGGAGCTGGAGTAAACTCTGTATGACAACCTGTAAGAGGATGGACTAGGCCCAGAAGGTCCCCTGCTGGAGGCCTCAGGGTCCTGCCACACCTGTCCCAGGAAAGTAGCAGTGGAGCTAAGTCCTTCACAGGGCTTGCCAATCAGAGAGGCTGCAGGGAGCAGCCAATCAGGGCCCAGGAGGGCTATATAAAAATGGGCTGCAGTCAGAGACAGGCAGTTTCTTGCTGTAGCCAGAGGAGTGCAGAAGATGCTCCTGGCTGGCCAAAAGGATTGCAGCACCTCAGGCAGCTTAGTGCTGGCAGGGAGCAGGGGAGTGAGAAAGAGCTCCTGGCTAGCTCACTGCTGGGCCTGCACACAGAAGAGCCCTGAGTGAAGGGGGAAGTACTGGTGAAAACTGGGGCTGTGGGGAAGTGGCCCAGGGAATTGAAGGCAGTTTCATTAAAGGGACATGGCAGCTCATGGCTGCTATTCTTTGGATCCTTGGGCTGGGACCTGGACTAGTGGGTGTGTGGGCCTCGGTCCCTTCCACCAAAAGCCACTGGGGAAGTGTCCTACAATTGGACAGCGATAAACCCCGAGAAATGGATCTGAATTGCTTAGTGGCCCAGCGGGGCCAAAAGGGCCCAGACAGGTGACACCATTGCCTCCAGGAAGGATGCCCTGGGAGGACAGCCTGATACCAGGGCTGGGACTGTTTAAAGACTGCAGACACACTTGACCAGAAGTGAGCGCTTGCGAGAGGTGGGTGCCACACAGTTCCACAACCACTACCCATACTGTGTCCCAGTCTGGCACATCCTTTCCCACCAAAGCAATTCTGTCCTCCATTGTCTTGGAAAGTGTTTGGGGTCCAATTTCTGAATGGAAGCCTTGACTTGTGTTACAATTTGTGCTGTACTAGATTCCATTCTTTGACCAGGGCTATGTTTTTCTGATCCCTGGTTGCAATCTTATTGCTGATAAGACTTCTTCTGTACCTTTCTAATGACTGACCTAAGCTTACAGAGGAACAGGATGGTTCCCAGCGGGATCTTCCTGGGTGAAAACTATTCTGATATTCACAGCAAAACAGCTTGCACAAATGAAATTTAAGAGGGCCCTAGAACCTTGTTCTGGCCTTCTGCCCAGGGGTGAATTTCACATAGACAGGATAAGTCTCCAAATTCCTTTGCAGCGCTTCAGACTACACAGCAGCCTTTCAAAGAGCAGTTTAAAAAAGAAGGTGACCGTGCTTTTATGAATAAGCTAGTTTCCGCCTGGCTGAAGCTAACTTTTATCTCTGTGTGAGAGTCAATTACCCAGGAATCTGCTGTTGGGCAAAAGTTCCTCTTGATTTAATGAGAGGAATCAATTAGAAAGGCAGCTGAAAGTATCATTGTGTGTCAGATTAATTTAAACTTTGTTTTTTGCTGTTGAAAACTTTATTCTCCACTAATGTGTAGGATTTCTCCTCCGTGTCCTGGATGCACAAAATTATTACACTTAATTGGGTTTCTCTGGCCACTACTCATTTCTCAAGATTTACTGCAATTGCACAATATCCCATAACTCGTTTATTTTTTTTGTTTCCTTGTGATTAAAATTTAAAATACTGAAAACTGTTTTGAGTATTTTCCTTTTCACAACTAATCCTTTTCTCCCCCCATCTTCAAGGCAGATTCTGTAGTCATGAATCATTAAAGCAGTGAAATACACAGGCAGCCTCAACTGACAGTTTACTAGAGAAAAAACGAGGCATAGGTTAGAAATCTTGAAGCATTTTTAATAGCTGTAAAAAAAATCACATATGTTTTTCTTGACAATGAAAAAGTTCCCTAGATATTTTCTCTACCATCAAAAGAAAAATCAAGTTTTTACACAGGATCATAGCAGCTAGGAAAGACTTATGTGCATCAGGGATATGGAGCAGCTGATCTAATAAGAGGCGATAAATGATTTTTCTCTCCGTGGCTTGGATTGTGCTCCCATTCAAAGGAATAAGAATACCTCTTATATCCTGTAGCCCTGGGTGAGGGCTGCTCACACATTAAGTAAGTAAGCAGAGATATCCACTTGCATATTCCTTCCCTGGAGGAAGTAGGCAAGGAGGGATAGGGAATGGGCTTAGCCTTTGCTCCACCCCTCTACTTGCTGGCTAGAATAACTAAACCAGTGTTAACTTGTGAGCGGTGGTCAGTAACGTACTGATGGTGCAGGCCAGCAACTGATGACTAATTGCCTCCTACACCTAGTTTCTTCAGCAAAGAGGAAGCAGGGGAGGAGATTTGTGTCAGAGTCACAACAGCCCAGCTCATCTAAGGTATTTAAGTGTCTGTCTCCCAGGAGAGTTAGGCACCAAAATGCCTTTGGGGATCTCAACCAATGCTTCGGGGGGCACTATGGTTTATGCTCAGGGCTATGTCTGAAGTCACAATCCATCCACATCTTTTGATTGGCTCCTTTTGAAAAAATTGCAAACCTTCATTCTTCTAAAGCCAAAGTGAAGGAATCAAACAATAAATCACATACAAGGCCTTGTCTTGTTGCAGCAGTTTTAATAAAATGAGTGTGTTTTTAAAATGAATTAGTTCAACCAAGCCAAAGCCCTATGTACACACTCTTAAACTGATTTTCAGGCCTGGGATATATCGATTTTCTTTAAAGTGTTGCCTAGATTAGGAAAAAAGATGTGATATTATCTATCATGCGTTAGCTAACATGTTCTAAAAGTCCTAGGTGAAATCCTGGCTCCATTTGAAGGGAATGGAAGTTTTGCCACTCACTTCAATGGAGCCAGGATTTCACCCTTAAGTAGACAAGGCAGTGTGTGCTTTGATGTGTGCTAAACTGGTGAAGTTAAAGCAAGGTTCACCGCTAGACTTTAACTCAATCAATTTAGCACACAGTAAAGGCAATTGTGTCTTCCGTACCCTAGACCTTTTGAATCGTGTTAGTTTAGTACATGTTAACTAACCTGTGCTTAGCAGCAAATCTTTAAATCCTAGCCTAGACAAGGCCTTAAATGGAGTCAATACAAGGCAGATGCAAATTGACTGAAGAGTGTTCATACAGGACTGTGTCCTACTTTAACTAAACTGATTAAAAACAGAATTTACTTTAAGTTGTTGAACTTGTAATATAGTCAAGGGCTAAGAGAAGAAAACAAAATAGTTAATCAAAATTTGCTAGGAAGAGCTATACAAATTAATATAATAACAATGACTAAGTGTAACAGAACTATTGAGCTTCTTTTAGTGATAATATAACATTAATGTAACTTAGTAATTTTTGGTTTAAAAAGAATCACCTAGATAGAAACAGTTTCTAAAAATACATGAACACAAGGTGGCATTCATATATTATCACTCACTATCAGAGATTAAAACAGCTGAATCCAGTTCTTCACCTAGATGAAATGAGTTCTGTTTTTAATTATTAAGGTGAAACTGTAACAAGTGTTTCGTGTTATCACTGCAAAAATAAGACTTATCTTTAATAAAACAAAACGTAGTGGGAAATGATACTGAGGTTTGGAGACTCTGAGGAGAGAATGCAAATGATAAAGTTAATATTTTTTCTGTGTTGATTTGGAGTTATTTTAGAGATATAAGGGAAGAAAAGTGTTTTTGGTATTAAATTATGTATTACCTTTTCATTCCCAGACCTTGCACATTAGCTGATCATTGTATGGCCAAGAAGACTGTAATATCTGTAGATACTGAAATAATATTTAGCAAAATAAAAGTTTTTTTAAGGGTATACAATACACTTTCTGTGGTTTTTTAATTTTTTTTTATTTAAAGGAGAACCAGTGGCATTAAAAAATAGAAAGATGACATGTGAACTGATTCTCAATACCAATAGATTCAGGAATATTAAAAAAGTGGAATATTTGTGTAGTACCATAATGTATAGATTCTGGGGATAAAGCATATTGGGGCAGTCTCTCTGACCTACTCAGCTAGCTGTCTTTGTGCTATTTGAATGGAGTAGAGTGGAGACTAAGGGTATGTCTATGTTTACCGGGGATCGATGCTGCTGTTTCTCTAACTTGTGCCTGATGAGTTCCCTCCTTGTTGCAGTACTTAGTGGGCACATCAGAGAATCTGGACCATTATCTTTGACAAGTGCTCCAATTAAAGCTTGTGTGATATCATTTAATACAGATTTCAGAGTGATAGCCGTTTTAGTCTGTATCTCCTACTGTTACTCACACCTTCTTGTCAGCTGTTGGAAATGGGCCATACTGATTATCACTACAAATTTTTTTTTCTCCTGCTGATAATAGCCCACCTTAATTGATTACTCTCGTTATAGTTGGTATGGCAACACCCATTTTTTCATGTTCTCTGTGTATATATCTCTTCCTACTGTATTTTCCACTGCATGCATCTGATGAAGTGGGTTTTAGCCCACAAAAGTTTATGCTCAAATAAATTTGTTAGTCTCTAAGGTGCCACAAAGTACTCCTCGTTCTTTTCATTCTATACAGAGAAATCCTTAACCTTGCCATCAGTCTCACTAATTTTTGTCTAATACCTGTAGTTGCTTTTTCTAAATTTACTATTCTGTTTTAAACAGAGTGTAAATTGGGGAATGAAAAACAATCTAGTGTCAAATCCAGTGTCCTCAGGATTTCCCATGATAGTTTCCACTTACTCAGAAAGATTTTCCTAAAGAGTTTTCACTGTTATAGAAAACGAGAATGCAGTTTGTGAATGATGACTTTAGGGCACAATCCAGCAAACTATCCATGTACCTAACTGACTGTGATATTTTTATTAACCATGTTGTCAATGTAGAGCTTCTAATGATGCTTGCTTTGTGTTGCCTTGCATGTGATAGATGGAATCCTTTGATTCACAAGTCTTTAGTTGTGGTGGCTCTTAGAAAGGCATTATTTACCTTGACTCCAGTTCAAGAAGGCATCTCCTTTCAGGAGAGAGAACTCAGCACATTTTTAAGTGCTTTGCTGAATTAATATCCTTGGCTGGTTTGTCTGTCTCCCCCTTTCTCTCACCTCCTCATCTTTCAACATATTTATTTATATACTCTGTTAGAAGATATTTTAATTCCTCTCTGCTGAACTAAGCCACCTATCCCCAGAGGGGAGAATACCACCAGTGCAACAAGCTGTTATACTCTTTCACAGTATGAACTGGAGAGAATGCACTATAACTGTCAGAAAATGGACAGTACTTATTTCTGATGATGTGGTCTCTGATAACATGCAGATTGGCTAGGGTTGTTTTCTTCCTTCCTCTGAAAACATCCGCTCCATGTGCAGCGGCAGTCAGAAAAGCTAATAGAATGTTGGGAATCGTTAAGAAAGGGATAGATAATAAGACAGAAAATATCATATTACCTCTATATAAATCCATGGTACACCCACAGCTTGAATACTATGTGCAGATGTGGTCACCCAATCTCAAAAAAAGATGTATTGGAATTGGAAAAGGTTCAGAAAAGGGCAACAAAATTCATTAACGGTATGGAAAGGCTTCTGTATGCAGAGAGATTAATAAGATTGGGACTTTTCAGCTTGGAAAAAGATATGACTGAGGGGGGATATGATAGAGGTCTATAAAATCATTACTAGTGTGGAGAAAGTAAATAAGGAAGTGTTTACTCCTTCTCATAACACAAGAACTAGGGGTCACCATATGAAATTAGTAGGCAGCAGGTTTAAAACAAACAAAAGGAAGTATTTGTTCACATAATGCACAGTCAACCTGTGGAACTCTTTGCCAGAGGATGTTGTGAAGGACATGAATATAATAGGGTTCAAAAAAGAACTAAATAAATTCATGGAGGATAGGTCCATCAATGGCTATTAGTAACACCATCCCTGCCCATCCTGGCTAGCCTCTGTTTGCCAGAAGCTGGAATGGGCGATGGGATGGATCACTTGAAGATTACCTGCTCTGTTAATTCCCACTGAAGCACCTGGCATTGGCCACTGTCAGAAGACAGGATACTGGGCTAGATGGACCTTTGGCCTGACCCGGTATGGCTGTTCTTATGTTCATTAATCCTATCAAATAGGGTATGCTCTGAGTCCTCTCCCTCCGAAGTGCTCTGTTCAATGCCATATACTCCATCACACCACATGCTAGCAAGTCTTCCTTTATGATGTCGCACTACTTCTTGAGTTGGCCTCTCTGTCTTTTTCCTGCAATCTTGATCTATTGGACTCTCCTCACATAGCTGTCAGGACTGCACTTGCCCTGAGCAAATGATCTGAGCCTGCACTCCTTCATTTTGTCATTTATAGATGTTACTTTAAGCATGTCTCCAGCATAGACATTCCTCACATGATCTTTCTTGCATACTCCATTCATCCATCTCAATATTTGCATTTCTATTGAAGAGACCACTTGATCATGTTTCTTATTTGTTGCCCGACATTCAGCACCGTGCATTAAAATTGGATGAACCACCATTTTATAGACTTTCCCTTTTAATCTTACTGGTATCGTTCTATCACATCCTACCCCACTTCTCTGTGTGTGTGTTTGAGCCAGGCATTTATTATCTTAGCTTTAATTTCATTCTCCATTTTCTCAGATTCTGGAACCCATGTGCTTGAAATGTCACATCTTCAGTATTATCTGCCCATCTAGTTTCAATGATAATTCTTCAGTGTTCACTTTATTAAAATTACATACTACATACTCTGTTTTTCCTCTGCTTATTTTGACTCCATGTCTCTCCAACACATCTCCATTTATCAAGATCCTCTTATAGACTGGCTTTCTCCTCACTGCACTGATGCACTCCCACCGTTATCAATAGTTTATCTGCTTCATCACTAGAAGTTCTGACTATTGACGCTGCACCCACACACATGACCTGAACAAGCCGCACATAAAGTTCCAATACTGTTTTCTCCCTCATATGCCATCAGATGACTTCACTTGGAACTCGCTCAAAGGCCTTTTCCTGATCAATGAACGTCATGTGAATATTTTTCCTTTTCTCCTTAAATTTTTCCACTAGCAAAAATAGTATCTATTGTTGGCCTTTCTGGCATGAAGCCATATTGATTTGCTCGGATATCCACTTCACTTCTTAGTCTCTTATTGATGAATCTCTCCCACCGTTTCATTGTATGACTCATCAGCTTTATACCGCTATAGTTTGTACAGTTGCCCACGTCACCTTTTCCCTTGTATGTCAGCACCAAGATACTTTTTCCTCCACATGTTTGGTTCTTTTACCATCTCATGACTGAATTGAACAGGGATGTCAGCAGATATCAGACTTCAATTCCAACCTTTTCCATGCCTCAACAGGGATTCTATCTGGACCTTATTGTTCTTAAATTTCTTATAGTGTTTGCCACTTCATCTGGGGTAATAGGCTCCGCTACACCAAAATTCATCATTTTGAAGTTGCATTGCTCTCTTGGGTTTTCTTCATTCAAAAGCTGTTCAGAATACTTTTTCCATTGATCCTTTATGCAACTGTCATCAGTTAACATGGTATCAGTTTAATCTTTGATACACCTTCCTTCCTTTATATCTGTGGTACTTCTGTCCATGCTTTCGCCAGTCTATGTGCTTCTTTCCTCCCTTTCTTTGTTCCAAGTCTTTCAGAAAGTTCCTTCAACACCTTTGCTTTTGCAACTACATTCCTGGCCTATTTATTTTTATCCTTCAATTCCTTCAGGTCTTCTTTGCTCCGACTCCTTTGCCAGAGTTTAAGCTTTTTTTCCTCTTATCTTTTATCACTTCTTTGCTTCACCTCTGTCAGGAACCTGCAGAGCATCCAGTCTGGAAGCAGGGCCAGCAGCACAGCCAGTTTCTAGGCAACCTAACAAGAGCACCTGGCCTGTAGTAGGCTGCTTGATTGACTACACTGCCTGATTGGTTGGAAGAGTCAGCAGACTGGCTTGTATGTCAGCAGCAGCAGTTCAGTGGCTGCTCAAACCATTTTCTCATGGCTGCAATAGCTTCTGCTTGTTATCAACCTTGTTCCAGCTCCGCTTTTGTCTTGCCTCACTCCAGGTAACCTAGTTTTGCTCCTCAGCTCTGATTCTTGACCTCTGATTTTGACCCTGACCCGTGGCTCTTGCATCTGGCCTCTGACTCTGGTTCTGAACTGAGCTTCAAATCCTGACTCCGGCTCTGACCAGTGGCTCTGGCATTTGACTCCAGTTGTGACTCTGTGCTCTGATTCCTGGTTACTGACTCCTGTTCTAACCACTAGGCTTGACTCCAGCTCAAACCTCTATGCAAGATGACCCATGTCCCGGTCATATTACAGCCACCAGATTTCTTTTGAATAAGGGCTTTCCCTTTTGATTCACCCACAACTTCTTTAGCACTCTACAACATATTTATCACTATAAAATCCCCACATTTATCCTCTCCTTCCTCGTGGGGTGCTGACCTCATCTTTTCTTTAACCAACTCCCTAAAGTCCTCCTCAGCATTACCCTATAATTTTTGCCACCCTTATCTTTGGTATTACCCTCTCTGATTTTCTCTGTACCTTAATTTTAAGAAACAAATCTAAGATGAGTGGACTATGTTGACCAGTAAGACTCACTCTCACAATCACCTTGCAGTCTTTTATATCTTTTTTTCAGCCAGGAAACAAGGAAGTAGTCGATCTTTCACTCTTATATGTAATAACATGGCAGATTGGCTAATATATAAATTAATATTAGGTGATGGTACTCAGATGACTAGCACTCCAATTACCAAGCACTTCAAAGTATGCCCTCTCTTACAGATGCATTTATTTCAGTGTTCAGCTCACTGTCAACTAGTAAGAAGCATCCTAATTCATCATATGGAGCAGAAAATTTTAATGGATTCTGTTTCCCATGCTGGTGAGGATACTGCTAAAATAATTCTGCCTTTGTATGGTGTCCGTTAGTAGTATAAAAAGTTGGATACAGGATGACATGCAATCAACCACCCACATTTCTGCTTGGTCCAAATTCGACATGAACAGCTAGAAACATGAATGTGGGACTGAGAGGCAGGAATTCCAAACCCAGCTCTAACTTGCGGTGTGGCTTTAGGTAAGCCACTTAACTTTGGGTCTCAGGTGCCTCATTTTTAAAATAGGTAAGTATTGGTATCCTTAGCACAGGAACAATCTGTTAATTTTACTCTCCCTAATTTTAAAAACATTAAAGACTCTAAATGTGTATTCAGTTTTATACACAATCATTTGTTTCTATCAAGAACAGGATTTTTGTTCCCAGAAAACATGGATTTGCAAAGGCACCTTGAGGAGTTCCCCTTCGGCACCTTTGACAGTTTCACACTTTGTCATCCAACCTTGACTTTATTTAAAGGGATCAATCCACTTTCTCTAAACAATCGTATAAAAGGTTCATTTTAGCAGACAATAAACTAGATCCTCTCTCCACTTGGACAACAGGAATTAAGGAGTAGAACTGGATGAGTAACTGCTTGTAAACCAAATAATCAGTTCTGGAGGGAAAAAATGGTTTGCATCCAACCAAAACCAAATTTTTAATTTCTTTTTTTACAAATTGAGAAAAATCTGAAAAAATTTGTTTCAGGTCAAACAAAATGTGTTTTGATTTCAGGCATTTTTAACCTGAACCACATTTTTTTCAGAATACATTTTTTTTGTCTACACGATTTCATCCAGTTCTGTTCAGAAGTGTTATTCCTTCTACCTGTGAAAAAAGATGAGAACATAATGGTTTGGTGCCTAAATTTTGGTATATGTCTCAAAGGTTATGTCTGAAGGAAACTAGAACTGGACTATTAAAAAGTTCAAAGGGGAGGGAAAACAGATATTCAATTTGACAGTAAAGATAAGGAATCGTAGGGGTGGAGGCTGATTATTGTGGTTATTTTACTTTTTATTGTTTGATCACTATGTGACTGATCACCGTACATTGTGTGCTGCGATGCTGCCTTCTTATAGTAGTACTTGAGTGACTGAGAGGGAATAGCTAATACTGTTACACTTGGCACTTTTAGCATTGGATATAAGTAACTGACACAAATATTTTGGCAGGGAGTCAAATGTTTTCTCAGTTAAGTGTTCACATGTTCAATGCATAGCAGAATGTAATGCATCTGGTTGATTAAAAGGTATCTCTTTCTAAGAATGAAGGCAGGTATGTATGTTCAGTTGGTGAAGTTCTAGCAAATCACTTATTGTCTTTCCCAGCTGAAATAACAGCAGAGGAATGCAAAGCAAATGTTTACAATGGGTGAACTTCCTCTAGTAGTTCATGAAGTGAGCACAAACAGTGGGAGATTGGCCTATTTCCAGAAAAGAGGACTTAGGTTTCCTCTGTCATCCTAATTCCGTTTGTTCTAAAGGTTTTTCTTTGAGCTGAAGGAACTGGGAAGACGCATCTGGTAAATAAACTTATATTTGAAATGTGAACCAATCTCCCAGTTTTCCAGTCTCTTGAACCCAGGTAAACTCCACTAAAGCCAATTAAGCACTGGGATGCTTAAGTGTGGGACTTAGAGGCATTTTGGAGAGATGGTATGAAATGTTCAGTTGATTGTGGTTGTGGAACTAGTTTGTAGATTTAGATGAGCCCTCAGTACATTCCTTTCTTCTCTTTCTGAGAGCTCCTGGGGATGCATCGTCTCCTCTCTCTTATCGTCATCTCTTTGATAGTCAAACAATTAATTTGGCTCAGGAGCTCAATTCATGCTTCTCTTTCTTTTCTGCTTCTCTCCATGGTAAAGAATGAGTCAAAGCCAAGGCAAATTAAAGCAATCTTTGTGTGAATTTTAGGAGGAGCCTTATTTGGAAGAGTTGAATTTCTGGTGGATAGCTTCCTGCAGTGCCTTTCGGGCTGGATTCAGCTCATGCTGAAACTCTCCCACTGGCTTTAATGGGAATTGAGTCAGGCCTCTTTTATGTTCTGGATCACTTTGGCTTTGTCATATGGTATTTCTTTGAGTGAATGAAAAGAATAATAAAAATGTGTTGCATTTCCATAGCGCCTTCTATCTGAGGATTTCAAAGTGTTGTATAGATCTTGTGGCTTTAGCGTCACAACATACCTCTTACACTGGTATGTATTTTTTCAGAGTTATAGACAGGCATCAGAGTAGCCATTTGACTTGCCATATGCCAAGTCAGTGGGGGCACTAGACTAGTGCAATCTTTCTCCCCATCTATACTAGGACTCTGTAAATCAGAGTTTTCTCTTTATGAGCCGTATTACAAAACAACTAAGCAATAAGTGGTGTCTCAAACATAACTTGGCCTGACCTGTACAGACTGCAGCTCTGCATGGCTTTCAGTTTCTGTCAGTGATTGTTACAAGCCAAGGTGATCTTTTGTGCTGTGAGGCACAATTTGTTGGAAGGAAATAAAACACGTGGATTTCAATGGCTTAAACCCTGTGTTACTGGAAACCCCACAACCTCTCCAAATTCCAGGGCCTTACTACATTAACTTGTTCTATGATCTGCCTAGAAAGCCAGCATAGATATCATAGTTCACAAGTCAACCATTGCTGAGAGCCCTCATTAAGAGAATGGTAAATTGGGCTTGTCGTACTGAATCTGATTAGCTGAATTGCCTTTGAAAAGCAGCAGACGTCAGATTATACTGGTACATTGTGAAGGCTTTTGCAGACCAATGCTGTTTCAAAATAAAAATATTATCCTCTTGAGTATAGAGATAAAATCAAACCAGCCAAGTCCAACATCCTTTAGATTTAACACATTTATTTGTTTTGTGTTTAATTGACTATTAAATCCTGCAATGTTTTTTTACACCCCTTCCTCTCCCCAAGTCTTCTCTTAAATTACAAATTGAAACTAATATCTTGTCCTCCAGAGAGTGTATGAAATCATCTAAAAATGCAAGGAAATAAATGACTTCCAGAGAGATGGCTGATCAGTTATGCATGACTCCAGTTCTGGTGTCATTCACATAGCTAGTTCTGCTGTCCAGGCCATTTCATGATTTTATTGAAATCACGAGCAAAGATCTCACTGATTTGAATGGAATCCGGATATGGCCCTGGAACAGTGGCTTGAGGCTAACCAACCCTGATTACTTAAGGGATAAACATGAGCAAGAGTAATTGTTTTTCCCTGTAAAGAGTGTCAGGAAGTTGTGGGGAGGGGCGATCAGGAAATTGCAGTTAGTGAGAAAGGCCTCTTCAGTGAAGACCTTGATACCAGGGGAGTTTGGGAACAGAGCCCAAGGAACAGACGGGCCAGTTGGGGAGGCCCTGATTGGGTTTGGACCTGGAAGCTGAAGCCAGGTAGAACTCCAGCTAGGGAGAGCAGGGAGGACGGGCTGTGAGAACAGTTTAGGACAGAAAAAGAGAGAAGACATGAGCTAAGTATGAACTTTTGTGTAGTGATGGACTTTATTTTGGGACCCCGAGGATTGTTTAGAACAGTTTCTGTTATTAAACCAGACCCAGATTGGTGGGGGGTTAACCCAGAAGTCCGTGTGCAGTTCTCAAGGGGCCCTAAAGTGGGGGAGAAACAGAGGCGGGGTGCTGCAGAGTGACATCTGGCCACAATGGGAACCTCAGGAAGTCATTGCCCTGTGTCAGGCCCATAGGAACATCTGACTGAGAACCTGAATGTTTAGATTGGGAGCCTGCTATTGAAACTGATGTGGCTCCCTGCAGTATTTTGAAAGGGTGACTGCTCAGAGGGAGCTGCTGTTCATATTGTCTTATGCAAATTTGTTCCAGGGAATAATGAGGCTAATAGACCTAAAAACTGCCTTCCATTTCGTTACTGTTGAGTTCCTCTCTGAGCTGGTTTTGAGTGCCACTTGCTGATGACATCAAAGGAAGAGTCTTAAATGTGTTTTGTACTTGAGCTGGTCAGAAAAATTCCAACAAAACATTGTTTTGTCAGAGTTTGGTGGTGACGGAGTATTTCATGGTGACAGATGGATTTTGCTGAAGTACAGATAGAACCCAGGCAGGTGTCTGATTTTTCTGCCAGCTTGCCTGGCTGGCCCCTTAGTTAACCCAAGCTTCCCTGGCCTCGAAGCAGCCAGCCTTGTGGGCAGCCCCAGGGTTTCTAGGGTCTATTTCCTTTCATGGAGAACTTCAAATATTTTAGTTTTTGTTCTGAATTAGAATGAAACCACAGTTAGAAATACTGAAATCCTCTGTGAAACAGAATTACCTGGCTCAGCACAGCTGTATTCTGCACAAAGCAGCAAAAGAAATCTCCATTTTCAAACTGAAGAGGTAAGGTCACCGGGGGGAGAAATGTAACTTTACAAGATGGCCAGTTCAATTAAAAAGTGTATGAAAAATGAAATGCCTGATTGTGAGCACTGAAGCTTTTGGCTTCCTGAATGTAAAAAGTAGAATCAAATAATAAGAGATTAACTGCTGCTTAGAGAGGCCCTTTGGAATCTAGACTAATCTCTCTCTCTCTCTTTTTTTTTTTTTTTTTGGTCAAGCTAGTGCTGGATGTCCTCATCAGTTACTTCATTAAGATTTAAACCTTGTATTCCATAATCTCAGTTGTGTGTGTGTGTGTGTGTGTGTGTGTGTTTGTTTTAAGGCATTTAAAGGTATTTCAGCAAAGCATTTACATATGTGCTTAAATTCCATTGGAATCAATGGGATTTTTATGTACATGCTTAGTATTAAGAATGTGCTAGTGGTCCTGATTCAACAAAGCATCCCTATTCAGGACTGCACTTCAGCACATGCTTAACTTTAAACATGAGCCTGAATCCCATGACTTCAATATGATTTAAGCATATTCTTATTTTTCAGCATATGGATAAGTGTTGTCCTTAATAAGGATGGATTTAAGCACTTGCTTAAATGCCTTCTGGAATTGGGGCCCAAGGCAGTGATCCTGCAAAAACTTTAAACACATGCTGAACTTTGCATATTGTCAGTAGTACTTTTGAAATCAATAGTACTAATCAAATGCGTAAAGATAAGCATGTGGCTAAGTCTTTGCAGCATGGGGACCTTTTGCCGATGAGGGCTGGGGTGCTGAGCTGGGGTCTGTACTATATAAGGAAAAGCATATGCCATAATACACAGATGAAACAAACCGATATCCCTGAAAGATAACAGGCAGCAATAGCCAGTAAATCACACTGGTAGTTTAACAGTTCTCATTGCAGTGTTCCGATGCAGATTATCCTTTATTGTCTACAGTTCAGTTGCCTACAAGCATGCTGATAAATGAAGCTGAAGGTTGTCTGGGTTTCACTGTAGCTTCTATAAGTAGCTCTGTATCCTTTGCTGAAGCGACAGTTTATGGAACTCATTAGAGAATCACAGCAGAGAGAGCTATATCTGTTACAGCACTAGGGTTTCTTTTTCCTTTTCTTTAGCTGTGGAAGAACATCTCTGTCACAAGTCTGTAAGAAGAGCCAAATCCTCAGTTGGTGTAAATTGACATAGTTCAAAGTGGCCAAATTGGCCTATACTAGTGGAAGACCTGGCCCTACCTGTTGGCACTAATCCTTTTCTATGATGATACAAGTCCTATACTAGAATTACTATCTTGCCTACAATGGAGAACTGAGAAATGGGGAGCGCAAGAAAAAGAGGGGCTGATGTCAGATGCAAAAAGGGATTGTTATGAAAAACCTGGAAAAGGAACATATGCAGATTTCTGCAACACTATGGCAGCAGCAACTGGGCATGGAGAGGTCATAGGTGATGTATCTTCATGATTCATTTAACCTCTACAAAAAATGTAAGTGCTTCATCCAAGTCCTGGTTAAGTCTACAAATGTCTGCTGCACATGTGTAAGGGCTTTCAGCACCATGATCACAAATGCCCATTTAAACTTTGGATCAGCATCCCCTACTCTAGAAATAACTTTGTATTACAAAGCTTTATTCTTTTTCCTGGCTACTCATAAGTGGCTTCTGAAGCAATGCAATTTCCTCTGTCCATATACAGTTACCAATGCAGGACGGAAGTACATTTGCATCCATGCTTGAAATCAAGGCACACAGCTTCCATTAACAATGATGGGAAATGCAAGTCTGACTCTCTCTGCAGTGTGAATGTCCATATTATCTATAGGTCTGATCCAAGACCCATTGACATCACTGGGAGTCTCTCTATTGACCCCAATGGGCTTGACCTCACTGGGGTGCATGTATGCTGTTCCAAGAAGGAAGACAACTCAGTGCACTGTGAAACTGCATCAAAAAGCTAAGAAAGTCAAATTTGTTTCTCTCAGAAGCCCAACTTATGACTACAAGAATTACCGAACTGATATCATTCCCCTTTATGTAGCTGTATTATCTGCAAATAACCATCAGTGTAGGCAAAGTGTAAAGGTATGTGAAAGGGTTACATAAAAGGCAAATATGGAAATCTTAGTTTTGCTGGTTTCTACAGTACAAAAAAAATCCGGAGACTTCCACCACAGTTCTACACTCAAATTGACTTTCAAGCAGGGAAAGCTGCCTCTTGCATTGAGGGAATGAGTACGTGCATCATGGCACAGGGGGGAGCTGAAGGATAATGGGCACAGTTAATTTCGCTCACTGTAATGTGTCTCTGAACCTAATCTCACTGAGTCACAGTTCGCGCTCTCTCTCTCTCTCACTCTCTCTCTCTCAGAAGTGAAAAAAAACTTGCATGGATAACAGGAGCATAATTTCTGAGGAATATTTTACCTGAACATGTGTGAATGAGGCACAATTTGCCCAAATTAGGATTATATCCTGTTGTGGTTTTTTTGAAAAAAACCTCTACTTGATTCACTGCTCTGTTACTACAGTTGTACATGTATGTAAGTTCATGTAAATTAATGGAGTTACTCTGATGTAAAACTGCAGTAACACAATGGTGAATTAGGTCTGACTTTTTTTATTGTTACTTTGCTGGTCAGAAGCAGAGGGAAAGGTAGAGAGATGCTAGTTTGTTTTTCTCCCCTTGTTTTGAAGAAATCTTTCATTTACTACCTCAAATACCCAGAACACACAAATCAGAGAAAAAGAACATCCTGGAGATGATTCAGTAAAGGAACTCAAGAGAAGACTTCTAACCACATTTCTCAATTGCAAATATTCAAAGTCTGATCCACACTGAGGTTATAGAGCAAGATATGTTGCAGCAGGGAGCTTAGTAAATGTAGGAACTTCCTGGTTAGGGAGTTTTTTTAGTTGCTGCTTAAAAGCTTTGTGTTTATGACCTCACACTACACTCACACATACTAGGAAATTGATTGTGGCAATATTGATCAGAGATGGAGCTCTGCTGCTGAATTGGCACTGAAAATTGTTTAAATCATAGAATCATAGAATATCAGGGTTGGAAGAGACCTCAGGAGGTCATCTAGTCCAACCCCCTGCTCAAAGCAGGAGCAATCCCCAACTAAATTATCCCAGCCAGATCTTTGTCAAGTCTGACTTTAAAAACCTCTAAGGAAGGAGATTCCACCACCTCCCTAGGTAACCCATTCCAATGCTTCACCACCTTCCTAATGAAAAAGTTTTTCCTAATATCCAACCTAAACCTCCCGCACTGCAACTTGAGACCATTACTGCTTGTACTGTCATCTGGTACCATTGAGAACAGTCTAGATCCACCCTCTTTGGAACCCCGTTTCAGGTAGTTGAAAGCAGCTGTCAAGTCCCCCCCTCATTCTTCTCTTCTGCAGACTAAATAATCCCAGTTCCCTCAGCTTCTCCTCATAAGTCATGTGCTTCAGCCCCCTAATCATTTTTGTTGCCCTCTGCTGGACTCTTGTATTTGGGATTAAACTGTCCTGAACAGTGTGATCAAGATTTGAAGTCTTGGTGTGGCTGCCGCACGCGGGTATCCTATATACAGTATACTTAGTGTGTGTTCTTTTTTATTGGATGTTTTCTCTCTGACTTGCTCTGCTCTTTCTCCCCCCCACCCTCCACCCTCTGGTCTTTCTTCAGCCAATTGCAAACCCAAGAATGTTTGAATCCCAGATGCACTTTCTGAATCTCTGTGTGAATTGGTCAAAATTTTAAGCAGCTCAAATTTTCCCATCCCCTAGTGCAATGGAATTTGGTTTTAGTGATTGCTGCTTATAGGTCCAAATCCTGAGAGTCTTAGGCTATGTCTACACTACTGCGGTAAGTCGACCTACGCTATGCCACTCCAGCTATGTGAATAACGTAGCTTAGGTCGAGTTACCATGGGATCTACACTGTGGGGGAGTCGATGTGAGAAAATCTCCCGTCAACTTACTTTACTCTTCTCGTGCGGGGTAGAGTACAGGGGTCAACTGGAGAGCGATCTGCTGTCGATTTGGCGGGTCTTTACTAGACCCGCTAAATCGACCGCCAGTCTATCGATCTCAGAGCATCGATCCTGGCTGTAATGTAGACCTGCTCTTAGCCCAGGTTTTACTCATGGAGTTTGTTCCATTCAGGTTCATACACTGTCCTCATCACCACAATATCCAAGTGCCTTCTGGTCATGCATTAAACTTTTGGTTCTGGTTTCTATTGTTGGGCGAATAAATTCTGGTCATTCTGCTAAACTGATCAAAAACCATTTTCCAAACTCTATTTCCATCTATTACCAATATCCGTGCCCTTTGCTTATGCTGACTATCAGGACATTCAAATATAGGCATCAGGCTGGAAGCAATTTTTTGCCTTTCTCTGGTTTTCAAGGTGGGAATGAACATCACACCTTTGAGGCCCATTCTGCTGCAGATTAATAATGATACAGACAATGGGAGTACTGGAGATAATTATAAAACTGACTGACCTGCCTTGACATTAAAATGCCTATTAGGACTTGCTCTGCCGTATCTGTTTACCCAGCCTATTTTTGTGAGGGACGTTGTTTGATGGGTTTGGATTAGGGATTTTTGATATGTTAGTGAGACATTCTAGGGTGCGATCCAGACCACTAATTGTGTCACTGCCTTCCTGTAACCCTGGATGCTTTAAATGCTCTGCTGCGGCTCACACCAGACACCAACAGCTAGCAGACAAGCATGCAGTCCAATATGTGTCTCTGTGCCTTGCAGCTCTGGTTCAGCACTCTGACCCCAGCAGCCTGCCTACAACACAGCAGCCCCGCTCTAGTGTCTGTCACCCAGTTACCTTATGCAGGGGTGACACCAAACACACTCCAGTCCCAGATTCTCCAAAACAATCTGCCCTGAAGTGTCCAGCCCTCTCCTCGGAGGTTTAGAGAAGTTATTAATTTCACTGTTCCCTTTAAATAAAGAGTACATCATGAGTTTACCATCTTACTGGCATTAACAAACTTTGATTGTGTTAATCAAAGCACTGCATTGGTGTATAGAAAAAGTAACACAAGTATATTTAACAAAAGTCATAGGTTAAGTGATACCAATTTGAAGTAATAAAGGTTAAAAAGGATAGGAAACAAAAGTAGGAATACCCTTCTAAGACTAAAACTTAATCTCAGCCAGTAACAATCTTTGCCTATGCAGGTTTCTCACCAATAATCCAGAGACTTCAGCCTTGGCTGAAGGACCTATCTTTCTGAAACCTCAAGAGCTCTGGCCTCTTTAGTCTCTCAAATGATGGATAATGTAGAAATTCTCTGCCACTCCCTCAAAGTTCATTGACCCCGTTTCAAGAGGCTAGAAGACTTCTTGGGGATGCAGTCTTCATCCCCCGTCAATATTAAGTGGTCCTCTTTCCCCACTTGTTCCTCTGATGGCTATGTTTACCTTGCATGTAAATATGCCTTCGTTGTCTCTGCCTGATGACCAGCCCAGTCAGACGAGCAAATACAGTTTTTTGTGATGTGGAAATGCTGACTCCCCAATTATCTTGTGAATTTTGATGGTTCTCTTTACCGTATATGTAAATGGCAATCCCCGTGTTGCTGGTCAGCCATGCTTCATTTGTATACAAGACCTGTTTTCAAATACAGGCTTTAAAATATTGTATCAGAGAACAGTCATAACTCCACATGTAGTATTAATACATACATTTCACAATATTAATCACCAGTGTGTCATTAGAATTCCAATGATGATGCCTTTTAGATACTGAACATGACACCAATGAGTTGGGATACAGTGGTCAGGCCAGCTGATACCAGGGAGTCCCTTTCCCTTGGGGTGCTGTTGGTGTAACAGTTTAGTTATCATTTTAAAGACTTGTTAGTGATTTTGTTTTTTAAGTACACCTAATTGTTGATGGCAAGGAGACTATTCATTGTTCTGCTATGGGGAGTTGATAAGTCTGTTTGTTTGATGTATTGTCAAAGGTGTTGGATGGCTGGCCTATTAACATTTATTTAGATTTTTATAAATGATATATTTCACCTGTATTTAATACATTGGTGTCCTTGGATTGATTTGGGTAACCTCCAGTTTGGCTAACTATCTGACCAATCACAATATTCCAGATCCATAAAAGATTTGACTTCTCTAATCAATTGTCCTTTGAAGCAAAATCTTCTAAATGCAAGGAGAATTGGCAAAAGGTGCTGCTGATGTAAAGTAATTTTTTTTTAAATAACTTTTGGTATTTGTTGGTCAGAGGAGGCGAAAATGAACAGTTCTCATTTAAAGATCACGTTCCATAAAGCTGGATGAAAAATAAAACTAATGTTGCAGAAATGTTAACAAAAATTTTGTTTTGCTAATTAACTGAAATTCAAAATTTTAATGGAAAATGTCATGAAATTTTCAACCTGTTTTAGTTATTTTAAGGAAGTGTTATGTGGATTCAGTTTGCCAAGTTCAACCTGTTCCCTTTGCCTTTCGTAATCTTCCCCTTTTTGGCAATGCACATTCTATGATCTCAATAGAAGAAAGCCACATCCGCATTTTTTTTGAAAGAGACGTTTCTGCAGATGGTAGCTGTCTTCTGACCTGAGCCCTTGCTTTAAATAGTGATTTGTCCCTCATATATTTTTGTCAGTATATTAGGGGATGAAGTAAGAATCTGAATAGGAGTCAGTGAGACTATTAGTCTAATAATATTTTTTTTTAAAAAGCACTGAAATATACTGATATATAATGAGCTCAGATTAAACTAATTGAGAAATGTGAGATGAAACACTAATGCAAACTATTTCTGACATTGACGTTTGTCTTCTGAAAATCAGAGAAATCTTTGAAAATCCTTGCAAATCTTGTTAGATTGGTCATTTATGGCCACCTTTGTATTTAACCTTCATGTATTTATTTTTAATTTTGAAAGACAGGATGTATCTGTTGATCAGTGGAATATTTTATTTCTCACTCCTGTAGCTATGGGGTTAGGCCTTTTGTTCTAATATAATTTGAATTTCTGTATAAAAATCACTTCCTCATAGATGTCATTATCTCAAAAAATGGCAACACTTGTTTGGATTACCTATAAACATCTTCCTTTTTGAACATACAGCATCTGTTTTTGCCTTTGAGAAAATGTTCCTGAAGCAATTAACAGGGCTAGTCCTCAACTGGTATAAATCTTATAGTTCCATTACTGATATAAGCGGGGGAATGGTCCCGCTATTGTGGGGAACTTTCCTGGCTTCTGCAGTACCCCGGTGAAGTGGGCTAGCAAAAGGATCTGAGTCCTTGGTCCCACTTCCTTTACCCAGAGGCCTCCCTGCCCTTGAGGACTCCCCTTCCACTCTCCTGTCTGGCAGAGTCCTCGCAACCCCGACAAAGCTGGGCCCAGGATTCCTGGTGGGATCAACCCCCAACCCTGCTGTGGTCACCTATGATAGGGGCTATGGTGTCCCCACTCCAGGGTACTCTCTCTGCACTGGGCACCTCCCTGACCCCTGATCATTTCATACAATTTAAAACAAATACAAATTGTTTACTTAACAATTAATTTAAAGAAAAGAATAAGGAAAAATGGGAAAGGTTAAAGGAAAACACATCACCCTGCTCTGTGGCAGGGAACATCACAAACAGTGTCTCTGGACATCAGGGCACTTCACAGTCTGTTCCTTGTAGGTCTCAGGTCTCCATCTCAGGCCCTGGCTGTGTTGCAGGGATGCTGTGGGTTGGACACTTGCAATGGTGGTGGCCACACACCTCCAGGCTTCGGGTGGTGGGACCCTTCTTCCCCGCATCAGCCCCCTGTCGGGTTAAGATCCCCCTCCCAAGGACCCTGCAAGGACTCTTGGCTAGAGGTGTCTTTTTGCGCTGGACCTTTTGCCCAAGGTCTTCAGTTGGCTGGCCCCAGTTGCTCACCACACCTGGCTCTGTGGCTGCAGCTCTGCTCCCAGCACAGGATCTGCTCTCCCTGGGCTGTGTCTCTGGCTCCATGGCTGCTTTTCTGGTCCCTCTGGATCTGGCAGGGCTCTGCTCCCCAGCTCAGCTTGGGCCCCTGCTTTCTCCTTAGCTCGGCCCCACTCTGTCTGACCCAGTTCACACAGAGGACAGGACCTACCCTAGCTTCCTGACTCCCTGATTAGCCGGCCCGCCCTGTCAATCAGGCTGACCTGGAGCATTGGCCTCTCTCCATCGTTCCTGGGGACTGTCAGTCTCAGGCTCCTGATTTCCCATTGACCCTTCCCCTTTTAGTGCTGGGAACTAACCAACCAAAACACCCCCACTGAATGTTAGTAAGGGGGCAACAGTCCCCTTACACTGACATCAGATTAGTTTACACCAACTGAAAATCTGGCCTGATGGCACTCTATCTTAAAATTTTACACAATGCTTTAAGTTCCTTGGGCCACTAGCTGTCCATTCAAAGTTAACTTTGATCTAGCATAAATCCACTGAGCCCAATGGTGAGTTCTGCTTAAAATCAATGGTACAGTATAGCTCGTTATAACATGACTTGAAATATTTTTTGTATTCTTAACTGGCTTTGTTTTTAAATCTGGCGCGTTATTGCCAAGAAATTTAAACAAGGAAAGTAGCCTATGAGAATGACAAAAAAAAAATCTGTGGTGTGTTCCTTACCCCACTAACAAATGTAGTTAGGGCTCTGCTAAATTCTGAAGATATCAGATTAGGAAACTTTTGTGAATGAAGCCACAGCACTAGGAAATTAGCACATGCAGCGCTATTGGGAGTGCTATGTTAAGAAATGTCTTAAAAAAGCATAGCAGCATCCATGAAATTCATAATGATAGGCAGGGCAATGTTCCCATGATCAGGAGAACATGAACTTTGAAGACTTGTTTCGCTTTATCTTTGGCAATTAGGAACAACAGGGAATCCTTTGGGTACTAAAATAATCCTGATTAGCTTTGCAGAGGTAAAATTTTCTGTGCTTAATTATTTAAAGGGAGCTGTATAATGGGTTTCTGGAAGCATGTGACCCACAAATCACTTCATCTACATCTGCATAATGCATGTGTCATCAATCTTATGTCATTTCAAGATCACTTAAAAAAAAAATCTTGCCAATCTGCTCGTTGCTCCTTCGCAGTGCAAACACACACAGCTTGCAGTGTCATTTGCCGTCTGTGCTTCATAGGAGCCAGCTGCAAATGTTCCCCACAATTAGCATTTTCTGTAAATTTCTATCTTTGACTCAGATTTAAATGGAGTCTGCGTCCTGCCTAGTTGGTAGCTGTTGCACATTCATGACCAGATCCATACTGGGTGCAAGTTGGTGCAGCTCCACGGATGTCAGCAGGGCTATGCCTGCACCAGCTGAGACTCTGGGCACAAATGGAAGTCCAGTCATACAAATGGCTTCATAAACTGAATTTTTTATGACTCTTCATTTGAGCCAATATCTCTTTGTTTGGATATTTGGCCTCTAAATCACATAGAAAAGGAAATTTTGCAAAAATGATATTGAACTTGGGGTCCATGTCATTTGCTTTCATAACCATTTTTAAAAGGGATTGACCCAAAGGCTATTGAAGCCTGTTTGGATCAGGCCTTTAAAGACTGTAGTTTTTTTAAGTGAAATGCGTGCAGAAAATAATTAAACAAGACAAGTATCTGGGTATCAGAAAAATATACAGGGTCAGATATTGGCCCAGCTATGTGGGGATATAAGGGGGTGGCCACCCCACACAAGGCAGAGCACATTGAAGTAGGTTAGTTAACCTAATAAACTGCACCTGAGGGAGAGCCAGGGGTTGAAAGGGTGGCTGTGATGGAGCCCTGCTGAGAGGGAACAGGCAGGACTAGTAGAAAGCCAGAAAGTGTCGTGAAGGAGCCTGTAGCTACTCTCTGGATGTTAGAGAGGGAAGGAAGGAAAGACGGAGATGGAAGCCATGAAGAATGGGTTTAGCCAGATGGGCAGTAGAGCAGAAGCCTGAGAGAAATAGAGTAGGAGATGGCAGCAAGGTGGGACATTGTAGACCAAGGCTACTGATCAGATAGTCCCTGAGCTGGAACCCAGAACAGAGGGTGGACCCAGGTTCCCTGGCAGCCACTGGGGATGTGGCACAGTCTGGGTAGTGAGAGAGAAGACTGCCATTTTGGGTGGAGAGACGTAGCTAACACCTTGAAGGGGAAAACACACATAGTGACCTGGCTGGAGGACCAACCCACAAAGAGGGAGCACAATGAGTCAGAGAGAGAGGGATGGCAGGGCATGTGAATGAGTGACACAAGGGGGGCATTGAACTTGGAAGGAACTAATCCTCAGAGCAACCTAATGGTGAGTGAACCCCATTACAGGAGGAATATGACCACCTCCATTCCCCTGCATTGCACCTCTACGCTCAGGTTGGGGGTTGCATGCCCTATACTCCATCACTTTATACGGGGGGTGGAGGAGGGCAGAAAAAGGTTTGGTTCCACCCACCCTACACACCAGTCAATGGCAGTAATCCAGTAGCAGATTATTTCTACTTGGAAGTCATGTGCGAGCAGGGAAGGAATGGTGATAGTTGAGTCACAGTTCCTTGCCTGGGCTTCTCTTGAGGCAGCACACAGCATGGGGCTGTGCCCAAAGGCACAACCTTAGACAATACCACAAGCATATTATTGTGGATTGATTGAATGTCTTTGGACAACAAGCATGGGACAAAATGGTTAAAACTCAGGTAGGATCTAATCTCTTGGCTAAGCCTGAGGCTATGAGAAAATGCTGCGTGTTAAAGTTTTCATCTCCACCATGTTATATCTCTGTGGCAAGACATTAATATAGTGGGCCCAGTGCTAATCTTGCACTGGCTTAAATCAGGAATAACTCTGTTTAATAGAAGGGAGTTACTCAGGTATGACGGACTAGAAACACAAGGACTAGATCAGAACTGACCTCACTGAGTAATACACCTGAACTCTGAGAAAGCAACTCTCCTCAAATAGCATCAAAAATATATATAAGACCTTCCTGACCTAAGCATACCCACTGAAGCCAGTATCTGTTCAACAATGCTGAGGTTCCCAGCCTGACTTTGTGGACTTTTTGGGTCAAAGACTTTAGGGAACTTCTTTCATGAGGGGCTATTTCATACTCTTGGTTTTGAAGCAGAATGTCCCATTTAGTTCAACAGGGCTATGCACTCAAAAATCAATGGTACAATATGGCCCTTGGATTGTGTTTTGATTTTCATAGCATTTGATTCTGCCTCTTATGAAATGCAGCCTTTTATTGCATGTTTTTGTTTATTATATTACATTATTTATTATCATGGTTATCAACAAGTATAGCATAAATTGGCCTAATCTGTACATCTGGATCCCAAACCCGCACTGTACTGGGCATTCTGGCCGCCTTCTAGCAAGTGCACTCAAGCACATGCTTCACTCATGGAACTACTCGTGCTTAAAGTTAAACATGTACTTAGATACTCTCTCTTGAGAGAGGTCAGAATGCTTAGCACCTTGCAGGATCAAACCTCTAATAAAGAGGGGGTGGGGAATCACAGTGCAGTAAACTTATTTAATGTACTGAGGTCCCATGTCTGTTTATATAGCAACTTTTATAAAATACCATGCTGAGCCCCGATTATTTTAGCCAAATGCTATAAGATTTTCAATTATAAATCCAGGGTATTTTATGGACAATAATATGATTTGCAGTTATGCAAGTTGAGAGGGCAATTCAAATTAATGCTTAGGATATAGTCTAATCACCACAGGGTCAGAGAGGAATTGATTTTCTCTTTTGCACTTACAGTGCTGTGCAACTGGTTAGGTGCATTATAGGGTTTTTTGGCCTTCTTCTGGGACATCACATATTGGTTAAAGCCAGCGGCACAGTTCATGGACTAGTCATCTGTTCCAGTGTAGCACTGCTCTTTCTTTCTTTCTTTCTTTCTTTCTTTCTTTCTTTCTTTCTTTCTTTCTTTCTTTCTACTAATTGTTTGTTCACCTCATTTCAGAGATTTGTTTTTGGAAAAAGTTAGCTTTTTGCAGAGGACTTTGCCCCTCATGTAGACCATCCCCTATTGCGTTTTTGCAAAACAAATACATCAATAATACATCATAGTGCCAAGAGGCTGTTAGACAATTAGCCACTCAACACATGCACTGTCTATTTGTTTTCCAAATTCTTTTAAAAGGGGGTGAATAATTCCTGCATGAGCCACAGCTAATGTAGAATTTTTTTTTTAATATATAGGGAATCTTGGGAGTAGGGAATCAGCTTTAGCAAAATCTTATAACCCTCTTTCCATTGAACAGGTTGAAACAGACGACAAAGACATTCAATATCAAAAAGCCAGAGATTTGGGGAATCTTCTACCTCCAGCTATTTTCTCTGCCTTGTTTTTTTTTCTCCTCCTTATTTTCAAGGGGATAGTATTTGGAGGAAATTGTACCTATTCTCTTTGTTTCCTTCAGCTATGTTTTAATAGAAAGGATGCTTGTGCTGACAAGTTGGTGAACCCC
Organism: Mauremys reevesii; assembly: GCF_016161935.1. Lineage (NCBI taxonomy): Eukaryota > Metazoa > Chordata > Testudines > Geoemydidae > Mauremys > Mauremys reevesii. Next base: position 71,303,339 of record NC_052632.1, read on the forward strand.
ACTGTGGCCGGATTGTGTAAACCTTGCACACCTCCAAATTTCTCGCCAAGTCAATGGGGAGTCTCCATTGTGCGAGGCGTGTGGCATGAGGCCCCTGGTTTGGTAAAGTCTGCTTTCTTTTTATTGTGGCTTTGAAGTGCAAATCCTTTGTACTGGAGTCATCTTTGAACTGCTTAAAGCAAGTAGTGACTTGTGCTTACGGAGCTAATACTGTCTGACTGCGTGTTGAGGGTAGGCTTTTAGTTGTACTGAGGGGAGGAAGAAGTTAGTTTCCCGGACCTGGGACATGGTTTGTTTGTAGAAACTGCTTGACCCTGTTTTTTTAATTTCCTTAGTTTCACTGTGTTTATCTTCCTTTTGCTTTGTCTCTTTCTTACTAGGTTGTGGCGAGAACAGTGGCTTCCTTTTCTGTTTAATTTGGGAGCAATGCTGACTCTTTCCTGAAGAAACCTCTTTGTATTCTTAGACAGTGAGCCATTCCCATGGAGAAGGATTTGATGATTTGGGCCTTGACCCTGCCGTTGCATTTCTGTGGGCGTACTCGGGTGCCTGTGCAGGGCACCAGAGCTGTATTTTGTTCTGTAGCTTTCTTGTCAGTCTTTTCACCTTGCATACATTTGTTTTCTTTATCACTGATTGGTTTTGCAGATTCTGTGTTTGCTCCAAGTTCTGCCCTAGTCATAAGCAGACTGGGCCTTTGCAGAGTCCTGCTATATATTTCATTTCCCTTATCAAAACTCCCTTAAAGAAACCTGAAGAAACCAGTAAAAAATTCCCAAGGGGGAGGACGGGGAGAGAGTGCTGCAGAAACCGTGAAAACCTCTTATAACAATCTCAATAGACATGTTCATCTTCTGTTCTGCCTAGGGTGACCAGATGTCCCAATTTTATAGGGACAGTCACAATTTTAGGGTCTTTTTCTTATATAGGCTCCTATTCCCCTTTCCCCACCCTGTGTCCCGATTTTTCACATTTGCTGTCTGGTCACCCTAGTTCTGCTGGATGTCATTCAAGAATACTAAAATTATTTATGGATTAAGTTTTCCTGTTTTTTTAAATGTAAAAAGATGCTCATGAATGAGGTCCATCAGTAATTTAGGATCACCATATCCTGAATAACAGTTATGGGGGAATGTTGCATACTGAGGTACACGTTGACATATGTAGCTGTGATAGCAATTTTGTTACAAACAGGAGAGTGACTCTCTTTCAGAAGATAAGGTACTTGCAGTGTCAAGAAGGCTGCCCATCTAAACTCCTCTTTAGACTTCACTTGATTCCAGCAGGCATAATGTTGTTCTGGGGCCTGATCCTCAAAGGGGAAAGGTCCCATTGACTTCAGAGATCTTTGGATCCAGCCCCTAAAGCACAAGAGCTATCTTCTTCTACTGTCCTTTTTAATTAGCATACACTGAGATCACTCTGTTTAACTGCACCTTCAGAGTGAGTGCATGTCTGCCTTGAGAGACAATGAATGTACTTCAGGATCAAACCTACCATGTGCTGTCTACATTCCTTTATGATGATTGGGGATGGCTGAATCAGACAAAATGAGATATGATTACAACAGTCCAAAGCAAACCAAACACTTTTGAGATTAAAAGTTTGGGTTACTTAAATTGCCTCTACACTTCTGTTTCAGCAGGATCTGTATAATAATTCTAATGCTTAGCTCTTATATAGCACTCTTCATTAGTAGATCTTAAAGCACTTTACACAATGAGGTCAGTGCCATTATCCCCATTTGGAAAATGAGACTCAGAGGTTAGAGACTTGCGTGGCAGTGGTGGATGGGAATAGAACCCAGGTCTCCTGAGTCCCAGTCCAGTGCTCTGTCCAATAAGAATCATTCTTGCATTATTAACTGATCTGACCAAAATCAAGAGGGAGTAGAAACCAATGTTCCCTCTAATATTTTCCATCCATGCGTGGAATGAATTTTGTTGTGTGCACCAATATCGAGGTGATGTGTGCCACCCGTAGAAACAAAAAAACTAGATATAATATATATATTTTTAAAAGTTACCATAGAGATAATTACTCCAGCCAGGACAGGTTAGGCATTTTAGAACTCACTACTCAAAGAATTAAATTTAAGATAAGAGAGAGAGAAAAATTATGAAATGTATAGACCAGTCAAAAAACTAAAATTACAGCACTTTGAAAGAATAAAATTACAGAGAATATATCTGTATTGCAGGAAGTATCAAAAAGTAACATCAATAACAATACAGGTGTGTGTGTGTGTGAAAGAGAGTGAGTGTGAGAGAGAGATGCGCTGCCCCTTAAAGTAGATCAGCACTCACCAGTCTGAAGCCTGCTTGTTCAGACACAGCAGCAGCCGCCAGCAAGCTCCATCCCACTCCTGAGCCCTGTCATGTCCCTGCCCCTCGATCTGTGGAGATGGAGTGGAGGGGACATTCTGACATCAGTGCCCCCTCTCCCTCCTCCCACTCTGCACAGCAAGCAGTAGGCTCCTGGGAGCAGCTGGCCAGGGGCTCCAAGGCAGAGGGCAGGATCAACATTGCAGTGGTGGGAGGGGTACCTGAAGTGCACGGCACTTGATAGACTGCTGGGCGGCCACATAGCTGCACAGCTTAGAGGGAACTTAGGTAGACACCTTATTCAGACTTGCAGCCTGACTACTTCTTTGAAGAGGGTTGGCATACATATGTCATTTTGGTTCCTGACCTGAACAGAGCCTTTTTTTCGTTTGTTTGTTTTTTGTTATGCCCAAATATTTCTGCAAATGCCATGCTTCCACTATGGCTCATCAATAAACCACAACATCTGTGCTCTTTCCTGTAACCACACATTCCAGAAATGTTTAGCAGTTCTGGGCTGGACGAAAAGAGCAACAATATGGAATGACTGCTCTAGTGGTAGAACTCAACCACAGTGCTATGAAACTGTAATAGTTAGTGTTTGTTTGGATTTCTAGCTCTTTGACTTAAGGAATGGTCACAGAGGCCAAGAACTAGCAGATGGGAAAATAGGACCTCTTGGGTCATGCAGTCCATCTCCTTTCCACGGCAGGGTGATTCTCTGCATTGTAATTTTTTACTAATGCTTTGTTTAGTCTAATTTTAGATGTCTCAAGGGCTGGGCCTACCACCACTCCATTTGGGAGGTTATTACATAATGTAATAGATCTAGTTACATTATTTAGTCCTGTATTTCCTGTATGTAGTCAAATGTTTCCTTTTTCTCAATTTCATCCCATTCTGCCTACATATGAATTATTATTTGTATTGCAGATTTGTATTATTGTGCTTAGGGACCCCATTGTGCTGGATGATGTTCAAGCACTGAGCAGAGGGATGGTCCCTGCCCCAGAGAACTTACAATCTAAGTACCCCCCTTACACCACCTCTCTCCCTTTTGTGTTTGCAGCCTTAATGCAATGGTGGAGTAACTAGCGCCTGCAATGACTGCTTTAGAATGCTCGGCTGAAGATACTTGCTAACGAGATCTGGGTATGGCACAAATATAGCAGTGGTTTATTTAGGCAACTGACTCATCAGGTAAGTCCTCATGTGGATCTAATTACACTAATGTTCACTCTGAAGAGGGGGACGATAGTGAGATTTGGGGCTATTGTACTAGGTCTCACTCTCCATCCAGGGGGAAGGCCATGCAACTCTTCTGTTGAATGGAGCCCTGGGATAATCACAGTCTGACTTTCATACAGTGATTGGAAGAAAGAGGGGTGGGGGAGAAACAGGACCTTCCTGTGTCAGAGGGAGATTTTGAGCATGGTCGTGTCAAGTGCTAAACTAAGAGGAAGCAGGGCCGCCCGGGGGGGGGGGGGCAGAGGGTCAATTTGCCCCAGGCCCCGAGCCCCACAGGGGCCCCCACGAGAGTTTTTCGGGGCCCCTGGAGCGGGGTCCCTCACTCGCTCCGGGGGGCCCGGAAAACTCTTGCGGGGCTGGGCGCAGGAGCTTCTTCGCTCCTGGTCCTTGCCGGCGGGGGGGTCCTTCCGCTTCGGGGCGGAAGGACCCCCCGCTGGCGAATTACCGCCGAAGACGGAGAGGGACCCGCCGCCGAAGTTCAGCTCGGTCTTCGGCGGTAATTCGGTGGCGGGGAGGCCCTTCCCTTCCGGGACCCGCCGCCGAAGTGCCCCGAAGACCCGCGGCGGGGACTCCCCCGCCGCCGAATTACTGCCGAAGACCGGGCTGCGCTTCGGCGGCGGGTCCCACTCCGGCGGTAATTCGGCGGCGGGGGGGCTCCCGCCGCGGGTCTTCGGGGCACTTCGGCGGCGGGTCCCGGAACGGAAGGGCCCCCCGCTGCCGAAGACCCCGGGCCCCCGGAATCCTCTGGGCGGCCCTGAGAGGAAGTGCCAGCAAAAGTTTATAATAATCATAGATAAATGAGGAAGAACCTGTCAGCAGAACAGCACGCATGCACTCACAAACCACTAAATTCTAATCATGAGCATTTGCACTCTTTAGCTACCTGGAAAGGTGTTAATTTATTTTAAAGGTCTGGAATCTTGTTTTTTCAGCTGGCAGTTTCATGCTACCACAGTCAGATTAAATTGCATTTACTACTTTCTTGCAAATAGTATCTGCTATGTATAGAATTATTTTATGGGGAGAGGCATCTGTTTTAAGCATCCTGTTTCATTAGCATGCATTTGGCTTAAAGCGTGACCTTAATTATTAATATTTTAAATAGGGTGACTTTTTGGCCTTGGTTGCCTCTATCAACTCCCTTTGATGTAAACAGGAGTTGTGCACAGGGATTGAGAACAGTATGTGACACAGTGAGCAGAATTTTGATTGGGGGCCTTATCCTTGACTTACTCCATTCCTCTCCTCTCCTCGGTTAATTGCACCGTATTCCAACTATTATGTTGCAGTATTACAAGAAGAAAATTGTCTCCATAGACAGCATGTTATCTACACCCACCCACGGAGGCATCTCATGAAATAACACGCTTTCTAAATGCATGTGATACCTTCATCAGGGACACTTCATTTACATTATTACATGTTAAAGGGGTCTAACTACATGTTTAAGGCTGCTAACTGCTGGCCCCAGTGGAATAAGTAAATTAAGTACATTGACTTTTATTTGTTTGGTTGTAGAGCTGAACTCACCCCTAAATCAAAGACACACAAAGAAACACCACGTTAAAGATGCTCATAACTCAATGAGATGCCACCATAATCAGTCACTGGTGATGCAAAGGGGATGATCTGAAAACTAATACCTAGCGACTAGACTATAGTTCAGATTCCAGTCCGAACATCTTCAGGTTTTGGGAATGTTTTGAATCTGGAATTCGGGATCAAGACCATCTCTACTGGCTATCTCTATTACAGTGAGTGAAATCCTGGCCTACTGACGTAGGAGTTTTGCCATTGATTTAGATGGGGCCAGGATTTCACCTACTATATCTAGCAGTGGCTGTAGGTGAACGTTAGTGGGTTAAGAAAAAGTACTGCAGTTGTTTCGTAATGCACAACATGCACACAAAATATTATAGATTTAATGATTTGTTGAATGTAAAAGCTGGTTGCATAAAAGATTTATTTTTAACTGATTAATACCATCTGTCACTAGGTTTTTACTGTGCTGCAATAAAAGTGTGTTTCAGATTCTCAGCAGTTCAGTCAAATAAAAAAGACCTTGTTTCTTGCAGTGGCATTCCTCTTGCTCTGGCATTTTCATCCCTTGGATGGGCTTTGTAGACTTGCGTGCATGTGGTTGGACATGCATGAAATGTGAGTGAAGTGCTGCTAAAAGCCTCCTAAGGGAAGATTTTAAAATCGCTCAGGGAGAAATGTACATGTTAAAATTAGCTTGGTTACAGAGAATGGATAAATTCCATCAGAGATGGTCTACTAAGTCTTTTTTCATGTCTAACTTCTATAATTTTCTGACCTTCATACATTATGCAACAACATGGCTTGAAATACATGTGGAAGTTGATAAATATTCATCACTTCCCTCCATTGTCTGGTTTCCTTCCTTAAACTTTTGGACCATGGCATAAATAAGATGTCAATACCCTAAAGAACTGTAGGGTGCTTCTCTGTCCAAAGTATGGATCCCACTTCCACTCCCTGCACTAGTGCAAACTTACACCCCTTCCATCTTTTGGGGAATCTAGCCCACAGTGTTTAACAAACAAATGCCTGACCTGCCAAAATAGAGCTGGGGGGAGGGGGGTGGAATAAGGCAGACAGCTATATATAAACTGAACACTTTTATTAAGGGTCTCTCCTGACTTTGACACTTTTGTGTTCTGCTCCCTGATCATCAAATGATATAGGAGGCACACAAATATTAATGGGAGAATGCCTGAGTACCAAAAATAAGTTCTTACTGGCCTAGTTTTCTCTTGAATCAAAGAGGGGGGTACAGAAAGAATATGCATACTGCAGCTGAACCATTGCCTTTGGCTCAGTTAATCACTGTGAAATCTTATTGATTTTGCAGTACATAATTTAAAAAAAGAAACAAACCCAAAACAACCCCTGCCCCCATCCTCTCAGTGCATTCCAATAAGGCTGTATTAAGCTGCCATGTTGGTCTGCGTGGAAAACTTGAATTAGGACTGGGAATGGAGGATGTGTCTACGCTGCAGGCAGAACTACCAAAGCTCCACAAATGTGTGAAGCAAGGTTCATTGGGCAGCTCTACAGAACAAGTTTGAAGAGAGTGGGTTGGCTCCTCCCATAACCAATCTTCAGTTTCCTCTTCCTCATTCATTTCCCTTCATTCTCCTCTTCCATTCATTGCCCTGTATTTTCCTTCCTTCTTCTGTCCCCTTTTTTCTATCTATTACTTTTCCATTCTTTGCTCCTGCCTTTATTGCTGTCCTCTCTGCTTCAAACCTTTCTCCTTTTTCTTTCACTCTACAGATGAGGCTGACCCCAAACTGAAGACTGAAAGAGCCCTGAACTGGAGCAAGTCTGGATCAAGATCTGAATTCTGTGATTCCTATGCTGTCTAACATTTATTCAGATGAATAAGAACATCTTAAATAAACAAAACATTTTGTTTCATTGATTCAAAGTCTGATGACTTTTTGGCTTCTTCTTGTTCCATCACCTTGTGGTGGTTGGTCAAAGCCCACCTGAACCTGACCTACAGTCAGCCCATAATAAAGCGAGTGTTTAATGGTTGAGAATATGATTTTGTTTTAATAAGTTTGAGACTGCTCTCATGCCCTGCCTCCCAGCATTTTAAACCCCTTTAATATTAGAGGAGGAAGGGAAAGTAAAAGGGACAGTTACTCATCACTTCATTCTCCTCAGTATAGGCAAAAATCAGCCGGAGTAGCACTCTAAAGGATGAGGAATTTGCTAGAAGCAAATGCTCATGGTGACCAGCTATCTCCCTCCACTCATGTCCTAGGTAAACTAAATGAGGAAGCTCCAGTCTCCTGTCTTAGCTTTTGGTGAATAAATAACCAAAGCCTGCCAGGAGTCAAAAATAAGTGTCACTGCTATGAAGTTTGTAGTTGGTTTCTACTGGTCCTTTTGCGATTTCCCCAGTTTCTTGTTGTGTTAATAGTGCCCTAAGAAGCTGTTGTATAGTGTTGTGCTGTGCTCATAAATGACTGAGTTCCATGGTTGGACCCTTGTTTGTAGCACTTGAGTGCTTTGGGATTCTTCAGGAGGAAAGGGTTAATATAGAGCTATATAATAGTTATTACAGTAGTCCTACACAGAGCAACCAACCGCCTCCAGCAGGACAAGTCTGTGAGGTATTCAGCATCACATGTATTAATCCTTTTTGTGATTTTTTTTCCCTCCTAGGCTGCTTTAATGCATCATTTTGTTTCTCCACATTTCTGCTCGGAGGCGGGCACAGCATGGTAGTCCTTCCTGAAGACACGTGCATGGAGGAGGACACACAAACAACATTACTCCGTCCGCCCAGGTAAGAGCACTTTCTAACTTATCTGATCCTCCAAAGAAAGATCCAATTTAGACTGAATTGTGGCAACCCAGACTCTTGATTTATCAATAGGCCTCTGAATAAAGATTTGATTGCCCCTCATTTTGATTGGGCCTGGAATCTGTACAGCACACAGAGTGAACTCTATTACCAGAAATGCTTCACTTAGCTCTGCCTCTCTAAATGCTGTGTCTGGACTAGAAGGCATTGTTTGTGGCAATCAGCTAGCTTTATTTGATCACCTTAGATAAAGATGGATAACTTACCCCATGCAGTCATGTAGTCCAAATCAGTTAACTCATCTGCAAATCTTGATCCCCGGAGGCTCATATCATCTGCATGTATTACCTTCTTGGGACTAGACTCAGATTTTTTTTTTTAAATTGACTGTGCTGCAGTTTCCTGAAGCTGTCAATGCATAGGGGTGAAATACTGTCCCCAAAACTCCCATTGACTTCCATGAGGCCAGGTGTTACCTATAAAGTTGCACTACTTTGAGTGGAGGCCACGATCCTTTACAGACTTTCTTTTGGGTTATCGTATGCCCTAGACTTGGTGAAGTCACCTCTTAGCAATAGGGGCAACATTAGCTCTTGGAGAAAAATGAGTGAGATCAGAAAGGGGTACAAACAGTGGAAGGGTGGGAATGCCCCTTTCGGGTAGTACTGATGTTCTCTGTACTTATGGAAAATTCTACAGAATTGGCAATGTTTAGGTAGATGGCTTTGCCTTAGCATGACTTATTCAAATATTTGTGAAATGCTGTCTTAATTTAATGCACTATAGAAATATTTTCTGATACTCTTAATTGATTCTAGTGGCTATAACTCGTATAGGAGATTCTACACTCTGCACTTTCTAGGTGTCAGGTAAAATTTTCAAAATCTTCTAAGCGACTTAGGTACCTAAGTCACTTTTGAAAGCAAGACTTGTGACTAAATGTCTTATGAGCTTGAAAATGTTACCCCTTTCCTTCATAGACACATTGAAATTAGACGGAAAAGCCTGGGTAGATGTCTTGTCCACCTCCCACCTCTGCGGTATGGTGCTGTTAGGATTCTGATCACTTTGCTCTTATCTCTACTTGCAATGTAGACCTTAGAGTCTGCCATATGTGGAGCTGTATATTATTATTTGTATAGCAGTAGCCATGTTGCATTAGGTACTATGCAAAATCAACAAAAGAGCATCCCTAGCCTGAAGAGTTTACAATCTAATTATAGGACAGGAGGCAAGAGGTGGATGCAACTAGCAGATGTGGAAAGAACAAGGTAATAATCCAACCACTATGATCAGTGGGATAGGCACTGGTCACAGCACATCTACTAACATCTTAACTCTCCTCCTTTATCTGTCAAATGTTTTGGGAAATCTAGATGGAAGAGGGGAGGGAACAAATGAGAAGGCTTGGAAAACAGAGTGATTAATTATTAAGGTGTCCATATCTCTTTACTAGTGTCTCCCTTAAACCACATTTATATGAATGTTTTTGATCTTCAAGGTAAGCCTCATGGGATGTGTGTTCTTGTGAAAAGTCTCAAAGGAACACAAACAAAGAATAATGCCTTTCATGTGAAAAATTACCACTGCCGCTACCACTTCTCAGCCTGTTAATGTAAAATGGATCTGAATGTCACTACTGCCTTAAAAGAAGTTTAATTCCCCAAATATCTCCCCCTAAGCATATTCAGCTAGATTTTCCAGATGGAGTAAATTAACATCACTCCATTAAAATTATGTCCGTTTACACCAGCTAGCAGATTGGCTGTCTGTTCAGACTATCAAAATCTTTTAACTAATTTTCCTAAGAAAATGCATGGAGATGAGGGTGAGAAAAATGAAAGGAGAGGGGAAGAAGGTCCTGTGAAAGGAGAGAAGTGTTAGACAAATCATCATGAACCATCTCATTGACCCTAGGTAGCATCAGGTTAACAACCTGCATCTCAGCAATAGTGACATTTGTGATGTTTCACTCCATATTCTTTATTGAAATATGCTTATGATATGAATGACATAAATGAGATATACTGCATGCAAGATGGCTCGTGTAAGATATCATTGGAAAGGTTATGATTTGCTGAATGTGATTATCCAATTTGTATACCTGTATCATTTCTGTATCTGAAATTAGGAATATTGACTATGTATCTGTATTTCAAATGTGTTACTTTGGGTGTCTCCTCCAACTAGCCCATCAGGTACAACAATGGAAAAGCCAGACAGGACTAATGGCCCATAAGCAAAAACAATGGCTATGAAAGAGCTTAGTCTTCCTGTGGGTGCTCCAGACGGCATACGAGTAATGGTTGCCGCAGCCCTGCAGAGACATGGGTCTGAGTCACCTGGTACTGGACCCACCCCTTGGAATGCCAGTGTTCTTCCACTGGGGAACAAAGGGTTCCTGCCTTACACAAGAGCTATATAAGGCAGGGGAGTGACATCATTGTGGTTCTCCTCTGCCTCCCCACCCAAAGAGACACTGAAAAACACCTGAAAGCAAGAACTGAACTGAGGGGAGAAGGGTTGAACCCAGGCTGAGAATGACATCCAGTCTGTGAGTGGAAATGCCTGAAGTCTCAAGCTGCAGGCCAGTGCAGCTGCCTTTTAAGACTTTCTGTAATCTACCTGTGACCATATTTAGGGTGAGAAATTACTATTGGTAACCTATTTCTTTAGTGAAACAAGCTTAGTATGCATGTTTTGTTTTATTTGCTTAGTAATTTGCTTTGTTTTGTTTGCTATCTCTTTAACCACTTAAAATTCACCTTTTGTAGATAATAAACATATTTCTTATAATATAACCCCATTTGTGCAATTCATAATGGGGTGTGTGTGTAAGAGACTGTGCATACCTTCCTCCACATTGAGGGAGGAGGGGGATTTCTTAATATATCTTTGGGTCTGCACTCCAAGAGAGGTGAACACCTGGGTGCTGGGGCAAGTCCCTTAAGCTGAGGTGTCCCAGAGCTGATCTCAGTATCTGTGTCGTTCTGCAGTTGGGTGTGACCCGGCCTGTGTGTGCCTGTGGAGGTGGCTTAATAGCCTGGCTCAGCAAGACAGGTAAAAAGGGTGCCCTAACTGGCAAAACAGGTGGGCTCAGTGATATCCCAGCAATCAGGTGGCACCTTAAGGGGTCCAGCCCGTCACAACATTCTCATCAGTGAAAGTTTGTCATCCAGGTCTGACAGACAGTGAGGATCATTTCAAAAATGACTAAAGAGGTTGTCTAAATCCGCTTTGGAGGAACGTTTTAATGTTCCTTCTTCTCTATACATATTCCATCCTAGAATACAAAGAGTTGGATGGCTCCCAAATAGGCCACTGGAACACTTGGACAGTGGCCCAGATCTAATGGGCCTGATATTCAGCTGATAGAAAAGACTGTTGCTGCATTGGAGCATAAAGAGTTTATTCTGTTTGAATACAATGATTCTCAGACCTGCCTGTTAAAATAATTTGGAGTTGGTCTAAGTGGTCTGAGGTGAGATGAGATGATACACACTTTATGTTACGCAAGACATCAGCCAATATAAGTCCATTACCAATGATAAATGTTTCTAAGATCTAGTTGAATATATTCTATGCATATTTGTAATCCCTCTTCCTTTCCTCAAAGAAGGAATTTCCTAAATGTATATTCATCTTAATTTTCTGTCAAGAAATCCCTTGGTGAGCAGTCAGAATCTCCAGTACCTAGTATTTTTGTAACTAATAAATGTAGAGTGATACTAGTAAAACTGAACAAATGGAATTCCCTTTGCTGCATAGTATTCAATGGTAGTCTAGCTCCAAAACATGAATTCAGTGTTTCCTGACATGGGCCTATGGCTTCACTAGATCTACATAAGGATCATATTCACTTGGATGTTTTTTTCCTTCTGCTTCACTGACTTTGTCTCCTTGTAATCAACATCGTGCGTAAGTCAAGGTTAAATAGATAGTTTAGGAATGTAGGACAAAAGAATTGCAGTTTTAGCCCAGACCAGTGGAATAGCTAGTCTGATATCCTGTCTCGGACAGTGGTTTTTATGAGATGCTATAAAGGAAGGAGCAGGAAACCCCACCATCCGCAATTATGTACTAACCTGCCCATAGAGGAAGTTTTTTTCCTAACCATGTCAGTGAATAATGGTTGGCCTGATGCCTGAAGCATGAGGGTTTGTATCACTTCTAATTATTTTAATCCTATCTATTGCAATTGTTGTAATTTATGTTATCCAAGGGATTTAAGAGCTATGTAGCCCTCATGATGAGTTTTACCACATGTGCACTTTCTGGGAAAGTGTTTTCTTCTTTTCTTGGTTTATAGCAATTTCTCTACCTTTTTTGGTGTTATCTTCTAAATCTTCAACCACACATTGCATATAATAGGAGCTTTATAGCCAATGATGCACTGCTAGTATTTCAACAAGGGGGTCCCCCCCAAAATGTCATCTTTAGACCTATAAATTTATGACTATCCCCAGTACTGAAAAAGCACTGGGTCATCTTGCAAAGAGAAGGGTTGAGGGACTGTGGAACCTATTCATTTGTGTTCTCATTTAAACAATAAACCATCACCAAGGAAGGAGGAGGCAACACAAATCTGCTAAATTTCTGTTAAGGGCATTTTACCTGAAATGTGTATAATTTGTTACTAAAAATAAATGGGTCTATTGGTAGAATAGCCTTACGTGCGATTTTAAGTAAATGTGTATCATGTATGTGAGGGAGACCTGTGGCAGAGAAATACCAGGATATCTTTCTCACTGAAAATATCTCATGTATTCAAAAGGCAACAAATTTGCTCTACAGAAGTTCCTTTATAAGCGACGGAAGAAGCCATCCCAGGGATGATGTAGTAGTAGTCAGAAAGGGCGTGACCATCATCAGAGACAGGGAAATCATCCCAACCCTCCCTTTAGATTCCTAGGGAAATTTTATCATGGGGCTTCCACCAGAGCTCCCACCAATATGCTGAGTAACAATAGACTTTTATACTAATTACATGTGGTGGTGATGCTAAACCTGGTGCAGAGGAGTTCTCACAAGGCCCAGGCACCACTAAGTCCCACTTATGGCCTCAAATAGAATTTAAGTGGCACATAAACTCTCTGAAAATGGGTAAATCGAGAGTAACTTGTTTACGAATGTACATTAAGAGGACTAGAAAGCGCAACTCTTCTGCATGCTCCTATTGATGATGGTCATGCTACATACATAAGTAAAAATCTCTAGCTCACTTTTTTCTAAATAAACGTGTACATGAGGTTATTATGGCAGCTATGGAAATTATTACCAGTAATCCAGAGGAAAGCAATTGCTTTGTAATATTTGACCCATCATGCTCTATCTCAGCTATAAGTAATGGGCTTGATTGGGCAGTAATGGGCAGAAATCAGTTGGTAAAAGTCTATGGCTTGTAGTGAGGAGGAGGCCAGACTAGATGTCATAATGGTCTTTTCTGGCCTTAAAAATCTATAAATCCAGGATTATGGCAGCCACTGTCACTACTGGATTCTTGTGTTGAACAAACTGACATTAGGAGGAAGGCCAAGAAGCCCTTGAATAGCTGTTGAAATGTTGCTAAATGACCCCCTACACCTACCAGCCCTTTCAGACTTCTTGTAATGAGGAAAACCATACACTTCTGTCATGAACTGATTGCATCAATACAATAATTTTGGAAATAAGACTCCGCTGAGTCAGATGCTCTTTATCTTGATAAAAGTTCTTCTAATGTCCCACTGGAACAGTTAACATCAAAGTTTTGTGTCTTGATTATGGACTTGATAAAGCATCCGTTAATTTGAAGCACTGGATCTCTGTAGTTGAAGAACTGAAAAAGCCAAATGAAAAACAAATGCAGGCTAAGTGCAAACTTCAGATTTTGTACAGATCCCCTTAGGACTCAAAGCTTTCTGGGAGCAGCAGCAGTGAGTGATTAAGTAGCATTCTGCCAGATGAGCCCCTGATGGCTTATTTAAAAATGTTTGCAAATACCATCATTTGTCCATTGAGCTTGTATCCAGCTTGCACCTCAATGCTGTGTGTCTCATTGCCTTTATTAGGTATGAGAGAGAGAGTGAAAGAGAGCATTGGGACAGACTGACACAGTACAGAAGAGGTGGTGGGAGAAAGGTGAAGGTGTTCTAATTTATACTAGTTTGTATGGCAACATATGGGCTGTTCTGCAGCCCAGAATAGCTGGACCACAAAGTAAACTGGCTCCCCCCGCAAATCCCCAACGTATCTCCCACCCTGCGTCAGCATGCCCTTAAGCTGTGGGTAGCACAGGAGGGCTACCTACATCGGTTCTATGTCACAGTTGCACTGGGGAAATACCACAGTGGGTCATGGTGTGTAATCGCTTTACATCACTGGAATAGCATAAATAGGCCACAACAGGGGCTAGAAACTGGCCCATTGACTATTATTAGAAGCAGGGGTAGTAATAGAACAGTTACTACTACTTATTATTTGCATTGAGGCATTGACCAAAGACCAAGTCATGATTGGTGCTAAGAGCCTCAACACAATTCTTGTCTACCAAACAGAATGTGATGAGGCTGAGTTCTGAACTGACAGTAAAACTGATCCAGTGGAAATCTCAAGAGATGTTTTCAATAAGTTATAAAAGACAGATGCCATGTCGATGCGAGGGTGAAAACAAAGCCATGGGTCTATTGCCTTTGAAGCCGTGAGCACGGGAACAGCTCTCACTTTTATTTTGCAATGCTGCAAAATGTCCCTCTACCGCATATCTTGATCACTTTTTTCTTTTAATACAGAAAAAATGATAAACGCTCTGAGGCAAGAGTGAATTATATAGATAGCAGGGACGTCGGAAATCATTTTGGATAAAATAACCATCTGGAACCCCTTTCCCCAGCATTCAAACAGAAATGGGAAAGTAGGCTTTTGCAGTGGTATTTGGGCTTGTCTGAGTTAGCAGCCAAAGCAAGAATAGCTTATTGCCTTAGAGAGCAATTGCTTGAATTGGAAGAAACTTTGATCCCCCTTTCTAAATACATCTCAATATTTATTCAAAATGTATCAGAATGCCAGACCTCATGCTTCCTGTCCTCTGCCAGCTCCCGCATTCTCTCCTCTCCCCATTCACGTATGTCTTCTCCTATTTTATTACTGTTACCCCCACCCTAACATGTTAAGTCTATGTAATATTGTCTGGGTTTGTATTGTCTGGTTTTGCAGCTTTGAGAAGTTAGAAAATTGCATAATTTTATTGGTGAATCTATTGTTAAGGGATTGTTGCCCCCTTACTAACATTCAGTGGGGGTGTTTTGGTTGGTTAGATCCCAGCACTAAAAGGGGAAGGGTCAATGGGAAATCAGGACCCTGAGACTGACAGTCCCCAGGAACAATGGGGAGAGGCCAATGCTCCAGGTCAGCCTGATTGACAGGGCGGGCAGGCTAATCAGGGAGTCAGGAGACCAGGGTGGGTCCCATCCTCCCTGAGTTGGAATTGCCTGGGTCAGACAGAGTGGGGTTGAGCTAAGGAGAGAGCAGAGGTCAGAGCTGGGCCAGATCCAGAGGGGCCAGAAAAGCAGCCCAGAGAGAACAGACCCTGTGCTGAGAGCAGAGCTGCAGCCCCAAAGCCAGAGCACAGCCCAGAGAGAGCAGACCTGCCCTGGGAGCAGAGCTGCAGCAACCAGAGCTAGAGGGGCCAGAGAAGGAGCCCAGGGAGCTGAAGGCAGAGCAGCAGCAGCAGCCATGCTGAGGCAGTCTGGAGCTGGGTGCAGTGAGCTGCTGGGGAGAGCGAGGGGGACCCTGGGCAGTGGGCCCAGCACAGGGAGACGCCTCAGCCAAGGCGCTTTGCAGGCCAGACCTGGAGAGGGATCGTAACCGGGACAGGGTGGGGGCAACGCTAGGAAGAAGGGTCCTGCCACCTAGAGCCTGAGAGCGTGTGGCCACCGCCAGAGCAAGTGTCCAACCCACAGCATCCCTGCAGCACGGCCAGGGCCTGAGAAGGAGACCTGGGACCTACAAGGAACAGACTGTGAAGTGCCCTGATGTTCCAGAGACACTGTTTGTGATGTTCCCTGCCACAGAGCAGGGTGATGTTTTCCTTTAACCTTTCCCATTTTTCCTTGTTCTTTTTTTTTAAATTAATTGTTAATTAAACAACTTGTATTTGTTTTAAATTGTATGAAATGATCAGTGGGTCAGGGAGGTGCCCAGTGCAGAGAGAACACCCCGGAGTGGGGACACCCTAGCCCCTGTCCTAGGTGACCACAGCAGGGTTGGGGGTTGAGCCCCCCAGGAATCCTGGGCCCAGCCTTGTCGGGGTTGCGAGGACTCTGCCAGACAGGAGAGTGGAAGGGGAGTCCTCAAGGGCAGGGAGGCCTCTGGGTAAAGGAAGTGGGAGCGAGCACTCAGGTCATTTTGCTAGCCCGCTTCACTGGGGTAGTGCAGAAGCCAGGAAAGTTCCCCACAATAGTGGGACTATTCCTCCGCTTACACTATGAAGTGTGTGGCACTGGAAACATATAAGCTGTAAATTTACCTTTTTGTACTTTCCATTGTTTCTTTATGAAAAATAATGAAAGGTGGAACTCTTCTGCACACAAATTTTAATGAATCTTTGCACGTGCCAATTTTGGGAGGAGGAAAGGAAACAAATGCTAAAAAAGCTAATTTCTCAGAAGATCTTACAGCGAAGTGAATTAACATCTACTAGGAATCAAGCAATGTTTTAAGTTTTGCTTTCCCTCTTGTCTACACCTGTATTTTTCAACTGTTTCAGGTTAGTGACCTCTTATTTAAAGTCAAATATTCATGGCCCTCTTTCATTTACTGTAAAAGTAAAGAATAAGAGAGTAAAAATATATAATTGATAACAATGCTAAGCCTATATTTGTGTGTGCATTTTGAAAGCCTGACAGAAAATACCTGATGTTGAAGGATTAGGGTGTGAGGAGATGGGGATCAGAAAGAGTGTGATTCATTGCTTTAGATTGTAATAAAATGTTCAGGGCCTGACTCATAATCCCCCCCACACCATTGTCATTTGTGATCCTTCTGGGGGTCATGAACCACTGGTTGTGACAGAGGCTGAAATAGCTGAAGCATTTTGTGTACGTTATGATGTGCTATGGTACTTAAATAGTGCTTTATGTGCATTCATTAATTGCTGCAGTGTCCATGTGATGACAGATGGGGAAATCAAGACAAAAAGGCTAAAGCAGGGATTTTTTTTTTTCTCAAAGGGACCATATGCAATTAGCTGTTCAAATCCCACTGGCTTGACTAAAGCCAGAAGATCCTGGTTTGGCGTGGAACAAGAGAATTCTGGGAACTGTAGTTCCCTGAAGGATATCTGGGAGTTGTAGGCTGGGCTGCAGTGCATGATGGGAGACAGGAAGTAAGATATAAGAGAGCTTTCCTTAGTGTGGAAGGAGAGAAGTGGAGTACCTTCAGAAGGGGGAAAGGCCTATGGGGAGCTAAGATGTAGCTGGACCCTGGAGAGGTATAAAGTAAGAGAATGAAAAATGCAGTGATACAATATAGCAGTGTTGTGAGTAGACAGCAACTGTAGGCACTGATCCCTGTTTAGTGCTGGGGCTTCCAGAAACAGTGGGAGGAAACCCCTTAATAAAGTGGGGAGATGAGGACCGGCCCTTGTAGAAAGATTGGCTTGTTCTGGATGGATTCATATTGATTTGGCTAGAGGATCAAATCATTCTACCAGTCTGGGGAAGACCAGCAGCAAGAGGGAAACCGAGGCACCAGCTGCAACCTGATGCTGGCACAAGGTGAGCTGCCTTACAGTACTATGTGATGGTAGTTAACTTCTGATCCTTATTCAATAGGAAAAAAAGTCTATTGTATAAAAATATACTTCAGGGAAAATTGCTGACTTGAAAACTCTTTATCACTTGTCAGAATCTTGTGTTGTAGCTCATTAGCTTTTCTATTGTATTGGCAAATTCCTTTTTCTTTAATGCAGCACAAATATTATAGGGCAAAGACCACCTGCTAAGAACATATCTGTGTCACTGCATGTTTTAGAAAAAAACCTAACAGATTTCTTCCTTTTAGATGATATTCATTATAAGAGGCCTCATTTTATGACATACAATTTGTATTGGGACAGTGTCTCTTGACAGATCTGTGAAATTAACAGCTCTTTGACACTGGATTTTACTCTTTGTTCTATATATTAGCCAATTTCTTTCATTGCCACTTATGCCCTTTGAGAGAAGGAAATGTGTTTGCATGAGATGGTATGGGGGCGGAGGGTTTTCACTGGCTCTTGGTGTCTATTAAAAGAAAGAATTTCAAGAAGTAGATGGACCAGACATTGAGGGCTCCTGAACAACCAATTTTAGGGGAAGACAGCTGTCAGAACTCTGACTTTTCTAATTCCTCAACAGCCATTAATTTGCTTGGCTGTGTGATCTACTGGGAGTAGAAATGACACTGCACTCACACGACCTCTGATGTCAGTCATTATGGGAGCCATCTGCATTTATATTGTCAATGTGCAAACTTTCTTTACTTCCTGAAGCATGAAATCACCTTTCAGAAGTAAGAAATATAACCCCTGTTCTCGAGAGAAGTAGCTGCTCTCTCTAAGGCTTCAGTGACACCGAGAAATCTTTAAACATTCTAGTCTGACTTAAGCAGCATCAAACAGTCTCATGGAATGGTGTCTGCTTTGCAAGTGCAAGTTTCATCACTTTTTAAAGAGAGATCTGTTAAGGTTTTATATCCTTGTAGGGATTGATCCTCTGCCATTGAAGTCAATGGCAGTTTTGTCCCTGGCTTCAGTAGTAGCAGGTTAGGATCCATAGTGCCTTGTTATCATTTCCCTTGTAGCTCTGACACAGAAATGTTCAGCACTTGTACAATTGTAAGAAATTACATTCATGTATGTATTTAGCAAAATGTACCCATTCTTCTCTCTCTATTGCAATACACCCCCAAATCTTAACATGGTGATGTAACAGTGGGGAGAACCAGTAGCTGACTGAGCACTCTGATTTATTTAAATATTAATTAGCTCCACCAGGAAAGGCCTGATGGAGGAGGAGAGTACTTAATTGCCTAAACAGACTGGGGGCTGATGAGCTAAGGTGCTAACTATCACACCAGCTGGGGAGGCTAGTTAAAAGAACAGGAAGTAAGTATAAAGTAGGGGAGGCTAATAGAGGTCAGAGGAAGAAAGGTCTCAGTGCTAAAAAAAAAAAAAAAAAGGCTGAGGATTAGGAGATGCCATAAATGTGCTATGCAGATGGTGATGGTGGTTTAGTGAAGGTAGCAAATGAAACTCTGAAGTCACAACCAACCAAAAAAAGGCATCCAAGACTGGTTTGTTGGTGAGGAACTCCCAAGCTGGGAAAGCAGTCTTCTGTTACAGGTGTAAATCACTGTAGCTGTACTGAAGGCAGTGGAGCTATGCCTACTTGTATAATTAAGGATCTGGTCGCATGCGTCTTTTGCTTCTGATTAGGGAACAGTTGTTCCCAAGGTCCATAATAGCTCCTTGGTACTTCTCCCGTGCTTTTTCTGTAGCTTCTTCCTTATTTGACCCTCTTTGTTCAGATGCCTTCATAAAACTAACTTTTTTCCATCGTGCCTGTTCATGCTAAGCCACTTGAATAAAAATACTGTTGCCCACCCTTTAAAAAAAATTGCTGCTTTGGTGTGGGGTTGTCCAGTGCATTTTGTGCTAATTTATCCGTTCTCGCCCTAGTTCTGCAATTGGATCAAACCAGGTGAATCTGTTGTGGTATCATTAAGTCAGCAGCATTCCATCTGGGTGCAAGGGTGCACAGATCTGATGGCAGGTTTATGCCTTAGATTGTAAACTCTACTGTGGGGCAGGGGCCATGTATTCCTTTGTATAGCATATGTTGTTTTGCTACTAATGATGGCAGTATTACTCTCCACTGTAAATGTCTGACTTTCCATAATGGCGCAAAAAATCCTCTGATCTTATGAGGAAATAGGTATTTTATTACCTTCTAAAATGAATTTTAGCTTTGTAACTTAACTTTAAAGGTTTAACCTTACTTTGTACTTTAAACAATATCAGTTATCTTTCTTTACCTTAAAATGTGCCAGTTTGAAGCACAAGCTTACACTTTATTAAAGTATATCTTATGTAACTTTATATTGCTGTCTACTCCTATATGTGTAAAGCCAAATTCTACATTCCAGGTACGGTTTTCCCCATATTTTCTAGTGAGAGACTGAATATCTTTTAAAATCAAATATGGGACCAAGAAAACACCTTTCATTTTTCATCTTTACAGAGAGGGTGGGAGAAAAGTCTGCTTCATTCTTTAAACTTTAAAGTTGTGAACCATAATATGTTTCTGTGCAGTTTTATTACATGGCCCTGTTGTAAAAGCAACATGGTATAGAATGAGGTAAAACACCTCCTCAGGATTCATTAAACCTACTGAAATGGAACCAGCAAATGAGCTCCAGTTGATAAGTTTCTGAGTTGGCTCAAACTTTCTGGCGAGCTCCTGCTCTAGTTTCATTAAAATATATATATCTACAGTGCATAAAGAACGGTCAGGAAAAGCTTGGCAAAAGTTTAGACTGTTTAGATCTTTCCTCTCAGATAGATAGGTGTGTGAGAGAGCAGGATGGGGGCTGGTGTTAATCTGGGTGAGCCCTCTTCAGGTTGACCCATCTCTCAAGTCCATTCAATACAGCTACCCCACTGTATCCAACAAGGAGCCTTCAAAGCAAGCACTGAGCATAAGGAAATCGCTATATTGCTTAAAATGGAGCTTGTGGCTCTAAAAGCTGGAAACTGCTCTAGATCAGTTGAGCTTGCTGTGCTGAAGTGGGCTTGAGTTTTAAAATATGGTTACAGTCAAAAAAGTGGCTGCTTGAATAAAGATACAGTTTTTACAATCTGCTTTCTCTGAGAGAGAGAGTCAGGTAGTCTGGCTTATGTTTGAGACAAAACCCACATTCTTTCTATTCCGGTTAGCCCTGTAGAGAAGAGACAGTGAGGCTCAGAATGAGCTGACCGTTGCTTCCAGCTCACACAACCCCAGAATTGTTAATTGAAGCCTAGAGGTCCTCATTCTGTGCTACGAGGGCTGTCACAGCACAGCAATGAGTTAGAAACAAACCAGGCTGGTCTCCGTCACTGTTTCTGAACTGAGAACCACTCCCTTCCTTGTACTGTTAACACAGCACAGGAACAGTGAATGACCACATTATAAATAGATGTCTTCACAGGGAACAAAACTCCACAAACCATGCTTCTCCTCCTCAATCTTAGCCACCTTTCGGCCTGCTGAATTAGCCGTATGGGGACAAGGTGTCACAAGAGAACGCAGACTGCGGGCTCTGATCATTCCCCACCACCACCCCTGAGTCACTAGGGAAGAGAGGTTCTCTACTCTACAGATTCTCTACTCTGCAGCTACAGGTTCTGAGACAGTTCCATGAGTGGGGCAGTGGCGGCAGGGAGTTCAGCTGCAGCTAAGCAGTAGCCAAGGGTTGGGTCCCTGGGGTGTTTAAACAGGAAAAGGAAGTGAAGAAGGGGCTCTTGGAGGGAACGAGAATGGATTTTTTTTCTTTTGCTCCAGTCAATGAGGGAGTGAAGGCAGAAGCCTTTCAGAGCAAGCTTGAGAGAGAGGCCGGCAGTCTGCTTCCTCTCGGCCAGAGGACTGCACTCTGCTTGAAGGGGCCTGCAGATAAGTCTGTTAGGTTTCTCATTTCTGTCTTTTTAGAAGGACTGACACGAACCCGCCAGGGGTTTGGCACTAGGCTCTTTCAAAGACCCAAAGCTGAGAGAAGCCCAGGTCCCTCTTCCTGGAAACAGACCAGGGCCTTAAATTGGAGACTGAAGCCTTAACGAGACACTATTTTTTTTAATATATATAGTTTTATATATATTCCAAGCCTGATGCTATAGTTGCAGGCCAGCCTTGCACAGGGTTCCAGACCCTGGGCCACCAGTTTTTTGTTACTTTGTTCCCTTCCGTGTGATGGTGTGCAGGATGGGAGCATGTAGGTAAGTGTTTAGTGTTAATCATGATGTGATGTGTTAGGAAGAATGCATCTTGGCTTTTCAGAATTGAGAATGCCCTTTCAGCAGGGTGGATGACATTTTTGTTTTAACAAACTCCGCTGATTTGAGCTGGGGTCTTTCAGAGACTGTGGACACTGAACCTCGCAAGGCCACTCTTAGAATGGATTTTCAGAGTATAACTGCAGGTCAAGGGTTAATTTAGAGGACCAACTCTATTCATAATTATTCTAAGTGTTTCATCTGGTGTGACATGCTTTTGGCAGCTCTGTCTGCGTTCCTGCATCTTGTGTGTACAGTGGCACTGCAGCCAGGAGCTAGTTCCCCCTGTTGGCCACTAAATGCTGATGAAGATCTCAGACCTATATAAGCACCCTAAACACCCAGCATCCATCTCTCTAACCCAGTATCTCCTGACCCCAATCTAACAGCTGCCTTGTTTTGTGCAGCTCCATGTCTTAACCCGACTTTTGCTTGGGAAAGGTTATTAGCAGTAAGCAGAAATGTATGGCCATATGCAAATTAGCTCATTAAGTATTTACATAAAGTGTCAAATGAAGCAGGGCAAAACTCTGCAGATGTGTCCATTGACTTCAACTTAAGATTTGAATTTAAGCTTTGAAGGTTTAAACTCATCCCCGAGCATGTTTATTATATTCCACACCAAACTCAGCAAAACATCAAAGCAGCCATTTCCCGTGAGATCTTAGTTTAGATACAACTTTGGAAGCCAAAACAATGGAGTCCAGCCAAGTTACTTCATGCTGAGGCGTCATCACTCACTTTCCCTTGAGTGAAGACATAATTTCTGGCCACTCATTCTTAAGAAGCAGGAATCCTTCAACCCGAGCTGGAAGTGCAAGCTGGAGATCTTTTTATTTATTTATTTATTTATTTATTTAAAAAAAATCTCTTCTATACATCAATATCATCTGTTACTTTTAAAACCCACTTTACTATACAGGTAGTTACTTTGCTCCTTTGACTTCCTACTAATCTTCTCAGTAAGCAGGGCATCTGTTTCTTGGGATCAAAATGTGGCCTTTTTTCCCCATACCCTGACCTTAAAACTCAGACATCCCACCGTGAACTCTTCTTCTTAGAATAATGAGTGGCACCCTTTATTATGTTTAATGCCTAGTGTTCTTTAGCTGTGAAGATTGCTCTGGTTTGCGGCATGAGCCGTACCAGGGGGAGATGACATGAGGAGTGAATCCTTGTGGAGAAGCGTCCTCTCAGGGAGACTAAGCTGCACAATATACAAGGGGTTAACTAATGTATGAAGGTAGCACACTGTTTTTCTTAGTCTTTTTATTTTGTACTGATATTGGGGAATATAGTACTGGCCCTTTAAAATTCCTCTTGTCTTTCACGGTGAGTTCCATTGTGTAACTTGCAGTTACTTGGGGAAGGTGAGGGGGAAGCACTTCTTATAGAATAACAGAAATTATAAAGGGCCAAGACTGTGCACCAGAAATAGAGGGAGCGGGGAATTCCTTTTAATGCACCATGGCACAGTACTGAGTTCAAGTGAGAATGAAGATGAGTTAAGAAACCCGAAATAAATGTATGGGACCTAAGCTCTCTAGTATAATTTTTCTGGTCATTGTCATACACAACTTTCTTAGCTCTACTAGTGATAAAAAGATGGAACAAACAGGCTTGACTTACAGTAAATGTCCACGACCACTATGTTGAGAGATATGTTACCTGTCATGTCATAACAGACGTTCTAATGAACAGGCTCACTCCAAGGGCACCTGACTAGTTCCCACTCTAGTGATGCAGTAACAGCTGATTCTAATTATCACTAGATCATCCTAGAACAAGTATCATTTATACAGTAGCAGAGGTTTGCATTGTACTTTGAAGGCCTAAGAGACAGTCCCTGGTCCAAAGAGTTTGTGGTTTAAGGGCCCAATCCTGCAAAAGCTTACTCCTGTGAATAGTCCCTATTGATGTGAGGAGTCCCATTGGCAGCTATACATGAAAGTAAGGATTGCTCATTTGAGTAAGAGTTTGCAGGATCAAGCCCTTTACATGATCAAAGATACTATGACCTTGAAGTCCAGGGGGAAATGAATCATACCACAAAGAGGAAAGGGAGAGAGGCGTGACAGAGAATCATGTAATGGTTTATGTTGTGGCAATGCTCAAGGGCCCCAGTTAGGATTGGGTCCCAGATGTGCTTGGTGCTGTACAAACACAGACAATTCCTACTCTTAAGAGCTTACAGTCTAAAGACACAAAACATAAAGAATAGGGCCTGGGTATACAACGTACAAGCGAATGACCCTGGTGAAGAATTGGCCCAGCTTTGTTGGTCATATGGATTGTATCTTTAAGTGGGGGTAGAGGTGGGGAAGGGAAAGAATAGTCACAACTTGTCATCTGCCTAGCAACGATGAGGACTGGGTTTTGTAAGCGTCATGGCAGAGGTGAGCCTTACGGGAAGGTTGGTTCCAGATGCCTTTTTATTAAAGGACTGAAAGAATAAGATTAGAATAGAGTTTCCCCTGTAGCATGCTTTAGTGCAGCGGTTCTCAAACTTCGGGTCGGGACCCCAAAGTGGGTCGTGATCCCCTTTTAATGGGATCACCAGGGTTGGCTTAGACTTGCTGGGGCCTGAGGCCAACCCCCGAGACTTACCACCTAGGGTGGTGGGGTGCAGGTTACAGGCCCCCTGCCTCAGGCTGAAGCCCTGGGGTTTGGCTTTGACCCCCTCCACACTCCATCCATTGTGGTGGGGCTCGGGCTTTGGCCCCTGCACCCAGGGCGGTGGGACTAGGGTGGGCTCAGGCTTTGCTCCCTCTCCCCTGCACTGGGGTCGTGTAGTAATTTTTGTTGTCAGAAGGGGGTCGCAATGCAATTAAGTTTGAGAACCCCTGCGTTACTGAAATAAAGATTGATCAATTGTCACTAATGTGTTTAATGAGTCGCCTGGTGCACTAAGCCAATATTTCTGGTCCTGTACATACTTCACTTCCTACAATTTATTAACATAATGGAAGCACCGATTGAAGCTCTGTCATTCAGGCTGAGTTGAGTTTTGGACTTAAAGCAGTGATTCAATCATTTTATGTATGAAAAATACAGCGCATTCTCCCCATAATTACAGCACTTACTGAGTATAGAATGTATTTTTCTGAGAATTTACAAGTAAGTCCATTAATTTGACTAACACTCTGATATCATTAAGGAAAATTCTGAGTCTTTAAAGATCATGTTGATCTTGTCTGGATCTGCAAATACTAACATGCCTTAATCACATGGTGATTGCATGAAGTCACTGCAGAATTAAGGTTGTTTAGATGCCCGAACTGTGCATTTCTGTGCCTTAACACATTTCTGTTTTTTAAGCTGACTCTTCACTCTGAATTTCCTGGCTGTATAGTTCTTGGCTTTGGGAAAACTGCAATAACCCTCTTATATTTCACCTTAAATTACTGATAGATGCTCTCAAATTTAACTTCATTTTAATTAACGTGTGTGTGTGTGTGTGTGTGTGTGTATGTACAGACACACACACAAAACAATAGAAGTTTCAAAATCAATTAACTATACCCTGACTTAATTTTTAATTGTACACTAGATTACTGTGACTTAAATTGCTTTTTTTTGACTTTTGGAAGGCTTGTGTTGTAAAATGTTAATCAATTCTCTGTATTTAAAATTAGTCACTTCAGAATAAAATTTATATTGAGATTTTTCCATAATAATTCCTGAAACCCACATAGCATGCTGCTCTGATGTTCAGATATCTCCAATAACTTTACATTGCATAGTACAGCTTTCAAGTTGGAGAGGCCACTGTTTAAATAGGAGAGGAATGTGATCTAATTACAAAACTGATCATCAGGCCTACTGGGTTCAACTCTGGCCCAGGGACTGTGAGCAAGTTACTTAGCCAAGTTACTGTGCATTATATAGAGTTTAAGGACAGAAGGGACCACTAGGCCAGCTAGTCTGACCTAGTCTCACAGGCCATCATCACCTGCATGCTAAATCAACAACCAAAATTAGACCAAAATATTACAGCCCGCAAACGTTACAATACAATATTTCATGGGTTGTTGTGACTTTAGTATAGAATGTTGAGATTATTAGATACATGATGGTTTATAAGGAAAAATATAATTATTATAAAACTGAACTAAGTCTCTTTAAAGATAATGTTGCTAGCCATTAGTTAGACTTCTAGATTTGAAGAAAATATTTGATTAGATGCCCAAAGGTGAGAAGACTTTCTAAAAAGACTTGAATTGAAACTAACACCAGGAATAGCCTATTGGCTCTTTCCAAAACCTCAGATTTAATTTTTGGTGATTATTTGTGTTTTTTGGGAGTGGGGGCGGGAAGAGAGGGAAACTACACTGTGGATGATTTGGAGAATGACACACTATTATAACCAGTAAATAAAGCCTCACATTTGTGTCAGTTGAAAGAGCAAAGACTTTTGCAAACATGTATGCACATGCCTAACTTTATCCATGTGATTAGTTACACTGAAGGCTCTAGAACTGCTGATTGACAAATGTATGTTATTGGGCATTGCTTGGCTCATGAGTTTCTCCATTTACTGGAGGCTGAGCATAGTGTCTTGATTGAAAGCTGGACTGAAAGTCTCACCCCAGAAGAAAACATGTTTTTACTAAACAAAAAATTGTTTTCACTGTAAGAGCTGCTGTAGCATCCTCTCCCACCACCTCCTGCAAAGCCATGAACTATCTTAATCACTTTTGCACTTAACGTCAAATGTCCAAGCTTTTTCTAAAAGAGCAAACACGTTGCAAGACCGGCAGGTGCCATCAGAGGATTCCCATGTCAGTTTTACTAGCTCACATTTAACAGTCAGGCTTCATATATGTCAGCTTTCCTAATGCCAGGTGAAGGGCTCCACGTATCAGCTGGAGGGAAGTGAAGGAGATATAGTTGTTGGTGCTTGTTAGACAAGAGAAGTACAGGACACTGGGTTTGCAGGGAGCGAAGACTTTTGCAACGTGGTCAGTTCTTATGGAGGACTGGGTCAGATGGGTGTATGGAAGCCAGACAGTTAACCTTCTGTAGCCCTAGAAGACTTGCTGCCTTTGATCACAGATTTTTAAAAAGTATGTAGCAGAAATCTCTGGAGAGAGAATGCTCAGTTGTAGCGTTGTTTTTTTTTTTAAATGAACAGCCTATATTGTGTGTTTATTATAATGTCTTATTGACGAGCTAGAAACATTTCACAGGCTCCAGATGGCTGCTTGTCTTTATAACTTGCTGTAGGGTATGGGCTTTGACTTTATATATTCTGATAATCTATCTTGTTTATTCAACTAATACACATCATTCCTTCCACCCTGAAACAATGCCTTTTGAGAAACTGCAGCATATGGTTGGGATGGGAAATCTCAAGGTTAAGAAAATCTTCAACTGATGTCTCCAGTTTCTTTATTCCCCATTTTCTTAAGGCTAGAACCTGTCAGTCTTTAAAGGTTTTCCTCTTAATGTTTCTCAGTGACAAGAGTCTCATTCCAGAAATAGATTTTTGGGGTTGGAAAGAAACTCAGACCATCCCCTAGTCTTTAACAGTCTGTTCTAAAGCCCCTCCAACATCTGGAATCAAGCTCTAAATCAAAATAAAATATGCATGGAGGAGAAAAAGCATGAAAGGACCAGGCTGCCTGAAGTGCTCAGTTTGCATTGGAGAAAGAGGTGGAAGTGGAGGATTTAAGTCACAGCAGTGCCATCGAGTGAGATTACCGGGTCAATCGCTATGCAGGCAGGATGTGATGCAGGATAATTGCAATAACCTCTGAATCAGAATGGCATTATCACTGAAGGGGTAGCCCAGGGGTGCCAGGATGAAAAAAATAACTGTACAGAAAGGAGGATATTGATATTTCAAAGGCTGGCATTTATATTTGATGCCTTTCCCTCCTCTCTAGTTTAAAACTGCTCCTCCAAATGTAAATATTTGAAAATTAGTTTTGTCTGCAGACACATTTTTCTAATTATAATAGCGCATGACCCCATGAGTGCAAAGCAAGCAGCACAGAACTGCTATCTCCATGGAAACTTGCCACACTACTTGAAGCCTTACTGTTTCTCTGAGAAATTCTCATGCAATACACTGTATTTTGAAAGGGAGTAATTCCTCCTCCTTTAGTGCTACATACACGCTCTCATGCTATGTCTTTTCCTAACTCATCCATGGGCCACCAGAAAGCCCTTTACAGCAATTAAGACTGACTTTGAGGAATCATGAGGGAGCATGTATGATTCTCTTCATTTAATGCCTTCTGAGTACCTGCGGCCTTACTAGCAAATGCCAAAGTTGAAAAAGGGGTGAGGTGTTGCTGTGTCTGACAAAACACAGGTCTAGGTATGGTTCCCATCAAACTAATGAGACCCTAGTTATACATCCCCCTTGAAGACCTTACCCTGGCAGTAGGCAGAGTAACCTTGAGGCCCCGCCGTAGACTTTCATTCTGTACCGAGGGGTCTCTGCTTGAGTTGGTTGGCCTTTTTTCCAATCAAAAAATGTGGTTTTGTCAAAACTGAAATGTATCGGTTGTGACAAATATTGTTTGGAAGGTTTCTTAGGTCTAGGATGAGGTGGAAGGAGAGAAATACCTCAGTATAGCCAGTAAGACTGCTGGTAAGCGCATTTACCTGAGATGTAGGCTTGAGTCCCTGTCCAGATCAGGCAGAGCAGGGACTTGAACCTGGGTTGCCTGCATCCCAGGTTCATTCCCTAATCACTGATTATTGGCTAATCTAGGATGAGTTGATCTCTCTTTTCTTCCCTTCCCCTCTCCCTCTCCCTTTGGTCTGAGTCAGTCTTTTTTCCCCAAAATGTTTTGAAATGTCTAGTTTCTGTTCCATATCAGAGTGGAAACAAATTTTGAAGCCTCAAAATTTTTCACAGAAAATAACTGTTTTCCAGCCAGCCCTAGGCTATGTAATTCTTAAGAACCACTTACGCTCTCAAAATAGGGCTGGAATGCTGCATACCTCTTGTGGTGGCCCTCTGCACACAACGCAAATTATCACTCCATTCAGAGTCTGGGTCCTGTCTTGCTTTATCAGTTGTTTAAACATGTGGCCCTGTGCTGTGCAGAATTAAGCCCTAGGATTATTTACAGTTCAGATTTTGCTCTAGGGTTTTAATTCCTCTTTACTAGAGTCCTGGGCAGAATGTCTTTAAGGTTAAGAAACAACCACACCGTGGCAAAGTTACAGCCCTGAAACACCACCTGGCTGGCCGCGGTGAGTCAGCAACTTCTGCCTCAGTTTCCCCAACAGTTGTTTGGCTTACCCCAGTTGTAGGACGGTCCTGGCCCTCCAGCCAGACCACTTTGCAGAGTCCTGTCCCTTCTGGGGCCACAGAGTCCTTTACCAAAGCTCAGCTGGCAGCCACCTCTGTGTAAGGTGTTCCTCAGCTGCTCTATACTGACCTCCTGCATAACCCCAGGCTTTTGTGCATCAAGCAAACCCATAACCTAGGGGCTGGCACATCCTTTCCCTCACTCAGGGGTTCAGGTAGGCTACAGCTCCTCAGGGTTTCTGCTTCCAGTCAGTCTTTCAGCTCACCCCTGAAGTAGTCGGCCTGCTCTGCTCCTCAGCTTCTTTCAGGCTGCTTCCCCGAGAGGGAATTCTCAACCTCCCTCCTCTGGGTCTCCTCCTGCAACTGGGTTCACCCAGATCCTTATGGTCACAAGCCCTGCTTAAAGTTAATTGGCCCCTCCAGTCCCCTATTAACCCTCTCATGGCATGTGTGGGGTAAACACCCCATCCCATGCAGCTATTCATGCACAATTTGTGAAAAATAAATATTTAACATTTTGTATGAAGGCTGCTGAAAATGTGTATGTACTAGCTCTGTCCAAAGCTAATAGGTAGTCAGCTTTTCACTGTTTCTGTTTTCAAAACATACTGCTCCAGAATACGTGATAGTAATTCCTGTCCAGTTTTAGACATTTATTTTGCTTTAGTTTGTTACAACAATCATAAAAAACTCAACTTCAAGTATTATGTGCCAATCCAAATTCTTAGTAAGCTGAAAAAAAATTATTGATGGCTTGGTAACAGAAAACTACAGTAGGAGCATTCAATCTAGACTTCTTTTGGAAAAATGAAGTGGAGACAACAAGATATGTGCAAATAGAACCCTTTTTCTTCAGTGTTTTTAATTTTTTTAAACCACTGTTTAGTCAGGCAGTTTGTCAAAGCAATCTAAAAATAATGTGATTATGATTAGCTGGTGAACTGGGTATGTGAGAAATGGGCCATATAAATATTTTGCCACCCGCTCGATATTTATGCAGCAGAATAAACTTGCTGAACCTCTGAAATATCACATTGAGTACAGAGGAACTTTGAAAGCTCCCACATGGTCACTGTTTCTGTTGGGGAAACTACTACTTTAGTATCTATGTTTTCCAGTGTTTCTGCCTGGTTCCTAAAGACACAGTGAAAAGAGGAATTATTTATTTAAACGGAAACATAAAGGAAAAACAACAAATATATGCGCCAGATCCTGCTTAACTATCCTCAAGGGGTCATCTTGTCCTGCTGATTTTTCATGGTCTGCTTACTAGGGGTGAAATTCATCCTCTGTTGTAGAGTGCCTGCAGAAGGCATTCTGCACCATTTCAGTCCCATTAAACTGAAGTGGTGTGAAATCCTCGCTAGTTCTCCTCGCAGGGTAAATTTAGTTATGAGAGGACGTGAACGAGACTGCTCCTGTGACTAAGGTGACCAGGATTTGGCCGAATGACAACTACAGGGTTGGGAAATTGGTCTCTAACAAGAAGTAAGAACGTCAGCTTGGGAAAATGCAAAATCATGTCTTAAGAGTTAAAATATTTTAAGAAAATGAGGGGAGTCTTCCCTTCCTCCCCCCGAGTGTCTATAATTGTCTGTCTGGTATTTTAGCTCAGATTTTCCACCCCTGCTTTAAAATTAAAAAAGCTTGTAAAACATCACCATTAATCCAGATAAAATATACATTCTTTGGGCCAATCTGTGGTCACCTCTTTCATGTGTGGTGTTGGGAATACTTGGTAAATCAGCTGACCAGGATTTGGCTCTCTCTAATCGTATTTCTTTTGCTGTAAGGATGTTCATGCATGAAAAGGTTGTCAGGAATATTTGCCTCAAACTTCCAAGATCATGGCTACTAACACTGAAGTTGCTGAACTCCCATTGGAGTTGGGCGGGGGGGGAGGGGACATCAGGCTGGGTGGTTCTCTGCAGGCTTGGCCCCCAAATCGATGAGGATAATGCAGCAGCAAAATGACTTGCATGACTTCTTAAGTGGGCATGCACTCTTAAATGACATGCTATCATCATTAGAAAGGATCTGTGTGGAAAAATAACAGTATGATATTGAACTTTAATATCATAGTTATTGTGTATTAGGATTGTGCGCTTTGGTTCCACGGGAGCCCAAAAGTTAAAATCTTGATACCTGCCATTAAGACTTCCCAAAGTACGGTATCTTGTAATTTGTTTTTAACTCTTCTCATGAGCTTTTTATTGCATCAGAATGTCATCTGACACAAGACAAGAAGTCCACATCTTGCATAACTTTTGAACCATGAATGAGTGTCTCTATAAAATGTAAACCCACACAGGCCTCATTCTGCAAAATGCTGCTTGCTCCCTGTTTTCCCCAGGGACTTTGGGATACTCAGTACAGCCCAAATATTTGCAATACAAATGTAAATCGTAATCCTCCTCTCACTTCCACCAGTTCTACATTGAATTAGTGCCACTGAAGTCAGACTTAAATTGGTGTATACGGAAGAAGAGAAAAGTCCTTAAATTGCAGGTCCTGTGTTTCCTACTGCGCCAGCTTGGTTTGATATTCCTATAATCAGAATGCAAACACTATGTGTACTTACCCCAAATGGCTTATTTATAGTCCTCAATGCACTTCTTGTGCCTTCAGAAAAGAGAGAGCCCACGAACAAATTGTAAATGAGCGTGCAATGCACTTGATTGACTTATGTGTTCAGTTTAATGCCTGGCACTTTCTCTTTCTCGCAATTAGTATTCACTTCACAAATGAACGATTTAAAATGTTTAAATTAAATGAGGCAGATTTTTTTTTAAATTGATTGGGATTAAAAAGAAAATCTTTCTTACTAAAAGGTTTTGGCTCTTTTATATTAGTGGCTGTGCTATATATTGACATTTACTCTAATGAAGAGGCTGTGATGTTTCCTGAATGCTCCCCTACAAGCACCATCCTAATAGTATCCATTTATCCGGCAACACAAGGAGCCCACAGTCTCTACCTCTCCATGAAATTAACCAAGGACATAGAGGGGAAATTACTATTCTGAAATCAGCTGCCTTTTACAGCTGTAAAACCAAACACATTGCCCAGAGAAGTAGAACTTGGGATTGGAGATCAAGCCTAGACTGATCAATGTTCTGGGTTCACGCCACTTAAGTGAGACTTTTCTGAGTTAAGAGTGTCACATCAGATGGACACAGTTGTAGGCTGTATCTACT
Organism: Mauremys reevesii; assembly: GCF_016161935.1. NCBI lineage: Eukaryota > Metazoa > Chordata > Testudines > Geoemydidae > Mauremys > Mauremys reevesii. Next base: position 71,335,767 of record NC_052632.1, read on the forward strand.
ATAGGGGTTAGAGCGCTGTGATATATGTCACATTTTGTAATATGAGGCAATGAGCTCTTTTCATTATCTGGGTTCAGCTGGGTGAGAGGAAGTGGTTTATTCATATAAATTAGCCTTCAGATTTTACCTACCTTATTGTGGCAAACTCCACAACTCAAATTCTTAATTCGTCATTCTTCTTTAAAGGACATAAAAAGATAGACCACTCCTTTCACAAAACTTCAGTCTTTTTGCTTTGCTGCTGTCAATCCAGGATCACAGCTGTTGATGAGGTTTTTAAAAGAAACAGCAGGCACAGGAAAGCCACGCTGATTCTTTCTCCAGAAGAAACATGGGAGAAGAAGATAATTGCCTACTGAATGGGGAGACACTAATAAGGAAAGTAAACGTTACTTTATTTAGCCAGCACAGCAAGAGCCCTTACTCTTGTAAATTCCATTGGCTCCAAAGTAGTCAAGTTTCCAGGACCTAAAACCATCATCATACTCCAGAATGTATGAGTATTAACAATTCTCTGCATCTAGTCTATAGAGCACCTTTCATCCAATATCTGTACAAGTATTAATTACATTTCACTTAACTCCCTGTGAGGTCGGTATTCTGCCCAGTTTACAGAAAGTTAAACTGGGGCACAGAGATGTTTACAGTCTCTCCCCCACCCCCAACTTGCCACTGATTTTGGCTTTAAAAAACAAAAACAATCAAGCCCCCCTCCCCTGAGACACACACAACCTGTGACCACGTTTGAAAATTTTCACCTGGATTATTTTAGACAAGTCACTTAACATATGAGTGGCCAGATGAAGACTCAAATCTATGTATCTGGCCTCCCAGGCCTTGCTCACATGGCACTCCCAGTGAAGACTAAATTTTCTCTCTCTGCTTTGAATTTTCTCCGTTGTCATGTTTAAGACGGAACATTCATGAGTTTAAACAGCAACATTTTCTCAAATTATATTTTCTTGACCATTTTGAAATGGATTCTGTAGTCTGCACCAATCATTATTTTAGTGGCCATTTAAAGTCCCTATGAGCTGTTAACTGTTGAAAAACCACAAATAGTCCTCTCTGATTAAAAATAATTAATTGAATAGGAAATTAGTTTTATCCCTTCATGAGAAGTCATTTAAAAATCAAATAATGCCAAAATGAAAAAAATAATGTAGGCTACATAAACATTATTTGCATATATTTTCAGAATTAGTCATTCTTTTATTATGCTGCAGAAGACATAGTTCATAACGTTTCTCTGAGTGGTGCTAAAGTTTCCATTTAGACTGCTGCTTCATAAATATTTGGATTAGGTCATTAGGAATGTAAATATTTAGATATTTGAGTTTTACAAGTTTGATTGGGCGTCATGTTAACATTTCTGCTTTCTTAAGAATGGGAAACAATAGCAGGCACTTCAGCTGTATTCCTCCCTACCCCCTAAAGTTTTTCATGGATGTCTTTTTCTTTGCCAAGGACAAACTAAGAGGAGAAATCGTTGTATGTTCAGTTCAATGCTACACACAGGGTCAAAAGCTCAAAAATCTGCCACAGTTGGACTTCTGCGTTCATTCCATTCTAACTGAAACTTGGGCAGTACTGTAAAACATGCACATGTCTTGGTCAGTAAGAACAGCAGGGCCGCCCAGAGGATTCAGGGGGCCTGGGGTCTCCGGCGGCGGGGGGCCTCCCGCTTCGGCGGCAATTCGGCAGCGGGGGGTCCTTCCACTCCGGGCCCGCTGCCGAAGTGCCCCAAAGACCCGCGGCGGGGACCCCCCGCTGCCAAATTACCACCAAAGACCCGGCACTTTGGCGGCGGGTCCCGCTTTGGCGGTAATTCGGCGGCGGGAAGTCCTTCCGCTTGTCCCCCCGGGCGGCCCTGAAGAACACCACTACTGTACATGCAGGGGGATCTGTACTTTGAATTGAACTGAAATAACACTGTATAAAAATGTGCAAAATTCCAGCCTCCTTGCATTTTAAAATAAATGACAGCTTCAAACACAAGATCACATTTTAGATGGAGGATCAATCAAACTTTCAGTGCACTTCAGAAATCGCACAATGTTGGTAGAAATAAAAGTAACACTGCATTATATTTTAAAAAGAAAACACTACTAGTGCTGTGGTGGCATTTGGCGTAAAGTACTGTTTACACGTGTTGATAATGCCAGTATGTCCTACAGCATATCCAGTACAGGAAAGAACATAGAAAATGACTACATCAACTTGGTATAATACAAGAAATGGCAGGAATAGGTTCTGGAAATATTGGCAGAAATCCCTGGAGACGGGACAGCTATCAGTAGAGTGATATGAAGAGGTTACTGTTGTGCTGTATGTCAAATATAACATAGTTTACCAGATGCTAAGACTCTTTGCTTCTCAAATATACTGCCAGTACATTATATTGTTTAAATCAGTGTAGGCAAACTTCTTAAACAATCTCTAAAAAGGCAACAGTCTGGCCATAATCATCCCCACAGATATTTCCCAGAGTTAAAAACCTGGTCCTTTTTGGGACAGACTGTCAGGAGCAGTTGCCAGCATCCTGCCTTCTCCACCTGACTTGGCAGTAGCTGCTGGTTGCCAATTTTGCTGGGTAGTGGTTCTTGGGTTTTGGAGAAGGCCTGGTATGGTGATGAAGGAGGAGAGCTGGATAACATTGTTTAGTGTTGGACCCACAGAGATGATGCTAGAGATTCCCTCAGCATTAGTTGTTATTGGTATTCAGTGTTTATCTTCAGGTAGCACAAAAGGCCATAAATAGGTTGGGATCCTTTCTGCTCTACAAACTTAAGAACTTGTGTTTTGGTGGGTGGTTTTATTGTAGTATATTGGCATTGCCTGTGATGATCTTAGGAAACAAACGACTATTAGCACTCAAGAAAAATATTAATGCAAAAGTTTTTTTTTTCCCCAGTGAAAAAACTTGAGCCTGGATTTCCAGAATTTGTCAGTTTTGTTTCAACTCTACTTTGAATCTCCAGTTATATGCACTGTAATTCCTGTGAAATTCCTTGATAAGACCTAATGAGGTTTTGAGTATGTTTGGGGTAGGGAAATACAGGCAGCTGGAGGGAGCCTGGGGGGGAGTTTAACCAGAGTTGGTGTATACCAGAGTATGGCTGCAGTGTAACAATCAGGCTGCTTGAATCAGAGTTGCTGGTTGAGAAAAGAAGAATGGGGGAGACCTGGTACATCTTCAAATATATTAAAGGCTGTTATAAAGAGGATGGTGATCGATTGTTCTCCATGTCCACTGAAAGTAGGACATGAAGTAATAAGCTTAATGCTTAGCAAGGGTGATTTAGGTTAGATATTAGTAAAAGCTTTCTGACTATAAGGGTAGTTAAACTCCAGAATAGGCTTCTATGGAATCCCTGTCTTTAGAGATTTTTAAGAATGTATTAGACAAGCACCTGTCAGGGATGGTCTTGGAATACTTGGTCCTGCCTCAGTGCAGGGTCCCTTCCAGCCCTACGTTTCTCTGTTTCTATGAAAACCATGAGCTGCTACAGCTTGAGCTAAAACTGTCTAGCTGGGGCTATGAGGGACCCCTCTTCTGCAGCTAGAGCATTGAGAGGGACCTCGCCAGTGGGTTACGCAAGCACCTAAGGGGCTCTCTGTATGCAGATGTTCCCATCTGGAAAGGAGGCCCAGGCACTTCTGTTGGACCACTTCCTTATCCCCACAGGCCTGTCCACAATTCTGTGCGGGGTGTTGGGTGGGTGGGATTGGTGAGAAGAAAATGGGCTGGAGCAGGGGTATAGAGTGGGCAGGGTCAGAGGTATGCACCTCATTTCTTCTCTGGCCCTGTGCAGCAATCAGTAGCTCCACCTTACTGCTACCCAAATCTGACTGCTACCATCAGATTACATCTACATTTGAGCTGGGAGGTGTGATTTCCAGCCCACCTAGGTGTACCTGCGCTAGTGTGGCTGGGATATTGCGGGCAGTGGCTCGGGCTAGCTGCCTGGGTACATATCCAGAGGGTCCTGGTAGCCAGCTAGCCTGAGCTGCCACACATGCTGCCCTGGCTGCATTGATGTTTTTTAGACAGTAGCTTGACCAGAGCTAGCGCAGGTACATCTACGTGAGCTGAGACTCCCGCCTCCCAGCTCAAATGTAGATGTAGCCTTAGTGCCACAGAAGCAAAGGTGTAAATTGTTCCTTTAAGCATAGTGAGCACTTAGATTCTTGCTGTACCTAATACACAATAAATAACCATCAAGATATAGCAAGTGTATCTTTATGCAGAGAGATTATTACATTGCTCTGAAAAGCTGAGCTTTCAGAGCTTACTGGCGTTCTTCTGAGGAGCAAGTCTATTCTTTTGAAGTGTTTGAAAGAGGATAATTTAACAGTACCTGCCAGTGATTGTTGCAGCCAATGGTTTGTGTTTAAATACCATACCTACGTGCCTGTACTCTTCAGGTTATTACAGTGCAGTCCTTAGGAAATAGCATATGAGTAATTTTCTCTTCTTGAAGTATGAATTGTATGGTATCTGATTATCCCATAATCAATTAGTTTATCCCTAAAATATACTTTTCAAGCATAAACTAACATTCCAGTTATTTGAGAGGCAAGGCGGGTAAGGTAATACCTTTTATTGGAACAACTTCTGTTTGTGAGAGAGAGAAGCTTTTGTAGCTTGAAAGCTTGTCTCTCTCACAACAGAAGTTGGTCCAATAAACCCACCTTGTCTCTCTGATATCCCAGGACTGACACAGCTACAACAACACTTCATGTTCCAGTTATATAGCTAAATCAAGGCTCCGGTTCCCATAATGCTCTCCTGCCCCTTGCCTCCCAGAAAATTCCATTTGATTGAATGCCTTTACATAAAATCAATTGAAAGCAATTATTGCCTTTTTGACCCACTTAAATCTAAATCAATATTGAATATCATTAGTAATTTAATACCAATTAGTTGAGATTTTGTTCATCTCTGGGATAGCTCAGTGGTTTGAGCATTGGCCTGCTAAACCCAGCGTTGTGAGTTCAATCCTTGAGGAGGCCACTTAGGGATCTGGGGCAAAAAATTGGTCCTGCTAGTGAAGGCAGGGGGCTGGACTTGATGACCTTTCAAGGTCCCTTCCAGTTCTAGGAGATTGGTATATCTCCAGTTATTACCTTTAAAGTCCTGTTTACCTTACTTATGCAAGTGAATCCCATTGAATTCAGAGAGACTCCTCTTGTTAGCATGGTAAGCAGCTGCAGGATCTAGTTTTCTGTCTGCTTAATTTGTTAGCTACTGTAGATCTTGTAAAGATCAAGTAGTCTATGTTGGCTACTAAACTCTGTGAGTGGGTAAAATTTATTAGTAATTTCTGCAGTGTAAGGTCTAGATAATATGTATATATTTGGCCAGGCTTTATTAGTAGTTCAGTTAGCTCTTCCATAATTTTATGCTGCTTTTCAGCAAGCCTGAACTCTATAGCAACTTTGCTGAAAGTGACAGATGATTTATCCTTGCAGCCAGAAGCTGTTGAAATTGCTTATTAACTGATATTGATACCATAGCACTTTTTGAAATAACTGATCCAGACTTTCTTTTAGGTTATTAATTTTTTTTTCTTGATCTCGCAGTAGCCCAATCAAAATAGCTTCATCAATACGTTGGGGTCTCAGATGGGATTTTTGTAATAATTTGTCCCATTTTTCTTTATTTACTTGAATGTCTATTGTAATCAAAATAACTATTTCCCCATTTTAGTCTGCTGGAGAAAATCTTTCAAAAAGCTCTAGTGACACTTTTCAGCATCTAGGACAGTTGGTTAAAATATCTTATGTTTCTTGGATAACTTTTAAAATTCCTTCTTTCTTTTGGTTCCTGGTTACTATAAAATACAGCTGACATCTGACAGTCAGTGTACAGCAATTACATCTCTACCCTGATATAACACGGCCCAATATAACATGAATTAGGATATAACATGGTAAAGCAGCGCTCGGGGGGAGGGCCACGCACTCCAGTGGATCAAAGCAAGTTCGATATAATGCGGTTTCCCTTATAACGCAGTAAGATTTTTTTGGCTCCTGAGGACAGCGTTATATCAGGGTAGAGGTGTATATAGGGCTCAGTCCCATATTGTTTGCACATCCAAAATCAATACTGAAGACAATGCTATGCTGGGGTATGCAAAGAGTGCAGATTTGGTCCTGAGGATAATTTTAGATGAATATGCTTACACAACACAATTTCCTTACAACCAGCACCTATCTCATCCCCCTCTAAAAGGGAAAGAATAAAAGAAAACACAAATTGATACATTTGTAATTGGTCTAGCTCCCATTAGAAAGACAAGACAAAGCAACGTTTCCATTGATTTAACAAGAGAATTTTCAAAATAAGTAAATGTGCAAATAATATTATAATAATCTGTTAGAATTAGAGCTGACTGTATTGTTTGGTTGTTTTAAAAAAAAGAAAAGATTAATTTCCATTTTAATTTTTTGTGAAAATTTTGTTTTTATGAAATAGTAAATTTTGAAACTTGTTTTTGGAGGGAAAAAAATCCACTTTCTCTCTTTAAAAGTCCCCCCCCATCCATTGCTACAAGTGAGTGAGGAATAAAAAAGTGAAAAAAGTACATAGAAAAACTCAATTTTCTCTCACTTTTTCAACACATTTTCCAGTTCTGAGTGAGAGAAAACACACTGATTATATTTTTCTCCCTCCCACTAGAAAAAGTATTTTGAAAAGTGTTGCTTCATGTTTTCTCACACTTAATGAAAGAAAGTTTTAAAACTGAGAGAGCATTACTTGTGCTCTTTGGTTTTTTTCCCCTCTGCATTCTTAAAATGCTGCCCCCCCCCATCCTCCGCTTCTCTTGTGGAAGAGAGGAGGAAAGGGGTATAAAGAAAAATCTGAAGATAGAGATTTTCCCAAAATTTCAAAACAAAAAAATTCAAAAATAACAAACTTCATTTCCCCCCCCCCCCCAAGTTTTCATTTTGATTCTTTTTAAAAAGAAAAACCTGAATTCCATCAATTCCCTCTGTTTTTGTTTTGTTTCAGGGAAACCCATATTTTTGATACAATAAATCACCAGTTCAAACCCTTTATTGGTTGTCACTTTGTTAGAAGAAAGAGTTTGTGAATAAAATAATGTGCAAGGAATGAGCTCTTATGTTCTGTGATATATTAATTTTAGGTATGGCAGCCTGAAGGAGTGATGTAGGTTAGAATCTGTCCCTTTAAATAAAATCTTATCAATAGTACTTTAAACTATTTTAGGTAGAGACACTTCACTAACTTTACCTTGCTGCCATAGTGCTCCTCGCTATCTTTTTCCAATTATATTTCTTTAATTAGGGATATTTATCAGTATAAAGTTAATAGCCCTAAAACGCCAGCTCTTTAACAAATGCTAATCAAAATTTTGTGGATGAATGTACTCAATTGATAGCCTGGGAGTCTCTATGTTCACCTTGTAAAATTTATTTCACCCTTTTAAAAATGTTTTTTGGTTCTTCTTATTTAATAAGCCGTGAAACTATCACACCTCTGGATAAGTGCTGGCTGCAACTTGCAATGGCTTGCTTCAGACTACATATGTTCCTCAATGTCGTCGGAATCCCAGCAGCTCTGCCAGGTTTTGTATTCATTGAACTAGAGCTGAGATAAACAAAACATGTTCTAACATGGGAATTGGTTAATGAGCGAAAGCATCAAGCTAAGCTTTCTATTTGTGTGGCCAACATTGGGTATATCATTGGCGGGCCAGGGTACAGGGGAGGAGAGAGGGTATGGCCACATTCTGTCTGAATCAGGGCAGTCTTTGACTGCCAGATTGGGTGCATTGAGCATGTTGGCAACCAGAATAATTGTAAAGTAGCCCTCCAGTTTACCTGCCTCATAGCAGGGGAATCAGCCTTACACACAGCCAGTCTGCTGTAATGGGGAGACATAAAGGTGGCATGGAGACTCCTTTTATATGTCTGACTAGCAGTTGCACTGTGCACTTTCTGGCTGCAGTTGAAGAATCAGGAATGTAATTCTATCAGATAACAAGATCCCTTTACTAGTCAGACAGTGCTCTTCTGTCAGTAGGTCATAATGGCCACAGATGAGCATTTAAAACCCTAATAAGGCTGAATAAATTGCTCGTTACCATCCAATATTTGAAAAAGAGAAAGACCTGTGATTTTTGTGCTATGAAATATTAAAATGCTCTGTAATCTAACCAATGAAATATTAAAACGGTTCTCTACGGCCCTGATGAATGCTGTTTCCTGTTGCTATCTTCCTTTGTTATGCACTGGCCTTGTTTTCTTTTTCCCTTGGAATAAGCTGATAGCGGATTATTTTCCCGCTAAAAAAAATTGCTTGAATGATATTACATTCCATTATTGACAGAACTGTGTGTGGTGGTTGGAGTAGGATTTTTTTTACAGTCTTTTTGGATTCAACCTTATAATTAAATATCTATGATTTATAATACCAGGCTTTGCCCATCTATAGTGTCTTATATCTGAGATTTGCAAAGAGCTTTACAAACAGGATGTAAGGCAGGTGGTGGTCCCATCCTCCCTTGAACATTCTGTGCACACACACTATTCAGTCTGTTTACTCTCCTCCCAGAGTTTGACTTTACTGATAACTTAAGGACCCTCACGGAGCTAGGCCCACATCTCCCATTTAATTTCAGTGGGTTGTTGGCACCCAGCTCTCTCAGGCTCCTTTGAAAATCTCGCCCTTAAATAATAACAATGCAACAAATTTCAGACTAAATTTTCTAGCCAAGATGGGCAGGACCTAAAGCTTTCCCTAGAGAGCCCCTGTGTCCCAGATCTGACTTCCATCTGTCCCTGACATCTGAGAGACCTGTACGTGCTCAGCCCCTCTGAAGATCAGCTTGGTTACTGGTGGTTAAATGTGGATATACGTGCCACAGTTTAGGCACCCAGGTTTGAAATTTTACTTTGACTTGCTGTGTGACAATAGGTGATTCTCTATTGCAGAGCCAATACTAGAACACAGATCATCTTCTTCCCAGCCCTGTGTTTTAATTACTTGAGATTGCTACAATAATCTCCTTTCTGCAAAGTTGCTATAAAAAGGTTTGGGTATCTTTTTTCTCTAGTGGTGTCAAAATAGTGCTTAGTAAGTTTATCCAACAGACTGTGAACTGAGGGTATATTCACTGACCTGAACTTCTTTCCACTTAATATCAATGATTGAAACGAGAGATCAAGCAAACATTTTTTCCTGATCTCTGAAAAGTTGCCGAAACTGAAGAGAGATTCAAGTCATTTATGAGAAAGGAGAAAGTTTTTTGTTTTTCTACCTCTTACAGCTTGCTAGGTTTTGGATGGTACTCAGTTACTGCAATGAGAATACAAAATGTTTCTGCATCAGATTCCTGTGAACCTGCCTTTCTTAGTATACCACCATCCATAAAGCATGTGTATACCTATCTGTGCATCTTATATGCATGTTTACCTTTATTCTTTTTTGTAACTATCCCAGATGCACAGTCTTTTGGGGAAACCAGCTGTCTGCAACTTCTTTCTCTGTGATAATTAAAGATGGTCCTAACCTAAAGTCCTGATCCAAATACCCCTAAACTTTGGGAAGTAAAAGGTACATTTTAAAATATGAACCTGAATTTTGTGGTTTGAGTCCATCCATGGTGGCAACCTGGTTGCTGAAATTTAAAAATGTAGGTGGAAATATTTGGGTATGCCTACACTGCAATGGAAGCCTAGGGTTCGTAGAACTCAAGTTAGCAAACCAAGCCCTAAATTCACAAATCCATGAACATCTACATTCATTTGTAACTCCAGGTTGGGAACTGTTGAATCCTGGGTCCCAACCTGGGACTCCAGCATCTACACTGCATTATGTGGCCCCATAAGTGCTGACTCCGTGGATGCTCTGAGGCTGGAGCACCCATGGAAAAAAATTAGTGGGTGCTCTGTAGCCACTGGCAGCCAAGCTCCCCTCATCCCCCCGCCCCACCTCCTCTGCCTACCTCCCAGTGCTGCCCGCCGCCAAACAGCTGTTTGGCGACATTAGCATGCTATGAGTGGGGGAGCGGGAACGTGGCATGCTCAGGGGAGGAGCGGGAACGTGGCATGCTCAGGAGAGGAGGTGGGGATTTGGGGAAGGAGTTGGAATAGAGGCAGGGAGGGGGCGGAGTTGGGGTAGGGACTTTGGGGAAGAGGTTGGAATAGAAGTGGGGAAGGGGTGGGAAGAGGCAGGGCAGGGGTGGGGCTTCATGGAAGTGGTGGTCGTGGGGGCGGGGCTTGGGGCAAAAGGGATGTCGGGCACCCAGGTGAAAGAGGGGAAGTTGGCGCATATGTGCGGGCCCAAATCCAACCACCCGTATCCCAAACTTCCTAGCATAGAATCATAGAATATCAGGGTTGGAAGGGACCTCAGGAGGTCATCTAGTCCAACCCCCTGCTCAAAGCAGGACCAAACCCAACTAAATCATCCCAGCCAGGGCTTTGTCAAGCCTGACCTTAAAAACCTCTAATGAAGGAGATTCCACCACCTCCCTAGGTAACCCATTCCAGTGCTTCACCACCCTCCTAGTGAAAAAGTTTTCCTAATATCCAACCTAAACCTCCCCCACTGCAACTTGAGACCATTACTCCTTGTTCTGTCATCTGGTACCACTGAGAACAGTCTAGATCCATCCTCTTTGGAACCCCCTTTCAGGTAGTTGAAAGCAGCTATCAAATTCCCCCTTATTCTTCTCTTCTGCAGTTCCCTCAGCCTCTCCTCATAAGTCATGTGGTCCAGCCCCCTAATCATTTTTGTTGCCCTCCGCTGGACTCTTTCCAATTTTTCCACATCCTTCTTGTAGTGTGGGGCCCAAAACTGGACACAGTACTCCAGATGAGGCCTCACCAATGCAGAATAGAGGAGAATGATCATGTCCCTCGATCTGCTGGCAATGCCCCTACTTATACAGCTCAAAATGCCATTAGCCTTCTTGGCAACAAGGGCACACTGTCGACTCATATCCAACTTCTCATCCACTGTAACCTCTAGGTCCTTTTCTGCAGAACTGCTTCCTAGCCACTCGGTCCCTAGTCTGTAACAGTGCCTGGGATTCTTCCATCCTAAGTGCAGGACTCTGCACTCATCCTTGTTGAACCTGATCAGGTTTCTTTTGGCCCAGTCCTCTAGTTTGTCTAGATCCCTCTGTATCCTATCCCTACCCTCCAGTGTATCTACCACTCTTCCAAGTTTAGTGTCCTCTGCAAACTTGCTGAGAGTGCAGTCCACGCCATCCTCCAGATCATTAATGAAGATATTGAAAAAAACTCCCAAAATGTGGCTGCTCTGGCCCTTTGTTCATGATGCACTGTAGGAAAACCTGACAATCCATCAAACTTGATTATCCAGAAGACCAAGAAAGTCAGCCTGTGGGAGTGCGGGATACTCTTGGCCGACTCCAAGAGCATGAGTCCAATGGGGCTGCATCTATAGTGTAAAAGCAATAGAGCTTGAATCCTGGGTCCCAGCTTTATTTAGGCTCAGACCCTCCTCTCGCATGGCATCCTGGGTCTGAGTCCTAGGTTAGCGCAATTTGTGTATAGATGGAAGGGGGGTGGCTAGGGTTGAGTCTGAGTTCAAGCACTGGGTGTACATTGCCGTGTAGACATACTCTTATTTGCATCCTTACTCCTAGTACTCTGGCATAGAGGCCCATGCTCACTGATTAACAGCTCTGCACAAGCCATGTGGCACTGTTTGCAGAATGTTCACTCATTCTTGCAGTAAATCTGAATCAGAGAATAAACCTTAAAGCAAAACCATTCCACTTAAAGGGTCATTAAAGAGCCCCAGCACTGTATAATAGCGTTCATGCAGTGAAAGTAGGTAGTTGCTGCCATTTAATTGACACTGATTACAGGCTAAAGAGCAAATGTACTTGCCCAATCCTGTAAATAGTTGAGCATCTTCAGCACAGGTTGTCTGCAGTGGGTCTTCACAGTGACTTTGCTAGTGCTTGTGGTCTCCCTTGCACTTCTCAGGGTAAGATGGTAAATTACAAGAGGACTTCTACTGAGACTGAAAGGAGATTCAGTTTAACATCTCAACTGCTTGTTTATCTACTCTTGGTGCACTGGTGAATGTGGCCCAGAATAATTTCTTAACTGTATTACAACTAAAAATATAAAACATCATAATAGAGTGAGCCTGATCTTGCAGACTTTACTCAATTATGGGTCTGATTCAGCAAACATTTCTTAGATGAACAACCTCATTGATATAATAACATCATTTCATCATGTAAGATCTTCAGCTGATGAGAAATGAAATTATTAAGTATGTTGCATTTTGGGGACAATTGCACAAAATGGGTAAATCCCTATGATTCAGAATGGCAGATTCAGCTAATGGGAGGCTTGTCCTGTACATTAAGTAGAAAAGAAATGTTTCTTCTGTGACTTGATATTTAAAAAAATATCATCAGAAAAAATTTCAGAGAGGGCTCCAGGCATGCACTTTGACAAGTTATTTATAGAAGGTGACTGAGTGTGAATACTAATAGGACAAAATGTTAAACTAACACGCTCAGATATAATATGACATTGTATCCTTTATAAAAGAATTTTAAAGGGGTTTATAATCTGGATAAAAATATATCCTGGGTCAAAATTTGGCACAAAGAGTAAAAACCCAGGAGTAATTTTGTTAATCATCCAACCAAATCTGGCATAAGTGTTTTCTCTGAGATTCTCTCCTCCCATTGGAACCCCTTTGAATTTCAGGGGAAGGACCTTTTGAGTTTGAGACTGGGAATTAGAACCCACCCTTGTGGGTTTGGGACACGGTCAGATCTCAAACTGGGATGGACCTGCATGAGAGGTTAGAGAAGGCTGGAGGAAGCATAACTTTTGGTTTGGTTTCATGGCAACCTGACAGACAAATGGCAGAAAATTTACAACTTAAACACTATTTTCCTCAGCTCACCAGGGAGCTCAGCAGGATTCAACTCTAAAATTAACACTCAGAAAGCAATGCTGGAAATAATGCTAATAGACTGATCTAAATCCTTTTGATTTCATAGATTTAAGGGTAAATCTAAGATTCCATTGCTCTACTGGACTTACATGTTGCAGCAGCACATTCTGTACCTAACATGCTGTACAGTTCTCCAGAAGCTACTTAGGCACATAGGGATTCTTGTGGACTATCACAAAGCCACTATATAAATCCATGGTAAACCCACACCTTGAATATGGTTTCCAGTTCTGGTTGCCCCACCTCAGAAAGGATATATCGGAACTGGAAAAGGTTCAGAGAATGGCAACAAAAAAATCAATGCTGTGGAATGGCTTTCATATGAGGTGAGACTAAAAATATTAGGGCGGTTTATCTTAGAAAAGAGATGACTCAGGGGATATGATAGAGGTGCATAAAATCAGGAATAGTGTGGAAAAAGTGAATAGAGAAGTGCTATTTACTCCTTCCCACAATACCAAATTCAGCGGTCAGCAGAAGAAATTAATATGCAGCAGGTTTAATACAAATAAGAGGAAGTACTTTTTCAAACCATGCACAGTTAACCTATGGAACTCCTTGCCATGGGATGTTGTGATGGCCAGAAGTATAACTGAGTTAAAAAAAAGTACTACATAGGTCTAGCAATGACTTTTAGCCAAGGTGGTCAGGGATGCAACCTCATGCGACACTAAGCCTCTGACTGCCAAAAGCCAGGAGGGGAACATGGTTATATCACTCCAACTGCCCTGTTCTGTATACACTCCCAGAAGCTCTGATACTAGTCACATTATCCTTGAATATTGGATACTGGGCTAGATGGACTATTGGTCTGACCAACTATGACAGTTTTTATGTTCTTATGACCAAGAATAAAAGTCCTAACACTGAATTTCCTTGCTCTGTGGGTTTGTCAGACCTTTTATTGTTCCTTTAAATATATTAGCACACACACAAAACTATGGTAAGGGGCAGGATGAATGCTGTTATGAAATTGGCCACATTCATCATAAAATGCCTTACTGAAGTCTGTAAAGGTATTAGTTACTATTTGGTGCAGGAAACATTTTTCACTCAGCATGGCCAGAGCACATTGCCAAAAAGGAATCATTTGAAAAGATGGGACTGGGTTAGAAATCTGATAAAATGCCTCTTTAAACTGAAATGGAGGAAGTTATTGAGTGAATGCCTATACATTATTTATATTTTGTATGATCAGAGTGTAACTTCTGTAAACTGTGTGTGGAAAAAATAATGGACCAGATTCTCTCAATCTCCCTTCCACGCCCCCTTCCGCCTCCCCTTCATTCTGGCTCCTTTATGCCAGTCAGATCCCACTACAAAGGAGCTAGAATCTGATCCTAATGTCCAGTCGAGAATTTGTCCAGCATAGGGGTCACTCAGATAGAATAAAGCCAATATGTACTAGAGACCTAAGCTAGGATATATCATCAGTATAATAGGTAGATTTTTGGAGGGGTTGGAATATTAGTGAATAAACTATGCTTATTCCTATTTATCTTCTTTAAAATTTGGTTGAATATTTTGCGCTATAATGACTGAAATACAGTACTTGTAACAAAACACACTTAAAAGCACTATTTACGACAAACCTGTGAGCATCCCAGATATAATGTAGATAATTATGCTTAGAATAGTTCATGAAGGGGAAGACTTTCAGAGGTCCCAATCTTCATTATTAAGATAGTTTAATAAAAGAATAATAGACTTTCAACATAAGTTGGGCCATTTGTGCCTTTGAAAGTCTTCTCCTAAAATTCTAAACTAGCATATGAAGTATAGTACTTATTTATTCATTAACATTTGAAAAAAAACAAATCATCTACACATTTCTAGGGATAAGCTTATCCCAACTAGTTTGTGTTAGAACTGATCTTACTCTTCACCATGAGGTATGGGAGTCAGGAGAGCTGGATTTCATTCTCATCTCTGCTGAAGACTTTCTCTGTGATCTTAGGCTAGGTGGTGGTGTGCCTCAAGTTTCTACCATCTGTAAGATGAAGATAACATATACCTTTATAGAGTATTAGTTTATTAAAGATAAAAAGTGCAGCAGAAGAGGTGGTCTAATATTTGTGGGGTTTTTTTTGTCTTCATTATTAATTCACTCTGAATTTGGCGCAGACTTTTTCATGACTTTCAGAAAGTTTTGCTCAGCTATTTTTTTCATATTTTTTATATTTTTCAGCACTTCTGGCAGTGTCCAGATACAGAAGGACTGAATATACAGAGGAAATCGGATCTGATATTTCCAGCCAGACTGGCAACAAGAAAAAATAGGATGAATCTCTCAATCTATTGATTAGGGTTTTGTACTGCTGCCTATTCCATAATATTGGAGCACCTTCCACATAAAACTGACTGGCAGTAGTTGAAGTCCCTAGTGGATTCATATCATAAAAGAAAACTTTTTCTCATGAGATTGCTAGTCCAATTTTGCATATTTAAGAGATTCAGATGGGTCAGTTTTTTTCTTGTCTTAAAGCTAACATTTGAAATAACGCAGGTCAGACTCTGTTGATGCTGTTTCTTATTGTTTGTATTGTGGTAGTGCCTGAAAGACCGTAGCCAGAGTTGTGCTAGGTGCTGTAGCTCTGTGGAGAGCTCACAATCACAAAGACAAGACAGACACATTGTCTTTTACTTTGACTTGTATTCTCTCTGTGCAGTAAATAGAACCCAGTCAGAGTTGAGAGTTTTTTTTGGTGGTACCGTAACACAAATAAATAATAGGTCAAAATCTCCAAACACTCCTGTGACTCATAAATCTGGCCTGCAGAATAAACTGTCCTTGGTGGAAAGCAGGTAAGGGCGAGCAAGCTGGTGAAGCTGGAGGCAATAATATGCTATCTTGTTTCTGGAGCACCAGAAGGCAGTTTGAAAAGGGAGTCTCTGGATGTTTATGCATTTAAGAGACAAGATACCAACATTGTCCATGAGTGTAGCTAATATTCATACTTCTCTTCATGGCACCACTATCCATAATCACCTGCTATTTCTCCAGTGCTCTCCTCCCTGTGTCCATTCCCACCACCACTTTTCATTTTCTAGCTATGCTCTTCCTTTATCTGACAAAGAAAAAATTGTTGCGTAAGAAGGCAGAACCAACTTACTCCTTCATCCAATGCCTTGCATATGTTTGCTAATACAATTGTTTTTCCACAGTTTGTTGCTCAGCTTGGGAACCACATCACAACTATCAGTGTATATTTTCTCTTTGCAGGACTATGCTGTTGTGAAAAACCCCTGGCTGAAGGATAGTTTTGTTAATCATTGTGCCAGTGGGTCCCAAATACAGTTGACTGACTACCCCAGTAATGCTTTAATACTCTATCTGTCCAGCAGACTTTACTTTCTAATATGGAGGATGATTGCTCTTCTGACAGCCTAATTACTGCACAAGTGACTTCTTGACTTGCAGGCTAGAGATCCTTCAGGGAAATTTCTGGCATTTTCAGGTAACAGCCAGTGTGATTCTCTATCTCCTGTCATTTGCCCTGTGCTGCTTTTTTCCATGCCCTGACAAACTGGTAAGGTAAGGAAACCCGCACAGCAACACAGCAGGTAGCTTCTCTCCTGCTAAGTAAATTTTAAGGTTGCTGTGCAGTGAAATGAAGGCCTCTTTTATGTTGCCAAATGTATTTATTTCCTCAAGTACAATATTACGGACCTTCTAGAAACACTGTGTTCAGCCGGTGACCAAAGGTTAATTCACTTGTAGTAACAGGTCATTTTTTTTATTGTTTACACTCGTGCATTGTTGAATTATTTTCTACCAGTTAAATGTCAGGTTACCCTCCAGTGGCTCCTTTGATAAGGAAATATTGAGCCTGAGTAGTAATCGGGAGTGTAGGGGGCTGCAGGGCAAGGCATATCATTAGAAGTGTGTTGATTGTCAATGTTTCACTGCCCCACTGAGCTGGCTCTTCTTTGGCTTTCAAAGGACTAGTGTTCTATGTAGTGAGACCTTGTGGTATCAAACAAAAGCTGCTTTCTATAGCATGCTGACTGAAAAACACAGTGTAGTTTATCTTAATGTTTCATGACTCAGTTCTGTTCATCAGCTACAAAAAAGCTGGTAAAACTGGCTGGACTTACAGCGTGAGAGGTTTTCCTTATGACAATAAAGACTGAATGGCATGGGTGTAGCTGATGGTAGAATGGGGTGGTGGTTTCAGTTTATATCTGTTGAGCTTACCAACAATGAGCTGGGTTTTATGCCAGTCTGGCCAACATTTTCAAGGACTAGTGACTTTGGGCTCTCAATGTTTGGGGTGACCAACGTGAGGCACGTCAAAGGGGCCTAATTTGCAGAGGTCTGAGTTCCCAGCATGTTCTAAAAACCCCGGTCTTTTTAAGGTGCCCCAAGTTGAGCATCTCAAAAACTGAAGAAAGCAGCCAAGATAACTAGTTGTTTCTGAAAGGTCATAGCCCCAAGGAGCTGAAAATTGAAGGCCCGGTTATAGATACCATATAGAACAGAAAGAGCTGCAGTATACTGTAGGGGTGGATGTTTAAGTAAATGCTGTACGTGGTGGTTCAGTGCTGAAAGGCCTCATGGATGAAAGGAACTTGAAATAAGTGTAGATGGCCAGTTGGCCCACGAAGGCAGAAAGGTTGTTCTAAGTTTAAGGGTAGAACGGAAGAAGGTAAGAGCCCAGCTTCCCCTTTCTGCATAGCTTTTCCACCCAGCCCCCTGTGACGTTAGGCCTAATTCTCCTCGCGCTCACACTAGTGGAATGCCATTATTGGCGGCGTTACTCCTTTTTCATGCTGTGTAAGTGACAGCAGAAACACACCTGTGGTGTTGTCCTAGTCTCCCTGTTCCTGAGTCTCTTGATCTTCCTTCCAAGAAGATGAAGTCTTTCAGTCACTTGTCTTTAAGTGGGCGACCTGACCTGCTCCAACAGATGGAGTTAAACAGATGGTCACACTGGACACCTAAGCTCCACTCTCTTTAGAGATCTCATATCTTTGTTTAGGAAGAGAATTGTGTCAGCTGATGTATGTGCGGTAAAAAGTAAATACAGGTATTTGAGGTTGCTGTTCTGTGCCTGAGATTATAAATTCTTTGGGGGTAGGGACTGTGTTTTTGTTCTGTGGGGTCTATACCTGGGGCTCCTAGGTTCAATCATAACAGAAATAATTAATCATCACAGTAGGTGAGTTAACAGTCTAGCTCATCTCAAAACATTAAGCAAAATTGTACTTATTCATGAAATCCCTTTATAAATAGCTTTTCCCTTCCCCACCGTTCTCCCTAAACATCTAAATATACAGATTTGCAGTCAGACTAAAAACTTATTTTATTGGCTGTCATGTGCAATTGTACAACAGATCCCTTGGTTAGGTTCCAAGCAGTGTTGGTTATACATGGTGACTTGTGGTGTCATGTATTTTTCCAGGAGGTAGAATAAACCAATGAAAACATCAGGCACTGAGATTCAGGAGATTTGAGTATAATTCCCAGCTCTGCTACAGACTTCCTGTGTGACCTTAGCAAGTCATTTAATTTCTCTTAAATTCTCAGTTTCCCAACTATAAAATGGGAGTAAAAGATACTCCCTTAAATATGAAAGACAATCTGGAGTGTAAGCTTTTCATAGAAAAGATGGTCTCTCACTGTACAGCTCCTAACACAACGGGGCACCTCAATTTTGTCTGGGCCTTTAGTTACTACTGTGATAGAAATAGACTAGGATTTTCAAATGAGCCTCTGGGATTTAGGTTCCCAAATCCATTTGAAGTTCAATGGACGTTGGCCATCTAGCTTCCTGAGCCATTCAAAATCCTAGCCATAATTGATAACCTCATCATCCCCCTTTTAATAAGGGCAGAACGTAACACAGAGCAGCTATGATTTGACCAGGGCCACCCAATGAGTCAGACAAAGCATCCAGGAGGTTGTACCTTCCAATTCAGTCCACTAGACCACGCTGCGTCCTCTATGTGCCTCAATACCAAGGCACAGCAGGGTGACTTGAGGACAGAATGTCAACCTGGATTTTTTTCAACTTCAATTCTCTCTCTGTTTTGCTTTTATGAGTTTAAGTTGTGCTCACAACTCTAACCTAGCTCTTGTGATTTAATTTGAAATTCATCTGACTTAATCGCAAATGATACTAACTGGATATAGCAGATGAACACCACGTGTGCTCCCTGACCCAGCCTCTCAGATTGGAAATTAATTATATTTCTACTCTGTTGCAGACTAATAACATTTATTTGCTTGCCTGAAATGCAATACTTCAATGTATGTTATAAAGGAGACAGACAAAAACATTAAGGTCTTTTGATTTATGAAGCCAACACAATGTGAAATATTTTTTGAGACAGTGAGCCTTGTGCCATGTATAACCTCACCCTTGCTCATCTCTATCAATAGAAACAGTTGTGTGTAAGAGAGAGGTCGTGCCAGCTTAACAAATGATGCTGCAGTGTTTCTAATTGACAGATATGGGACATGATTTCAGTTCAGGAAGAAGGCAAAAAAAAATTCATAAAATGACTTGAAAACTCAGCTTTGATGCCCTTAATAAAAGATGTAAAATGCTTACCTCGTTGATATTGCCCTACCATTTTTGTAGGTTCACTGAATACTAAAGCAAAATACAGCACCATCTGCTAGAAGCAGGCAATGTCATTACAAACATCCCTACAGCAGAGTCCTTGCACTGCGGCAATTCTAATTATCTCTTCATTTCTTCTTCCTCAGTGACGCTGCACATACAACTTTATTTTCTACATTACTGAGGCATATAATAATGAACAAAACCTGCATGGGTCCAGTGAATAGGGCATGGCAGACCTCAGTTCTGTGCTCAGCACTGCTATGGACATGCTGTGTAATTTTGGGCAAGTCATTTAATATTGTTGTGCTTCAGTTTCTCTAAATGTATAATCAGGATAATGCTTATTCACCTTTGTATAGGCCCAGGAATTGAACTACTGAAGTCAATGGGAGCGTTGCCATTGAGTTCAATGAGCGTGGAATCAAGCCCATAGTACTTTGAGATCCTCATGAGGCCTGATCCAAAGTATATTGAATTCAATGGGAATCTTTCCAGTGACTTCAGTGGGTTTGGCTCAGACTCTTGATGAGTACTGTACTATCATTGTTGTTAATGGTCTTACACAAATAAAGGGATTAAAAAATTGGATTTTAAAATTGTGGGATTTTTATATATAGAAAAAATGTTGTAAAGGTCGTCTTTTGAGGTGTTATAATTTTTAGAAGAAATAGTGCCAATCAATTACATGTAATAGTTCTAATAAAAATGTTTAAAACTCTATGAAACGTGGCATTGTGATATAAAATTTATATAAGAATTCATTTGGAATTATTTACATACTTAAGGCTTAATGTGACTATACCAAATTCATGCTAGTAAAACCTTTATATCCCCCACAACATCATGTATTCTCTCTCTGTGTGTGTGAATAAATATATTTGAAAAGAACATTATTAAGGTTGCAAAATCAAACATCAAAAGTTTGGAAATGCCAACCTTATGTTGGTCCCCTTGTGCATATACCTTATGATATGGTCTTTAATTATACAGTCATGTGCTTTCCTGCCCCTCCCCACACATGAGACCCCTGCCTCATTCAGTGCACAAGCTGGATAGTGTTCAGTTAATTGGCAGCTTTTTTGTTGTTGTTGTTCATTGTGTGGTGGTAGGCCTCAGTCAATAAATTCAAGGCACAGGGGGCCAAAAAGAAAAAAAAAAGCCAGGTAAAAGTGGAATATGTGGGGCCCGAAGAAATGGGATACTCTAACAATGAAGAAAGGCATTGAGAAAAAGAAAAGTCAGAAGACAATGAGGGAGAGAACAGTCAAGAAAAAGATAGAAAAGGGAAGAGGTTGAAAAGAGAAGTTATCCAGGAGGAAGAAACACTGAGAACACAACCACAGAATGTAATGTAGTTGGAGGAGGAAAGTCTAGGTGTTATATTAAGTGCATTTAAACCAGAGGAACTTCCATAGGATTCTGGATACTAGTGTAAGTTGGGCCTTACCAAATTCAGGGTCCATTTTGGTCAATTTCATGGCCAGGCTTTTTTAAAATTAGTCAATTTCACATCATGGGAAATTCTGCAATTTCAAATTTTGTTTTCATTCTGAATTAGAATGAAAACAAAGAATTGTGAAATGAAATGAATTGTCTGGGGGGGGAATTGATAAAATTATAATGATTCATTTTGATTTCAACATTTAAAAAAATTTAGTTTTTAATTTAAGAATGTTCAGAACGAAAGTTTTCAAAATGAAAAATCGAAATGTTCCCTTCTGAAAATGTCAAAATGCTTTTTTCATTTTTTCCCCCTAGAAACGAAGTTTTGTCAAAATCGACACGTTCCTGCAGCAAGATTCAGTTTCGACAAAATGCATTTTACAGCAGAAAAATGTTCAGTCAGAAAATTTTTTTGATCAGCTGTACTCAAGACTAAAGCATGATTTGCTCTGGGGACCTTGGTCAGAAGAGTGGCTCTTGTTAGCAGACTGAGGAATCAGGTGCCTGAGACTGCTTGAAACTGAACCAGCTTTCGTGCGCACCTTCTGCGTGATATAAAGTGGCATCTATGCAAAGTATTTAGAATACTGTTCAAATTTCTGTGCCTTCCTTTGAGTACAAAATAGGTAAGATTGTTTTTCTTGAATAATGAGGTAAACAGAACTCTGTGTTCAATCTCTTTGTAGTATATGATGAGGTAATAATCAATATCTAGTTGTATGTGGATGGCCAGGTAGCAGCCTGCCATTAGGAGGATGAGTAAGATAAGTACATCGTGTTTTTATCGAAAGACTAGCTGAATGGTAAGTAGTAGTAACTGAACCAAAAGATCAGACCTTTGGAGGCAGTTCCAACTATGTGGCACTTTAAAATTGTATGCAACTTTCGTGCTCGCTAATGAATCTAGAGTGCAAAGCACTTTTGACTTTATTGAAGGCAGTGCTGTTTGGAGACCAGGGGCCAGGTGCTCAGCTGGCATAAATCAATGTAGCTCCACTGACTTCAATGCAGCTATGTGAATTTCCACCAGCTTAATCTGTGGTCCTTAGATGGCTCCGGGTTGGTAGTGGAATATACAATCTTTCAACTCTAGGTTGCTGGTTCAAGTTTATAGTGACTAAAAGTTGTTTCCATCTGACTGCCTGGTGGCCACTGAATTTGGTGGTCTCATTTTATTTCCTAATGTGCAAGTGCCCTCGTCACAAAACACATAATTTGTGCTAGCTGGAATCCTTGTTAGCAGTATTAGCAAAAGAGGCCAAGAACGGAATGGGGCTGTGTCAGGGGAAACTTGCTCAGGTGTTGCTACTTTTCCATGGCTAAGTAGAGAACTTCAGTCTCCGGGGCTGTGAATCCATGACCAAATTCATGCCCATAAATTGGAAAAGGCAGCATCAAATAGTACTATTTCAGCTACATTTTCAAAATTAAAATAACTCCCTTTTTCCAAATGTTCAGTGGAAATTGGTTCCATATTCAAATAATGCAAGCATAGCCCCCACAAGAGTAGAAATACTCAGTTCAAATTCCTTGAGAGCAAAGAGCTTGGTTGCTTAAAAGTTGCTTTCATCTTGGAGCACCACTACCTATTGTGTAGAAAACAAGACACTTAAGGCTGGATCCAAAATCCATTGAGTTTCACTATTTTATTTCTTGTCTATATAGGTTCATATACCACGTTCATCGCTGCAGTAGGGGAGTGCCTTCCAGTTACTGTATTAAGCGATATGACTAACATCTGTCACATGTGGTTTCTTTTCTCATCCACTCCCCAGAGGGAGAATTGTGTGTGCAGTGGAGTGTTTAGTTTTGATAGCATTTTATTAATTTATTTTAGGTACATGTTGCTGTGAGTTTGTATTAGCAAAGGCAAGACTGAAGAAATGTGCTTTGCACTTGGAGAAGAAGGCTTGTGTGATGGTCCTTAGTTCCCATGGGAGTTTATTTCACTGTCTCAGACCAGCCCCCTCAAAAGCTCTGTCTCCTGCACAGATGAGCTTCATCCTTATTGTAGAGTTCTGTTGTTCTAGAGGAGCAGAGTTGTCGACCACAGTATTTCTTCCTGGAGCTTTATGAGATCCTTTAGATATCACGTGTAGGCTGTTGAGCACCTTGACAATAAGAACTTGGCACTATATTCAATAGAAAGCTAGTATAGATTCGCTTTGGATCATGGGAAGCCAACCTTCATTGGTTGTACATGAAGTCCTTATATACATCAACCGGCTCCCTCAGTAAACAAATCTCTTCTGCTGTAGCTTGTTTCTAATAGATTATTGAGAGTTTAGATAAATTCTGCAAAAATTTAGAATATCTAAATGATGCTGAATTTGCAGAACTGGTAGCTGTATCCTTTTTCAGTTCTTCCTTTCAAAAGCTCATGGATCTGAACTCAGGGACTGACTATACAAACAATTAGTTTGCAGCAAGGTGGGGTGTGACTCTGCAGAAGGTTAGCTGGACCCTGCTGACTCACCCTAACAGTTTATGTGCCATTTCAAAGAGGACTAGAGAACAGCACATTGCTGATGCACATCAACAGTTCATTAGCGTCCACATGGTTCCGTTAGTCAGTGGCAGACTAGCACGAGGTAGATTCACATTCCAGCTTGTTGAAAACTAATTGTTCATGTAGACAAGCTCTTAGATTCTGCCCCTCCCCCCTTTCAGTTCTAGTTAAGATGCATGATGTCAATACAGCATTTTGGTGGGCTTCTCAAAGCATTCTCACCACTCTCGTATCAGGAATACAAATTTCCTTTTTCTGAGTCTTTACTATCATCTGCCAGGAATATAAAAACACTACAAGAAGGGAGCTGAGCTGATGAAATTAGAGCTGTGCCAGAGCAAACTGTGGCTTCTTGTTTCCTGCTAAACTCAGTTTGTTTCATTACTGTATCCTACCAGCCACCCACACTGTCCTTTTATTTCTTGTGGACATGTTGACTGAGCTTTCTGGGGTGGGAACGGTCTCCTTTATCTGCTTGTATCACGCTTAGCACAATGGAGCCCTGGATCCTTGGCTGGGGCTCCTAAGTGCTATTGTAATAAAAATAACAAGTCTGATGATTATATACTTTTCTTCTGCGATGAAGCTGTTGAGGAAGATGCTCATTTCCAGATCTTCAGTAAACAATGCCGAACCTTTGCACTGAGGATCCCTGCTTAGTTCTGGAGATGTGCCAGGAGTTGGTCTCCACCCTTCCTAAAGCAGCCTTTAAACAAACAAACACCCTTCCTCCTCCATTGTTAATTTGAAGGAATGGGCTGGAAGTTAGGTATGAAGTCCCGTACCAATGTAAACTCTAGCATCAAAGCCTCTGTTGGGTAAGAATATGTCCTCCTGCAGATTCCTCTGTTTTGCACCGGTGGTGGTGGTGTTACATCAGACCCTGCTGTACATTTCCTTTTAAATACAGTTTTCCTAGAATATCTACAACAGAGTAACAAGTCCTGCTGCTGTCCAAAGAAATTACAGATTTCCCAGTTGTATTTAGTCACACCCACTGTGTTCCCAGAGTAGTACTAGAAATGTTTAAATGATCTTCACCACATTAGAGAAATCAGGAAGGAAAAATTCTAGCCTTGAATAGGCACCCATGTATATGTCAACAATGGGAGTCATGTGTGTACAATAGGAAAAATAGTGGGCTATATCCAAAACCCATTGAAGTCAATAGGAGTTGTCCCATTGACTCAGTGGCCTTTTGATCAGGCCCTTTCTGCATTGCATTTCTCCAAATATTAAACATTCCAATGCCATAGCTAATTAACTCCATTAGAAATTGACCTAATAAAAAAGGTAATAAATGTAATAATTGGAGATATACCAATCTCCTAGAACTGGAAGGGACCTTGAAAGGTCATCGAGTCCAGCCCCCTGCCTTCACTATCAGGACCAATTTTTGCCCCAGATCCCTAAGTGGCCCCCTCAAGGATTGAACTCACAACCCTGGGTTTAAGCAGGCCAATGCTCAAACCACTCTAAGTGGCCCCCTCAAGGATTGAACTCACAACCCTGGGTTTAAGCAGGCCAATGCTGAAACAACTGAGCTATCACTCCCCACTAGATGAATAGTTTGACCAGTGCTGCCTGAATATTTGGCCTTTTGATTAAGAAAATTTAGCTTCTTCATATATTGTACCAGGAAACTTGTGTGAGGTAAAGGAATTGACACCCAGAAAAATAAATTGAGTTAAACGAGTTGACAAGATGCAAAGGAGAGAAAAGAAACAAAATGAGAACAACGAGCAACAACTACTTATTATTTCACTGGCCACCAGAACATGTTAAAAATGTTCCGAGGCTGTGAATTAATTGTATGCGGTACAGCACTCAAGGTGCTTAATATTTTGTCTCTCTGGGACACTTTGCTAGAGACATCTTTTGAACTACAGATACAAAGCAGGGGAAATGGGGCTGTCTCTCTGGCTGTGTCATTCTTCATTTTAATGAGGAAAAAGTGTCACATAGAGCAGTGTGAATTTGAAATATTATAATATGCTTCAGTTTTATGTCAGAGTAAGTGTGTTTCTTAAAAGAGCCTAATGATTCTAAATTCTAGACCTTGTTGACAAGACATCTGCTTACTTGGCCTGTGGTTTGTGCCACATCCATGAGCTCATTATCATATATATTAAAAGAAACCTATTAAAATATTTGCATTTTAAAATGAATGATTTCAAAAAAAATTGTTCGTTTTGTCAAGCAAAATCATTTCACTAGGGAGAGAGGAATAATATGTATTTTAGTTATTTCTCTTAAACCATTTAACATTTGGGTAATTCTTATAATTACTTTTTTCACACTTAAAGCAGGAAAGCCTTGTAATATTATTTTATAATTCATATTTCAATGTAAAAAAAAAAAACTTCTCTGCACAGATAGACCTCTCAGCTGGATGCCAAATATGACCCTAAGGGGGTTCATTCTTTCTTCCCTTCGGTCCTATTTATTATTCCCTCCTATCCACTTCAGTTCTCTATTATTCTTATTCCTGCCTCTTCAGCTGCACGTACAATGATTGGATTGACACACGAAGCCATTCTGGTTGTTTACTTAAACAAATCATATTGGGATGAAAAAGCAGATGATTTTTAAAGATCCATTCAGTCTACTCCGGAAGGTGGTAACTACTTGTCATACTCGAGAGGGAGGCGGGGTTCCACAGCTGATGAAGTCACCCGTCTGGATCTGCAGCAGTTCTCTTTAGCATAGCTCCTGCTGGATCTGTTATGGGGTTTGGGGACAGGGATTCCCTTTTGGTTCAGCTGCCTACAGACTGCTAAAATCTTGATTTGGTTCTTAGCTGTAATAAAATGAAGGTGCACGTGCATTGGCCCAAGTTCAGCTTTGCTCAGCTTCCCGGGGGTACAGTTGAGGGTAGGGGGGTTGCCAGGGAGTTGGTGGTGTCTCTCTTCATCTTCTGGGGCTGGTTGTGTTCATGCCCTGGCATAAATGGCAGTCTCAGTAGCGCTGTCGTCTACACCAGCTGGCTAAGACCCCCAAGGAGTTGTCTGCTACCCTGGGATTGCCACAACCCAGGAATTGTGTATCATGTCCCTGCGAACTCCCCCACATCATGGGAATCCCTAGATGAAGAAATCAAGCTGCTTTCCAGTACCTGACTGGTGCAAAGGGGCTGAATCACATTGGAATATCTGCCCTGGCTAGTCCAGCCACTGGATGTTGGAGAGGAGGTTCACCCCATCAGCTGGGCCCAAGGAGAACCTACCTCTGGCTGGGGTGACAGCTCCTGCACCTCACATTCAGGGTCAGACCCTATTCCCAAGTGTGTTTAATTTAATTTAAATATGGCAGTCTTTAAAAAATGTCCTTAGCATCAGCTCAGTTGTTTAAACCATTTTGTCGCATATTGAAGCAGCTGTAAGGGGAAAAGGAAACCGCTCCTGCGGCTTCTGAAAAACAGTATGTATAACATCCCAGCTGGAAATAACATGCTTTATGAACCTGATTTATCCCCTCAGCTGCACGATATAAATCCCACTTCCTTGCTGCATGGCCTTGATACATTGTTTGAAGGCCCAATCCTGCTAGATTCTGAGCAAGGAGAAGGGAACACATTTAATCAAAAACAAAAGCTGGTTTGGGGATTTGTAACTCTTAAACATGCTCTGCAGCTGATTGGAGGAAAAACTCGGTAGAGCTGTAACAATTTTCCCCACCCACCAGAATTATAAACTAATTACAGAACCATATTTTGAAATAAGAGAGATAATCCCAGAAAAAACAAGGTGTGACTATTGTGACGTTGCACTCCATATTATTTATGGAAATATGCTTATAATATGGATATGACATAACTGAGATATACTTTATGCAAGATAGGTCTTGTAAGGTATCATTGGAAAGGTTATAATTTACTGAATATGATTATACAATTTGTATTCCTGTATCATTTCTGTATCTAAAGTTAGGAATATGGATTATGTAACCATTACAATTGGGTGTGTAGGGAAGACACCCACCAGATGACAGGCCATCAGATTTGATGGGTCATCAGGAAGGAACAACAAGACCATGAAGATACTAATCTCTCTCCCTCCTGGGAGGCATCTGGGGACGTAACTGTGACACTACTAGGTCAGGTGGTTTTGTCACCTGATACTAAACATTACCTGGGACAACTTGTAACTTTCCACTGGGAGGGAAGGGAGGTCAAGTTTGGGAAACAAAGGATTCCCATCGTATGTAACTCCTATTTAAGGGTGGGGAGGAAGGCAAATGGGGGGACTCCTCTCCATGGCCTGTCTGCCCAAGAAGAAAGACTGCTAAAGCCACCTGAAGGGAAGGCAGGGGGCGTCCAGACTGAGATGGGTCCAGTCTGAAAAGAAATATAACTGAAACTCTGAACCAGAGAAACTTTGCAACCTGGCTAAAATAACATTCAGGGTAAGAAATTACATTTTGTAACCTGTTTCTTTAGTGTATTGAGCTTAGTTTGCGTACTTTGCTTTATTTGCTCAGTACTCTGCTTTTTTCTGTCTGTTATCTCTTATATACACTTAAAATTCACCTTTTGTAGTTGTTAAACTTATTTTTTGTTTATAATATAACCCTGTTTGTACAATTTCCAACCGGGTTGGGGGTGGGGGGAGAAGTAATGCACATCTCTCTTTACAGTGAGGAAGAGGGTGGATTTTTATGACCTTGCGCTGTGCAGATTTTTCTATACAGAGCAAGACAGGGTTATTTTGAATTCATCTCCCAAAAGGGGTGTGCACGTGAGTGCTGAGGGACTCCTTGCACACAGAGCTGACTTCAGCCTGTGTCTGCAGCAGGGTGTGGCCTTACCTGTGTGTGCTGCAAGAGGCTGGAGAGCCTAATTCAGCAAAGCACGGAGAGGGAACCCAGGCTGAGTGAGCAGGAGAGGCTCTGTGAAATCCCAGTACATCAGGTGGCATCCCAGAAGAGGAGTCCACCCCATCACAACTATGCCATACCTAGAGTACCGCAGCCTCTTAGTTCTGTACCTCGGTTTCTGGTTTGTGGCAAGCTCAATTTCATGAAGTTTTTCTTTCTTCTTCCCCACTGTCTCTTTTAGGGAAGTATGTTTTGTTGCCACCTTTCAGAAGGTGCCCCATCCATTAGAATCTCTATCTACTCTAGGTATATATGGCTCCAATTACCATAGTCTCTGAGCGCTTCAAAATCTTTAATGTATTTATCCTCACAACACATCCTGTGAGGCAGGGAAGTGCTGTTGTACAGAACTGAAGCCCAGAGAGACTGAGTGAGTTTCCCACTGTCACATAGGAAGTCTGTGATGGAGCAGGGAATTGAACCTAGGTCTCTGGCTAGTACTAGACCAGTGGACCATCCTTCCTCTCTCGATGATATTATTGTTGGTATGTGTATATATACTCTGTATACCTTTATATCCTTTCAAAGTCAATGGGAATGGCTTGGTCTTTAGTATCTTTGAAAATCCAGACAGTTCTTTAGATGCCTAAATAACTATTTTAGGTGGTAAACCTGAAGTACCTAGGTGCAAAACCTTGAGGATCTGTCCTAATTGCGTGGGTTTTTTGTATACCTTATTACTTACAGTAGAGTCTGGAAACCCTAACTGAGATCAGAGGCCCATAAGAGAGCATCTCTGCTCTGAAGAATTTACAATCTAAATAGATAAGACAGGCATGGCCGAGATCACCATTTTACAGTCTGGGGAACTGAGGCACACAGATTTAATTACCTGCCCAGGGTCACCCAGGAAGTCTGTGGCAAAGACTAGTTCCATGCCAATGCCTTAACTATGAGACTCCCATCTCACCTTATGTGGATATTATTGACACACACATTGAATAGTGACATTACTGATTTAAAATAGTTGTTTTGAAATACAGTCGAACCCTGTTATGTCGCCAGCCTAGGGGTTTGCCAAAAAGCGTCGAGATAACCGATGATCGAGATAAACAAAAACTCCCCTGCCCTCTCTCCAACACCCCCTCCCTGCCCCCTTACCGCGCTGCCTGCACGTGGCTGGATCCGGCGAAGCAGGACGGGGAAGCGGGGCCGGGCGGCCGTGGACGGGGACCCAGAGCCGGGCAGCCAAAGAAGCGGGACCCGGTAAGCGGGCCGGGCGGCAGGCGAAGCGGGGACCGGGTAAGCGGGGCCGGGCGGGCGGCAGGCGAAGCGGGGACCGGGTAAGCGGGGCCGGGCGGCAGGCGAAGCGGGGACCGGGTATGCGGGGCCGGGTGGGGACCGGGGAAGCGGGCCGGGCGCGGCGGGAACCGGGTATGCGGGCCAGGGCGGGACCGGGAAGCGGGCCGGGCGGACGGGCGGGCGCGCGGGACTGGGAAGCGGGCCGGGCGGGCGGGCGCGGCGGGACCGGGAAGCGGGACCGGGTATGCGGGCCGGGCGGGCACCGGGAAGCGGGCCGGGCGCGGCGGGACCGGTAAGCGGGCCTGGCGGGCGGGTGGCAGGCGGCGGGACCGGGAAGCGGGCCGGGCGGGCGCGGCGGGGACCGGGTATGCGGGCCGGGCGGGTGGGCGCGGGACCGGGTATGCGGGGCCGGGTGGGCGGGCGCGGCGGGACCGGTATGCGGGCCGGGCGGGACCGGGAAGCGGGCCGGGCGGACGGGCGGGCGCGGCGGGACCGGGAAGCGGGCCGGGCGGTCGGGCGGCCGGCGAAGCGGGGACCGGGGAAGCGGGGCCGGGCGGCGGGCGGCAGGCGGCGGGACCGGGAAGCTAGGCCGGGCGGGCGGCAGGCGAAGCGGGGACCGGGGAAGCGGGGCCGGGCGGGCGGGCGGCAGGGCGGGACCGGGAAGGGGCCGGGCGGGCGGGCGGCAGGCGGCGGGACCGGGGAAGCGGGCCGGGCGGGCGGGCGGCGGCGGGAGCCGGGCGGCTGGGGACGCGGGGAGCGGGTGGCTGGGGACACGGAGGGTCGGGGACGCGGGTAGCCGGGGCCGGGGGGCCGGCGGCTGGGGACGCAGGGCTGGGCAGCCGGTGAGCGGGCGGCTGGGGATGCGGTAAGTGGCAAATTCGGCGCTCTTCTGTGCTCGAGATATTAGGGTTTGGCGAGATTAAAGAATCGACATAACCGATGAGAAACTGATAAGACAAAGAGGGAGTTTGGCGGTTCCACTTCTAAAACGTCGACTTAATACGATTGGCAAGTTAACCGAGGTCGAGATAAATGGGTTCGACTGTACTAAAATATTTAATAAGGTATTTTTCATGTCTGTGGTCATGTCCTTTCCTTTTGGAGACAGCATAAGAGAGAGAGACCCTACAGATAAGCATCCTTGTTAATGACAAGTTCAGCCAAGCATGTGCTAGTTTTCCTGTCGTTCTGAGCTGTGGTTAGGTGCCGAACAGGGATGGAAAGAGAATGTCTAATCTTTCAAAAAAGGCTTAGCAAGATTACTTCAACCCTCTGCCTGCCCTGGCTGAGCTTTGCTTAAATCCTAAAAGAGTATAAAAAAATAGCTTTTTGTTTCAAAGATGAACTGTAACATTAGTGTACAGTGCTGGAGCTGCAAAAGGGAAGCACTTGGAACTAGCTGGGGAGAAAGATTTGCATATAAAACAAAACGGGACTGCTGCCTAATCCAAGCTTTTTTTTTCTTTTAAACAAAGAAAAGAGGGACTTTGTGCATTGTAGCAGAATAGTGGGTGGAGAGCTGAAGGTCGGATGAAGAGGATTCTTTCCTGAATATTGTTTACTAACAGAGTTTGGGCCAATTGATCATTTTATACCAGTGCAACTCCATTGAATTCAATGGAGTTACTCTTGATTAGACCTGGTTGGGAATTTTTCAACTGAATGTTTGTCTGTTTGGTTGGTTTTGGCCAGAAATGCTGATTTGTTGAAACCAAAACCTTTTGGGGGGAAACGGTGATAAATGTTTCAACTCAAACATTTTGAAATTTTGCTTTTAATTTTCAAGATGGGATGTTTAGACATCATCCAAGCAAATTCCAGTTTTCCTGTTCAAGAAGATTTTTTCAAATTTAAACTAATTATAATAAAATAAATAAATGGTAGAAATCAAAATGAAATATATTTAAATTATCTGAGTGAAATGTTCCAGTTGATCTTAGCCTATTTATTTTTGGGAGTTTGAATTTTTGTCCTTTAAGGGATGGGAAATTTTTTCAATATCTTAAATTTTCGTGGGATGGGAAAACTGTTGCCTACCTCACTCTGCTGCTGATTTGCACTAGAATAACTTAAAATAAGATTTTATACTAGTTAGTCAAGGGAATCCAAACTCACTGGTAGCAATCTTACTCATCCCTACTAATGTAACATAGTTCCTGTTTGCTTATGAAAGACAGGAGAGACTCCTGCTGCGGCAGCAATGTCTGTGTCTGGGATGTGGTCTGGCTGGACATGTACAATCCTGCCTTTATGGAGCAGGTGTTGGTTGAAATTCCATTTGTACTAGAAGTTGCCTGGCAAGAACAAGAGAAGGCATTTTTCTTCTGCTGTGTGCTTCAGAGCTCTCAGGGTGAGCGTATAACCTGCAGTTCTACAGAGAGAGGCTGGGTAATGAGTTTGCACCAGGAAATCCTTCCCAGAGAATGATTTGAAACATGTTTCTCTTTAATGATTGATGCTTTTTCTATATGTAAGCAGAGTCAGGATGAGCTCTACCCTGACATCTGGTGGTAAATTATGGGGAGTGCAGAAAGAAGTTTCATGTATTCGCATTGCTATTTCAATTATTTGCATTGGCACTCCCACTTCCATTAGCATAGCACACAGCAGTCTGCGATGGCTATTTTCACCACTGTGGGATCCCCAATTTCTTTGTTATTGGGGCAGGAGGAATGAAATGTTGTCACCCTGATTGGGTAAATGGGGAACTACAAAATTGTCTTGTGATGGGGGGTTTCATTGTCAGCTGGATAGCGCTTGCTAAATGGGGCACATGGGTTCCAAAACCCATTGAAAAGAGAGAGGCTGGGGACAGATGTCTGTACTTGGTGGTGCAGGCTCCTTGTGTGAGCCAGAAGCACCGGTTCCACCTATGCCTCTCTCCACTGTGGAATGTCAGAGTTAATTTTTTGATTCCCTTAAGAATCGAGATACCAGTTACTGAGCTGAACTCATGGGCACTGGGTTCCCCTACTATGAGCTGGAATCACTAAGAGCTGAAATCACTGAAGAGCTGGACTTGCTGAGCTGAGAGCACTGAGTACTGTGCTAATGAGTGGGGGAACCTGAAGCCATACTGTGGAGCAGAGCAGCTGGCAGAGCGGAGTGGAGCAGTTTGTGCAGCCACTGGGTGAGTGGAGCCAAGCAGCTCGCGAGGACGGCTGGTGGACCAGAGCAGCTGGCAGAGCGGAGCAGCCCACAGAGCAAGCGGAGCTGAGCTGTTTGCGGAGATGACTAGTGGAAGCAGAACCCCATGAAGAGGCAGGGCAGTTGGCCCCGAAACCATGTAAGGTGCCCCTTTTTACCCAAGCTGGGGAGGGGGACCTCTGCAGAGAGACCCTTGAGCTCTGGGGCTGCACTGACCCGGGACAGAGACTTTTGGATTGTGGGACTTTTGGGACTGTGGGTGATTTGGGGGTTGCTGGACTCAAGGGCCCCGAGAGAAAGACATGGCCCAATTTGCTGGAGTGGGTCTTTGCTCACGGTTTGACCTATGAACTCTAGCTGAGGTATTTTCACAATTTAATGCTTGTTGTTTGTCATGTAATTAAACCTTTTCTTCTACACCAAGACTCTGTGCATGCGAGAGGGGAAGTATTGCCTCTTCGAGGCACCCAGGGGTGTGTGTAAGATTTTCCCAGGTCACTGGGTGGGGGCTCGAGCTGGTTTTGCATTATGTTGTGGGGAAGGGACCCCTATGTATTGAACCCGGCCCTTGCTGCTATCGTTTCGGCCCGGCAGAAGGGTTACATATATCTACCATTTAAACGTCTATAAAAATAGTTGGCTTATAAGCCTAGAGCAGTTCAAACTCAGCATTATTTTACCGATATATTTCCTTTGGACTTGGGGCTATACTATTATGGAGAGTGGCTATCATAAATGAACACCCTGCCAAGCCTCCTTGAAGCCCCAGTTTATTAAGGCATGTAAGAATAGCCTGGATGACATTCACAGTGGAACTAGTAAGGTTTAGCAGCAGTAGACAGGAGCGGTGGAAGCACCCTAAAAGTGTGTGTGTGTGTGGGGAGCCACTGGTGCCCGAACCATGGCCCTGCTCCCCTGTGCCACCTTTTCTCCCCGAGGCCCTGCCCTCATGCTGCCCCGTTCCCACACCACCTCTTCCCCCAAGACCCCAGCCCCACTCGCTCCTCTCCATCCCATCCCCCCGTCGCTCGCCCTTACAGCTTGTAAAAAGTGAAAGGGCATAACCCTTCCACTTTTAAAAGTGATGGGGTCGTGGTCCCTTGGCCCTCCCTGTTCTGGCAGTAGAACCTAGTTTGGTTTCACAGAGCTACTTTTGAATTCAAATTGCTGCATCCCAAAGAACTTGGCAGAGTAGTGAAAATAACATGGAATTACCAGCTATGACATGGAGAACAGGAATGGCATTTGCAATTCTCCCACCACTCCACTCTTGCTAGAGGACCAGTGCCATATGGTGCTTGACCATCTGTTGCTGAGTGTCCTTCAAGGCACTCAGCATTTCACAGGAGGGGCTCAGGGGCTCGGTCTCAAGAGCAACATATGAATTAGAAAAGTTATCAGGTAGGCAGTTTTCCTGGCTATTAATTGCTTTACAGTCGAATAAAACAAAACAACAAAAATAGCTTTAGGCAATATTTAGAGTAGCTGGAACATAAGGTTAAAGGTCTCCAGTCTGCTTTATGATTGATAGCCCCAATCGTTTTTTACTTGTCTCTCTTTCTGGCTACTAAACGGCGTTGAAAAGCGTCAGAGCGTGTCTGCCAGCATTGACAACTCTCTTGGCGAGAAGCATCCTCCTCATATCTACCACGGGTTTTATCAGCTGCCCAGATGTTTGTAAAACTCTGTAGCATACTCTTGCTACTGAAATAATGGTGGCGAGCTTTCTTGGTGAGGAAAGACCATATATCTTTCCTCTGTATGTATTCCTGATGATAATAAAAAAAATGCTGCAGTGTATGCTTATCCATGGAGTTAAATTATTCACAGTCAATTTCACTCTAAAGTCTCTCTTATGAAAGTTGCAAACACAGAACACATTTAAATTAAAGTGAAATCTTGTGTCTAATCTGTATGGGGGTCAGTGCTTCTGCTTCTGAGAGCTCTCTTTGAATCACTATGGAGAAGATAACCTTGCCTCTAATGTACACCTTTATCTGACAACTAGCCCCTTTGAAAGCCACTTTTTCCAGATCAGTAATTTTAACATACAAATAATATGACACTGTTCTTTATTTTTTTTTTAAAGACCATTCTTTTTTAGTTCCTTCAAAGTTCCACATTGGTGGATAATAACTTCAGCAGCTAAATAATTATTTCCTTTATAATGAACTTCTCCTGACTCCTTGTAGACTGTTAAAAGTCATTCTGAATTCTAAAATAGGTTATGAATAAGTAAGGGAAGAGCTAGAGCTCCCTGACATTGAAAACTATTGAAGGTTGAGGAGGAAAATGTCTGTGAAGTAATGTAAGGCAGCCCCAATTCATCCAGATGCTGCGGTGAACTGATAGAACATCCACAGTGCAGAATCACAATGGACCTCTTTTCTACTATTCTTTTCCCTTTCCTTCCCTCCCTCCCTCCCTCACGGGTGCTGCTCTTAAGTGATGTGCCTTAGAGCCTAGCCATTAGAAACCAGTCTTTCTGGTGAGTGCAATGCGACCATTTCCATATTGCACGTGTCCTTTTCCCATGAAGAACAATGATGACAATTTCTTGAAAAGTGTACACATTTAGTTAAATGCTGCTGATTATTCAAATTAATGCCTTTATTGCCATAAAATATGATGATGGTTTAATTAAGAGCTTTAATTTTTATATGGTGGAGTATAAATATTTATGAAGGAGCTTGTCAGAGGCAGAATATTAAAACAGGTGTTTTAGCAGAAACACAAAAATAAAGTGGCTAACAGTAAACATAAAAAAAATCAATTATTAATAATGTTCCTCTTTTCCCATTAAATTGCCTCCAAAGCGCAGTGCATCCAGCACAGCCAATGGCGTTGCCATGTTCAGTCCACCACTTGCCTTTTCTACAATGGACAGGTGGCCAGACGGCTCACTCCGTTGGGGAAAACTCTTGGGAAAGAGCTGAGCAGCGGGAGGTAAAGGACAAAGGGCTCAACTCACTGAGTTTTCACCAGATTGTTCAGTTGGGAGAGATGGGTTTGCCCCTCCCTGGGACGAGCGGGGGATTTAACACCATGCAGAAGCCTCCTCTACACCATCTCTTATGCCCGTGCCCCGCCTTTTTAGCTCTCCAGCATCAGAGCTTCATTGGAAATACTCCTATATGCCACCGTCTCCATTATGTCTCCCTTCTCCCCTCTAAGCAGGGGTTCCATAGGCAAAGGGGTTCTGCTTAAAAGTTAGTGCAGCCTCAGATTGAAAGAGGATGGGTGGATGGATATAATGACTTGGTCCATCCCTTTCTGCACTGTCCCAGTGCAAGGCTCTCCAATTACTCAAAGGGCCCTCTGGGAGGTCTAGGGTTACATTTTGCAGAGATAGCATCCACCATGCAGTAAGGGACAGATCCACAGTCAGTCAACTTATGGATCTAGGGGGAATCATCTGGCCCTTGGAAACTTACGATAATCCTTATTTTCAAAGTTTACTGGGAAAAGGGCTGTCAGCAGGAGGTAGGTGGAATGATGTACACACAGAGCCAGTTCTTCTGGTGTGATGTGACTGCCATCGTTGTTACAATGTCTGCTTTACAACAAGACTATTCTGGTGGTGAAGCAAAAGACAATTTCCTGCGTATCCTTGGAAGACCTTATTGAATTAAGTTTAGATATGACTGGTGTCCACTGTATTAAATAGGAAGTTAATGTACTGATCTGAAGATTTGTGGGACTTGAACCCAGGTCTGTGGGCAGCCACCCTACCACCAGGCAGAGCCAAGGTCAATGCACCATGCATCCTGGGAGACCAGTCACTATGGGAGGTGCTGCCCATGATAGAGACGACTGGCAACCCGTCTCATGACATCTGATTGGCCCAGCCCTACTACTTAAGCCAGGAAGTTACCTGTACAACAAGGCTGCTCCTCACCTGCTGCTCAGACAGAGCCTACTGTGTTCCTAGTTCCTACCTCCTTGTCCTATCCGCCAGCTTCTGGTGATTGACTCTGGCTTGATTCTATGCTCCAGTCCCCAGCTATTGACGTTGGCATGAACTTTGGCTTGACCCTCGGTTGCAGACACTGGTTGACGACTCTGGCTTAACCCCCTCAGACTCTGATGCTTACAGATTTAACCACTGGACCTGACTGCCCATGCCCTGGTTCCTGACAATTATTGTGGGTGGGGATTGAATGCAACTTTTCTAGGGTGGAAGATGTGATATGAGGCCTGGGAGTTGAAAGACTATATTGAAAATGTGCCAGACAAGAGTGGGCTTTTAGGACAATAACTGTGAAGTGGAATTCCTGGAGAATACCTAAGGAGAGGTTAATGCAAATTCCTCACTTCTGGTTATGCAACCCCCCTGCCTTTTGAAGCTATGACCTGTGGAGAAAGTCTTTGTCTGCTGATTACCTGTTCCCAAAGACTGTGTAAAAAAAAAAACAGGCAGTCTACCCAGTCTTGGTTCTGATTCTGATACAGTCATGAACTTTTAATCATGGGAAAAACTCAGTTGTGGGTTTAGAAGGAGGGTCACCCACCAGAGCCTGAAGCTGGGCTTGGGGATGACCTCTGCTAAGCTTTTTAGCATGCATATAGGTTCTTTTGTTATCGTTAATTATATTTTCTTTGTAATGCTTTCACCTTAAGAATAAATGTGCTTGCTTGGAAAGAGGTTGTGTGGTAACTTGTTGCTGCCGGCAAGTACTCTGTTCATAGCCTCTGGAGAGGAAGCAAAGCACAGATGCTGGCTTGTTTAGGCAGTCTGGCTTGTTGGGAATATCACAGTGTAGGCAAGGCGCTGTGCAGCCTGGGGAAACCCCCATCACATGGGAGGGAGATGGAGGTCTCTCCGCAAGCGGTGGTGGTTGGGAACTGGAAGCCTTTAAGTGACTGCCCTTGGTGGACCACAGAGGGGGAATACAGGTGCAATCGCCCTGAACTTTGACAGATGTAACCAGCATAGGAAGGATCAGCCCTGTGTGTTGATCATCTTCCAGTTAAAAAAGTGGCTCTTGGAGGGTAGCAAGGAAAAGGGGTTGCGGCCATGCCATCTTGGGTAGCAGGCTGCCTCTCTCAGTGTAGAGAGAGGCCCTACACAGATCAGGGTGATGCAAAAGGGAGCTTTATGCCACCATGCCCTGACTTGTGTGGGTTTGGCTGACACCAGTATAAAACTGTTTTACTTCAACTTTCTAAAGTACTAACTAGAACTACATGGAGGTGCAGCAGGATGGGTGGATGGCCCAGACACACCAGAAGTTAGAAAATCCAGTCTGTGTTTGAATTAACTAATGAAAGGATACTTGTGATCACAAGGGCAAATGAGGCTACAGGGGTACTAGAGAAACTACTTTTGTGGCTGTTTCAAAGGAAGCTTTTTTTCCCCCCAACTCCTTTCTTTCTTCCACTCTTGTGTCCTTGAAGCCCAACCCAGCAAGTCCCAATTAGTTATGCACTATCTCAACTGCTAGCTGCTTCTTTGCCTCTAATTACTGTATATGTGCTCCCTCCAGCTTCCATCTCTCTAGTGATACTGTCTCATTGAAACTTGGAGTTTTTAATCACACTTGTGATAGAAATAGATGCTGCCGAGTGCCTGCTCACATTGAAATTATGGAGAGTTTTGCCGTTGGCTTCACTGGAAGGATAGGTCCCTAATTTGATTCATGCTTCAGAATCTTTGCTACAGGATAAAAGACTGTCTGAGAATTACTGGCTTCCACATTTATGATTATCTGCACATTTGGAGACAAAGGGCTAGATCTGTAACTGGGGTAAATCAGCTGAGCCTTATCCACTTCAGGGAAGCTTTGTTGGTACACCAGGGGAAGACAGGGCATCAGTGCAACTTTCCTGATTATGGGGTGGGAGATGTTAACAGCAGCAGAAGTCTGAAAACATATCTCCGGTTCCATCTATGGTTGTCCTTTGTCTCCTGCTCTTAAAGCCAATATTTGAACTGCTACTCTTATTTAGCTCTTATTCCATCACTTTCTCACTGCTATTAATTTCTCATGTGGAGCCCTGTCAAATGTTTTTTGTAGAAGAAAAATTAGACTGGTACTTTCACTGCATCTTCCTGCTCTGTTATAGCAGTACTGTCTTCACAGAACTTCAGCAGGTTACTTAAGGATAACTTCTTCTCTAAGGGTGACACTGGCCTTTAAGAGGGAAGAGGTGACTCCTAAGCAGGTTTTAAGAGAGGCCACCTGGGCCATACAAATGGAAGAGCCTGACCTCAGAGAGGGTCAGTCAGGAAGGGACAGATGAGAGCTGCCTGGGAGTGAGATCAACCGGGCCCAAGCCAGGGTTTGCCATCATTCCTTTGGAGTCCCCAAGCACCTTTAAGCATAGAAGGTCAAAACTCCTTAGCCTCTCCCTAGTTCCTTCTGCAATCTCTAAGCTAGTGTTAGGTTACTCTCCTATACATTCATAGTGTTTCTGTAGATGATGCCAGCACATGAACCACATATCCCTGTAATATGATAAAGGGCTCTGTTCGTCTATGCTGCTAACACCAGCGCAGACACTCTTTTCTGTAAACTCTCTCTAATTTTCCTTTCAGGATTCAGGGATTCCTGTATAAACTGGGAGACTGTTTTAATGCTCGAAACATTTATTCCTCAAAAGCAGTAAAGAATAAGTGACTCAAAACACACACACACACTCTCACACTCGACTTCAGAGCAGCTATTGTACTTGATTAGGATTAAAATACTGTATAGTTTTACTGGAAGTGTGTTCCCTGTAGCTACTTCTAACTATTAATTTCATTTGTCTAATTAAAATGAGCCAGTAAACTGGGGGAAAGTCATACCCTAGTTCAGATTCAGTTATCCTATGGATAACATGACCAAAGCTCCCTCAGGATGGTATTAACCTTTATATTGATTTAATCAGAGTCTCACATGTGATTTCTCAAGCTGGTATGTACTCGGTGTGGAAGGAATGCAACTGAACACTATTCATCTTGTAGTGGGGTAATTAAAGAATGTTTTAATAAGCATAACATGAAAAGACACCCACACTGATATATTAGATATGTTTATGATTTCAAAAGGTTACTTTGATCTTTTTCTTTCATCTTGTCTTTACCTTTTTAAAGTTCAGAAGTTATCAAGCTCATTATATTAAATACTGTAACAGCTCTACTTTAATTACCTGTCAGTACTCCCTGGTCTAGGGTGGAAATGTTATTCGACTTATACTTTAATGACATTTTTGGACCATGTCTTGTTGAACAAAACTCATCCATGGTACAACATAAAGTCCTGAAGTCACATCATTGAAATCTCCAAACTAAAGGAAAATTAAACAGCAAAATGAAACTAAAGATACATGGCTGGATCCTTAGCTATGGTAAACTGTCTTTGAAACATA
Source organism: Mauremys reevesii (assembly GCF_016161935.1). NCBI lineage: Eukaryota > Metazoa > Chordata > Testudines > Geoemydidae > Mauremys > Mauremys reevesii. The sequence goes on from NC_052632.1 coordinate 71,375,896, forward strand.
TGGTGCACCAGTTGATACAGCTTAGCTTAAGTTTAAGGCCAGAAGGGATCACCAGATCATCTAGTCTGATCTCTTGTATATGAGAGGTCAGCAACACCACCCAGCACCCTGACATTAAATCCAGCCACCAAAGTTATACCAATGTATTACTGAGGATCTGGATCATTGCCTTACTCAGCTTCTTTCTCCTGACCAGATCTCAAAGGGCTTTATTAATTGCTTGAATCCAATAAATACTGCATAAAAATTTCATTTTGTTCAGTAATGAAGTATCATAGCAGAGGTGCCTGTAGATAGTAAATGTAAGCTTTCGGGGGCAGGGACCATCTTTTTGTTCTGTCTCTACAGTGCCTAGCACAATGGCATCCCAACTTCTAGGCAATATGCTAATGCAAATAATAATAATAATAGCTTAACAGTTTGCTACAACTTTATGCCGCTGTTTAGAATAGGAAGTAAAGAATATCTTTTTCAATTGAAGATGCAGGCAAATATAAGTAGACAGGAATTACCAAATGTGGAAATCAGCCAGTTCAACAGTTACTGCTCCTACTCCTAAGACTAGGTCAACCAAATCATAATGGCCCCTTCTGACCTTGAAGTCTGTGAGTCTATAAGGCCTGGTCTACACTAAGGGTGGGGGGGGTCGAACTAAGGTACGCAAGTTCAGCTACGCGAATAGCGTAGCTGAACTCGAACTACCTTAGTTTGAAGTACTCACCCGTCCAGACGCCGCGGGATCGAAGTCCGTGGCTCCCCCGTCGACTCCACCACCGCCGTTCGCGGTGGTGGAGTTCTGGAGTCGACGGGAGCGCGTTCGGAGTTCGATATATCGCGTCTAGATTAGATGCGATATATCGAACTCCGAGAAGTCGAACGCTACCCGCCGACCCGGGCGGGTAGTATAGACGTACCCTAAGAATAACCCTGTGTCATGAATAGGCTCCAGACTGCATAGTTTGCTTTCAGAGGGCCATAGTCAATACCTGAGTTAATGGGAGTTTCCATTCAAGTCAATAAGAGGTTTGAACAAAATTCAAGGTTGGAATATGGCCCTTGGTTTTTAATGTTTGAGATCCTAGAAGTCCATTTTTGCCCCATTTTTGGAAACGTCTGATTTTTGTTATTTCATTCCTTGTTGATTCTCCAACATCCTCTCTGACTGAAGGAAGAATATTCAGAGCTCTGGGAATAGTTAGCTGTTGTCACCATTCTTTTAGGATAGTCTTACAACTACAACAACAACAAAAAATGACTCTTGTTTATGGTTTTATTTCAAAGTGTTGCTGAGGCTAATTAAAAATAACAAGAAGGAAGCTTCCCTGCACATTATAACTAAAACTGGGTCCAAACTGAAATCCCAGATCTGACCTCCTCTTGGAACTTAGGAAAAGTTCTTATATCATTTGAACTCCCCAGCACATGTATTATTGTATTTTATATGGGCTCAGTAGCACACTGAATCCAAACTCATCTGAACTCCGAATCATAGAAATGTAGGGCTGGACTTTGAAAGGTTAGCTTGTCTAACCTTCTGCACTGAGGCAGGATAAGGACAGTTGGTTCAGATTTTAAAAATCTGTCCAATTTTAAAGCAAGATGTGTTTTAGTTTTTACTTGCTCAAGTACATCCTCTTTCAGGGGTCATAGATGCACTGCAGTTCGATACTTGTGGCCGTCTCATGCCAGCTGACGTGGGCTCATGGGGCTCAGACTCAGGAGCTGTTTAACTGTGGTATAGTTTTTTGGGCTTGGGATGGAGCCTGAGCTCTAGGACCCTGTGTGGTGGGAGGGTCCCAGAGTTCGGGCTGTAGCCCGAGCCCGAATGTCTACACCACAATTAAACAGCCCCTGAGCCCCATCAGCCCGAGTCAGCTGGCACCGACTGTGGGTGTCTAATTACAGTGAAGACATGTGAATGGTTCCCAAAGAAGTTAGGCCATAAAAATCTTGCTGTAGATCAGTGGTTCTTCAACTTTTGTCCTGGTGACCCCTTTCACATAGCAAGCCTCTGAGTGTGACCCCCCCCTTATAAATTAAAAGCACTTTTAAATAGATTTAACACCATTATAAATGCTGGAGGCAAAGCGGGGCTTGCGACCCCCCCCGAGGGGTCCCGACGCCCAGTTTGAGAACCCCTGCTCTAGATCTTCTGGATGAAGGGAAAGATATCTAAATAGGGTTGTTGTCTTTGGAAGACTCTCAATCTGTATATAAATAAATTTCACTCGTGCCTTGATGTATTACTGTATTTGGTTCCCACTCTTGTGTACTCACGGAGAGTTATAAAAGAGGTGTTTTTAGAATGAGCACACACACACACACACACACACACACACACACACACACACACACACACACACACACACACACACACACACACACACACACACACACACACACACACACACACACACACACACACACACGTTCCTGAGTTATAAAGAATGTCAGGTAACCTGAAAAGTCACCGTTCACAATTTGGGAGAGGGCATTATATATACTTTATGAACAAGTAGAATTAAATATAATGAAGCTACTAAAACAAACTGAAAGGCTGCCAAGCACATAGAGTATATATTGTTCTAAATATCTGCCCAAGATTTATTTATTTCAGAAAGGAAAGAATACTATGGGTTCCTCTTTGTGTTTAAAAAAAAAAATGTTGTGGCCAGTAGTAAATGATCCAGCCAGCTTTCTGATTAGCTATAGTTCAGAAACTCTTACTTGAAGTTTCAGCTTTTTTATTGTAGCCTATAAAGACTGTTACTGTATATACCACATCTGAGCAGCAGACAGGGAATAATAGATAACACTGGATACATTCATCAAAGTGAAGATGAAGAAAATCAAGACAATTCCTAAAATAGAATAGGCCCAATTTTGAGAGGTTGAAAGCCTGAATTTTTTTTAAGACGGTTGTCTTAGTATTTTAACTATGAAAAAAGCCTACCCACAACTCTTCTTACATGTAGGTTATACATTATTGCTGTTAAGTTCTTTCAATCTGCTCTCTGGGTACTTTAGCAAGTAAGTCAATGTTGATACTGATTGCACTACATTACCCACTCCCCCCACTCTTTTGTGTATAACCTTCTCCACACCACACCAGGTTTCTGGGAAGAATGACTGGTGACGGAAACCACCAAAGAGCAGGAGGGGTAAGCAAGATCAGTCATAGGGGTACAAGTCTGCCATGAATTTTGGGGATCCTCTGATGTTGGGGGCAGCTATTTCTCTACTGCTTGTGGGGGGGTGAGAGGGAGTGAGAAAGGGAGAAGTGGAACATCCAATCCCCAACTCTAAAATAACTTTGGTTTGCCGGTGTCTCCCCTTCAAAGCACCTGGTGTAAGTGACAATATTGCCCAATGTCCTAATCGAAAGGGTCCCTCTCGCAGGGTAAGTCAGAACAGAATGAGTGTTTCAGACTGCATGGAAGGCGCTAATCGTGTAGCGGCATGTGCTTGAGTTGTACCATGCAGAGGGGAGAGGTCGAATACTTTTTGCCTTCAGCATGCAGAATTGTACCTGTGAGTTTGGAGCAAGCTCAGTGAGAGCTGAGCAACCAAGTTACCAAACAAATGAAATGAAAATCAGATGAATGCATTCTTCTGTGCACAGTGTGTTAAGCACTGCAGAGACCGTCTATCTCTTCCATAATTTAAGATCCTCCTTTGGCATTTGTCTTTTACTAACCATTATAAAAATAGAATAAACATGCTCTGGGCCAAGAATTAGATGTATGTTGATCTCTGGTTGGGTGCTGTTCAGATTAAAGCATCTATATAGCCTATGTATGTACTTCAGGCCTGATCATTCTGCCATTAAATTCCCATTAACTTAAATTAGAGAAAGATAAGGCCCCTTGTGTACAAAAAGTTGTATTTACAAATGGTCAGACTGATAAACAGCCCTTCTCATTATTTAACAGTGCAATAAGTAGTAACCCAGAACAGCCATTACTGTTTGCGCTATTGCATTTTTGTTTTAAGGCTGAATTTTAAAAAGTATTCTTTCCTTTTGTAGCATTTTATTTAATGTCTGAATAAATGTGACCTGTAGGCTCCTGAGGAGTGTATATAATCCAACACATTGTCACTTGTCTGTGGGTAACAGAATACTAAAGTGCCTGCTGAGCTCTCAGATAAAACCTGGTGCTTTTACCTTCACACAGGACGAAAGTAATAAAGAGGCTAACAATTTACACATCCTGTAGACATCTAAAATGTCAGGGCTTCTTTAAACACGTGATGTGAGTAAAAATTAAAAACAAATATTAGCTACAGGTACCACTAAAAGTCTGCTTTGTACAGGTAGCTCAACTCAATCCTCTGAACTGAATTTCACAGCCCTTCTCCTGTAAATGCACTCCCTATCCCCAACCAAAACAGTGTCATAATTAGAATTGCCTAAAATTTGTCAAAAATATTAGATCTAGTCCTGGCTCCAGTTAAGTCAATGGCAAAACTCCTATTGACTTCAAAGGGGCTGTTATTTCACCTCTAGAATATAAAGGCTTGTTTACACAGCGATGTGGAGGAAAATTAATCCAAATTAACTAACAGTGTGAATTTAAACTGAACTAAACTAAAGTCTCCAGAAGGAAGTCTCTAGAAGTTCAGAGTGAGAGTGGAGTGAGAGTGAATACAACAGGGAAGGCCTGTAATGGTTTGCATTGTAATGAAGAAGTATTTAGAGTAATTCCATCTTTGTTTTACTAACCAATGGGAGTGAATATTTTCCCTATCCCCTAAAGTTGTTCATTATTGGCAGATTTTGTGCAATCCAGGCCAAATTCATCCCTTCTACCGTTTAACTGGCTGCAGTGACATTGCACCAGGGATGAATTGGGAGTTCTCTCTTTTTTTTTTCTTTTCTATATTTTGCTTTTGATTCAGTCGTGCCCAGCTCTTCAGTTTCTTTTGCTATAATTGAACTGGCATCCTGTAGACATTGGGAGCACTGTGCTTTGAAGAGTCCCATATGCAAGTCCTTTTGTGAGTGAGGTGCCCATCGCGAATGATTTGTCTTTGTTTTCTCCATTGGGGAGGAAAGGCAGGAGCTGGAGTTACAGAAGCAGCACTTCTGGGTGGTTGTGTTTTTCTTTTTCTTCGTAAGCTTATTGATTTCCCTGTGCCTTTCTGGGGCTCAGTAGCATTTCCATCAACAGCTCAATGTAAAGGCTCTTTGAGTGGGGATTGCAGCAGTGGTGAATGTAGAGGGGACCTATAGAAGAGAGAGTTTGTGGGGCTGGGCTTGTGGAGAAGAATTTTAACCATTTGTGCACAGGATTATGTTGCTTCCCCATTGTAATTCTTGTCACCTGTCACAAATACGCTAAAAGAGGAAGGGATTACCTGTGCCACAGCAGCCATTTGGCCATTCATATAGTACTTGGAGCATTGAATGTTGTTGGTGTACCGGCCAAGTCTGAGAAGCACAGAGCTGTGCATGTTAGTGGTGCTGAAGGGCGTGTTTATACCTGCCTGAGCCATATTTGGAACATGTCTAAATTTTTTAATACAAAACATTTTAAATGTCAGTTATTTCCCCCTTTTTTCGGTGGGCCAAATAGTCAGCCAGGAGAAGAGACCAAATTTTACCTTCCATAATTCAACCCCTCACCAAAAAAACTAACAAATAGGAACATAAAAATTACTGTACTGACTCAGATCTATAGTCTACCTTGTCTGATATCCTGTCTCCAGAGGTGGCCAGTCCATGTTGTTTTAGTGGAAGGTGCAAGAAATCCCATAATAGATAAGCATGGAATGAACTCCTTGCTACATCCCAGACAGTTAATGTGTTAAAATGAGGGTTTGCATGTACCTTAAACATTTATATGCAAGTAGGAATTACAATATGATTTGCTAGCATGGACCTCAGGTCAGTGGAGGGTTCCTTTGGAGCCAGTGCACTTTATGGCTGTAAAGGATCCATACTTGTAGATTGCAATTTAGAATCAAGACAGTAGGGCCCAATAGGGATAGTTTTTCTACCCCAAAATTTTCTGTCACTGCAAACCAATGCTGTCTGCTAGGGAGACCTACAGTTAAAGACATATAGCCCAGTTCCATTGTTGAGGTTACAGTATACTGAGAAGATGTCTACATTGCAATTAAACACCCGTAGCTGATCTGTGTCAGCTGACTGGGGCTCAGAAGACTTGGGCTGCAGAGCTGTAAAATTGCTGTATAGATATTTGGGCTTGGGCTGTGGACCCTGGACTCGGGGAGCCTCCCCACTTGCAGGGTCCCATCAATGACACCGTTGTTTTACAACCCTGCAGCCTGAGCCTTGTGAGCCCAAGTCAGCTGGCACGCACCAGCCATGGGTGTTTAATGGCAGTGTAGACATACCCTGAGAATACCCCTCCCTTCTGTGGAGCCAGATTGCCATCTCCTTACCCGTACTGATTAGTACCTTATACCACGAGCACTTCGCTGAAGTCAGAAGGACTTAATGTGGAATGAAGTACAGTAACTCCTCGCTTAACATTGTAGTTATGTTCCTGAAAAATGCTACTTTAAGCAAAACGATATTAAGTCAATCCAATTTCCCCATAAGAATTAATGTAAATGGGGTGGGGGGTGGGGTGGGTTAGGTTCCAGGGAATTTTTTTCACCAGACAAAAGACTTGTATATAATTTAATACTGTACACAGCAGTGATGATTGTGAAGCTTGGTTGAGGTGGTGAAGAGGGTGAAATAAGTCCCAGGGAATGCCTTACTGCTAAATGATGAACTAGCACTCGGCTGAGCCCTCAAGGGTTAACACATCATTGTTAATGTAGCCTCACACTGTACAAGGCAGCACGAATGGAGGGAGGGGAGACAGCATGACAGAGAGAGACACCTTGTGTGTGAGAGATGTGCATTGCCCCTTTAAGTATGCTGACCCCACTCTAAGTACATTGCTTTTTTTAAGTGCATTAGTAAATTGAGACAGCAGCTGCTGCCAGCTAGCTCCCTCTGTCCTGAGCCCTGTCCTGTCTCCACGGGGGAGGAGGGAGAGGACAAGGTACAGAAGCAGCGGGAGGGAGACACCCTGACATTAGCACGCCTCTTCCCCCACCTCTGCACAGCAAGCAGGAGGCTCCAGGGAGCAGCTCCAAGGCAGAGGGCAGGAACAGCACACGGCAGTTGGGGGAGGGACAGCTGAACCGCCGGGCAATTGCCACACTGGGTGCTTAGGGGAATGGGGAGCTGATAGGGGGGCTGCCAGTCCACCCTGGTTCCAAACCCCCACCAGCCAGCTCCAACGAGCTGTTCTTTCTGTAAGTAGTGGACAAAGCATGCGGCTCCCAAACAACGTTATAAGGGAGCATTGCGCAATTTTAAACGAGCATGTTGCATTGCTGACCAATTAGAGAACAATGAAACAACGTTAACCGGGATGACTTTAAGTGAGGAGTTACTGTACTATTCTGTGTGAGTAAGAGGATCATTATCTGGCTCAGTAACTACTCTATTTGGGCCTCAGCCTTGCAATATTATCCTGGAAATTAACCACCCCAGGCATATAATTTCCCCTCCCCCCCATATTTACTATAATTGATGAGTATGGAAAAAACTACTAAGGATAGACCAAAGAAATGTGTTTGCATCAAGCAACAGAGGAGTAGGATTTTTTTCAAGCTATACAGGACAAATCCAGGACTTGAAAACTGAAGAGGTTCCCTAAGACACAGTATGTAATATAAATACTACACTCTAGTTGCCGAGGAGCTTAGCATTTTTCAGGTTTACCCAAGCCCTTAATCATTAACCTTGGTTGATCCTCTTTGTAAAATTATATTGCAGGTTTCTGCTGATATTGATGCCAACAAGACTTTTACCATTAACTTCAGTCGGAGCAGGAGCAGGCTCAAATGGTTGTTTTTACTCTGTTTTGACTGCTCCTTGTGGAAAAAAGTCTAGCTTAAAAGCCTCCCAAGGAGGCAATTCAACTGAAAACCACAGAGAAGCTATTTTTATGGGAAGATTGTTCCCTTAGGCAAAGTGTGTGTGTGTGTGCAGCAATCTATAATTCTCTCTGTTTTTTACATACTTACTGAGAAGCCACTGGGCTGTCCACTAACACTTTCCTATTGCATACTGGGTAATGGCACTTTTAGCCTTGCTATTTTAAGCTGCACTAGCCTGATATGAAAAGGTGAGCATCAGGAGTACAAAAACCCACACAAGCTTTAACTATTTTTTAATAGAGGAAATAAATCCACACTCCTCCATTTCCTAGGCACACACTAGGTACTGCTTTATTCTGGGAGTAACAGGTTTTAAGGCATTTCTTTTTCTCCTAAAGAAGTTGAGAAGTACAGCCAAACACTCTCTGTGTAGGACTGTAACAATGCCAGCTAATAGATATTGTTTGAAGTTAAAAAAACATTAAGCCGCCTGATTGATTTTTGTGTGCAGTAGATAGAGGGGGCAGGATTAAAATTTTACACACTCTAGGGGTAGCTGAATCTAGTAAATATTGCATGCCTGTCTCCGCCATCAATAATTTAAAAAGAAGAGTCCAAAATGACAACATCTCACTTGGACAGCCACAGCTGCAGGCAGAACAGAGAGAATTTGAGCCAATTGTGGACTCAGTGCTTTGTTGAATGTAAAGGTTGAAGAACACCTGAGGTCCCTGCAGTCATTAAAGGAGAAAAGAGCAGAACAAAGCAGACTATTGCAGTAAACAAAAAAAAAAAGTGAATCTTTAGCTTCAGTACTGCAGTTGTATGGATGGGGAATATTTGCTGCGATGACATGTTATGTGCACCTGAATTACCAGGTCACCTTAGCAATGTATTAATCTTAATTTTGCCACCTTTTCATGAGGGTATATACAGTATATATTAATGAAGGACAAGTGAATTAGTTCTCTTTCATTGCAGGGAGGGCAGAATATGAAGTCCTTGCACTTGGAAGAGTGCAGGGGCTGCTCATTCTGTTACGGGTATGTCTACACTTGAAGCTGGGGTGTGATTCCCAGATCACTTTGAGCTAGTGTAACCCACACACCTTCTGGGTGTGGTGTTCTGTTCCATCTAGTGGCACCGAGATCACTAAAGAGAGAGATAAAATAAGTCTGCTCTGCAGCCTTAGCTAACAGCCAGTTGGCTTTTAGCTCATGGTGTAGAGGCTCATGCAGTAAGCTTCAGAGGTCCACGGTTCAATCCTGCTCGCCAACAACCGGGGTCTGATGGCGCTGCACTAGTGTGCTAAAATAGTAGCATAGGCACTAGTGCATGGCAGCCCAAGCTAGCTGTGCTGAGTATAAATCCACCTGAACCTTGTGGGTATGTACTCAGCACAGCTACTGTGGATACACTACAATTTTTAGCATGCTGGCTTGATGAAAGGTAGTACGAGTATCTCTTTGTGAGCTGGGAATCCCACCCCTAGCTCATAGGTTAGATGTAGCCTATGTGTACCCAGTAGGTGAGGAGGAAATAAGACCAAGAATATGTTCCTTCCACACCATAGAACTGGCTGGACATCCTAGATGGTGGAGTGGGATGGTTCAATTTGTGAAGTAATCCCAGTGTTCCTAGGGACTGTGGGAGAGATTGTACCTCCTGAGCCACAAACCCTCCATACTGTACCCTATTCAGAGCTGTGGCTTTCTAGCCACATGTTATCTTGAGCAGAGTAGAGCTCACAGTGGGTGAAACCACCAGTGAGCCCAGAAGCTTTGGAAGCCCCAATGCATGTGCCGGGGAACTGGGGCATTTCTTCTGCACAGTGGAGTGCTGTGAGGGCAAAGCACAGAGGGACACCCCAGGGTGCAGTGATGCTAGGTTATGTGCCAGATCTGTGTAAGAAATCAGAGGGACAGGATGAGACAAGGGGTTGGCCACTGGACTCACGGTTGTGCATCTTCACATATAAACCTTCACATATAAACCTTGTTTACGAGGAGGGCAGAGGAAACAAGGCGTATTCCAACTCAGCCACTACCAAAAGGCTGTGGATGTATCCTGCAGTTTGGGGAATGAGCTCCATTCTTCCAGCCCCTGTGGGGTTTGTATAGAGATGGGCAGAAAATGTTCCAGAATTTTCAGGGTTTTGAAAAATGTGCCTCACCTGAATTGGGACAAAAAGTTGAAATCTCATAAAGTCTAAAAAAAAAAAAAAAAAAAAAAAAATAGTTGGATGAGGTCAGTTTAAATGTTTTGTTTCTGACCTTTCCTTCCCCATCCCCCTTAAGCCAATTTAAATTTTAAAAGGAAAAGTAATTTCAAACAAATTTTCTGTCATTTTGAAAATGTTGAAAGAAGAACATTTTGACAATTTCAAAATTTTGTTTGAAATTGAAAATTTGTCAAAATTGACCCTTTTCCAGGAATTTTTTGTTTTTAGTGAATCAGCATTTCCCACACACACAAAATGTGTCAAGAAATTCCTGACCATGCGCTACATTTTGTATGGGACTATGGCGTTTGTGATGGGCACCTGCCCCACACTGGGCTCTAAGGGATTAATAAAGCCCTAGGGAGGCTGTGCTGGAGGCAGCCAATTAGAGAAGGGCTGAAGGGAGCAGCCAATCAGGCCCATATAAAAAGGAAGCTGCAGGGCAGAGGAGAGCAGTTCTCTGCTGGGAACCCAGGGAGGAAGGACTGTGTCTCTGGAGGGCTGAAAGAACTGTGAGCACCCTAGACAGAGCAATGCTGCAAGCAGGGACCAGGGAATCAAGCGAGCTTCTGGCTGGCTGCTAGGGCCTTCAGGCTGAGGCCCTGAGGTCAGGGCCGGCTCCAGGCACCAGTATTCCAAGCTGGTGCTTGGGGCGGCAATCTTCAAGGGGTGGCAGTCCCTGTTGTTTTGCCCCCAGCAGCGCACTGAATTGCCGCCGCGGATGACGGGGGCAGTCCGTGTGCCCTTAGGGCGGCACGTGTGTTTCCGCGGTGGTGGCAATTCGGCAGCAGCTTCTATATTTAGCTGTCCGTGGCGGCTTCAGCTAAACATAGAAGCTGCCGCCGCTGCGGAAACACGCCTGCCGCCCTAAGGGCACATGGACTGCCCCCGCCGCCCGCAGCGGCAATTCAGTGCGCTGCTTGGGGCAGCGAAAACTGTAGAGCCAGCCCTGCCTGAGGTAAGGGCAGAAGAGGGTGCTGGAGCTGCATGGGAAGTGGCCCCAGGGCAATGGACTGCAATTGCCACTGACGGAAGTGGCGGTACAGAGATTGCAGGTCCCCCGGATGGGGGGAACATAGAGTGTGGCACAGCTGGAAGGCAGGGTCGCTGAAGAGGATCCCACTGTCTGTGGAGAGATGTGGGTCCTAGAGCAGAAGTGACGGTGGCGAGGCCCTACCCAAAGAGGATGCACTAACATGCAGAGCTAATTCCCATGACAGCCAGCAGGTGGCACCAGAGTGGTGATTGAAGTGTGTGTGTGTGTGTGTGTGTGTGTGTGTGTGTGAGAGAGAGAGAGAATTCCATCCAGTGAGAATGCACAGGGCTCCTCAAAGACTAACAATGTTTGTATATTTCTCTTAAACTTGTTTATTTTTTCCCATGAGTGACAAACAACTGCCACCTGCTTTCATGTAGCTGGATGAGCAATCATTTGAGATTTATACGTAAACTTGCAGCTACAGTTTTGGATAGAGAAATGGCAGATCATCATTCCCATACTGTGCATATGCTCACTTGCTGGTAAAACATAAAGAGAAATATATCCACTGGCACATCACATGTTGCTGCTGCCTTCTGTGTTTGGGGTTTTTTTTTAATCTGAGAAGAAGTGAGCAGCACTGAATGTTGTAACTCACTTCCACTATGGCCACATGCTCATAGTGGAAGTCTATGTATTAGAATTTGTTTATAATGAGTGATCGATGTAGCCTGCTGACTTCAATGGGAGCAAGATCAGACCCATTATGCATAGAAGCTAAAAGCTTTGGCATATCTTGTGACTTCAGGCTCTCACGTGGAGACTCTGTGACTGTTCCTTATTATGCTAACTGGGATTCTCTGGGGAGGAGCACAAGGAAACAATCTGTTCATTGCATCCACCTGTTGTCGCTTGGCATATGGATTGTAAATTCTTCCGGGCAGAGACTATCTCTTTGTGTTTGTGCAGCAACTGGCAGAATGGGTCGTTGATCTATGACTGGCCCCTATGCACTACCATAATACGAGTGATAAATCATAACAATGACACTGTTGGAGGATCACTGAGATCAAATTAAAAAGGGAATCCACCTGTCCATACTTAAACAAATGGAAGTTCTGAATACACTAGAATTTACCATCATGCTGCCAAAATCTATGTAAATGAGGTTTTATTCTCCTCTCTCTCATATCGCTGGTAATCAAGAGTAACTGCACTGAAATCAGTGGAGTTTTTAGTGTTCCACGATCACTTGGTGCTTAAGGTGTTTGCAAGAGATCTGCAGCAAAGAATCCTGTGGCACCTTATAGACTAACAGACGTTTTGGAGCATGAGCTTTCGTGGGTGAATACCCACTTCGTCGGATGCAAGAGATCTGGTTTATTCTGAGTCTGGTTTCAACTGACTGTGCATAACAACAGCAAGATCTCCACAACGCCTTGCCCAGACTCTCTGTCTGGGAAGCTCAGCCCTTAAAAGCACAGTCCACAATGCCACAAAGATATATGCTGTTGGAAGTGAGAGGAAAATTAGACCTCAGCAGCTGTAAATAACAGTATATCGTCATTGACTTCGCTGAACCGTGAAGTATAGATTTAGAGCGGAACGCTCCCAAAGTTTGGGGTGTTTGTGGTTTCTTTGGGGATCATCACCTCTTCCTCACACTTATCCCAAGCTGTTTCCATAGAAATCTGAAAGCAACAGTGTCAGTAATGTTATGTCTAAAGATGTCACCTTTCATTATTTTTAAAGGCATGAGAAATCTACCTTTATTTACATCTGTTCCTTTCTCTGTTGCTGCTTTGATTGTAGCATCTACCTTCATCTCTATGGCTGTTGCTGCCTTTGCATACTGTGGGCCTCATTCTAATCTCACTTACACTGATGTAAATCGGGAGGAACTCTACTGAAGTTAAGTATCAGAAGGGTAGCCGTGTTAGTCTGGATCTGTAAAAGCAGCAAAGAATCCTGTGGCACCTTATAGACTAACAGACGTATTGGAGCATGAGCTTTCGTGGGTGAATACCCACTTCGTCGGATGCAAGTAGTCAAGTACTTGCATCCGACGAAGTGGGTATTCACCCACAAAAGCTCATGCTCCAATACATCTGTTAGTCTATAAGGTGCCACAGGATTCTTTGCTGCTTCTACTGAAGTTAACGGAGTTGCACTGGTGTGAGATGAGAATCAGTCTTTTGTGTTCCTTAAACTTTTCTATTCAAAGGAGCATTGCTTTGGGGCTTTGTTGAGGCAGGTAGAAAGTGTTCTCTACGTCCAATCACCTGTGTTTATCTTCTTTGGTTATTTTCTCTCACAACTCACCAGCCCCTGTCTGAACCCCATCCTCTGTGGCCTCAAAAAGAAAAGATTAACCAGGAAAACCAAATCCATGGTCTCTTCAGTTCCAAGATTAAACAAACCAAATAGCTACGGAGGAGAGAGAAGAATTTTCTCCACTACTGGTGGCTTACTGACATTGATTAGATTGAGGTTCATTCTTCCCGCACATGTGCACTTCTAGATGAGCTACCTCTTCAAACTCTCCACATCATGATCACATCAGTAGTGATTTCGCTCATGCGTAAACACAAAATGCGTATGCCGCTTTCTAGGCATTGGCTGAGCCCAGGTGAAACAGCATAACAAGTTAAACAGTATCAAAAACTGCCTGGCGAATTTCTTGCTTATAAACTGTTGTAATATTGTGTTAATTTAGCTGTATCCATATTGCACTAATTTACTTACATAGTGTGTGAATAATCCATCGTAGGAAAAAATGAGAATATGAACATTAGGCAATACAGGATGGTAACCAGAGCTTGTAAAATAAATACATTGTGAAATTTTGATTAAATGTTTTTATTCTGAACATTGTAACTACCTTTCTGTTTTTCAGTCAATTTTTAATTTTTTTTTGATGGGGGACAAAATAGGAGAAAACGTCACAAACATTTTGTTGAATTTGTTTCCCCTTTTTTTTGACAAGTTCTAATGGTAGCATTCATTTTTCTGAATGTTTACCAGACTTCTACAGGGGGAAAAAAGTGCTTTTATATTTTATATATCACCTGGACCATTCCAGCATTTTTTAATAAATCAGGAGGACACCAAAAGTTAAAAGGTTATGAAAAGGTTATTTAAAAGGATGGCAAATGGATTAAATGTTAAATAATCAACTGTAAATGTTTAATAAACATTACTCCCTGCGGTAGTGCAGAGCTTTGTTTCAGCATAAAATCATCTGAGAAAAATCTGCTTTTGCTTCAGTGACCGCTCATTGTTAATTTATCTGAATGATGCAGGTGGAGTGATTAAAATGCTGTATGCTTTAAATCTCCTTATTTGAGATAAGGAGAACACAAGGTATTTCAGACCAAGGTACAATAGAATAATATAGTAGCAAGTGAAAATATCTGCAGATATATGGGTGGATATGACAACCACTTACTTTTCAACTGCCACTAACTTTGAGTATACGCTATTGTATGTGAATTTCTGGCAGGATTGGGTTCAAATGAGGACTGTATCTTGTTGCAATTAAATAGCTCATCCAGCATTATGGACCTAGTCCAGTGAAATCTAAATCTTTCTATTGACTTTGGTGGGCTTTGGGTCAAGTCCTATATCATGTTAAGTAGTGTTACACTGGGATGAGAAATATTTTAGATTGTGATTTCCTCTAAGATGGCCATTCTTTAATGATTGATCCCTTGTCCAGGGACGTCTCTGAGTCCTTGGTTAGAGCAGAGATCTTACATCCCAGTATTTTCTGCTTTATCTTCCCCCCCAAAATTGTATAGGTGCTCATTCCTCTGTCACCTTTCTGGCTAGGGAAAAATCTGGATTCCGTCAGCTACCTTGGTGCTGAGCATTGTACAAATACCAGGAGGGTGAGACTGATTCAGCAGGGAGGGGCTCTGGCAGGCAAAGAGAGGTGCTGCTTATCCTGCCTAGTAGTTGAGCATGCAGCACTTTCAGTCCCTGCTGGCTCAGAAGCTAGACAGTTAGAACTAGAAATTGGGACTTGGCTCTCTTGAAGGACAGATGAGTGTGGTTCACAAGCAGAAATGTTGCAGTTTCAACCAGGAGCAGAGTTCTCCCCCAAAGTCTCAGGTTTTGTGCTTCAGTGAGGGGGTGCAGGATCTCTTCTGGCATGTTCTCCCATTTCTAGAACCAAACCTTTCAACAGTGAGCTGTTCAGACAAGAGTTTGTTTTTTTACACTTCTGGCTTCTTGCCACAAGTTTGTTCTCACAGTAATTCTGGCTGAGGTGAGAAGATAGAGAAATCTCACAAACAAGTCTGTTCCCATGAAATTTTCAGCCCAGTTTTACCGTGTTACATGGTTTGGATGAGCGGCCAGACGTTTGGATGCCTATCTGAATCAAACTTAAATTGAAAGTTATTTATTAACGAGAGCTTAATCCTGCATACTTTTCAAGCTCTGTTTAAAGTCTATTCTGTTCTATATAGGTTCTTGTGCTGAGCACTCTAGTATCTGAATGCCTTCCAGTAATGCACTAAGTAATGTGACTATGCATCTGTGACAGGGTGTACCAGGCCCTTTGTGGCCTTGGTGGAGACCCTGTGGTCCTAATACATCCCGATCCAGGAAGGAGCAGCAGAGGTGGGTCCTCCAGGCTTTCCTAGACAGGCCTCATGGAAACAGTCAATCAAAGGCCAACTGTCTCAGAGAAAAGGAGCTGCAGGTCCTGAGCAGGTCAGTTCCTGGTGTGAGACCATAGGAGCAAGGCAGGGTGCTCCGCTCTGTCCAGGGTAACGCTGTCTACCATCTTCGTCCACTAGGGTGGGGTGGAGTCTCGTAGTCAAGCAGAGATGGTGGAAAGCATTACTCATGCATGCTGCTAGGAGACCTCAGCATCAGTGAGGAATCCAAGAGTACAGACAGAACTCACCAATGGGGTATCTTGAGAGTATCTTCAGCCAACGGAGTGGTTGCAAGCTCTTCTGCCCATCAGCATCAACTCAGTCTAGCTTGGGTTCAACTTCAGCCATGAGCTGATTTCATCCAAGCACAGGGCCAGCTTGATGGTCATGGTGTGGGTGAATGTGATGAAGAATCAGTAGAGCTGTGCCTTACTTAGATGTTGAATCCCTGTTGTCTGACCAGTTCACCTAGTGGCTGCAGATAGATGCTGAAAAGGACAGATTCTTGATTCTTGTGGGATTCTACAACTGAGGGGACTAGTGGTGGTGGTACAATTTCCCATGTCAGGGCAGTCCTCCAGGAAGGACGGGGGGATGCATTGAATGGGACTATTGGAGCAGCGGATCAAAGCTATATAGTTTTATATTGATATTTTGTTGCCATAGACACCTTTCCATTCTCCGAGGTCTTCTAATAGTCTGGGTCTTGATCCAAAGCCCACTGAAATAATTGAATTAGGGCATTTGTGGACAGAGCACAAAACTAAGAGAGAACCTAAATTCTAATCCCAGCTCATTGTGTGACCTTGGAGAAGTCACTCTACTTACTCTAAGACCTGGCCCAGTCCCAGTGAAGTCAATGGGAGTCTTTCTATTGGCATCAATGGGCTTTGGATCAAGCCGCTAATGATAAGTTATGCTGACTCAAAGAGACCAGGATACCAACATTCCCTGAAGCCAAGGGGGAGTCTTTGGATCAGTCCCTTGAGACACTTTATGATGAATTAAAATCCAATTCACCCAAAGTTTCCTCTTAGTATATTTTACGTTAGAGACTATTGCTAGCAGACTGCTAGCTTTTAAGTAAAGCAATATTACACCAGTAGTTAATGCAAGTAGCTAGTTTTATCAAAAGAAGCAACACTAGTAAAGACATAAGTGCTGTATTTCCTTTTAAAAAATTTTTGGTGGCTTCCTTATATATTTTGCTTACACATTTATGCAATTATAGATACAAATTATTCACATTAGGTCTTATGCAGCCCTGAAAATGTATGTCTCGGGAGTCAGCATGTAATTTCCTTCTGCACAAATTGCAGAATTATGCAATGAAGTTAAGTACATTGAATAATGTTAATTTACAATTGAATTCCTATGGATTTACATATTACAACCACATTAATGCCAAAGGAATCCACGATATTGTCAAATAGGTTAATAATGGTTACTGTTAGCACAGTGGATGCCAGAGGAATTAATAATGATTAGCCACTTATTTTAAATGTATGCAGTTAACCTAGAAATTATGAAATAATTTCACATCAATATTTAAAAAGTTGTAGTGGCTGGAAAGCGAATGACATTTCTTTGTTATGAAGAGTTACCTGTGTAAATACTGCGCTAGACTACTCGGGCCTGATTTGAAGCCTTTTGAAGTCAATGGACAAACTCTCACTGGCTTTAATAGGCTTTGAATCAGGCCCCTAGTGCTCCTTAACAGGTTCAAACCTTCCTAGTGAGTTCTGTCTAAGTGAAGAGTTTGAAACCCTGCTGGAGGTTATAACTATTCTCACTGTTATAATCATAGAACCTCTTATCTTTTCTCCTTCCTCTCTTAATTTTGGGGGTGTTCTTTTCTCTTTCCTTCTTGCCCCCTACCTCTGTTCTTTCACGCACCGCCAGACTCTGACCAAATCCTGTTGCTTCTTGCTCTACAGCATCTTAAAAAACTCATTTCCCTCCCCCCCACCTCCCATCTCTACTGCTAAAACTTTTATTCATCTCCCACCTTGACTATTATCACCTTCTCTTCCCTGGTCTCAGTATATCTCATTATGCCCTCCTCAGTTATATTCACAATCATCTCCTCCTGTTGCTGCTCTGCTCTCTCTCTCCTATTCCAGTCCCTTCGGTATCTTCTCACATTCTGCATTAAGTTCAGGCTTCTTGCCCCTCTTTCAAGGCTTTGTGCTACCCCCCCCCCCCCCGAATCCTCCGCTTACATCTCATTTCCATCCACTTCCCTCTCACCCCCACCTCAACATTCTACCCAAGCTTCCTTCCTGAATGCCTCCTTTTGTATCTTTCCCTCATTCCCCCATTGCATCTTTTTCCACGTCAGCACTTATCCAAATCCATATTCTCTCTCTCTAACTTCCTCCCTTCCTTTCTTCCTCCAAATCTATTGAAGTCAATGGGAAGACTCCCATTGATTTCACAGGGCTATGCACCCTGGCCCTAAACGACCTGCCTGTCTTCTTTCCAACCCCTGTTTAAAACCGCTAACCCTTGGGAATGTTTCAGGAATAGACCACCAAAAATAGATTTAAAAAAATCTGCACCACTGAGCTTGGACCTTCAGCTTAGGCATCATGTGTTTCTCCATTGTCTGTGGGATTTTGACCATGAGATCTTTTCAGTGATTATTTTTACATATATTTGTATGGCACCAAGTACATTGATGCAGGAAATAATGATGTCCACTAAGGACTGGGATGAGGCCATACAAATCATTACACTTGTGTGACCTGAGACAAGAATTGGGACCCCTATCTCCAGAGTACAAAGATAGTGGACGGGTTCTCAACTTGGGGGGTCATGACCAGGTGTCAGGAGGCCGAATGACTACCCAGTCCTTTCCATATTGCTAAATGGAGAGCTGGGGGGTGTCCTGGCTAGATTTAAGCTTTCCTTACTGGAACCTTAAGCCGTTTTAGTCTCCCCGTCGTGATACTACATTAAAATTCAGCTCCTCATGTCTCAGTGTTCACATATAAATAAACGAAGAGATACAAAAAATAAAACTGACTGTATTATAATCAGATTATGGATTGGTGTGGCAAATCTTATTTAAGTCTTTCCTGAGGAGAGAATGCAAATAACAAGCATACTGGGAAGTGGGGGAAGGCAAATAAAGGCAATTGAAAATGTATGAAGCTTGTCATTTGTACAAGCATTAATATTTAACTTTCCTCTTTCACAGGCTATTACCATTTGAATTTGTAGGATGCCAGAGCTCTCCTATTTTGGATGAAACATAGGTTTGATCCTGGCAGCCTTGGAAGGTGCCCAGATTTTATTTTCTTGAATACAACACATACAGTGCATTTAAGTCCACTTAACACCCGAGAAACATTTAGCATTGTTCCTAGGGAATCTTTCTATTGACTTTAATCGGCTTTTGCATTTGGCCCTTACTGGATTAGCCAGCGGGGGATTTATCTTGACCTTACCTAAAAGAACGTTGGTCCTCGCTCACAATGGGAGACGTTAGTTGGAATTTCAGCTGCAGGAGCGTGTATTATTGCATTGACCGTATAATAATTGACTTTACTAATTGGCTAAGTCTGTTCGAAGCATGGGGGCAGAATTGGCAGCTGCACAAAACAAAGTCAGGAATTTACCCCCAAGGATAGAGCGGGGCGGGAGAAAGAGGAAAGAGGGAAACGGAAAGGGCACGGTTTTCTTGTTTCATTCAGGGCTGCTGTTAAGACGAATGCTATAGTAGGACATTTTCAGCCATTGAATTAACATGTTTGTAAACAAAGTTATGTGTTATGATTTTGTGCAGTAGGGAAAAGAGTTAATCCATGACACCACTTGGTCTCTGAATAAGCAAATGGGTAATAAGCCAATTCCTCCCACCCCCAGCTGGCTGAGTTGCTTTTTATTTTTCACTGGGAAAAACAAAGGCACACTCAGGCTTTGATTTAGGACAACCTTTTGATGAACAGGAATGGTATAAGGAAAATATCCTTCTAGTCAATTTACACATTTTACGGGGATCCGTCTAGGAGGTGGCTGTTACGGGAAGATAAGGATTCTAATTTTGTAATTGAGTGCACTCTGAAAAGACAATTAGGAACTAATGTGATAAGTAATTGTAAACTGTAACAGCAGAAGGAAGCCGATTCACAGTCCTCTGTGAAAATGGTATTTGTGTATTCAAGTAATGTGTCTGTGCTTTATTTCCTCTGCATGTACATTTTATTTATTAAATGATGGAAAGGATTTCTGTACACTTTTGATTAAAGAGCAGAAATCCAAAAATTGTTGGAGTGCAAACATATCTCAGCCTTATTATTCTCAGTACCGTGTGAGCATAATATTAGGTAGGACAATATTTTTGTAACCAAAAGCAGCATGACCATGAAACAGAGAGGAGCTGGACAACTGCTACTCCCTGGCCAAACACAAGTAGAAGGAGAGTGGGCAGTAATGCCCCTGCCTGTCCCCACCAGGGGAGAGGAACATTTAGGATCTGGTACTGCAAGCCCTTACTGTTGTATTGATTTAGATGGAATATAGGGGCCAGTCACTGTCCAGTATTAAACAGAGTTAAACAAGATTCAGGGTTTGGTATATAGAGACTTCAATCTGCTTAGTACCATGGCGCAAACATTAAACATCCTTTTAACTATTTATTAAAAGATACAGAAAAGAGGGAAAAACAATGGAAGCATTTGAAATGTGAAGTATTAAGTAAGGCTTTTATTTTAACAACATTTCTTGTTCCCTTTCCCTTGAGCTGGAGAGAATTTTAGAAGAAAAATCCTCCTTCTTTGACGGTCTCTTAGATGGTATCAAAGATGGTAGTAACTGTTCTTTTGGGTAAAAGAGAAGAAGTTAGGTGAGATAAGCTGGACTCTTGTTGCTGCTGTTATTAAAGTCCACTCCTGTTTAATCTCAGGTGGCATTTGGGATTCAGCTGGAGCTGGTAGGGGTGGTGAAGTCATCTGGACCGTGGGCAAGTCACTTAGTCTTTCTCGTGCCTCAGTTGCCTGTCTGTAAAATGGGGATAATGGCACTGCTCTACCTCACAGGGATGTGGGAGGCTAAATGCCTCAAAAATTGTGAGGGAATTAGATGCTTTGGTAGGAACCTATAGGTACCTTAGATAAATTAAATCTGTGGACTGAAGCTGCCCAGCTGCTTTAACCATTACCCCTCTTTAGCTAGCGGCTCTGTGTGAGGTCCCCCCCCTGCAGTGTTCTCTCCAGGCAGATATTAAACTTGGCTGAAACAAACAGCTATTTGGAATTCAGATGACTATATAAACCCCCTCTGCAGTGTTCAGCTGGTTCCGGGTTTTAAATTCATCTGAACTGTCTACACAAACTACTTGAGCTTTCTTCCTAAGGGTTTTAAAAAGTTTTCACAATCAAGCATCAAAGCAGCTTCAAGTAGCTGAAATTAAAAAAAAAATGCCAAAGATCCCCCAAGATGCCTTGTTTTATTAGTTTCCTACTGGTTCATTGACTCAATCCTCCTTGGGTTCCTTACTAAATAATGTACCCAAGAATTATGTAGAAATATATTGAAACGCTTTCACAAAGCTAAATATAAGTCTAAAAGTTCCCCCATATGCTTAGTTGCACCAACTTCCTGCGGATTCATAAACTGAAGTGTAATCAAATACAAAGTTCTCACTAAGAGCTGGACAGTGATGTTGGGCCTACAGCCCGGAGCAAAGCAGGAGTGCCTAAGCTACATCATCTCACGAGGCGTCGGGACTCAAAGGCATAATATTGCCTGGCTTCTTCCTTGGGCATGGTTGGTAGCAATTTACTGCTGGGCTACACCAGCAGCAAATAACACAACTACTTGCACTGGTTCTGCTGCACTGGTCAACAACTAGTGGGAGGTGGACAAAAGTCTTTTCTCATTCCCCACCTATTTGCCACCCACCTGCTCTGCTATGGGAGAAAGTAGAGTGGGGTGCACAGTACCTGCTTATGTGCCAGCTGCCACGTGAAAGGTTGAACTAGGGAATTCTAGAGATCAAAGCATGAATGCTGTTGCTTGAGCAAAGATTTTCAGGTTGGGGCTGTTATAGTCTCATATCCTCTATGGATTGGGCAGAGAAGAGGACTTGTAATGAACACTTAGCAGTGGGTTACACTTAAGAACATAACATAAGAACGGCCATACTGGGTCAGACCAAAGGTCCACCCAGCCCAGTATCCTGTCCTCCGACAGTGGGCCATGCCAGGTGCCCCAGCGGGAATGAACAGAACAGGTAATCATCAAGTGATCCATCCCTTGTCAGCCATTCCCAGCTTCTGCACTCCCAAATTCAAGGGTTCCATAGCCTGCACTGGAGCATAAGGGATTGTTCTCCTCCCCCTGAAGTCCAAATCACAATCTAGCCCTAAGTGGTTATACCCATATTTAAAACAAAGAAACAAACTGAGAACACAGCAGAGAAACAGGCAGTAAAATAAATGAAGAAAAGCCAATATTTTACCGTGATGCTCAGTCTGGGGCATATCTTTCTAAATCTTTGTACTCTCTTCCTGGAGTTTATTAAGCAGATGAGAGTGCTGATTTGATAACTAAGAAGTTGAACGTTTTCCATTTGCGCTACACATGCGGTTTGGCTGGAAATTGCAGTTGTCTTTACCCTCTGTTTTCTGATCTTTGTATGTGGGCAAAGGTCAGGAAAGACTAGAATTTTTCTACCTCCAAGAAACATATCCTTAATATTTGATTAATCTTGTAGGTCAGATCTTGATTGATCTTGTAGGTCAGATAAAAATAGTATTGATGTGCCATTGTTATCTTTATGTATTTTATCTAATCTAATTTAGATAAGGTACTTCTAGACTGCTCTTTGCTGTAGTATCTAAGCAGCATCTTATGCCTTGAGGAGAACCTGTAACCCTTCTCAACTTAAATACATTTATTTTTTGAATCCAGCAGTGCAGGCAGACACTCTCAGCAAACTGAACAGGGTCCAGTGATTCTTTGCCTGCAGAGACTCCCCATAATTCTGATATTTTTTGACAACATTTAATTGTCAAGTTGTTCCAGACACCTTTCCAAGATTAGATTAAAAACAAGTTAATTATTTTGGTATGGAATTCTGTTGTTCCCTAACCATCTCCTTCCCCAGCCCCCGCAATGACTGGGTCTTCTCATCTGATCAGCAGCCAAGTTATTAACCTTGCCAAATACATTTTCAATTCTTTCCTCTAAAGTGGACATGGAAAACATTAGCTGTTTAGCTGTTGATACATTTTCTTGTAACACTTCTCTCTTTTTCTGGTTTCTATGTCTGGTTTTCTAAAGCTTACTCCTGTGTCTCTGTGTCTGGTATTACTAACTGCTCCCAGCTCAGTCAGCTCTCAGCCACCGGAGAGCAGACCTGCCACCAGGTAGGACAAGAGGGGATAGTGGCAGCTGACCTCAGTCAGGCTGCTGACCAGACTGAACCCATGTCAGTGTGTTGCCTGGCTCAGCCTGCTACTGGCTCAGCCTGCCACAAGAGGCCTGAGCCCCTGTACTGCTTGCTACTGGCTCAGCCTGCCACAAGAGGCCTGAGCCCCTGTACTGCTTGCTACTGGCTCAGCCTGCCACAAGAGGCCTGAGACCTATCTAGACTGTTTGTTGCCCAGCTGTTACACTAACCTAGCTTTAAAGAAATCAGGCTTTTCTTGTTTTTTCTTTACTGGGCTATTTTTAATTAGCTTTTTGCTGCTTCATTATTAGTGCCTTAGAGGCATTTGGTATCTTGCCTATTTAATTCAATCTATTCCATGGTATTTTGTGCTTTTGTCTTTCCCCCTTCATAATTCTTTATCAGTATTGCAGCTAGTTGAAATTTTTCAAATTTTGAAATAAAAAAAGTTGGAAAATGTATAATGAATTTTTTTGCTGCCCCCTGGAACGTGTAGCATTTTTAAAAATTTTGAATTTCAAAAGGGGGGAATTTTTTCCGTATGTAAAAAAAAATAAAATAAAATAAAATCATGAAGATGCCCCTCCCCTTTTTTATAATGAGTTCTAATTACTATAGTTCACACACATTTCAACACAACTTCTAGATCTATGAAAGTAATGGGCACATTGATAATCTGACCCCTGACGCAACAAAATAATCCTTCAGGAAACTTTGTTTTTAGGTGAAAACATTCTCTGCTTCCCTGATCTTCAGTTCAATTGGATCAGAATACTTTTCAAAGGATCAGATTGTGAACCCCACACAGCAGCTTCACTCACCCATTGAAGCCCCATGAACTACTACTGTGAGTAAAGTGTTGATAATCTGGCCCATGACAAATAGGAGCTTTCCCTTTTAAAAGGGAAAAGGAGTAAACTTGCACACTGAAGGTATGTCTACACTACCCGCCCGATCAGTGGGTAGTGATCGATCTATCAGGGATTGATGTATCGCGTCTTGTCTAGACGTGATACATCGGTCCCCGAACGTGCTCCCCATCGACTCCGGAACTCCACCAGGACGAGAGGCAGAAGTGGAGTTGACGGGGGAGCAGCGGCTGTCAATCCCGCACCACGAGGACGCGAAGTAAGTCAATCTATGTCGATCTAATATACGTCGACTTCAGCTATGTTATTCTCGTAGCTGAAGTTGCGTATCTTAGATTGATCTCCCCCCCAGTGTAGACCGGGCCTGAGGTCCCAATCCTAAATCCGCTTCATATGGAACAGTTATAGCATTGGGTTCTCTGACTCGTTCTAGAAATGGATGGTGCAAACCCATACGCTGGGGATATAGTTAGTTTATCACTGCTGCAGTCAGATAGGTGCTTAATATGTGCCAGATCTGATTGATTTACATCTTTCAGTTTCCCCAGTCTGGAGCACTGGAGTGGTTGCAGAAATGACACTGCCAATTTAACAGGTGCTAAACCTACAGTAATTTTGTGCATCAGCATTTTTGACTTGACAAAAAAACTGCAACACTAGTGCAAACTGCTAGTACATGGAGCCTTTAGTGCCACCATAAAAACAGCATCGTAGGAAAATAGCCGTAAGCTGGGAATGGATGAGCAGATTCAAAGTTATTACACTGTACCTCCAAACACTGTCAGTGTGGGAAATCTGAACAAAATCCCAAATGTTATCCTTCTATTCTGAGCTCTGCTGATGTATGACAAAGGACCATGTTGTAACTTTGTTGTAAATTTGCTGCTGTGGTGTAATTTGTCATATAATGCTGTTCTCCTGGGGTATGGCCTATAGTTCTCTATTCAAAGCTCCCAGTAGTGGTATTCAGTTGCAGTTAAGTGTCCTCATACAAGGCAATTTTCTTCAAGCCTGCATCATTTATCCTTTTGCCTGTAGATACCTCTTTGTCAAAGATATGCTACAGTCAGAAGAGCCCAAAGGTTAAATAAATTTAAAAAAACCCAACCCAGTTCCGATATATGTGGTCACTACACTAAAAGAACATGACCTGTAAAAAGTGCAGGGACATTTCTTCATGTGCAGGTTATTTAAAATCACAGGTTCTTCTTCTAACGTAGAAGAACTCAAATTCCTATCAGATATGCCAGTTGCTTATTGGCATACCAAGCTAATAGGTGTTGCCATGATTTTATATCACCTTTGAACCAATACAAATTTCCGAGTGTCACAATGGCAATTGAGAGGCACTATCTAGCATGGGGACGTTATCCTTCTAACTCCTACATGTAAACCCAGTCCAGCTAGCTTTGAAATCAATGGAAAAACCTCAATGAGAATTGCATCGTGCCCTTCAAGAAGTGGGACTTTGGAAAATGAATATATTCCAAGAGAGCACTTAGCAGGTTAGAGATATGCCAGAGAGCTAAAATGCCTGTAATCTTCCAAAGTACTGAACAAGACAGTGTATAATCCCTGTGTGCTGAAAGCCATGTCAGAGTTTAGATTATGCTATGTGAGACCACTTCATTTTCTCTCTTTGAGAAATGTCCAGTTCTCCTGTGAAACATGTATAGAGTCCATCAAATGCAAATAACGAAGTAATGCTGAAAGCATACAAAATCAAACCCATCTGACATTAAATGTTCATGTCAGAGCTTGGCACCATGTACTGTAGCTCAAAACTTCGCACCATCCAGTTCTGCTAATTTGATGTGTAGTTTTAAAGCAGTGATCAAGTCCTGCTGCAATTTGGCATCCTCTCCCACTTGTGTTTTATACATATGGAGTTACCCTCATAGGTTCAGCTATGTCTACACAGGGCTGAACAGGGTCATCTGACTCAGGCTTGTGGGGCTTGGGCTCTGGGGCTGAAAACTTGCCCTGTAAAGTCTTCACCTGTGTGTGTGGAGGATTGCAGAGCTCGGGCTTCAGCTGGAGCCTGAATGTCTATATAGTGTTGTGCTTTTTTTTTTAAAGCCTCACAGCCTGAGCCCCATGAACCTGAGTCAGCTGACCCAGGCCAGCCACGCCATGTCGCAGGTCTTTCAACCTGTGTAGA
Organism: Mauremys reevesii; assembly: GCF_016161935.1. Taxonomy (NCBI): domain Eukaryota; kingdom Metazoa; phylum Chordata; order Testudines; family Geoemydidae; genus Mauremys; species Mauremys reevesii. Next base: position 71,402,100 of record NC_052632.1, read on the forward strand.
CATATCCTGAGTTGTGAGTAACATTCTAGACTTTTTCTGGCTTCTGCACATATAAACTTTAGAATTCATCTCGCTATTGATGGTTGGTATCGCGAGCAGTTTTTGAAAATTTGGAGCACTCGGGTTTTTTTAACTGAAGTTGGCCATGGCTTCTGATTTTGCACTTGCACTCCTTCCATATTCCTTTCTTGCACCTGGGGGAGGTAAGTTACTGCAGCTTTTGAAGGAGCGCAGCTTCCTTCTTGGGAATGGCTAACAACACTGATCAATACGGGTGGGCAAGGGGAGATGGAGTCATGTTCCAGGTCAAGCCTATATCTTCTTTTGAGGTATCACCATCTTCAGTTAGAACTGACGTGGAGTTTGCAAGCATTGTTAGACCAGCATGATATGAAGCAAAAGGTGCCTCAGGGCAACACTCTGCTTACAAATACAACAGCAACAATATTGTTACATCACAAACCAATGCATTGTTTTTTGAAGAAGACAAAAGGAGGAAGTGCTTTGGACATGTCCTGCTATAGTACAAATAATGAGAGATGATCCTGAAACAAAGCCCTGTAGGCAAAAAACTCCCCACCCCTGAATGCTGGGATTTCCATATCTGGCCCATCTGGATGTGCTTAGGCCTGTGTCTAGGACTAACTTAGCTACGGAATCCTTAATATCTGTGAGATTCCATGGGCATAGGTATAAAAAAAAGCCACAATAATTCCCACTAGTGTCCAGGAGGCCAAATAAAGCAAGTTAGCTGGTAAATGACCAAACAGTATCAAAATGATGAGCGCTGCCTAACAAAACATACTTGGATCATTTACTTCCCAGGCAAGATGAAGAGCAATTTAGATTAAAGGGAAATGTTGGTGTAAGAACAAATGGGTAGAAGCTGGCCATGAACAAATTGAAGCTGGAAATTAGAAGACGGTTTCTAACCATTGGAGGAGTGAGGTTTTGGAACAGCCTCCCAATAGGAGTTGTGGGGGCGATCAACTTAATTAGTGTTAAGAGAGAGCTGGACAAATTTATGAGTGTGAATTTCCTGACAGGACTGGTGTGATGGTAGGAGGTAGGGTTCAGCAGCTAAGGGGCTCACTTCCAGGTTGTCTTATATTCCTAAAAGCTCATGCTTCAGGGTTTCAGCCAGCCACCTGCAAGGGTCAGGAAGGGATTTCCCCTTCCTGCATCATATAGGGTAGGGGAGAATCTTTTTCCTCTGAAACATTACAGATTGTCATGACAGGAGATGGGACATTGGACAGGGTGGGCCAGGGCTCTGAGGTGGTACTGAGTGCTTGGGTGACTGGTTCTTGTTCTCATCTGTAGACCATCAGTTACCATGTTTCTTAACCTGGTTTTGCCTATCACTATTTTACTAACCTCACCAAGAAATTTGTTGCTACTAAAATATCTCTTGACTGCAGAGTGATTTTTAATTACATTCCATTAAATGTGTCTCTTGCTTAAAAAGAAAAAAATTCAAGATTTGTTTTTCATTGATGGGAAATACAAATGTCATCTAGAAATGATGTTGAATTGGACTCTTGTGGGACATTCATATCATTCAGAGGAGCTATCTGGGTTATGGGGCATATTGTTTGTTAGACAATAATAGCACTGTTGGGTTTTTTTTTCTCAAGCAGGTAAAAGCCTTTTGGCAATTTTGCACTACTGAAATTCCTGTCACATACTGAACCTCCTACAGAAAGCTAAAATGGCAGTACAAAATTAAACATTAAACGCTTCAGGGCTTGGGGAGACCCTACAAGTTGTAGCCCTTGTGGGGAAAAAAGTGTGTGTCTGTCTGTATCTGTATGTATGTATGTGTATCTATGTGTGTGGTGTATATGGAGAGAGAGTCAGGAGGCCACCTTATTCTGTTTTCTCTCCACTCATATTCCTCAGCCTATCAGTACAACCTAATTACTATGAAACTTTTATTCTTCTATACAAAAATAATTGCCAGAGACTTATCACTGAGAATTTGAAGTAGCACAAATTACCTTCAGCCTCCCTCAACTCTTTGATGTACTGTTTGTTTGGAGTTGTGCTTACTAGAGGGATGTGATGCTGTGGATATCACATAGATGAATTCCCTGCTGTGGAATAACTACCAGCTGTTTCTTTTAGAACTTTAAAACCCAATGATTCACTGCAGAGTCAACAAAAGCCATCAATATGCTCATTATCCAAACCAGGAACCAAATAATATAGGAGGGGGTGGAATCTTGACTATAATAAACCACGAGGACAGGTCTCAGCAAAAGGGAGGAAAAAGCAAGTATTTCTTTGCTAGAAATTATTTTTAAAATGTACATTTGTGATAGCTTAAATTAAAATGACATCTTTTCAGGAAGTTTAGCGGGTGCTATCAATCTCATATCCCATAATGAACTGTCTGCTATGCAACAGGCAGACCACTTTTCCTTTTCTCGCTTTTCATGTATTTTTAGTAGTACTGCAATTGAAACAAAAAGTCAGTTTCTCCAAGCCAATAGTCAGCTCTGATTTTAATGATGTGGGCTCTTCTTCTATTGCCTGTCAAGTATCATCAGATAAGAGCACCTGGCTACCACCAGCAAGATGGCATTAGTACTAGCAATTTGGGTGTGAGTGTGTGGTGGTTTCTCCTGGATAAAAAAATTAATTTGGGTATCTGTCATGATCTCACTGTGAGCACAGAGAACATGATCAGAAAACTGCTTATGAAAATCAGTGGCAGACATGACAGGTGAATCTTTGAAAAGAACCTTGACTTCTGACTTCTGGGGTTTTTGTTCCATTAAATTATACTTGAAAAAACGTTTCTAGTTTCTGGTGGCTCCCTCCCCTTTTAATTTAAATTTGAAAAGCTTTGCCATTCTGTTGGACAAGGACTGGTTCCAATTCTTTTCAGGCAACAAACTACATGTTGACTTTAAAAATGTTCAGTGTTAAAGCAATAGAGCTGCTTATTCTTTAGCTAGGTTAGACATTAGATACTAATGCTCTGTGAGTCAATGTTTCCATGCACTGTATATCATATTTCATAATTTTTATATATTCCTTGTTATGATAATAACAAAATACCTAATCAGCATAGCTACTAACCTGCCTGCAGTTTATACTAAGAGTGTTGTAATGATTGATAGTAGTTTGTATATGTTTCAAGAATTGTTAGTATTATTTATTATAAAAAGTACTGCAGAAAAACAAACGTTTTTGCAGGATGATCTTGTGGCAACCTGTCAGCAGATGTTGATCCTGCAAAGAGAGGTTAGGTTCTGTTGATTCATTAATGAGGATGGCTTGTTATCTTGCCCAGAAATAAGAGAGGTAAGAGTGGCTCTTCAGTGATGATCTTGGATGTGAGCTGAGCAGTCCTGAGGGAAGAGCTCTAGGAGCGGCCAAGCCTAAAAAGATAGTTTGACCTGAACTTCATATTTTTCTTCTTGTTTTGCCTGTTCATAAAGCCAAACAGTTGGAGGGGTGTGAAGTTGGACAATACATAATGTGTGGATTTTGACAGTTGGGCATATTGGGAAAGCATCCTGCTCTCAGATCTATTTACAAAATCTCCTCTCTCCCCCCCGCCCCTCAGTTTGGGTCATTATATCAATCTCCAAAACATGAAGTTTTCTGTCTTTCTCAAGGATTCAGTTATTTGAGACCTGAAACAAGATGCAGCCGTGTTACAGGCTTCCTGATATTTAAGGAGTGAGTTCTCTTTCAGTTACACCACTGCAAGCCTAGAAACTAAAGTGGAATCAGGCCCATTTGATCTAAATCTGTACAGAACTTGATGTAGAGTTTACTTCTACAAAACGGTGCCTTTGCATTTCGCAGCAGTGTTTGGCTTTCTTGACTCTAAAGCATTTTCAAAACATACAATTACAAATTAGCATGAAGAACTGGTTTATTTTAACGACAAAATAGAGACTAGATTAGCGGAAAAAAATCACAAGTTTTCCTCCATTTTGCTGTATTCCTAATTTGTAAAGTTAGCTGGAAAAAAATAGACTGTTTAATTCTGGTTTGAGTCCTCAGGCTGTCAGTTTGATAAGACAAGCTGCTATTAATGTTGATTTGTTTTACAATTTTTCAAACGGTTACAATCTGGGTAACAAAGTGTTTCCAAGAGCATAGATTGTGAGAGCTTCTACTGAACCTCTTTTGAAAGGAATTAACATACTGTATAATCCATGGTTCGTGCATGTATCCAGTTAAAGCATTCTGCATATTTAATTCTTTTCATCCCTGGGTTGAATAGTCAATCATTTTTTGTGGGGTAAGAAATCTAAATTTTTAGTGTCAGAATAAAAAATGCCCTTTTCTTGAATAAGTCAGATATAGAAGAATGATGAACTCTGAAAATTGTTTTTTTTTTGTTGTACTTAGAGGCCCAAACCAAGATCAGGGCCCCAATCTGCTAGACACTTTACAAATACATCGTTAGACACAATCTCTGCCCTGAAGATCTTGCAGTCCAGACAACAGTATTGTTACATGAGGAGCACCTGACACCAAGCTCAGACAATGTGAGACAATGGGTGTGATCCATCTCTCATTAAAGTCAATGGCAGGTTCCCATTGACCTTCAGGAGTTGGATCAAGGTCTAAATCCAGGGAATATGAACACAATATGAGATACCACCTATGATTTGAGGAACACATTGACCCTTTCCCTCACTTTTCTCTTTTACTGTGATGCTGCACAGCTAAAAAGTAGTTTATAAAAGCAACCCCACCCACCGATAGCTCCATGGCATGTAAAGCAGGGAAATGTGGAAGAAGCAGCAGTAAGATCTTTGGAGTAGGGGCCATCTTTTAGTTCTGTGTTTGTACGGTGCCTGGCACAGTGGGGTGCGGATCCATGACCAGGACTGCTAGACATTTCCACAATTCTAATCATAATATAATAATTTCTAACCTTGTTGACTTTCATTTGTTTAATCTCAAGCAAACATTAGAGTCAGAAATTCTGCTAGAGGTTATCATGGGGATAATCCTTTCAACACTGTATTTGGCCAAGGTAAGAATTAAAAAAATATAAGATTGTTCTGGGGCAGTTTATTTGCTGGCTGTAGGAAAATTAGAAGACAGAACTCTGGTCTTTCATTTTCAGACCATCCAGCTAAAGCTTTAAGAAACTATTTTCACTGCTGTTCCAAGTTAATTATCTTGTGGGCACTTAACCTGTCCCAAATTACACCAAAACTTGTAATCATATGACTGGTGGTTCAGGTTGAGTGAGGGGGATCCAGAGTGGTACAGAGCTGAAAAACATTTCATTGGCCTCCTTGTTACTCAGCCAATAGGTAAACAGATTCATACACTAATGCCATCTTAACATTCACAAACATAATCAGTAAAAATGAAGCAAATTCTTCTCCAAGGCAGCATTTGAGCAACATAGGTCAAATTGTGCTGCAGAGGTTATGGAAGAATTAATTTTCTTTCCTCAGTAGAACCAGGTTATTATTCATTTCCAGAAACCTTTACAGTATGATAGGATTTTTCAAAGTGAAAAGAAGATATTGGTATTCTGCTCTGAGGAGCTCCCAGGTCAAAGACAGACGGACAGATACAGGATGTCGGACAGGTACAATAAAGTTGTCAAAGTGGCAAGTAGCCCTGCTTTGGTAACACACGATTATGTTAACTTGTTTTTTGCTTTAAAATAATAGGGTTTATAAACTCTGCCCAATAACCCCTCAAAATTGGCATTTTGAGTCAACCAACATCCTTATCATAAATTAGTGTACTAAAAATTGAAACTAATGGAGGCTATTCATTCAGGGCTCCAAAAGCATAAATTTGGTGCACATGTCTAATTATTTTCATCATAAACTAGAGTGTATGAAATGTGGCAGTGCATGAATCTCAAACATTGAGTAATTCCTTATAAAAAAATGAGACAGCCCATATGTGTGAGCAGATGAACTGCTGATAAACACTGTGAAATGGAGCAGATGCATGAGTCACACCAAGGGTTCTTTATTTCTAATATTTACTACCCATGAGGAGAGAGAATTAACTTGAATTCTACACCTCTGAAACTGTGTAGGTATGAAAAGCAATGATAGCATTATGAAACTGAGTCACCGCGGATGCTGCTATGGAAGGAGATGGATATTGCTTTAAGGACATAATGACAGAGAGTAAAGTAATACAGGTTAGAAGAATAGTAAAGGGCGTGTTGGGTTTCTATCCTGGGTAACTTCATTTAAATGATAATAGGGTAGAATACTACTGTGCCAGTGTTCTATTATACTACCTTTATTGCTATTGTGCCAAATAATTGATGTAGATTGAATAATTTCATCCAATGAAGGTTAAAGCAGGAGAATGACAGTTGCTTACTATAGTCTGATAGACTCACTGCATTCCGAGTGGGTGATCTGCACTATGACTAAACCTATCAGAAGCTTGGTTCTCTATAAAAGCATAGGCATTTGAAATCTTTTTATGAATGATATAATTCATTTGTAATGTCTCTCTCAGGGCCCAGTCCTGCAGACATTTATGTACAAATAGCTAGTGAAACTGCACACATGAATAAAGATGTTCACGGGCGTAAGTGTTTACAAGAGCAGACCTTCGATGGGTAGCCGTAATCAGGTCCAGCATCTTTAATTCTTTTGAACAATATCCTTACATTTAACAGCATTCATCACACTAAAGCTTTTTAGTGATGCTCTGCTCTCTGACTCTATGGGTTGGATCCAAAGCCCAGTGGAATCTTTCCATAGATTTCAATGTGTTTTGGATCAAGCCCTCTGTGTCCAAAGACAAAATACTCTTACAACATGCTAGTTCAGAGCCATCTGTTGGGCAGGAGCTCTTTGTTGGGAGAAGTCTTGTAGAGAGTCTTAAGTTATTATGGAGATGAACACAATGGGGTGATACCTCTTAGGCAGTTCACAAAAATACCGTTTATTTCTTCATATCCCACAAGTGACTTGCTTAGATTAGCTCTCATACCAAACTTTGATTTTTTTCCCCCATTGCTTGTGTCATTTTTTGCTAAATGCTCATGTCCTTTTCCATGTTAATGTTTACATGGGGATGCAATACCTTTAATTAATAAATTTCCCCTCCCTTTCCAAAGAATACTTTTGATCTAATGCAAGGTACCTTTATCTGTGAAAGTGGGACCTAAATTCTACAGCAAGACACTCTGGTTCCCGTGGCACTCTGGTGACATAGACTGGAAATTCTGCAACAGCTTCATTTACGTTAAAAAGGGGAGGGGGCTTTATTATTATTTTTTTTTTTATTGATGACTCCTAACTCCATTATGCTATAGAAATTGTGAGGAGGAAAGGGAAGGTTTTGGCAATTATCTTTGATAACTCATGGAGGATGGGTGAAAACCCAGAACACTGAAGAAGGGCAAACATAGTACCTATCTCTGACAAGGGGAACAAAGAAGAACCCAGAAATGTATAGACTAGTCAGCCTAACTTCAATACCTCGAAATATATTGGAATAAATCATTAAACAATCCTTTTGTAAGCTCCTAGAAGAAAATGGGGTTATAAGGAAGAGCCAACATGGATTTCTCAAGAACAAATCATGCAAAACCAACCTAATGTCCTTCTTTGACAGGGTTATTGGCCTAGTGGGTGGGGGAAACAAGCTATATCACATCTACTGGGTTTTTAGTAAGACTTCTGAAACAGTCCCACATGAGCTTCTCATAAGCAAACTAGGGAAATGCAATCTAGGTGAAATTACTATAAGGTGGGTGCACAACTGTTTGTTTGAACGACCATACTTGAAGAGTAGTTATAAAGGGTTCACTGTCAAAGTAGGAGGGCATATTTAGTGGAGTCTTGTAGTAGTCAGTCCTCCATCTGGTACTAATCAATATTATCATTAATGACTTGGATGAAGAAATAGAGAGTATGCTTATAAAATGACACCAAGCTGGGAGGGGTTCCAAGCATTCTGGAGGACAGGATTGGAATTCAGAAGGACCTTGAAAAAACTGGAGAATTAGTTCATCAACAAGATGAAATTCAATAAAGACAAGTGCAAAGTACTTCACTTAGGAAGGAAAAATCAAATGCAGAGCTACAAAATGGGGCATAACTGTCTAAGAGGTAGTACTGCTGAAAAGGAGCTGGAGGTTATAGTGGATCATAAATTGAATATGATTCAGCAATATGATACTATCCTTTTGGATGTGTTAATAGGCGGGTCAGATGTAAGACACAGGAGATAATTGTCTTGCTTTACTCGGCACTGGTGAGGCCTCAGCTGAAGTACTGTAGCCAATTCTGGGTGCCACACTTTAGGAAAAATGTGGACAAATTAGAGTGGCTGCAGAGGAGAGCAACGCGAATGATAAAAGGTTTAGAAAATCTGACCTATGAGGAAAGGTTTTAAACAAAACAAAACAAAAAACCAGTCTTGAGAAAAGAAGACCGAGGGGTGAGGACCCAATAACAGTCTTCAGCTCTGTTTAAGGGCTGTTGGAAAGAGGACTGTAGTCAGTTGTTCTCCATGTCACTGCAGGTAGGACAAGAAGTAATGGACTTACCTTAAATCTTCCTTGCTGCACAATGTCTACACTGCAATTAGACACCCACTGCTTGCCTTTGCCACCTGAGTAGGGCTTGGGCTAAGGGGATGTTTAATTGCAGTATGAATATTTGGGCTTGGGCTGTAGCCTGGGATCTGGGACCCTCCGCCGCTCGCAGGGTCTCAGACCCCAGACTCCAGAGCAAGCCTGAATGTCTACACTGCAATTAAGCAGTCCCTTTGCCTTAGCCCGGTGATCCTGAGTCAGCAGGCAGTTTGGGATTGTGGCATAAGCACATTCCCTGGATGTTTCTGCTAAAATGTTTTAACAGGGAAGCAGTGAACATTTGGATTGTTGTCATAGGTTTCAGGGTTAACACATTGCACTGAATGGGATAGTTCACACCTCTCAGAAAAATTGTTTCAGGTTTTCTGCGTAACCCCCAAAACAACTGTACATAGGCTACACTTGATTAATCTTTTAAGGATTTTTCGTTGCAACACTGAGGGTATAATAATATATAGGAAATACGTAATTTAACAAGTACTTGGATTTTAGAGCATAGGGAACCAGGGGGGTTGATTTTATGGCTAATTCTGCAACTGTGGCACTGCAGAGGACACAGGCCAGCATGCTGGATTAAGAAAGTCACACAATGTCTCAACCGCCTGGTTGCTTCTCTTCATCGGCTTGTGAGAAAGTTTTGTTACCAAGCAGCTTGAGAGAGCCTCTTTGCGTGTAGCCCAATAGATATAAATGTCTCTCAGCATCTCTATCTGATGTTTCTGTAAATATTAAAATCAACAAGGTTTATATAAACCAGGTATAATTCACATTGGACAAGTCCATTTGCAGTCTGCTGCCACTTGTAATGGACTTTGTGCTCTGGATCGGGAACTGATTATATCTGACCCAGATTGTCCAGGACAATTGTGAGAGAACTTAATAAATAAGGTCAGTGGTTGTCAAACTGTGGTCCGTGGATCACCAATGGTCTGAGAGCTCCATTCAGGTGGCCCGCAGATAATTCTGTCTAAGGTGTGCGCCTGGGCAGCCGCACATGAAACAATAAAGGGCCACCCACCTAATTAGTGGAGCCTGGACCCTGGAGAAGATGCACATGTGATATGGAGGCCTTGGAAGGATGGCGGTAGGTGAGATGGGGAAGTGGGATGAGAAGGGGGAAGATTTGGGAGCTGCAGGGCTGTGGTGGCCAGAGAAAGAGGCGACTTTCCTCAGATCCAGGGCTACGGCTGTTGGGGGGAGACAGCCCTCCTTCCCAGCCTCAGCTCTGTGGCAGAAGAGAGACCGCCTCCCCTCCTTCCCAGCCGCAGGTCAGGGGCTGCTGTGGTGTGGGAGAGAGGGCACATTAGAAAGGTAAGACTACTGATATTAAAATACGAGTAGCGTGCTTTTATTTGTAGAACAAAAAAAGTTAAGAAGTTTTTTTTATATAGCGCTTTTATCCAAAGCGCTTTACAATAGTTAGCTAATGGTACAAACAACATTTGGAAAGATCGTTAAGTGGTCAGCAATTTTCAAGTGGACCGTGAGAAAGTTTGAGAACCACTGAATTAGGTGTTAAGCCTAGTTCAAAGGCTGCTTGGCCACTCTTTGCTAGTTATTAATTGGTCAGAGCTTGTTAATGGAACAAGCTAGAAGTTTCAAAGGATTTGCAAATAAAAGAGGTAAAATTGTACCTTTTTAATAACATAAGTCTAACAGATCTGGGGAAATAAATTATTCACTGTAAATGATCTTTGTTTCTTTCCCCTTTGGTCAGGGGCGGCTCTACCTTTTTGGCCGCCCCAAGCAGTCATGCGCGGGAGGCGCCCCGGAGCCGCGGGAGCAGCGGACCTCCCGCGGGCCTGACTGTGGAGGGGGCGCTGGTCGCACGGCTCGGCTGGACCTCCCACAGGTTCGCAGGTCCGGCGGCTCCGCAGTCACGCCTGCGGGAGGTCCAGCCGAGCCGCGGGACAAGCGCCCCCTCTGCAGTCATGCCTGCGGCAGGTCTGGTCATCCCGGGGCTCCGGTGGACCTCCCGCAGGCATGACTGCGGCAGGTCCGCCGGCCCAGCCTGCCGCCCCCCCCGGGAAAGGGCCGCCCCAGGCACGTGCTTGCCGCGCTGGGGTCTGGAGCCGGCCCTGCCTTTGGTTCAGGAAGAGGCTGCAAACAGAAGGCGATTTTCTAGAATTTATTCAAAAAATATTTGACACCTAATTTCTGTGAATAATTCTTGGTCTATGGCTAATTTGTAAATTACACCTTGCAAGTATAGAAAATATATAATTTCAGTGGTTTTGGTTGGCTCACGTGTCACAAGATATTCTGTTCTCTGATTAGATGGGTGTAACTCTCAGTGAACTGCTTCTTATTCAAAAACCTGGGCTAATTCTCTGTGGTGATTCTCAGCTATATTTTTCACATAATAGTAAACACAGTATCTGGGGCAAGGCAGAGTAAATAGTAATTCAGCTTTGTTTTTTGAGGGACCTCTCTTATTTTCATTCCTCTGTGGGTTTCTCTTGGCGTGAAGGAAGCTGGGTGAGCAGCACCCTGTGAAACAACTTTAATTGCTTTCATAGCATTCACCCATTGCTGACTAACAAAAATACCGAGGGGCCAGATCCTCAATTTGGGTGAATTGTCATCACAGAACAATTGAAGTTAATAGAATTATAACAACTTGTGACAGCTGAGAATCTGGCCCCAAATATGTTTTTGTTCTAGTAGCAGTCGCTTTTTAGTGTTTTTAAATCACAAGACCTGCTAAGTACCATTGACAGTAGAACATGTGCAAGGGCTGCCCTCCGTGTAAATCACTGTCAGAGTGTAAGGTAGCTTTGGAGTCTAGGGATCTGGCAGTACCCACATCTTCATATGCCTGGATGATAGAAAAGTTCAGGATGGAACGGAAAGTCTTGATCCAGCAAATCCCTTAAGCACATTAAGTCTTTGTCCTGAGTGGGACAATTCATGCACTTAAAGTTAAGCACAGGGTTAAGTGCTTTGTTGGATCAGTGCCTGAGGGTATGTCTACATTTCAATAAAACACCTGTGTCTGGCCCATGTCAGCTGACTCCAGGTTGTGGGGCTTGGGCTACAGGGCTATATAAAATTGCATTGTAGTTGTGTGATCTTGGGCTGGAGCCTGGGCTCTGGGACCCTTCCCTCTTGTGGTGTCCCGCAGCTTGGGCTGTAGCCCAAGCCCACATGACTACACTGCTTTTTGTAGCCCTGCAGCTCCAGCCCTGCAAGCCCAAGTCAGCTGATACCGGCCAGCCATGGGTGTTTTATTGCAATGTAGACATACCCTTTCTGCCCACATTTTTATAAGCAATAAGGCAAGAGGGTGTCATAATATCCATCCTGTAGGTCAACATGTGGAAATACCTTCCCCATCCTGTGGAACACCACTGTTAATCAAGGATACCAAAGGTTCTGCATTATTTACAAGCACAGAAGGAAGAATTGCCTTGAATGTGGAAGTTATTCTTAGCTGCAATCAGTAATACACATATAGGGTCCTGCTTCATACTAGATTGCTTACTGCTGTATGCATATAATATTTTTTTTAAAACTTCTGTCAATATTGTTGGAAAGATGTACGTTTTTTTTTCTCTTCCTAGAGATCATCTGGGAATACTCAGTAATAAGTAATATTAAGATATTCTGAATTCAGGCAGTATCCAGCAGCACTGTGTGTAACATATGTAGCTATGACTTGCAAATTAAATTTATTGCTGTAATTACTGTAATTCATTTTTTAAGTTAAGTAGTGATATGTGTAGCTGCTTACATCTAGGCATCCTTCATTCTTCTAATCCTCCCCCTTAAATATCAATATTCTTTGTGGGCTTTGTTAAAGAAAGTCTGTATGATGTATATGCAACATAGTTTTTAAAAAGTGTCTAGCTATTCTAATGAATACCAGAGTAGATGAGACAGCATAAAACAAAAGCCTCTCCGGGAAGTCTACTGGGATTATTGCTCTTCCTTTTGAAATCCAGACCTTTAGAGAACATAAATGCTGTAGAAATTTTGTCTATAATCCAAAATAAAAATACATTTCTAAGAGGAATGTCACCTTCTAAAGGGAGTCACTGTAGACCTTGCTCTGTAAATGTGCATTTCTTTTTCCAATGACACATTTAAATCCATGGGGCTAGGTTCTCAGCTGGTGTAATTGGAAGTAGTGGACATTTATCTTGTTTTTATACTTCAATAAAATTTCTGGAGTATATTTTGTTGAATGAAAGTAGCCCATAGCAGAGTGTAGAGTCCCGAAGTAATGTAACTGAAATCGATCAGTCCCCAAATTAAAGGAAAACTAAACAGCAAAATGAGGATCCAGCCCACTGCCTCTATAAAAAAAAACTTTCTCTTCAACTGGTGTAAGTCCATTTAACTCCAGGAATGGAGCTAAACTAATATACATCAACTGAGGATCTGACTCTTAATCTGTGGAAATGACACCTGCTGTATTGGTTAGCCATTTGTAAATAGCAAACTAAGACTCGCCAAGAATGACTGGGATTACTTTTGGAGAGGGGAAGAACTTGTGAATTGCAAAAGCATGGTCTGGTTTCTGCAGCTTTGAGGGGGGGAGAGGGGGTGTCTGTGGGGTAGGGCAAGGCTGCAGGGAGAGATGAAGCAGCCTGTAAGCTTCTCTCCATGGCATCCTTCCCCCCTTGACCTTTGGAGATTTCTCCGTATACGCTAGTGCTTATACTGTCAGCATGAACCAACGTCCTGCCTTCAAACCCATTGTGGAGGATGTGGGTGGAGAGGAAGAATAGGAAACAGGTCAGCCTCGTAAGAAAGCTGATGTGTTATGAGATAATACTTTAGACACTCCCTGTACAAGACTCCCTCAGTAGCTCTTGTTCCTCACGCTTATTTCCACAGGAGAGCTGGATCTTTTAATGAGCCGCTGTGCCTAGCATCCAAGCAGTGCTGCTGCCTGCCAATCAGTTTCGTTCATCATACTAAAACCTAGACTGCTGCAAACCCCATCTCACAACTGCATCTGAAATAAAAAATATGAAGAAGCCCTTTGTGTTTTCATGCTGTGCAGAGTTGCTTAGAATGTGACTTTGACAGAGGCAGCTTTTGGCTCAGGAATCAGCAGCAGTATATAAGAGCAGAGGCGGCGAGGTCTATGGGCCCGTGGTGCCTAGGCACCAGGAATATTCCTGGCCTGGGGCCTGGCTCCAGCAATGTTTGAGGCCGGGTCTCTCCCTCAGCCCCCACCTTCCGCCCCTGGGTGCTCCCACTTGCGTGTCCCCCTTTCCCCCACACTCCGTCCCACCCCCAAACTCCCACCCACAGTCTACACTCAAACTCCCAGCCAGAGCCTGCACCCCCACCCCAGCCCAGAGCCTGCACCCTCACCTGCTCCTGCACCCCAATCCCCTGCCCCAGCCCAGGGCCTGCACCCCAGACATCCTCCTCCCACCCAAACACCCTCCCAGAGCCTTAGGCAGGTGGGGTGGAGTTTGGGGGGAGCGGGCTCTGGACACCACCAAAATTTCTACAAACCTGCAGCCCCTGTGTAAAAGGGGATTTGTTACAAGTTAAAACTTATATGGCCAGTTGCTGTCTCTCTCCCCCGCCACCCCTCCGCTCTCTTCAGCTCTAATGTCATGCTCCTTTTATTACTGTTCCTAAGGATTGCCACATGGCCCTTCGGGTACCAAAAACTGTGTTGCATCAAAGAGACAAATCCCCAGCTTTTGGTACTTTCAAAACTGTGTTTATTACAACAACAATGAATACGTGGCTGCTTCTGTATGCAGTTCTTGGAAACAGAAGTACATTAAGTGACAATGTTTTCACTAGCAGAGGCCCTGGGGACTGTCAGACAAAGCGAAAGCCTACAAGAGTATAGAAAACCAGGCGTTCCATTCAGTTAGTCATAGTTTCATTGTGGTTTAGTTTTTAAAATGGTGTATGCTGTTTGGTATATACTCATGCTATCGTTTGTGATTTTATATCATCATTTTTGTTTAAAGAATGTTTGAAAATTTAGTAATTTAAGCTGGTAACATCAAAGGGAGTTAGGCACCCACTGGAGGTAAACGGGAGTCGGGAACTCAACCCCCTTTGGTAAAGTCATAGTCTTAATATCCATCAGTAACTCAGGAAATCAGTCTGTAAATAGCTTAGGGGTAGACAGAAGGCAAATTATTGTTTTCTCCCGATAGCCTAGAATGCAAGCACACACTTCAGTAATAGTGCACCTACAGTGGAAGCAGAGCTTGCCTAAATATGATAGGATAATAGTCCAAGTTTTGGAGGGGAAAACAAGAAGGAAGATGAGGACACTCCAGTATTAGATCAGAATGTTCTGACGGCTTTGCAAAGTGCATACTGAAATATAGCGTCCTTCCTTTGCTCTGTGGCTTCCATGGTGTTTTGGCTTTTGGAGGAAAGTTATAGCTTGCTAAAAATGGCTGTTACTTGTGCTTGGTTTTACTGTATTGATGCCTTTACTTGAGGTATATGATCTGTAACAATGATTCTTAACCTTTCCTGTCCTGTAAACTCATTTTCCAACAGCAAAAAGGTTTCAGGATCCTCCCTTCTCCTGTCTAGCCATGATACCCCTTCCCCCCCCCCCCAGTCTCTCCTCTTGGTGAGAAGAAGTAATCAAATCATGGCAGGGAGCCCAGGGTCCTTATGGCCTCTTCTGACCTCTCCCCAGAGTCCCTGGGCAGATCCAGATGATTTGCCTCCTGTTGGAAGGCTGAAGGAAGGCTGGGCAGATTTATACTACTATGTATGTATATGAGGGCTTGCTGAAAATTTGCCATCAAAACTGTTTTTAATGGCTACATGGGATTTTGACTTTTAATTAAAAAAAAGAAGAGAAAAGGAAAATCCCGTGTAGCCATTAAAAACAGTTTTGATGGCAAATTTTCAGTGACCCTTACGCATAACCACATTTATAATAATTTTTAACTCTAAAGCATTACTGAGATTCTGTAAACTGCTCTTTTTGGCAGTCTGACATGAGAACTTGAGATGGATTGGTGTATGTAAACAGAAAAACCCTAGAGTGGAGAAGGTCAAGTCCTGTCTGTGGGATTCCATGGAAGGAATCGAATTCAGAGTTTGGCTTACAGCATATTGAATGGAACGTGGAGATAAGAAAGTGTGAGACTACCCCGGTGAGATTTTTAACTCTGAACATCCGAGCAGGCGGGTTGTCAAGTGGTTAGATTAGGGAAAGAAGAGTCAGAAGTTCTAGCTATTGACTTCAGACATATTCCTTAACTCCAGATATTGCAAGTTTGCCAGTTTGTAAAATGAACGAAAGGCCCAAAATGTTGTTCTCCACCTGTGAATCATAATTGAATCTCTCTGTTTCCAAAGTGCTCCTCCAGGCACTTCGTAGGTCACAGGTGTTGAACATGTGACCGACTTCGGGCCAGATCTGGCTCACATTATATAGTTATATGGTCTTCATGACATACTCAGATTGAACAGAATCTCAGTATTCATTTAAAAATGAAAGTGAAGTTTCTAGCCCTGCTGTTTGCAGAGACAACCTTTGAGTGAGAATTGGTGTCATGATGTATGCCTGATTCTACAGGCAGCCTGAAACAATGAACCCTCCCATCCCATATTAATCTAATTGAGGTGTTGACTCTAAAGCTCAAGTGATTATAATTTGATGTCCACCTTAACTATTCCCTCGCTGATTAGCATATAGGCTGGAATGGGAATGAGGCGCTGAAGGGGCAGGAACTTGGGAGTTGTTGCGAGAGGAAAAGCAGAGAGATGCAAAGACAGTGAGAGAAACAATGAAAGGAGGATGAGGAAGGAATAAAAAAGTAAGAGAAACAAAGATTGGAAGCAGTGGTAGAGATCTGTCTGAATGTGACAATAAAATACTGAACAAATAAAAGTTTAGTTACTTAGATGAAGGTCATGTTCTCCCTTTGATCTGTATGCAACTTCTCCCTTCCTCCCACTAACATCTGAGGGAGAGCTGCTGTGAATTTAGGGGAGTAATGAAGTCCTGAATTTATATCCCAGCCTACTGACCATAATTAAACATAGAATCCAGCCCTCACCTCCAAGTGCATTTGAAACCTCTGATCTAGCCACTAATCTCCCCAAAGTCAATCAAATGTGATGTAGTCATCACTTTATTTTGCATTCCAGGCAATGTGGGGAAATTGCTTTAGGTATTGACCATTTGTCTGATTTGAAATTACCGTATATACTCGTTCATAAGCTGATTTTTTTTTTTTAATAAAAAAGGGAAGCACCAGAGAAGGAGGTCGGCTTATGAACGGGTATAGAGAGGGAGAGGTGGGACACAGTCCCTCCCCCCAACAGAGGTGGCAAGGAGAGGCAGCACAGCCAGCAGAGACAGAAGGGAAGAGGTGGGGCCAGAGTCTCTCCTCTTCTCGCCACGCTGCTCTCCCCCCAGCCTCCAAAGCCGCTGCAGCTCCGGGGCTGGCAGGATGCAGCCGTGCCGCTCGGTCCCGCCCCCCAGAGCAGGTTGTGGCCACGCCACCGGAGCACACTGTGGCCATGCCGCCCGGCCCAGCCCACTGGAACATGCTGCGGCCACGCCATCCTGTCTGACATCCTCCCCTGACCCTCCCCAGATAAGGTGGGAAGGGACAGGATGGGGAGAGTGGGGGGGTCCCGGGCTAGGGGTGGGATCATGTGGGGGGTCATCACAGGGGTTACTCCCCTGACTCCCAGCTTCTCCCCCCCCCAAAAAAAAATTTCCCCACCAGTTGCTGTCCCGGCCTGTCAGGTTAAGCAGCTGGCGTGCCCGGACACTTTGTTTACTTAGGTTTACCTCCGTGTCTGCGGACGCTCGAGGTAAACAGACCATCTCGGCCCGTCAGCGGCTTATCCTGATGGCCCAGGAGCCAAAGTTTGCTGAATTATAGGGTCGACTTATGAGCGGGTTATAAAAATTTTCCATTTTTACTTATCCATCTTGGGGCGAGGGGTTGGCTTATAAACGAACCGGCTTATGATTGAGAATATATGGTACTTTTTACATACATACAGCATCATAATATTTCTTTAAGACTCACGCCAACCGTTGACTCCAATGCAAAGAATATTTCGATTAAGTTTAGCATTTTGGATAGGAAGTGATAATTATCTGGTGTTGACAAAGCATTCAATTTTCTAGGTCTGAAGTTTACAAACAAACCCCACATCATTGTGAGGCACATTAGCAATTGAAATACCCTCCTAAATCACTGTCTCTGTAATGGTATGTCTCTGCAATCAATCTTCCTTTTCTCTAAAAATAAATTTAGGGAGAATTTGCATAATTGGCCGTGTTTGATAAAAGTCTGATGTATAATGTTGTCTTTTAAACACACTGCTACCTGGAATCATGATGAAATGTCAACATGTGGAATGTAAATATAAAACAAACATTCAGTAAAGGATGCAGCTGACAAGAGGTGAGAAATGGCATCTAGTTTTAAGGAGAGTTACAGTTTGATCTAAATTATCTTTGTCATGCCAACATAAACCAAGGAAATTCTGAATATTATACAGTAGCTGAGTGTGTGTACCTGGTTCTACTGAACCGCATTGTACTGTTATGCCTGACAGGTGCCTGACAATAACTTGGTTTTATGTTTTGCAGTTGTCGGCAGATTAATGCTCTCTCGTTCTTTAAAATGAAAGAAAAATTTGCAGCCATTTCTTCCTTGTCTCACGAGACAATAGACATAATCTCAATGTTATTATGACATATGTGATTTTATCCTGTTAATAACTCAATTAATCTTGTACCTGTAATCTTATTCTGACAGATCAAGAATGAGCAGCTGGAGAGCTCTGCTGCTAATACATTATCCTTTTTCATGTATGTGACCTCAATGGGAACTGGATCAGGTCCATACAGAGCACTTAGCAAGAGAGAAGATCCTCTGTCACTAATTTGATAGGTGGGAAAACGGCTAGTGGTGCACTGATTAGCTCAGTGGGTCTAAAAGGGTAAAGGGCTATTTAATTCCACCCATTCCATTACTCCAGGAGCCAAAATATGATGGAAAAACCAACCATGCTCTTTGTTTTTGCCCTTGAAGCATGTGTAATTTGCACAGTTTTATTTTTTCAGAGTGTGCAGGGTTCATAGCACATGGTATAGCGGTTAAAGCAAGGGACTGGAAGTCAGGATTCCTGGGTTCTGTTTCCCACAATTAATTGTGCACTCAAACTTGGAAGGTGATCACTTGGAAGGAGAGAGATCACGTGATCATTAGCTGTTAGGTTCACTCCCTCTGGGGCACCTGGCATTGGCCACTGTCAGTAGACAGGATGCTGGGCTAGATGGACCTTTGGTCTGACCCAGTACAGCTGTTCTTACGTAAGGTGGGTCGCAACCTTTTTAAATGTGCGGACCAATGTATTCTATTTTAACGAGAGAATGGTGTTCATATACTACATTATCTATACCCCTTTAAGCACCGTATTTCCCTACCGCTGTTACTGCTACTAAGAGCCTGCAACTGACCCCTTTGTTGGAAAACATCCTGCACTTGATTTCAGCAACCTACTTTGTAACCTTGGTTCGTAAAGGTAAATTGCCATATTGTCAACTGTTAACACGACACTCACAGATGAAGAGCTCCAGCTGAGTTGACAATTTACTAAGCTTTGTGCACCACAGGCAATTACATTTTCCTCACACATCCCCAAAACCCCTGGTCTGAAATGCATTGCTTTATTATTACAGCAGTAGTTTGATAAGATCTTTGGTCCATTTAATGTGATTAGGTAGCAGGAGTCAATCCAGAATGGGCGTGGCCAGTTGAACATGAGTCCCTTTCCCCTCTAAACCTCTTGGATCCTCTTTCCTAGTACTTCAAGATTTAAGATGGAGAAGGCCTGAGCATTTGCCACTTCCATTGATTTCACTTCTGAAAACTAGGTTCTTATAGTAGAGTCTTTTGTAGAATCTGGAGTCCACTCAGTCAGTGCTTAAAACATTTTTTAAAAGCAATAGAAAATGGGAATCTAATTTTAGGGTCTGGTGCATGAAACATCAGGGATTTAATATTTAAGGTGTTAAAAATTTCACTATACACCCATGCACTGTTGAATGGTTTTTACAGGCTGTGACATTGATATGCTAATTATACCTCCAGTCCACCACATTTATATAAAAGATGGGACAATACGTTTTGCTCTGTTTTTAAATGTAAACCTCATTGACCATTGCATTTTGCCAGCCTGAAAGTAGGACAAACTCCTCTGTGTTACCATCAGCACCTAGCAATATCTCAACTGCAGTGAGATAAATGAGAAAACAGGTCACTTTTTTACTCTTCTGTGATGATACAAACAGCTTAAATTTCGTAGTCTGCTGACAGCTGTGTCATAACAAAAAGCTATGCACTGTCTCACCCTGGGGCTGTATGATACACCGCACCCTTACTCCCACACACAGAAAAGATGGGGCAGTTCTATCAGCTTGTGATCTGGAAATGATCTGCTCTGACCCCCTAAAAGTGTCTTTCATAATCCTTTGGACATGCTACTTTGGTGCTTGCCTCTCCCATAACTGAGACTCTGAAAATAGGTATAGAGGAGTCTTGTGCACTTAGTGGCCACTGACTTACGACCCTGATTTTCCAGGTGCTAAGAGAAGGTAAATGTGACGGGTTGGATCACAGAAACCCCCTTGGGGCTGCCAACCAATGTGCCATGACTACTACTGCCCCTGCTTTCCCTGCCAGCCTGGGACTCCAGCACCCTGTCTTGTTGAGCCAGACACGCCAGTCTGCTCCAGCACAGACCCTGGGTCTGAACCACATGCCCCAAAGCTGCAGACTTAACTGAGAGAAACTTACGTAAGTGCTCCTGTCTTTAACACTCAGATGCCCAGCTCCCAATGAGGCCTAAACCCCAAATAAATCCATTTTACCCTGTATAAAGCTTATACAGAGAGAGAGCGAGATATGCACAGCTGTTTATTATTATTATTAATTATGTCTGTTGTGCTATATGCTCTGTAGGTTCCTGAAGTCCCTTTGGGGAGAGGGATTGGGGGGTAGAGTAACTTCCAGTCCCATGATCCTCTCCTAACCCACAACGCGTGGGCCCTAAGAGCATGACCAATGTAATTCAAGCAATGATACATAACATCCTTAGCTGTCAGTGATTTACAAGGGAAGTTCAAATAAGGTTCCCAATGCCATGGCAATGTTAAAATTAAAACAAAAATAGAACTGCTACACATGATATCTTCAGTGTGATGATCTTACATTGCAGAAGAAACGTAAGACACCTAATTTCCATTTCTCTATAGATATGTTAGGAAATCCGTGAATGCTTCTGAATGGCATTTACACTGAGGACAGGGAGTTAATGAGCAATAAAACAAGATTGTGTGGTGGAATGAAGAAATTATCATACAGTATTATACAGAGCCATACTTTGTTTCATTTTTTGTTTTTGAACCATGACAGCATCATTAAAGAAAAACTTAATTCATCCTCTCTTTCTAGCTGAACGAAATAGTCGTGCCTGTTTTGTATTCTAATTCCAATTCTTTATTTATTTTTAAATCATCGGATACTTTTTTCCAAGTGCACAACGCATCTAAGAATCGAGGTTGATGGGATTCCCTTCCTAATGCAACACATTGTAAGAAGTAACTTAATCTGCTTCTGCATTGCATACAATATGTTGCAAAATGTTATAGTCATCCTATCATAGTAAATGATGACATTTCCCATCATTAGTATGTATATTAACCTGACTGTACACATAAGGGGGCTAGGAAAGCTTATTTGGAATGAGGAGATGGACAAAGCCTTCTAGCATGGGCAGAAGCTGCTATCCTACATTTGCACTATGGACCAGATTTTATACCTGAAGAGTATCTTACACGATCTCACTGGAAATGCTTGTGGAGTAAATTACTAGTCAGTGGGAGTGAGGTTATCACAATCTGGCCCTATATATTTATAGGTCACTGAGGGGATTGGATTATTTTCTGATTCGTCTTCTTGGCTAAGGATCTTTTAACCTTCTGTGTGACCTGTACACCAAAACAAAAGTTCCAAGGACATGAGCTAACAGAGGCAGCCAGATATTAATTTTAGAACACTACATGTGAAATCCTGCCTCTCTTGAAGTCAATGGTAAAACTCCCACTCAATGGAGCTGGGGGTTTGCACTAATTTCCCCCCCTCCCTCCCAGTTGCAACAGCAGACTAGACCAGTGACCTCATCTGGGCTAACAGGAGTGGTATATGCAAATCCATCTTCTGGGAGACTGTGGGAATGAGTGTCTCATATTACTTAATAGTAACCCCTCTGACTGATTGGCCCTGTTAGTGCCAATCTCTAATGTGAATCCAGCTAGTCCTCCAGGGCCAATACCCAATGGGTTCATTGGAAGGGTGCATGGAAATATGTAAATAAGGAAAAAATAGTGGTGTTGGCATGGATACAGATACAGACATGTAGGACTTTATAATTCAAAACCTCCCATCTGTTGTCTATGGATTCCTGTTCTGGCTACCTCTTGATGAGTCCATTCTTTCTGTCCTGGCTACATTACTGTTTCATTACACAATTTGATACACTGTGGGAAGCTGTCTTCTTCCGCAGTGGGTCACACACAATGTTCTTCTAAACCCATGTTTAAAATGAGTGTGATGGATTACATGATTTTATCCCTGAACTGTATTTTCTTCATCATCCTTGAGGATGTACATGTGCAGACAAGGAAGCTGCAGAGGGAATCTACATCTTAGTGAAAACAAATGCTCATAAAGAAAATACTGATGGTGAAAGTCCTGTTTGGTTTTTTACTGGTCTCCTCTCTTCTTTGTTTACAGCATAAAAGCACAAATCCAGTCACTGTTTGTGCCTGGGAAGCCTGAACTGCAAGTTAAGACACATCTGTTGTAAATAAGAAAGGAAAATGTTTAGAACACGGCTGTCTAATAACAGGAGAAGTGTCCCAGAGGAACCTAAGATTTTTGTTTTGTGCCCTTCGCATACTCTTGCTATTGCAAAAAAAGTTACTCATATAGGAGCAGATCCTCAGCTGCTGTAAATGGGCATAGCTCATTTGACTGCATTGGAGCTATGCTGATTTCCACCAGCTGAGGTTCTGGTCCTTATTTTCCTTTCTACAAGGAGTCTTGAGTACGTAAAGTGATCTGGTTCTGATAACAGTTGTGTCTGAATCTAGCAAGTAGCTAGAAGAAATATTTTACCATAAGCCTGGCTTATATCTCGAAAAATGACTTGTTGAACCATATTATTGGTTGGAGGCCAAAGCTTCTGTCCTTGCCTCAGGGCAGGATTACCGTTTGTTGAATGATGTTTCTTGAAGCTTGTTTAGGCAGCTCCAAAAGCCTTTTTCTGTTATTTCCTGACTCACTCCATGGGTTACTCTGCTTATAATGGTATCTTGACACATTAAAAGTGGGAGGTTTTTGGTTATGTTTTGTCCCCCTCCCCCTTTTCTTCTGTGTGCCGCACTCTGGAGGTTCCATGATTTGATTTGCCTCTTGTCGAATTTTCAGATACCACAGTGATGAGTGTGGCATAAAAGTGAGAAGGGAATTGTCATATCCTGCAAAAGCAATAAATGAAGGGAGGGATTTCTCAGGGACATGGCCCTACACACTTGTATTCCTTACTCTTTGTGTGCACATGCGTGCACGTAAGGGGTGTGTGTGTGTGTGTGTGTTTATTACACCATTAATACTAGTCCTGGTCCTACAGTTAGATGAGCCTGAACACTTACTCGCATATAGCCCCATTTGAGCAACTGATTTCAGAGTCTTTTTATTTTGAACTGGAAGTCTGAAAAAAGGTGTATTGTAAAATCTAAAGAAGGAAAGGTCTGATCTGAGCACAAGAAACCTGAAGAAGAAAAACCTGGTTAGGTGGTTAGGATTTGTGAGCTATCAGGTCAAGTCCCTGTTCTGTCAGTGTGATGTAGAGCAAGGTTCTAGAGCAAAGGCCTGAGCCTTAGTCAATCTGGGACCCAGGGTTCAAGCCCTATTGCTTTGCAGTATAGACGCAGCCCACCTGGACTAGTGTTCTGGGAGGCCACCAAAAGTATTTCACAATCCCACAGGCTAACTACCTCTGACCAGTCAAATATGATAGATAGTCAAGTTTTCCCATAGTGCACCAAGTACAAAGGGCTAAAGTGGCTACTTTTTGCGAGGGCGCTAGGAAGTCTGGGGTATGCGCAGTTGGACTCGGGCCCACATAATGCAGTGTCGATGCTGGAGTCCCAAGTTGGGAACTAGAGATCAACAATTCCTAACCTGAGGTTATACATGAGTGTAGATGCTCAAGTCATACGTTAACAAACCCAGGATCTGCTAGCTTGAGTTCTACCAACTCTGGGCTTACATTGCAGAGTAGACATGCCCTTAGTTTCCCTATGCTTTAGTTCCCCATCTGTAAAATGGGGATAATGGAACCTGGTAAGACATGTAACATTTCTGTCTCATTTTTTCCTGCTTGTAAATTTGGGGTTATAATGTTTAATTTCCTGCCTGAGAGTGATGTTGTGAAGATTATTATTTATGAGCTGCTCTGGAGATGAAAAGCACTAGACAAAGCCTCAGTCCTGCAAATAGGGGCAGTCTTTCACCTCCACAGGAAGTGCCAATTCAGTGAGGGTACTGTGTGGGTGAAGGGATCCATGTGGGTTGGTCAGTTTGCAGGATTGGGGCCCAAGTTCTTAGTAGAATATTGTTGAAGAACAAGATTTTATTTCCCGTTTGATACTCTGAGGAGATGGATAAAGAAAGAAAATACCATACGGACCAGATCCTCAGCCAGGGTTCTGCCAGTTCACACCAGCTGAGGATATGGCCCTGTCTTTGAGGTATCCTCCTCCGTTTTTTAAAAACGAACTAGCTGTTTACATTTTTCTAATAGGTGAAAGAACAGCAAGTCAGAAAGGTATCTTAATGCCATTATGCATAATAGCTGAGGCTGAGTCCATAACAACAGCTTTGCTTCTGCTATCGCAGAGCAGAGCCAAGAAGACAAGACCGATCTCAAGATAAAATTGTCTGACATTTATAATCAACTCTTAACATGTTTAGACATATTCCTTATTTCACAAGATAAATCGGTGCTTTATGTAATGTAGGAATTTACTATTTTGAGATTATTAGTTTTAGGCAAATTGACTCTAGATTTATTTATCCCCTGCTATTAAAAAAAAAAATCCCTGTTGCAATGAATCTACCAGCTTCTGTATTTTGCACAAGGCAATACCCTAAACATGTACATTGCTAATCAGGACAGCAAGAGATTGGGGACCTTTCAGTGTCTTCTCTGTGTGGCTATAGGGATTAAAGAGAAGGGTCTTAGAAAGAAACTTATTCCCAATTGTTTTGCTTTGCCTGATGAACCTCAGTAGATAATATATTATACACCCTCTTGAGTAATTACAGATTGAAACCAAGATACCTCGACAGGCCTATAAATAAGAGACAGACAAGAAAGGAACAACCTTCTTAATGACCTCTATTCAGTGTAAAAGCACTATCAGATCAATGTATGTCTAAAGTTGGTATAGGAATACAGCTGCATTGATTCTGAATTATAACTAAACTCTAAATATTTAGCCTAATTTGGGTGTTGACTATTTTTTGCCATTTCATTAGCAAATTGTTTTCTAAGGATATGTGTTTTCTGAACAGTTGATGGACCTTAAACACAGCGCAATCTTTTTTTCTTCTCTTTTTTTAATCTGTAAAAAAAAGCATAAATAGCTGAACACTGGGACTTAAAGGCAGGAATGATGACTTAAAGTTATATTAATTGTGGATGATCTGTGTGAATCACAAAATGCTCGACATCTTCCTGTTTAGAATCTGCTACACCCAAATTTTTTTTTATGCTTCTCTCTGCTTTCAGTAGATTTTGGTAGATAACAGGTGTATCAGTCCTGGTCAGAGTTTGATGTTGAAAGGGTTAAAATTATCTCCTTAAGCAGGGGTTGGGACCAGAGAACTCAGTGGGACTCAATTATAGGGTGATCTACCTAGAATGGGGGTGGGGGATAAAGAGGGTTATGTGTTTTGGAAGCTGCTGTTCTCGTTAAGGAGTCATCCTGCTGCAAGCACGGGTTTGTCATCAAGACTAGGAAAGCCAAGCAGACTCTGAGCCAGATCCTATGTTACACCCCTGCCCTTTTGTGCCGCATTTTGGTTATAGCTTTCTAAAGGGGAATTCCTAGCTAGCATAAAATTGGTGAAGCTGGATGCTGCACCACTGGGCTCTAGAGGGCATGGCGGAGTTCTCCCCTGCTGAACCTCCACTGATGTAAAGGCCTTTAAACACCATATATCAGTAGCATAAATTAGATCAGCCCTTAGGCTGCTGTAGCTCACCTCAGGCTGGACCACTCTCTCCTATACCAAGCTGAGCTGTGATGCCAAAGCGAATTAAATCTTGTGGCTGTAAAGCCTTAACAAGAAATGTAAGTCTTATGTAGCCAGAGGCAAGGATTCTTCAATCCTTTTAAACACTGGCTGAAGAAAACCACCTTCCTCTTCCCCCCACCTCACCCAGGTTGTGTTGGAATGCAGGCTGTGCAAAGCAATTGACTTTGTATTTGACCTTGGCCCTTGGCATCTGTGGGAACTGCTCCTGAATGTGCTGTGAAAAATCCACTTAACCGGCATTGACCTCCTTTTAGTCAATGACCTACCAACCTGTTCTTCTAAAACAGCCTATCCAGGGAAGGGGTCACTTGGAAAATGCCCTTTCGCCACTAGCTTGTTAGCTGAATGGAGGTAGCAGTTTGTTCTGTGAGGCTGTGGTTGCTATGTTACTCATAGAGCTGTGGGAAAAGGAGATCTTATAAATATGGACGCCTTCACCAACAACCAAAATGCCACTTTCCCTGATTAAGATTCATATGTTGTTTTGACACAAACCAAACTGGCACGGCTAAATGCATTCCTGCTGTAGGTAGGTGCCAAGCTATGAAATGAGTGCCTTGGGGCCTGCTTGCACCCAGGCTGTTCATGACCTCAAGTTTCAAAGTGGATCATGGGAAATGATATAGAGTGCTGCTCAGCTCTTCTTTCCACAGAATGGTGCCCAGCTCCTGTCCTGCAGCATTGCATGTGTGGCAGCTACTCTTCATGAAATGAGCTATTATTTAGGCTTGAATTCGATCCTGGTCAGGATCTCACACAGCAGACTCCATGGCCAAAGCATTTCAATGCATGAACATAGCATGGTTTCCTCATCTCCTCCCTCACCATTGAGGTATCAATCTTACCCCCTGTTTTCTCTGAAAGAGAATTGGACGTTGAAATGACTGGAACAAGCCAGAACCACAAAATATGGATCCAAATCTGAGCTTTAACAACATTTGGGCACATTCAGATTTGGTGTTTTGGTTTGATCCCATAGGCTCTATCTGCAAAGTTTTGATCCAGATCTGCTCTGGTGTTCCAGTTCAGGACACTTTCACTGGGAGACATGGAAAACAGGGTTTTGCTCATTGCCATGTGGCTTAGTAAGACACAGTCTGGATTCTTCAGAAGTTCTCCAGGTGCTCAGGACAGAGCTGTGAACTAGCGGAGTGAGTAGTTAAGAGGCTGATACACTGCGGGTAGCAATCGATCTATCAGGGATTGATTTATTGCATCTTGTCTAGACACGATAAATCGATCCCCACCGTGCTCCCCATCGACTCCGGAACTCCACCAGGGTGAGTGGTGGTAGCGGAGTCGACGGGGGAGCCGCGGCCGTCGATCCCGTGCTGTGAGGACGGGAGGTAAGTCGAAATAAGATACGTCAACTTCAGCTATGCTATTCTCATAGCTGAAGTTGCGTATCTTATATCGATCTCCCCCCAGTGTAGACCAGCCCCTAGGTTCACACAGAATTCAAAATGAACGATTGCTGCTGTGTGGATATTGTAGTGTGCTCTAATGGAGCATTACATCAGTAAGCTCAAAAGCGGTAGTACAAAGTGTTTAGCAGGAGTCACAAACTTTAAGGCTGACTGAAGTCACAGAAAAAAGATTTCTTGCCATTGTTAAACCCCTCACATTGTCACCCAAACAGATGAGGGTTCAGTTAGGGCAAATGAGTAGGGAATGCCTCTGTAGTCTGTGCAATCTGGCTCCTACCACTCAAGCACCTACCCCTCAGGGAAGACCAGCCTTGGACTATACGGCATTGCCTTAATCATCTCTGCACTGGCGTTGGCTCCTCTAGAGATGCACTGATCAAGTGGGGCTACATCACTGGCCCCAATACCTGTGACTGCACTGGATGTCTCAACAGATGACGCATCTCCTGTGACACTAGATACTTGAGCACCAATGTTCTTCCATTGGCCCGGCAGAGTGAAATGATCCGGCATACTGGCTGCACATGGATGTGGCAGGAAGCAATAGGAAAACAGGACAACAGGAAGAAATGAGCTCACGATAGATTCCAAAAAGGCTGGATTGGGGGCCTCACAGTTCATGTGATACACTCAGCAGTAATGCCAAAGCAGCAGCAGAGATAAAAGTAGGAGACCATTCATTAAACTGATAATGCTGATTATCTGACAGCTGTAAAAGGGTAATTTTTCATGTGGGTGTAGTTTTGATTAAGTAAGAGGGTCTCCCAAGATTGGGACATTTATTTTAACTAGAATAATGAGTTCCATTGTAGTTAAAATGAACATAATTGCAAGCAGTGACATTTAATGCCGACCAGCAGATCCCTCTTCAAGGGAATTCAGAAGCAGAGAGGAAAAATGTCTCTTGATATTTTCCTAGGTGCAAAGGGCACACATTTAATTTTGCTCTTGATGGCCACACCTAGTGATTACCCTGCGGAGCCTTGTCTGACAAAAACATGCCACTCATCACCACTCATTTAGGCTTTATTAAAGCATCCGATCCAGAGTCTTTCAATTCAGCTATGCAGATGCAGTGCCCTATGTATTTAATTAGAGAGCTTAAAAGCCACCAATATATTTCCCCTGTTAGTACTATAGCTATGTATATTATAGGGAAACCTGAGGGACAAGAAAGCAAAGGGGCCAGACTGCAGCTGTCCCTATATGCATGCCCAAGTTGGGAGGTCAGGTTGCAAGGGTGCAGTAAATAACATATATGACTCTCCCTTCACCTAGTACTAAAGTGCAACCTCCTGCTGGGATGCAACTTGGCAGCTATTTAACAGTGCCCTGGAACAAGAATAGTTTTAAGTGTAAAAGAAAAGAGGATGAATTTAGCTAAGGTTCTTTGTTTGCTTGCTCCCAGCCCTGGAATCCCTTCTCAATTACTGCCCAAGAAAGAGATGATTTAAATAAAAGCTTAAATTGTATAAGCTCGCATGCACCAGGCACTTCTAGAGAGTTAAAGCCTGCTACTTTGGCTAGTAGCTAGTAGTAGTTGTCATGGCATGACAAAAATGGAAATGAGTATTCTTTTTTGCCCTGGTTGCCAACAGAAATAACCACTTTGTCACAGAGAATTTCCTTGGGATTGAGGACCAGAGTGTGCTTTTTGGGCTATAAATTCCTCCCGGCCGCTCAGTAACCATAGAATCGCAGATATTGAGATGGAGAGAGACTTCTTTGATCACCCAATTCATTCTTGGCCAATGAAAAATTGTTCCCTTCAGTGTATTTACTGAGGCTTTTCTCAGTCCAGTTTTAAATGATCCAACCAATGAGTTTCCAGAGAATGCTTAATTCCTAAAGTATTATTAAGTACTAGATTTGCCTTTGCATTCCAGGCCAAGCACCAGAATTTGATCATGATATTCAATAACCAAATTCATAGATTTAAAATTACAGTCAGAAATTTCCTTGCAGCTTGAGAATCCCAATGCAGTTTCAGGATTAACTCCTTATTTTAAATGGAGGGATTGGAGTTGGTGGGTCTTGTGGCTTTTCGTTTATTGCGCCAAGCCACAAAATTATTACATGTGATCCTGGCCAGCGGCGGTTCAAGGCACCAGCGCTCCAAGTGTGTACCTGGGGCGGCAAGCTGCGGGGCGTGCCCTGCCAGTCCCTGCGAGGGCGGCAGTCAGGCAGCCTTCGGCGGCTTGCCTGTGGGAGGTCCGCCAGTTCCGCGGATTCAGTGGCAATTCGGTGGCAGGTACACTGAAGCCGCGGGACCGACGGACCTCCCACAGGCGCGCCGCCAAAGGCAGCCTGATTGCCATGCTTGGGGCGGCAAAAATGCTAGAGCCGCCCCTGACCCTGGCTGTGACTAGTTAAATTACAGGTGACGATTGGGGCTAGACTCTGTGTAGTGAATCTTGGTGTCGGTAGCAGCAGAGAACTGGTAGGCTTGAAGTGATTCGCTTGCTGGAGTTCAGATCTGATGAACAGCTTGCACAGTTTTTCTTCTGAATGCGAATGTGTCTGAAAAGCATTTCTTTCTGTCTAGCATCTCCTCTGGGAGCTATGGAGTTATGAGTAAAAGTATATGCCAATGCAACTGTGCAGCTTCATAGAACAGAAGAATGAGTCCTGTAGCTCTTGCTGAGATGCGAGGAAAAACTTCCCTTTTTCCTTCCTGATTTCCCTCTGTAAAGCAGATCATGATGCTGTGTATTAAGTGTGCTATTTGGGGGTAGGGTGGGGA
This sequence comes from Mauremys reevesii, assembly GCF_016161935.1. Taxonomy (NCBI): domain Eukaryota; kingdom Metazoa; phylum Chordata; order Testudines; family Geoemydidae; genus Mauremys; species Mauremys reevesii. The sequence goes on from NC_052632.1 coordinate 71,432,217, forward strand.
ACTGCATACATGATGTGACGAATGTTTGAATAGGGCAAGCAAACCCTCCCCAAAAAATGATTGAATAAACTCCAGTCATGGCAAGTATCAAAAGATCCCTTTTCCCTCTTTCTTAAAGCCTAAGACAACAAAGAGGCTCCTCTCAGCAGTAAAATAATAGTCCTGTCTCCCTAGATATAGTGTTATGACAGCTAAAATGAGCACAATTGCCATCACATGATGTGACTGATGCTCCTGAGGAGCAGCAAATCTCTACCGCAGATGCCTGGAGAGTGATGAAACCCCTGACCAAAGCCAGTGCATCTTCCTGCCCATCCATTAGGTGACCCATGATGGCAGTGCTGAGACAATTAAAAAAACGACAACAAACGGTAAGTTCCCATGCAGTAGGCCAGGATGTGCTCAAACCTTCCTGCATCCTGCGGGAGTGCAATCTTCTTGTGTTCTCTAGATGGTGTGTTATTGTGTTGAACTTCATAATGGATTCTGGGCCTGATCCAAAGCTCATTCAAAGCTCATAGACACCTTTCCATTGACTCAGTGGACATTAGATCAGGGCCTCTGGTTGCTGGCTTTTGTAATAAAATGGGTATTAGATCAGCAGAGCTGTACAAAAACTGATGCTTTAAGTTTTCTGTGAATTTTTTTGGTTGCTTCCAGACCCTTTGTGTGTGTGTGTGTGTGTGTGTGTGTGTGTGTGAATTGTACATTTTGTTTTTTCATGAAATTTACGTGGGAGTCATTTTTCACAAGCAAGGATATGATAACAATTTTAGATATTTGTTGATGCAAATTGATTTTGGTCTGACTGAATTTTGCAGTTCTTTTGGCTTTTTTCTTCAGTGAAAATGTGTTCCTTTTGACCCAGAACCAGGCCTTTTAAAACCTAAAACTTGCTGTATTTCCAAGTTTGTACACACAGTTGGATACATTTTGAAAGTTCACTATAAAAGGCCAAAGCATGGATGATGGTATTTTGTTTTCAAACTTTTCCCACAACTCTGCTAGTCTGTGGAGACACCACTGTTCTCCCTTGCTTGGAATGTAGCATGGCTATACCTCATGTAGATTGTCCGTTAGCTTCAATGGTAGGGTCATATGATTTTGGACCAGGAGGATCTGTGATGTAGATGGCCAGTGTGTGTGATATAGTGATAATTATGAAGTCCTGGATGACCATGAATCTGATACAATAGAATACATGGCCCTTCTAAATCATCCCCCCAGATGTTTCCAAGATTGGAGGTGGGGAAGGCTGGCAGAAAGCTACTTGTGCTGGCCTCTGAACAATGGTGCACCTTAAGTGGTGTCTTTTTTAGAATTCTTTTGGGGTTCTCTTTGCAAAAAAGCAAAGCCTATTAATATCTACCTGTCCCTCCCTGTGGAGTCTTGCTCTTGGTTAAATAGATTCAAAATCCAGGAAATTGCAAATGCAGATATTTATTGACAGAAAACAAGCAAACAGTGCAAATCGTTTAATCAAACAACAGGGGACACAGCTGAACTGCAGTCGTCATGGGGCTTCACAATTTAAACACTGTAGCATTCAGCTGAGGAAACTGATGCTCCAGAGATCAGCTGAGCCTCATCCTTAACCTTCCATCCAACCGGAGCCAGGCTTGCTTTGCCAACTGGAGCATGTTCCCTCATCAGGACGTACGCCAGGTCACGCCCTCCTTTCCTAGGGGTGAATTTCCCCTCTGATGCAGAGTTCACAAAATAACCTTTTAAACGGAAACCCACTCAGAGGAGCTTCATTTATCAGGGATTCTGAAACTGGGGTGCAAAGCCAGCAGCACCCCAACTCTCCACCTCAAAGTAGCCCCCATTTAGAGCTTGTCCTTTCTCCTTGAGTGATTCTTAAACTCGTTGGTGTTGGATCCTCCTCAGTTTGTTCTGTGTTGTCCCTCACCACCCAAGGATTGGAAGTAAACATTTGTTGAATAACAGCTCTGCCCTCAGCTGCTGCACCTACTGAGCCTCTGCTGTTCAAAGGCCTGAACAACTACAGTCGATGAAAGAGCAAGGATCAAATAGCTTGTTAAAGTTTCTTTCTAGTGTTTCATCAATTACTGTGCTAAGGATCCTGGTTTATGAAAGAGATTGTTCCAGACCTGGACCTTCCTGAAGGTCAAGGTTGTTTGGGTGGATCTGGGATTAGATACTTAGGGGCCAGTTCAGATCTCTTACATATAAAATATTGAAGTGAACAGATTTGCTCTGGTGTAAGTGAGGTTGGAATTGGGCCCAGATGTTTCTCCTAGTGGTAGTTCATACTTCATGGACATGCCAAGCCTGTTATCCTATCCAATAACATAAAAATGCCGATACTCAGAGCAATTTTACTTTGAAAACCATGTTGAACAAAGGAAAATATTCCAGAAACCAAAAGCTCATGCTGCACAATGCCGTCATTCCTTCTCACTTTTATTGCTTTTCTTCTACTGCGGCTTCAGAAAACTCATTTAAACTATGAAACTTCTTTGGCGTGGATGCTTTATATTGATGAAACAGAGCTGACATTCTCTGGAGAGCCAGAATGTTATTAAAGCACTTAACCTACCATTGCTGTGGCTATCAATTATACCCTTCATTTACACTATACAAGACTGACGCCTTATTTGAAGTTCAAGAGGTTTTTATAATGAGATGTTAATTGAGTACACCTGCAGTTGGCTAAAATTTTCATGGACAATTAAGTGTAATCATTTCATTTCCCAAATCTTTTCTGGGTTGCTAGATTCCTACACTACATTTCTGGGGGGGTGAGGGATGAATGTGCAGTGCAAATGTAATCAGTGCCCACAACTTATGATCGGTGCTATAAGTTTGGCATTAACTCTGCTTCCTCCATATGAATGGACTTGATATGAGCTGGAGACTCATGACTTAGTAGTCTAAGCAGCTGCACTGAAACAGCTACACACTGTGCAACCAAAGGTTCAAACTCAGGCACGACCAACTCAGCCCTTCTTCTGAGGCAGATACATTGAGTACTTTGCAGTTTGCTCTGTGTCTCTTTCTGAAGAGACCTTAAAAGCCCAAGTCTTGTCTTTATTACATAGAAGTTTGAAAATTGGGTGGTACTACGAGAAGATTAGAGATTTTTCCCTGCTGCCCTTGATCAAATGTCTCCCCACAACTGCAGAGCATGCTGCGGGTCATCCCGACTCGTTTGGCTGCTTTGCAGTGGATCTGAACCGGCACCTCTCTATTTTGTGTAGTCTTTGGGATGGAAGGTGCTGTGAAAAGGCAACATTTTATTGCTCCAAATATTGAACTGCCACTTCTGACTGTACTGAACTTATCAAAACAGGAGGTAAAAATAGAATCTGCTGTGCAGTGGTTTATATCATGGGTTTAAGGCATAAGCCATTTGGCTCCATCTTTCCTGGATAAACTTTATGAAAACGCTACGGCCTTGAGTCTGAGCAAACAGTAGCATTATTCTTGCGCGAGTCAAAAAAAATCTGCCCTTAATGCAGACGAAATTTTATTTCTGGACCTCCTGAGCAATTCTGCAATTCATCACATCTGAACTAGCTTGCCATGAACTAAAAGGCGGGTGGGGGGAATCAACTCACCAGAGCAGAAATAAAATCAAAACACCACTTTAGTCTGTAAAATGCCAGCTTCACACAGACAGAAACATTAACGAGTTAGCTAAAGCAAACATAATTTCTTTAAGCAGCTAAGAGCTGCATTTAAGGAATTTCTGAGAGACTAAAATGTAAAAAGAAATAGCCTTCGTTGGCAGGGAATAGTCAAACCTTCCATCTGTCCACCCCTTCATTACCAGCTCAGATGGTTAAACTTCAAAAACATTAGTGACTCCAACACTTGCTGCCTGGAAGAATCTCTTAATTTCAGGACTCCAGCTCTGAAAATTAATAACATCTATTTTATACTTACCTGTATCTAATACAAAAGGACAGTTATTGGGTTGCTGGGTTTTTTTTTTTAATCTCCTGTAACAATTGGCCAAAAGTGGTGTTCTTTTAGCTGTATTGGCTAATTAGCCTGAGAAGGACTGTAATGGGTGGCAACTGACAGAACGCAAAGATTCCCTAATTACTTGTCTTATGAGACTCCATGGAAGCAAGTGCCAAAGTCTTTGTTTATTTGGTTAATGAGCACTTAGTCCCCCAGACTGGAGTATACAGTATATTTTGCTGCTGGGAGAAGCCAGCTGCATTGCTAACAAACAAGTGCTTTGATGCTGATAAAAGTCATTACTATTCTTTAACTCCACCCGCTCCATAATACTGCACACCATGTAGAGTACTTCAGAAAATAGTGCTCCTTCTTAGGGAATGTCCAACAAAATGGAACATCCAGTTTAGGAAGGCCAAGAAGAACGCAGGTCATGGGTGTGACGCTCTGCACCTCGTGGAACACCCTACCTCCCAATGTTCATCTTTATAAAATGATTGTGTGATGGCCAATGCAAAGTTTGTCATGTTGGGTGTCTTTGGAAGGCTCATCATGCACTGAGCATGGTTGTTATAGTGATGTTATGTTATAGTACGGTTATAGGTTATAATTTCATGTATATAGTTATGAGGCTGAAAATGTATCCTCGTGGCTTAAAGCAAACCTATGCAAAAACTCTCCAAGAACAGAGAGGCAGTTCACACCTTGTCAGGGCATGGATGGGACAAACCGAACCCAGCCTCACCAGATCACTGGCCCAGATAACACCAGAGGGGAAAGTCACAATGGGGGAACTCGGATTAGGAATTAAGAAATGGATGTTGAATGAAACTAGAGAAATACCAGCTGGAAAGAAGACCCAGGATCACAGTGAGGGTAATTAACCACTGGAACAGATTACTAGGGGAAGTGACTCATCATCACTTGAAGTCTTGAAATTGAGATTGGGTGTTTTTCTGAAAGATATGATCTAATTAAACTACAAGTTAACTTTAAGCAAGTGCTTAAGTACCATTAATTTCAAAGTTTAAAGTTGAGTGTTTTCATAGGAACATAAGAACATAAGAATGGCCGTACTGGGTCAGACCAAAGGTCCATCTAGCCCAGTATCTGTCTACCGACAGTGGCCAATGCCAGGTGCCCCAGAGGGAGTGAACCTAACAGGCAATGATCAAGTGATCTCTCTCCTGCCATCCAGCTCCATCCTCTGACAAACAGAGGCTAGGGACACCATTCCTTACCCATCCTGGACTTAACCTCCATGCATTTATCCAGTTCTCTTTTAAACACTGTTATAGTCCTAGGCTTCACAATCTCCTCAGGTAAGGAGTTCCACAAGTTGACTGTATGCTGCGTGAAGAAGAACTTCCTTTTATTTATTTTAAACCTGCTGCCTATTAATTTCATTTGGTGACCCCTAGTTCTTGTATTGTGAGAATAAGTAAATAATTTTTCCTTATCCACTTTCTCCACATCACTCATGATTTTATATACCTCTATCATATTCCCCCCTTAGTCTCCTCTTTTCCAAGCTGAAGAGTCCTAGCCTCTTTAATCTTTCCTCATATGGGACCCTCTCCAAACCCCTAATCATTTTAGTTGCTCTTTTCTGAACCTTTTCTAGTGCTAGAATATCTTTTTTGAGGTGAGGAGACCACATCTGTACACAGTATTTGAGATGTGGGCGTACCATGGATTTATATAAGGGCAATAATATATTCTCAGTCTTATTCTCTATCCCCTTTTTAATGATTCCTAACATCCTGTTTGCTTTTTTTTTGCTTTCATGAATAAAGATGCTTTCCTGAATCAGGTCATTGTATCAGGAGAAAGAACAATTCCCTCTGTTGGGGGGCTATACAGAAGGTGTTATACAGAAGATTAGCATAGGTCATCACAGCAGTCCATTCTAACCTTAACATCTATGAATTCATGAAGTGTGGAAGACTACTGGCACCTAATAATATTTCGTCTGTGGCAGTATTCATGGGACAAGAGCATTTGTTGAATGCAAAGGTCAGGCCAGCTAGAGTGGAGAAAAGGATATGTAAAAAAGAGACTATATTAATCACCTGTTATTGTATAAAATAATAATGCTTTGCACTTGCATAACATCTTTCATTGAAGAATCTCAAACCACTTGATGAATAGAACCCACAAGATGTAATTAGCCTGTGGCACTCATTGCCACCCTATATCACTAAGGTTAAGAGTTTATCCTGGATGTTTATATGAGAACATCCAGCGTTACATTAGTTTGGAAGGGATGTAAACTTTCATGCTTCGGGGTTTAACACACCCTCCAAGGGAAGGGGTTAGTGAGAAATTTCCTGTTGGGTAATTTATTCTGTAATTGCCCAGCAGATGATTTCTTGCCTCTTATTCTGAAATGTCAGGTAGTGGCCACGGTTGGAAATAGGACACTGGATTAGATGGGTCACTGATCTGATCTAGAATGGGAATACTTATGTTCCTACATCTTTTGAGTCCCATGGAGCCTTTGGTTATGTCATTTCAAGCAAATAGAAGTATTAAATCACTCCCAAATAGCTACTTATTATGGGGCAGCTTGTGATAGCCTCAGACATTTTGAGAAGCACCTTAGTTCTTGTGTAGTTACATTGCAGTCACATTCTCAGTACGAGCAAGGGAGGCAGAATTTGGCTCTACGTAACTTACTTTCTTATAGAAAAATAGTTTGCATTTTACATTTAGAGAATGCTTTAGACATACTAAGCATACAGTAATTTTCCTCAAGAAAAGACCAAAGTAATTTGTTACAATGCAAACAAACTCATTTTAGTAACAAATTCACTGGTATATTCACTCCCAAAGTAGCAAGTTGACAAAGTGAAAATTTACATACATCCTCAAAGTGGAGTTTGCTCATTTATATTCACAGGCTTCTAAAACCACAGTGCATAACTTGATCAGTCTTCACTCTGTGTTGCATCTCACCGGTGTACAGGCCAGAAGGAGTTTGCAGTCTGCCAGGAAAGAGCATTTCAAGCTCTAGCAAGAATTATACTCCAAAAAAATTGAAGGAAGACTTTGAAAATTGTCCAAAGAGACAGGTGTTCAAATTAATCCAGTGTAACATTTGCAGTATTTCCATCTGAAAAACTGCTTAACTTCAACACTTCTCTATCTGTAAACATAGGGCTGAATTCTGCTCTTAGCACAAAGATGTAAATCTGGAATCGTGACTGATTTCTACAGAGTTGACATGAATACCAAGTACAGCAGAATTTGATCTGTTGTCTCCATATGGAACTAACTACCTAACTGTATAAATATGAAGTATATTGGTCAGAACATGTAGAAATTACCAAAGAATGTTCAATAAAGTCCATCAAGTTGTATGGCATTTCCAAAACCATAAAACAGAACACCCTCCCACCTCCCCAAAAAAGCAACCCCTTGCATTTTTTTATGGGAGCAAGGATTTTGTCTGTGTACAAAAACATTTACACAAAATTAAACATTTTACTTACTTTGATTGCATAGTGTGTTTGCTAAATGCATATTGGTACAACCTGTAGGATCAGTTCCAAGTGAAATGATCTGTATCAAGTAGCTCCTTTATGGTTGTTTTTAGAAAAGAGAAGAAGATAATGGAAGGTTCCCTTAGGGACCTGGGCCAAAGTCCATTAAAGTCGATGGGAGGTCTTCCATTGATGTCAATGGGCTCTGGATCAGACTTTTTAAGCTCAGTGATTGATTGAGCACTTCAGCAAGCATGAAATTCTACTAGCCAATTCCATTAAATTCCATGGTCAAAGGCATTGAAGGTGAAATCCTGACCTTGCTGAAATCAGTGGTAAAACTCCCATTGACTTCAGTAGTGCCAGTACATCACCCTTAGGATATGTCTATATTGCACGCTAAGTCTGGGCTCTGACTCAGGTTTGAGCCCAAGTCCCCTTTCTGTCCACACACAGATCGGTCTGACTTGAGACAGCAAGCACTCAGGTCCCAGGTTCTAGGACCCTGCTAGGGGGATGGGTCAGAGACTGAGTCCTACTGTAACTTGAGTCCGCACCTTGTCCATCTGTAGTGTGGACATAGCTCAAGATGCAGACCTGAGTGAGATGGTCATCGTAGTGCAGCATGGACACATTCGCACGGCTGTGAGACCCAGGTCCAGCAATTATAAACCCAGGTTTACAGTGCAGTGTGGATGCTCAAGCATGGGCTTGGAAACCCAGAGTCCATACTCCTGGGTCCTACAGACTTGGGTTTACGATGCTGTGTAGACATGTCTTTAGACTCTAGCAAATATCTTTTTCAGGCTACAGCCACTGTGAAGGTGAGTCAGTTGAAGTTTTTTCAATTTTATTTTATGTCCTCCCCTTTCTCTTCCCTCTGTGGTTGTTCACACACACACTTTTTTCATTTTTCCTTTTGCCATTCTGTGTAACTTCCTGAATTTTAAAAAAGCAACTGAGTGGCAAAAGGAAAAAAAATGAAACTAACTTTGCCAAAGGTGGATGAGTTTTAAAAAGTGACAGAATAGCAAAATGGAAAAAAGGGAAAACCATAAACATTTGTTATTTTGAAATTCTGACAACCAAAAAAACCCAACATTTTTTTGAAGGGGGTGGGGGAGTTCTGTTTGGACCCCTGCCAAGTAGAAACAACTTCAAAATTTCAATTATTTTTCCTCAACATTCTTTTTCCATCTTTCAACCAGCTCTTCTAGGTAGGTGCTGCTGCTACTAATGCAGTTCCTCCTCCTCCTCCTGCCCCCAAATAGTCTCCTCTTTGCTATCTTGAAGAGGCAGCTTTAGGAGGTGTAGGGATGCAGAGCCAGAGGAAGTTGAGGGAGATTTTACTTTGGTCATGGGTGAGAGTTTGAATCTGCATGTGGAAGCCTGTGGAGAAGCCTTTGTTGCAAGCCCAACGTGTGTGGACTGAGGTGGGGTGACCAGGTGGATGGACAGATTCAGAGGAGCCTGCATAGGTTTGTGTATTTGCTTGGTTCTGGGGATGGGGCAGGAAGAAAGGAGGCAGGAGTGTGTATATGAGAGGGATTGGTGGGGTTAGTGGTTTCTGGTGTGCCCAGAAACTTTTCACCAAATGATCCCCTGCATTCTCACCAATCATATTGGAAGCCACCCCTGTGTGAGAGACAGGCCACTCTTTCTGCCTCTTAATGAAGAACCCAAGGAATATTCTCTATTTTAGAATGAAATTTGCCCTATACAGAGGGCCAGCACAAGATGAATTTCAACGTACACAGGGTCAATATTGAAGGAAGGATGGTCCAGTTTGGGCACCAGTTTGGGGCTTAGGAGACCTCAGTTGAAGCCCCTGCTCTGTCACAGTCTTCCTTTGTGACCTTGGAGCAGCCACTTAGCCTATCAGTGTCTCACTTCTCCATCTCTAAAATGGGGATAACAGCACAGGGGTAATATAAGAACCCATATGTTAAAGACTGAGAAGTGCCCAGATACCACAGAAATTGGAGACAAAGAAAGAAGCAGATAGATTTCAAGCAATGGGTTTTGACTAGCCTGAGATGTTGTTCAGTGTAAAACTAGGCAGTCAGTTTATCATGTGAGCAGCCCTTCTGCTAAAGCAACACAGTCATTTTAATATAGCCATTCTTCTAAACTAACTTTAAATGGAGGTGGTATGAGAAACATTATGTATTAATATGAAATGATTTAGTCCCTTGAATATTTCCATAACTGTCAAAGTTTGCCCTAGTGGTAGTTATTTCTAGTTTCATAAATAACCCTCAATAGTACAGGCCACTTTTGAATGTAACACAAGAAATCAGGGAAGAATTGTATCTTTCTAGTCCCCTTTATTATAATCAATATCACTTTGTGTTGAAAGCTACCTGGTTTTTCATGCCGTGTTTATTTCATTTAGTAACCCTATCCTGTGTAGTTTTGGTTCATCATGCAGACTCTAAGGGTATGTCTACACAGCAAAGAAAAACCCATGGCTGGACTGTGCCAGCCAACTTGGGCTTGCTGGGCTTGGGCTGCTGGGCTGTTTCATTGCTGTGTAGATTTCTGGGCTTGGGTTGGAGCCTGGGATCTAGTTGTGGGGTTTTCTTTGCTGTGTAGACATACCCTAAGTAATATACAAGCACCAGCACTGAAAAGAGTCACTATTGTTGATTAGTTAAATGCTTCCAAACAAAATTTTTGGTGCACTGAAGACAAAACCATGCCAAAATGACTTAGGTTTAAGACTATTTGGATTCAGTTCTAGACAAACATCCACGCCTTTAATGATTTATTGATGCCATAAAAGCAAAGAGGAAGATTTGCAATATGTCCAGTATTTTCCTAAATATTACTACCTGTGTTAGACATCTGGAAAATGTTAAGAGCTGACCATTCTGGGCCTGATCCAAATCCAGCTGAAGACAAAAATAAAAATCCCATTGACTTTAATGGGCTTTGATTCTGGCCCAATAAGAGGCTGCGAAGGCTTCATTCTCCTCCAGTCCCTAGGCAGGCAAAATTCACATTAGATTTAAAGGAAGACACATGCATATATCAGGGATGCAAGCTAAGGTCTAAAGTTTAGAGAAACATTGCTCTCAGTTGTTTGCTGCATAGTTCCACGACACATAGTAAACAACACCCAATACCAGAACTTTTAGCCAAGGTTCTTATAAGCATGCGAAATTCCCCAAAATGATTCTGCTAGAGCCTTGAAAATGGTCATATTTGGGGTCTCGAAAGGCAGTTCTATTTTTATTTTCATCCTCTAGCCTTCCCCCTCTTACCCAGTAACACATGCACGCTTGCGGAGAGGAGTTATTGAAGTTAAGTGCCCATGTGGACATGAGAACAAATGGATATAAACTGGTCATCAACAAGTTTAGGCTCAAAATTAGGTGAAGGTTTCTAACCATCAGAGGAGTGAAGTTCTGGAACAGCCTTCCAAGAGGGGAGCAGTGGGGACAAAAAACCTAACTGGCTTCAAGACTGAGCTTGGTAAGTTTATGGAGGGGATGGTATGACAGGACTGCCTCTGATGGCATGTGGCCCATCGGCGACTGCTAGTAAAAATCCCTAGGGGCCGGAGATGGGATAATAGATAGGGAGGACTCTGAGTTACTACAGAGAATTCTTTCCCAGGTAACTGCCTGGTGGGTCTTGCTCACATGCTCATGGTCTAACTGATCACCTATTTGGCGCTGGGAAGGAATTTTCCCTCAGGTCAGATTGGAAGAGACTCTGGGCATTTTTCGCTTTCCTCTGCAGCATGGGGCATGAGTCACTTGCAGGTTCAGACCGGTATAAATGCTGAATTCTCTGTAACTTAGAATCATAGAATATCAGGGTTGGAAGAGACCTCAGGAGGTCATCTAGTCCCACCCCCTGCTCAAAGCAGGACCAATCCCCAAGTGAATCATCCCAGCCAGGGCTTTATCAAGCCTGACCTTAAAAACCTCTGAGGAAGGAGATTCCACCACCTCCCTACGTAACCCATTTCAGTGCTTCACCACCCTCCTAGTGAAAAAGTGTTTCCTAATATCCAAGTCTATAAACCATGAGTTGAGGACTTCAGTAACTCAGACAGAGGTGAGGGGTCTATTACAGGAGTGGGTGGATGAGGTTCTGTGACCTGCAATGTGCAGGAGGTCAGACTAGATGATCATGATGGTCCCGTCCGACCTTAAAATCTACGAGTCTATATTCATTTAGGGCCAAATCCTAATCCCTTCAAAGTTCATGGAAAAACTCCTTTTGACTTTGATGGAATGTGGATTTGGCCTTTATAGGTAATATACAGCAGCGAATCATTAATGTGAAGTCTCATTTCGTAGTCATGAAGGGGACAAATCATTACATTTATCCAACCAACCCAAATTTTCTGAGTCACCGTAATTGAGCTGAAAGCCTCATGACAACAGGCTTTGTCATCCAGTTCCCAGCACTTTCTACTTTCAGCTCTATCTGGAGCCTATTTCCATAAATGTGATTCAAGATCAGTTCACTACAGCTGGGTTAAGATTCAAAAGGCCTGTTTTTTTAAGCTGTTTGGCTATTAATGCATGTACATGTAAGCTGAGTTTTTTCAAAGGCATTTAGGGGATTTGGCTGTCTATTAATTTTAAACATTTTCATTAATTGTGAGTCCAAATCCTTTAGGTGGCTTTGAAAGTCTCAGCCATAAACTACGTGTTCTAATATAACTCTTCCTCACAGAATTGGAACGCCTCCATTCATGTAAATTGGTATCGCCCTATTGGCTTCAATGGAGCTATGCTGATTTATACCTGCTGTGTCTGTTGTATTGGGCCTGGTATCTGTCTATTTACACAAACACAGTCCATCTGAATTTTTTTATGAGATTAAATCAAATTAATTTTTAAAAGAAAACAAATGTATATAATTCTGCCTCACCGTTTATCCTGTTCCTGACACTTTGTGTCCTCCTTAGGCATATTAAAATGCGGGCAATATATGTGATAGGCTGGTTACCTTTACTTTGAGACCTCCTGGTTGTGAGACCAATAGGTGGCCTGGACTGTCCTTTTCTGCCCTATACACTGTCAGTCACACTGACTTTTAAAGGTCAAATTTTCAACAATATGGAAAGAAATGGGCAAAACAAACACAGCGAGGTCAAGGAAGAGAAAATACTGTCTATTTGTGTAATAGGCAAGAAGAACAATTCTTTATTCCTACTGGGAGTACTTGCTGAAAGCAGTGCTCAGTCCTGCCAAGATGAGCATATTCAAGAAAAGTTATTGAAAAGTGGTTCAACTTCCCTTAAAGCATTAACCCTTTCTCACTCTCTCTGACATTTCTGAGTCTGCACAGCAGTTGCATTCCTCAGCCAGAGCTGTTAAAAATGTATCATTTTTATTGGTTGCAAAGCAACAGGAAATCCCTCTGTTCTGTTTTGATGAACAGATGCTGAGAATTCTTCCTGTCATTATAACTAAAAGCACTGCCCTTGGGCTCCTTTAAAAAAACGGAGTGAGAACGTCTGGTGTTTCTTTAATGTTGTTATACAAGTAAAACTTTTGGCTGTAGCAAGTGACAGATCTTCCTTAACCTGCAGATATGGCTGAGCATACTTTAACACTTTCACCTAATTGTTTTAGGCAGGCTCCTTTGGAAAGGTGCCTCTCCCAGAATGTGACGGGTTTGCAAGCTAAGGAGACCGAGATCCTTGGACCAGAATAGATGAATGGTTCTGCTGAGGGCTGGTATCCTGAGATTGTGGCTTTACTAGAAATCCAAAGCATTTTTCATAAATTTTAATGGGTTGTAATCTCAGTCATGTGACATTTTATGTGTTTGTTGATAAGAATAAAGTATGATTGGCACAAGAAGGCTCTGGGCCTGATTCTTATCTTTTTTTATGCAGGTATAAGTCCATTAACTCTAATGGAGTTACTCCTCATTTACACCAGCACAAGTGAGATAAGGATCAGGTCCTAGGAACTGAGCAGCCAGCCAGTGTGAATGCCAATATTAGGTGCCATAAAATGGATATAAGTGTCACTGGTTCACGGATATTTTTCTCTGACAAATGTGAGCAGGGAGCAGCCCTTGAGACAAAAGAATGAGACCTGCAGTATATCTGTCACAATAGGACTGTTGTAAACATTTTAAAAGTTCACCATGCCATCTTCTAACATTACCACCAGGAATAAAGCTCTGTGTTATTAAGAAAGCCCAACAGTGATATGCAGCAGCACAGTGTCCAGGCCATCTAAAGAAGACAAATGGACCCATATCGAATTGTTCGTTTTGTTAGTGCTGTGTGTTACAGAACAGGATGGCAATTGCTGTCAAATTAGGCACAGACCTGAATCAGAACCTTAAGTCAGTCGACCCCTCCATCCCACCCCCTGCATTGGGGCTTAAATATTTAAGCTGAAATGTAGGCTCCATTGAAGTCAATGGGGTCCGGATTTCGCCCCTATCTTTTAATCCAATTCTGAGAGGGGCCTGGTTTTTGGTTTGGGTTTGGGTACGTACCGATCTGGAGGGAAGACCTTGTGTCACACGTGTGGGCACCGAAATCTCACCTTTCCTGGGATTGTCCTGGAGCTGGGTGGTTTTTCGCAGAATGCGGAGGACATGGGGCTGAGTAATTAAGAAGCTGGTTGCAGCTCCCTGATTTTGCTGCTCAGCCCTGGTACAGATTTAGAGCAGCATGGGCAGCTTCTCTAACTTGCACCAGCTGGCAATGGCTCCTAAGGGGCTGCCTGACAGCTGGGAATAACCCACTGTATGTCCCTCCCTGCCCTGACACACTGCTGCAGGGAGGGATGCATAGAAGCCAGCTTCTCCCCCTCCCTCATAGGGTGTTATGGGTTGTCTCTGCTCCCCTTACACCAGCCAAGCACTGCAAAGGGAGTGGAGTGGGACAAAACCCAAAGGATTGCTTTAATTCAATGGCAGCTTTGCATTGATTCGCTGTATTTTGGACAGCAGGTAATTCACTTTGTATATGAAGTTTTGAAAAAAGAGATTACAGTAGCCGAGTCATAACTAGTTCCTTTGGCGTTTCAGGGATTCAGAAATGAAATGCATTTGCCTTCCAAGATGAGGTGGCTAGGTTAAAATACTAAGATTACCCTTTGCAATTGCTTAAAAAGTTATAACATATACAGCTCTAGTGATACTAGCACCAAATTGACTTTCAGACATCTCCCTCCTTTTGCATGTTCACTCCTTAGCATTAGAAAACAATGACATTGCTTCTCTTTACTCGTAAATGAAAAGAAATCCTGCTGTGACTCATTACCAGCGATCCAAATGCTTAGGCCTAAACAGTAACCTCCTGTCTGTTGTAATGTTTCCATTTTAATAGACTACATGGACTGAATGGCATCAAACACAGATTTGCTTAGGGTCAGAAGGGGCATAAATAGCCTGCTTGGGTTTTTTGCTGGAGCTCAAATTTCATGAGGTGTATTGTGAAATGCTCTAGCTAGACAAATAATTGAATAAGCTAAAGGAAACTGTGTACTTACTCTGTCTATTGCAGGGGTCGGCAACGAGAAGTGGTGTGCCAAGTCTTCATTTATTTACTGTAATTTAAGGTTTTGCGTGCCAGTAAAACATTTTACATTTACAGGGGCCGGCGGATGGAACCCCAGACCGGCAGTGGGGGTGGCAGACGGCAATGCAGACTGGCAGAGGGCTGAGCGGCTCATCCCGCTGGCGATCTGGGGTTCCGTCCGCCAGCCCTGCCAGCTGGGATCCCGGCCGCCAGCCCCGCTCAGCCTGCTGCCAGCCCGGGGTTCCGTCCATCCAGGCCAGCAGCGGGCTGAGCAGGGCCAGCGGCCAGGACCCCAGCTGGCAGCAGAGTGCCACTAAAAATCAGCTTGCCTGCCGCCTTTGGCACACGTGCTTCAGGTTGCCGACCCCTGTTCTATTGTATCAGCTCTTTCAGCTGGATTTTAAAATGAGAGCTTGAGTAGCAAATCTCACAATTTGTTTTTCTGTGGCAAATTTCTGAGGGCTTGTCTTCATATACAGTGCTACAGTGTCATTGGAGTTACTCTGGTTTTACACTGGTGTCAGTGAGATCATAATCTGGCCCACTAGGTGCATATCAGTGGACAATCAGGCCCTTCCTTTTTGGGAGAGGCTCATACCATGAATAAAAAAAAATATTTTTGCCCTAATTTCTACCCTGTGCCAACTCCATTGACTTCAGGGGAAGTTGTAATAGAGGTAGGTCAGGGCAGAAACTGGAGCTTTATCCAATTCTTCTAAACATACATTTAAAAGCAGACACAGTTTTATTGTCCGTTTTATTAAAAGAGTTCAGGTAATTTTTTTTTCCCCAGAGAGGTGAGTCATACCTCAGTCTGGGCACTTTTCTTTGTTGGGTCCCAGTGTTATTATGTAGCCTTCAGCTGTTTCCAAAGATTTTATTATCTTGCTCTGTTGTGTGGCAGTTTCAATAGGTTGTTTCCTAATGTTTTTTCATACTGGCCATATCTAAGAAAGTTGTCTCGAAAGCCTCCATACATTCAGACTTGCTCAAGTGACACCCACGACTCTTTTTCTTTCCCATGGAAATAGTCTGTCTTGTCAGTTCAGTACTGAGCACTGTCATTCCTGGTACCTACCTGTTTCTTTCTTAATCATAAAGGTTGAGTTGCAGTTGCTAAAGTTATTTGAGAATGTCATGGTAAATAAAAAGGCACTAATTCATATGGAAGGGAAGACATTGTTAATTAAGTGGTATACGGAAGTGAATGCTGAGCAAAGGATGGTATCTGACATCTGTAATTGTTCAATTGATGCCTCCGCATCTTAATCAAAGGAAAATCTATCCTGACAGGTGGTATTTAGAAGTGAAAGAAAAACAGTGGTGCTTTTATTCAGTTAGTGGTGAGATATTTCACCAAGATCAGATGTCTCCAAATTCAACTTTAGCTGAAAAAAGGAAGTAGCACCATCTGAACACAATTTTGTATGAGTTTATTTCAGATGATGAGTTGTGAATTGATGCAGCCCAGTATATTACAAACCTGATCCTCAGCTGTAATAAACTGGTGCAACTCCATTCATCTCAATGGGCCTATTCCCCAGCTTACACCAGTTGAGGATCTGGTCCTATATCTTCCTGCATCTGGTTTGTTTTATGGCCATTCCTCAGAAGCACCCAGCAACCTGCTATACTCTGACATAAGATTTTTCTGTCCATGTAATATTATTCCTGGAAGTGTTACCTTCTGAAGTTAAGATTTCAGGGAATGATGTCACTAACCTGGCATTTGCAGATCAGTTTTACTCATGGTTCGGCAGGCTGCAGGACGCGTGTTAATAGTTACCTCTACATGTGACTTCTCCAGTTAATGATAAAACAAAGTTGGCCCCTTCACTTACCATAGTGAAATGCATAGAAGGCATGAACAGTGGCTGAGGAATGGCACTGATCTGTCATGGTGCACATTAGTATAGCAGGATTCCATCTGATGTAAGACATTAATGTAAAAAGGCTGAGTCCACCAAAAAGGCTGCTTAACCACACTAATATCTCAGGCAAACTCCATTGCTGGCACGAGCAGATCACACCCCATTGACTATAGTGGAGTTGCACCCTCTTAAAGTAGGGAATTCAGCCCATGATTTACAAAGGAAAAGTGAACCTCACCCGCTCTTAATAGCAAAACATCTCTTTGAACAAATATTATGAGTAAATAAGACTAGGCCCATGCTAGGATCAATTTGGCTCATAATTTTAGAACTCATCCATCCTGTCACATCTGTCTATCACTCTGGCCTTTAGATTATGATAAGATACAGTTATATAGAATGTATATCATGGTTGGGATTATTTATCACTTCATAATCACATTCAAGTCACTATAGAAATATCACTCTGCATTGTAAAAGGGTCTGACTTGCATAACTTCCTGATGACAAAACAGTCCATCCTCCCATGAAAACTAAAATTGAAGAAGGAGAGTAGAATGGGGTAAGGCTGAGATTAAAATATGGGGGCCTAATCTTGGTCTGCTGGAAATCAATGCTCAGACTCCCAGTGACTTGCATGGAACCAGATTTTGATCTTTACTGTATAAGTGAGAGCAAGTTGTGCTGGAAACTGTCCACCTTATAAAGTGGTGGAGGTTAAAAAGCAGTAACAGCAGTAACTTAAACAGCTCTAAGGAAAGCTAATGACAGAATGAACCAACTGTACACATACTTTGTGTCAACAAAGTAAGAGAAGTGAATCAATAAATATTACCTTAGTTGTCATAAGAAATGTTATTCCTTCATCCTACTTCCTAAACAATATTAAGACTTTAAAAGAAAGGCACCGTGCATTTAAATCTTGAGATGCAACTGTAAAGAAATGGGCATAATAAATAAGGTTGCAGGTTACAGAGCAATCACTGACAATAGATCACATCACCCATGCAGATACACGTGTGAATTATATATGCAGGTAGCACAAAGAGCCATGTGCTATTAGCCGTTCAATTACTATCGTTCAGTCCCCACTGTGCTCAGGATTGTAGGGTGTTGTACGACCGGCATAGGGAAGCTGTTAGTTGTACCTGTGCGCACATTATACATGAATTATGTATGAATTGGAGCTGCATGAGCCTGGAAAGTGCATTATTCACTTCAGCTTCAAAATCACCATTAGACGACAATGTTTATCGTGCTTTTCTCCAGAGCCCTTAGGAGGAAAAGTACCATTTTTAAAATTAGTCTTTAGCAATCAGCCTGAAAGAAAAATGAACATTTTGTGCTGATGCTTTGTGTAAGCTGAGGTATGGAAGGAATTCTAGAAAGCTGACTAGCAGTGACTAGCAAAAGAGGCTGGGAACATAAAGTCCTCTTGGAAGCCCCTATCAGACGCAGAAACAGAATAGAGCAGAGATCTTGACAAAGCAGGATTTTTTCTTTTTTGTACAAGTGTACTCCCTGCATATTGCTAGCCCTACCTAACTATACATGCAAACTCATAGTAGTGTCTGGGAGGTAACACACACACTCCTTTGCATTATCTTCAATATTCAGTTTCTGTAGGAACAGAAATCTGCTGATCGCCTGGGGAATTTCGTAAGTCACATGAAAAGGCTGGTATTTCTGGCCAGACAGAATTAAGGAGTACTAAACATCTCTTGAGAGATCCTCCTTTTCTGTGATTGCCAGCCAAATGCTACAGACTATGTTTTGAAGAACGAGTCTGTTCCTGCTCCTACCCAAACCACAACTGGGAAATAGCTGTCTACTGGTTTTTAATCCAACCCAGGGCCAAAAATATGGGGAGGGAGGATTTTTGAATCTGGACTCCTCCCAAATTTCAAAGTGGTTGTATTTGATATTATGGCTTTACAAAAATGAAAGGAATGGGTTGTTTCACCTATTAGATGAAGAAACTTAATTGGGTTTAGGAAGATTAGTGCAATATCATAGTTCCTACAAAATAAATATGTTGAGCAGAAACACACTGAATTACTAGGGAGACCTAGATACCTAACATGATGGCAGCAGTTATATCTTATTAGAAAGAATCAGATCAACTCATTGGTTCCACTAAATTTCGTAATCTAATGTCTGGTAATTTATCATCTCCTATGTTCAACTTTCTGCTTTAAGAACAGGCATAGGTAGGACTGGTGTTAAGAAACGATAGTGAAAAATTGTTAGTCGTTAGTTCAGTTTGTGTTCTTTCTCCTGGTATCATTTTTGAGATATATAACTTTTTTCACCTTTCTCATTTTTGCAGGTTTAGGGGGGTCTTCTTTAGGAAAAAGGTGGGGCTTTTTATATGTGTAAAGCTAATCTGTGTTAACGACCCCATGTTACAATCCTATTGAAGACAAGACCGCTGACGTTTTAACCTGTTAGATGATGGAGGGAAACCATGTGGTCATATCTTCATAATTCTATATTTGAAAACATAAGATTTACCTTGTGAACACACAACTACAATTGCCATGTCTTTTCTAGGATAGCAACATTGGATAGTTTAAAAGTACAGTAACTCCTCACTTAAAGTTGTAGTTCTGTTCCTGAAAAATGTAACTTTAAGTGAAACGATGTTAAACAAATCCAGTTTTCCCATAAGATTTAATGTAAATGGTGGGGTGGGGGTTAGGTTCCAAGGAATTTTTGGGGAGGGGGTCAGACAAAAAGCATTATATACAGTACTGTACTATACTGTGGTTGGGAAGTGCCCCGGCTTACCCCACATAGACACAGCCCACTGTAGGCAAGGATGCTAGGAAGCACCTTTGCAGCAGCAGCGGCAGCTTCCCTGGAGAAGAACAGGCGCCAACTTTGCCGCTTCTTCCCGTCCCCGCTCCACTCCAGGTCCACCTCTTCCCACCCCACTCCACCTCCTCTCCAGAGCACGCCGCCTCCCTGCCCCTCCCTCTCCCTCCAAGAAAGTCCTAAGTGCCGCCAAACAGCTGTTTGGCCATGGGGGAAGCGCTGAGAGGGAGGGGAAGGAGGCGTAGAAGAGGAACTTGTGCAATGCTCCCTTGTAAATCTTACAAGCAGTGGACAGAGCAGGCAGCCAAACGATTTTATAAGGGAGCATTGCACAACTTTAAACGAGCATGTTCCCTAATTGAGCAGCGATGTAACTTTGAAACAATATTAAGCGGGAGGACGTTAAGTGAGGAGTTACTGTAAACCATTTTCCCTAGTGAAGACAAGACCTTATTTAGGGTTTCCCTTTGTTTCAATCTTTGCTTCTCTAGAAGTTTTGAGTTATGTAACCTCCTGACCTTTTCAACTCCTTTTACCCCTTTTTCTTTTCCCATCTCTGAAGCTTCTTCCCTATCTCTCTTTGAATCTTTTCTTCCTTCTTTTTTTATTCATGCTGGGTTTTTTTAAGTGATCATGCCGTCATCCACCAAAAATATTAAACTGATTTCCAAAAGTGGGAGGGGAAAAACCTTGATTTATTATTAGGCAATAAAATATGTTGGACCAAACACCTGCTGGATAAACCCATTCATGTCTACATGTCTCTTCAACTGTAAATGTGAAATCTCTTTTGGTTTCATAATGTGTAACTAATGGATTAAGGGGTATTTCAACACTGGGCCTAAAGCAAGGAGAAAATGTCCCTTGGAGGTTCAATTTTCTTGCTATAAATATGTCAAAGGAACCTTCCCCCAGTAATGCAAATTTTCAAAGAGAACCTTTTTCCAACAATGACAGATACCTCCAGGGCCCCGATGGTTGCCTGTGACTCTTAACATTCACAAATCAAAGCAGAAAGGTTTCAATCATTCTCAGGAATGAATTTAATTAGTGAACGAACTGGAGGGGAACGTTTTTTGTTTTCACTTGTGATCTACTGTACAGTATCTGGCATTGAGTTTGATATATTCATACAAATCAATTGAGAAAAGTGTTTGCCCTTATGAAGTTTTTCCTTAGAACATGATGTGTTGTGAATGGCAGGATTGCACCTGCTGTTGAAATAAATCATCCTAAATAAGAGTTTGATCCTTATCATCTGCTAGATTTAACGTGGGCAATGAATTTAGGGTTGCATATGCCTACTTTATACAGGAAGAAGCGAACATTTCATTTCAAAATCCCTCATCCCAATATTAGAAGCTTTTTCTAGCAAAAAATCAAATAGCATTGAGTACATGGTCTTTTAAAATAGAATACCTCTGCTGCAGATCAGCGACAACATCCTCTGTTATTTTATGACAGAACCCTCAGGTATAATATAGCTGGGATGAGCTCATAATTTTTTAAGGGACGCTGTCCAGGTGGACTACTTGGTCTGTGCAAAGCCACAAAAATGTTAAGATAGAACATCAGTCAAAGCAGGAACTATAATTTTATCAGCAGTGCAGGCTCATTCCATTAAGGGAAAAACAGATGGTAGAACAGTCTTATAAGGCAGGGGTTCTCAAACGTAATTGCATTGCGATCCTCTTCTGACCCCAGGATGGGAGACCAAAGCCTGAGCCCCCTGCGGAGGAGGGTGCAAAGCCAAAGTCCAAGGGCTTCAGCCCTGGGTGGAGGGCCTGTAACCTGAACTCTGCTGCCCAGGGCCGATGCCAAAGCCTGACCCCTGCCGCCGAGGGCTGAAGCCTTCTGGCTTCGGCCCCTGGTGGTGGGGCTTGGGCTTGGGCTTCAACCCTGGGCCCAGCAAGTCTAATGCCACTCTTAACTGTCCCGATCCATAGTCTGAGAACTGTGGCTATAAGGTGTAAGTTTTAAAAAAGTGTTGGGTATCTGGGCCATATAAGGTAAACGTGGACCAGAGATGTGTACAGTCGTGTGTGACTAAATAATGAATGTGCAAATGCAGCTCACCATTCACACGTGCACCTGGTCAGTTAGCTGCACACAAAACCGCCGTGCATAGACAAAGAATATTTCTGCATATAGCTTAGGCTGTATGCATGCAAATGTATGCACCTTTGTTTAAACATCTGACCCAATAAAATGTTTCTTGCATGTATGGGAAGGACAGAAGAGAGCATCCTTTTTATAGGTGGCACTCCATTTACTACTGTAGCAGAGAGGTTGGTGATATGTTTCCACTTTTCTGGGAAGCAAGGATTATCTGTGACAGTCCCAACATGCCTATTTTCCTTCTGTCTCTGCCTGTTTTCCTCCTATCTCTGGGGATGGGCATTGGTGGACCTTAGTTCTTCCTGTCTACTATCATAATGGTATTAAGAATAGTTAATAATTGTTTTTCCTTCCAGGGCTGTTATAGTACATAAAATGCTAGTTTGTGCCTCATATCCACAAGACGTAGCCTAGATTTATTTGGGTAGCAGAATGGCCATTTTGGATGAGCCCTTTTTGGTAGAGAATGGTGAGAAAGCAGTGTACCGTAGGCTGGTGTAGTGTTTAAAGGAAGATACGAGGAGTATCTTTGTGAGCATCGTTCTTGAGTTATGACCCTAAATCATTAATTTGTTATGTGACTTTGGACAGTTCAGATATAGACTCAGGGGCCAGATCCTCAGCCTGTGTAATGCTGTTCAAAGGAGCTACACTAATTTACATCAGCTGAGATCGGGCCTTCAGTTTGTCCATCTGTGAAACTGGTAGAAAAAGATCACCCTGTGTCCAACGCTATATTATTAAAAAAATGGGTTAAAGACATTATAGGGGTGGGGAGTTCACTGATGTAGCAAAGATGTAGAAGCATCTGAGGGTCTTCATTAGAGATATTCCCTGTGACACTTTGGTCATTTTCCAGCTTTATATATTATTTTGAATCAAGCTGTAACTGTCTTGAATAAATGCTGCACTCCTATTACATTTGCTGAATTTTAGCAAAAATTAGTTGTGGTTTAAGGAAGGAATATTTACTGTCTCATACCTATCTGAAAGTTAAATCCAGCTGGATATGAGCTGAAGGCCAGGCAGCGAAAAATTGTAATTCTTCAGTAAAAACAAGATACAAACAAAATACAAACTAGCACACACATTGAATTGAAAAAAAAATCTGTCATTATCTACACTGCTGTCTTCTCTGGCAAATACTGAAGGGGAACTGGACCACATATGAAGCCCCTCTGATTTCCAGCAGCCAGAATTGGATTTGCTTGCTCATGTCAGTTAGCACCTTACTCCATGAGTAGTCTCATTGAAATAATGGGGAAAGTACCAGAATCTGGCTCCTAGAACCAAATTCTACCCTGGAATGCGGTGAGGGAATGAAATTTTTCAATGGTCTCGGCCCAAAGTAAAAAGTTGTTTCTCTGCCCTGATTGTTCCACCTAATAGCAGAAAGAGAGCAAAATTGTCCCGGACAACCCCCTGTAGACTATTTAGGTATTGTCACTGAATTGAACAAAGAGGTTAAAGAAAAATCAAGCACTTACAAGAATGTTTGGGGCACAATGGGACAAATTTTGCTTCCTAATCAATGGGAATGCAAGTCAGGAAGGAATGTGTGCCAGTGTCTCACTATCAGAGACCACCCACTAGGACATAACAAAACACACAACAGCCAAATCAACACAAAGAAAGAATCCTGTTTTTCCCCTCTTTTGACCAGAAGGATGTTACAATTATTGCTGCCCCAGGCTTTGACCCATGGTTTAGACATCATGACTTCAATGTGTACGTCTCCAGTGGTGAGCTGGAGCAGGTTCCCACAGGTTCTCAAGAACTGGTTGCTAAAATTAGACCTCCGTGGAGAACCGGTTGTTAAAGGGCCAGGGGGTGGGCAAAGAACTCTGGTCTGCAGGCCAGACCATCCTGTTGCTCCCAGGATTCCCAGCTGGGGAGGCTGAGGCTCTCCCTGCCCTTCTCCCACTTCCCCCCAGCTGCGGCGTGGCCAGCCACCGGCACCAGCTGGGCAGCTCAGCTGAGCTCCAGAGACGTCCTGCTGCCACTTTTTGAATGGCCCAGCAAGGTGTGTTTTTGGGGGAGGGGGGGCTGCTGCAAGCTCCAGGGCTGGCCAGAGGGGAGGGGAGGGGGCAAGTGGGGCAATTGGCCCAGGCCCTGCAGGGGCCTCCAGCCCCACGAGGATGTCTCTGCTGGCCCCTCCCCTGCTCCCCCCCCTTAAATCAGAACTTTTTATAGGGAACCGGTTGTTAAGATTTTGGCAGCTCATCACTGTACGTCTCCCTTTAACACCAGGTATTACTGAAATCCTTGGGAGCTGCAGGTACATATCTGAGTTCAGAGTTTGGCTCTCAGTTTACAACAGGGGTAGGCAACCTATGGCATGCGTGCCAAAGGTGGCACACGAGCTGATTTTCAGTGGCACTCACACTGCCTGGGTCCTGGTCACCGGTCTGGGGGGCTCTGCATTTTAATTTAATTTTAAATGAAGCTTCTTAAACGCTTTAAAAACCTTATTTGACTTTACATACACCAATAGTTTAGTTATACATTATAGACTTCTAGAAAGAGACCGTCTAAAAACGTTAAAATGTATTACTGTTACACGAAACCTTAAATTAGAGTGAATAAATGGAGACTCGGCCCACCACTTCTGAAAGGTTGCCGACCCCTAGTTTAGAGACTCTCAGATGAATTATTTGCTTCTATTTATCAAACAATTTTCTATATCTGGAATGCCAGTTCAGTCATTGCTTCTCCAGTGTTTGCACCATTAATTTGCTGAGCAGAGCTACGGTATGCTTTGAAATATATTATGCTATTATTTATGATTTAGCCAGATTTACGAATGTGTCCTAAAGCAACTTTGAATGTTCCTGGAAAGTTTCTATATAAATATATATATTTTTAATTTATGGGGCAATGAATTTATGGCCTAGGAATACAGTACTTAGAAAAGTTTTAAACGTTTATTGCTCCATTAAGAAACCTTATGTGGCAACGTACTCAGAAATGCATGACTATTACTCAATTGAGAGATTGCTGAGTTCACAACTCATTCAATGAGAGCTCAAAACACAAGTTATATTGGCCCTAATTCAGGGAATCATCCCTTTGCAGGATGGCACTTAAGCACATGCTTAAATCCAATTGAAATCAACAGGACTTAAGTACCTGTTTAAGTGCTTTCCTGAATTGAGGTCTATATCTTTTTCTGCTGGTGTATTTATCAGGCACAATTCCATAGACTTGCCCAGAGAATGAAACCTGGAGACTATGGACCTGATCTTATAAGGTGCTGAGCAATGGCACCTCTCAGGTGGGTTTAAGCACCTTATGGCATTGGGCCCTATAAGAGAACATGAATGTATAGCAGACATCCTATCATGATGGATTTAATTTTTAGAGACCCTCATCATTCAGATTCAAATCTAAGTTCAATGGCAAATGACATCCCTGAGTATAACTAAAATTAGCCACAATCCCCATCAACCTGGGCAATGTGAAGGCTAAAGGGTACAGGTAGAATCACTTTTCGGAAAGGCAAGAGAAATTCTGCATTGAGATTCTTCTGCAGCTGTTAAAAGTAGAAAGTCAATGAATGGAGTAACAGGGTGTTTACTTACATGGTGCTATCGCTAGGTAATACATTTCACCTGTGACAGTCATAGCCAACTCCCTGACTGGAAAATCCTGCCTACTCCAAATTGGTTTCACATCCAGTCTTGACAGGGCTAATGGAATGAACGGTTATAGAATTTACTGAAGAAGTAATGGGAAAAAATATCTCCTTAGTATCGCTGGACACTGATAGTCACCTTTAGGTTGCTACATTTCCCGTGAAAAATTTAAAAAGCTTATCAAGAAAAATAAAATGCAGATAATCTTGATTACTGCTTATTATGTGAATTACATACTGGATTGTTATCAGCTATTAATTTGTGCATAACAAATAACACACTATGTGGATGGGCAAGATTGATGCAAATGTATTTTGGAAAAAATATTATCCACTGAAATTATTTTCATATTCATAAGATTAAGATGCAGATACAATTATTATGCGCATATTGTCTGTCAGGAAAAATTACCATGCCACACTTATGATTCCATTTCTAAATAGCTTATAAAGGGTTATTAAATTATTAATAGAGATTTTAATAAATGGTTAATCAACTATTATAGGCAGGGGAATAATTTCAGAAACATTCTGTAGGGGGAGGGCAAAGTTGTGTCAGCATATAGAACATATGTGATTATATTATTTCCTGCAAAGTCAGGGACTGGGGGAAAAAGTGGAAGACATAATGGAGCATATTGACTGTGAAAAAGTTGGGAGGAGCAGGGTCAGCATCTCCTCTTGTCAGACAGGAAATGACGCCCCTTCCTAAAGGTTGTTATACAATCCAATATTGCAGCTGCTTATTTATAACTGTAGTGTCTACCCATCCATAACATCTTTTTATAGAAGTGCTCATAACAGTGCTACTCATGTCTGCAACGTGCATATGACACATGTAAATGATTTGTTAGTCCTTTATAAACCATTATATTAAGGTTCCCCTTATAAAAGTGTGACCTTACTATGGATCAGATCTGTGGGTGACATGTCCAAAGTCAGGTAAAGATCTCTAATGGGAATTGGATATCCAAATAGCCTTTGTATCTTTGACAACCTCACCCTAAATATACACACTTGTACATATACAAAGATTATCTATGTGTGAGAAAGGACTACCCAGCATTCATTACACAGGCTGGACCACAGCAAGACTGCAAATATGCACAAAATATCAAAGTCCTGGATAATTTTTTGAGGCATTAGTTTAATTAAAAGTGAAGTTAAATTCTGGAACCAAGTTGCTTTTTCTTTTCGTATCTTCCTAGAAAAATGTTTGCTTTTCAGAGTGTTCTCTGCATCTGAGCCTGCAAAGCAGGAGATCATCTGCCTGGATTGCATTGGGAGTGTTAATTAAAGGTAAAACTTCTCCAAAAATGAACATATCCAAAGCCTATGGATTGGCTACATGATTAAATCTTGGGAAATGCTTATCTTTACAAATCTATGTGATCCACCTATAAATCTGTGATTTTAGTGGCTGAAATCCCATTGAAAATCAATGGGATTTGTGCTCCCAAGTCAGCTGAACACTTTTTAACATCCCACCATCTATGTGCTAGTTTGCACAGCTCTAATACTGTATCAATGCTGTATTTTCTAGTGTGCGATGGTGTAATTCTGACACGGCAGACACCAAAACTGCAGTCGTTGTGTGTGGAACTGCCCAGTTAGACATGTAACTGATCATTTGTGTGCGGACTTTCTTGCATCATTGATGTAAAGTAACTGCACAAAGTAGGCACACAAAAGAACACTCATTCTGGAGCATGAATTTTTTCTGATAATTTAGGCCTCTTTTGAACTGTGTGAAATGCGCCGCCTCGCTTCTATCTGTTGATAAATAGTTAAGACATATTCAAGGAAGAAGATTAAAACATCTGAGTACACAGTATAATTAAGATCTGCCTGGGACAATTGTAAAGTGAGCTCCAGACATCTACTGGAATTATTGTTATGGATGGCTCTTTAGTATGCATTAAAGAGGAGCAATTATTCCAAGCACCCCAGAGATATATGATACAGTGCACACATGTTCACCTCTGAGAGCACAGAACACACCCCACAGTTAAACTGTTTAATAAAAAAGCCCTTCATAATAAAATTACAAAAGAGATTTATGAGAAACTGAAAAACATTAGCTAAAGAATATGCATCTGGCTGTGGGCAAAGAAGGCCTAGAATTAGCATCAGGGTTTGTGTTCTTAAATGTTACCTACTTCATATGATCTTAGGAACAGGGCCACCCGGTGGGGGGGGGCAGGAGGGGCAATTTGCCCCAGGCCCCACAGGGGCCCCCACGAGAGTTTTTCAGGGCCCCTGGAGCGGGGTTCTTCACTTGCTCTGGGGGCCCCAGAAAACTTTCGCAGGGCCCGGGCCCCCGGAGCTTCCTCCGCTCTGGGTCGTCGTTGGCAATTTGGCGGCGGGGGGTCCTTCCGCTCCGGGACCCACCGCTGAAGTGCTCTGAAGACCCACGGTGCGGGGTCCTTCCGGCACTTCGGTGGTGGGTCCCGGGGCGGGTCTTCGGTGGCAATTCGGCAGCGGGGGGTCCTTCTGCCCCAGGACCTGCCAGCGAAGACCCCAGGCCCCCTGAATCCTCTGGGCAACCCGGCTTAGGAACTCTGTATTTGTATTATTTTCCAAGAAAAAATATTCGGATAATACTTTAGCATTCCCCCTCGGGTCACCTTACTGAATAAATACTCTTTTGATTGTATTAACTTCTTATTTTATTTGTTAAATGTATGTTTATATATGGTTAACTTAAAAAAAAACATAGCTAAATGCAAATAATTGAGAAATCTTTCTCTCTCCCCTTTCCCCTTGACAGTTAGAGAAATGTATGCATTGAAGCACTGGTAGGAAGTGGTTCTATCATAGCATAGCCCCTCCCAATAGGCCCTCATTGGCTCATGTCTCCAGGTCCCTACACAGTTTTGTTCACTCATTATTCAGACAAGATTCCCCTGCATTCTGAATAAGGACAACTTGGTATGGGTGAAGAATGAAAGGAATAATTCTTCTGCTTTTTTATTTCTTTGTTTCTCTTCTCACCCAAGATGCACAAGCAGAGATAATCAGATAGCAAATAAAATGTTTCTTCACCCATTTCATCTTAAACCTGTCTTCATTTGATAACTATTTAGGATACACCTGGGGTGGAGACATATCCCTCCACAGTCTTAAGTCAAATAAGTGATAGACTGTTCAATAGAAAATAAATGAAATAGCCGTAGTTAATGATATGACTCAATTCTCCACCTATTAAAATAACTATTTGGGATAATTTGCTTTTGCAAAATGCTGTGCACCCTCATCTCAGCATCTTTCAGGATGAAACCCTAGGTGAATTTTAGTGGTTCTGATAGTTACCAGCTTGAAATCTTGTAAACATAAATCCTCTATTCATAAAATGAGTTGTAGTACAAGAAATTTCCCTCTCCACAGCCAATTTTTTGCTACATTCCTTGCCATCTTTATCCCTTTTGTGGCGTTTCCTCATGCTCACCATTTATTCAGACTGACTCCCCCTAAAGCAATAACACAAATAATGCTGCTCATAATTTCCACGTTTTAAAATAATTGTAAATGAAATCTAAGTTCCAGCTAGTCCTTGAAATCTAATTACAGGAATTCACTTGAGACGTGTGAGCGTCTTTGAATTTGTAAAGGATGGAAAGGGAATGGAAAAATGATAAATAACAAAGACCTGAGTTTGCTGGAAAGAGAGATGTGGTATTTGCCCTCTGCCATGTCTCCCATATCCCAACATTAAAGTGACACAACTAGATCTGGGATATCAACTATAGCAGCAGAAAGTGACACAACTAGATCTGGGATATCAACTATAGCAGCAGAAAGTGTATTAGTGTTTCATCACTATTTTGTTACATACATATAAATGGAGAACATTTATTTTTATGTGACAATTAACTCTTCAATTTCTACTACTGGAAAAATTTCTGGTTTTTGCAGACACTAACACTGAGATGTTCATGCCACTGAAGCCAATGGTAAAATTCCCATTGATTTCTATGGGAGAAATTAGGCCAGCACTGGGCACTGCTGAAAATCCTGCCTATGTAGTACACTTACTGGCTTAAAAAAATAGATCGATTGGAATTTACTTTTTAAAGTACCTTTCAGAGTGAAGGTAGTCAGTGGCTTACATGTTCATTAACTAAACATTGACAGTGCATTTGCTTGCAGGACAATGCTGGGTGAGATCCTTGGCCCATCAGACTCCTTTGTACTGATTATTAAATCTGGCATCAGTGACTGATGAGTGTTCAAGCATAGGAAGACAGAGAGCCAAGACAGTGCAGGCTTTATTCCTTCCTCCACCTAGAGTTCTCTCTTATCAAGTTCTTCCTGAAATTAGAGTTCTCTCTCTTCCTAGACATTACCCTGTAAATAAACACATTATCATATTATAATGCCCTCTCTTGGGAAACTAGCTAATGAACTATTTAGAGATTCCCTTCATATAGGTGGTTCTGTGCCATGCCCTGACAGTCTCTATCTTGCAGTGTATGTCAGGGCATGTTTGGGGGGATAGATGGTGTGGTCAGAGCGCACTGTACTCTGGCAATCTCTAGCTGCTGCATGCCCCTGCGGGAGCTGTGACAGGTGTCTGTAAATCCGAGTAGCCCTAAGGCTTCTGTAACTTATGGCAGGAGCCAAACTGGTCTCTGCTAGCAGCCTTTCGGGTTGGGCAAGCACAGAGGTGATGTATGGCCGTCTTCTCCCTTTCCCTCAAAACCTGTGCACGGTGCAGCTTACCTGGACCTGTGGATCAGGACTGCTAGAAGTACTTTATTTGCGACGTATGGCTTGCGCCCATGTATCTTTATTTGCCGTGGGATTGTATTAAGCAGCAGGACAAATGCAGGAGCAGTTTGGTTTTGACCAAAAATAATGTGACATCCAGCCAACAAAATACGAAGAGGCATTTCAGTACAAGAAGCAAGTGCTGTAGGAGGCCACTTAATACTGCTGCTTAATGGGATCTTGGAGACAAATCCTAGGAAACAAAAAAAGACAAGCACACAAGCCTGCTCTCCATTAAAACGCTGCAGGAAGGTGAGTGAAGCATAAGCCTAATGTTGCGGTGTTCCTTCTGTTGTCCACATACATGTTTGTTTGAGAGCTGTGAAGAAAAATGAGGTTTACAACATTCCTGAACCACCGTGGAATGGGTGCCTGTTTATGCATCAGGCTATAAATCAGTGTGACAGTTCAAAAATATTTCAGCCTGTGTCTTTGGGGGCTACGCTGTAGGACCGGAGCTGGTTGCATATATCGGAGTACCTGTGCGTATTCAGCTATTTCAGGAATGCTTTAACTGATGCATTTATGACCCAGCAAAAGTTGCAGTACTGGGCATGAATGTTCTTTTTCCTGATCTGCCTCTTATTTGGATACGGTGGCCAGGGGCGGCTCTATGTATTTTGCCGCCCCAAGTACGGCAGTCAGGCGGCTTTCGGCGGCATG
Organism: Mauremys reevesii; assembly: GCF_016161935.1. Classification (NCBI taxonomy): domain Eukaryota; kingdom Metazoa; phylum Chordata; order Testudines; family Geoemydidae; genus Mauremys; species Mauremys reevesii. The sequence goes on from NC_052632.1 coordinate 71,463,021, forward strand.
CCTGTGGGAGGTCCGCTGGTAACGCGGGCTTGGTGTGCTGGTGCCTGGAGCCACCCCTGATGGTAGCATATGCTCTACACTAAAAAGTTAAGTTTACCCAGCTACATCACTCAGGGATCTGAAAAATCCACACCACCAAGTGACACAGTGAAGCCAACCCATCCCCCAGTGTAGGCAGTGGCTAGATAGATGGAAGAATTCTTCTGTCAACCTAGCTACTGCCTCCTGGGGAGGTGGATTACCTATGCCAATGGGAGAACCCCTCCCGTCAGCATCGGTAGTGTCTACGCTGAAGCACTGGTGCAATGCTGCAGCCGTGCCACTGTAGTGTTTCAAGTGTAGACAAGCCCTGAGTCTCCTCTTCCTCTGCCAGTAGACTATACTGCTAAACACCAGTATTGTGCACAGTAGAGTTGCTTTTATATGGCTTAACCAGGCATTTTGAACAAATAGGGCACTGTCAGGGGATAGTGTTTGTTACCCGCACTCTTCAATTTTCATCCGTGGCTCAACGCTAAGAGCGAAGCAGATCTGACTATCTTAACTTGCCCAAGATGAAGTCTCTAGTGGGGGATATGATTTCCATAAGACCCTCAAACGGAAATAAAATATTTACAGCTAATGTGATCTCAGAGACTCATTCTCAATCAAAATACTTAGACTTTTCTTGACCATGAAAAGGGATTGTACAAGTAGCTGTCAGTGAATGTAATTGAGCTGTTACGATGTGCTCTTTATGTGGTATCTATCCTTGAAAGATGAAATTCGTGCATATTTTATACCAAAGAAGAGAATGAAAATGATGCTGCAATTAGTCTGTTTAGGATGCACCAGTTGATTATCGGTGAAACCTAAATGGAATCTAAGCTTGAACTATAATTGCTTTAAGTCTTCTGAATAGAAATTGCTTTTAAAATGTTGATGTGACTTAGACGGAAAGATCTGCGGTGTTTAGCAAGAAATCTCTTGCTTTTATTGTCCATTATTACCCAGTATTATAAATGTGTATGGTACGTGATCTTCCAAATTACAGCAGAATATAGATGTACATCACTGGTGAAAGAAAACACCCGCCAACTCAGAACACGTTTGTATTGGAAAGAAAAGAGAATGTTAAGTAAATTAATGACTTGGAGGTTGCTGCTGCTGCTGCTGACTTATTTGTAGCATAATAGCACTTCCAGACCCACCCAACATTGTGGCCCCATTGTGTTAGATGCAGTACAAACACATGCTGAGAGACAACAAGTTCAAAGAGCTTAAGTAGACAAGGTAGACCAAGAACTACTATCCCCATTTTACAGATGGGGAACTGAGGCACACAGAAATGAAGTGATTTGCCAAAGATCCCACAGAAAATCTATGGCAGAGCTGGGAACTGAACCCAGGTTTCTTGAGTCCCAGGTCAGTGCTTGAATCATTCCTCACTCAAATATATTCAGTTAATTGATTTTAGTCACCTTCCATTGTATACAATGTTTAACTGGTGAAAGATACCATACAATCCCAGTGGAGAATAATGGAATTGTATATGTGTGTGTATACACATAGTGTTAGGATGTGTGTATATGTGTGTGCATGTATATACAGAAATCCTAGCCCTCAAGATACATCTATCAGCAACTGCATAGTCTCACTGTGATGCAGTGCTTCCTAGCACATAGTGCCCTGGACTAGGCACTGTCACTGGCCTGCTGCGTGACCTTAAACAAGTTATGTCAGGCCCAATTTTTCTAGGTATTTAGGGGCCTAAAGATGCAGATAGGTGCCTGATGGGATTTTCAAAAGCACTTAGGTGCCAATTTGCATCTTTAGGCACCTTAAAAACTTTTGAAAATCTGGTACTTAGGCCTTGCAGTGCTGCACGGAGCAATGCCTAAAATACCTTGCAAAATCTGGGCTTTCACCACCCTGTGCCTCAGTGTCCCCATCTATAAAATGGGGATAATGGTACTGATCTCCTTTGTAAAGTGCTTTGACATCTACTGATTAAAAGCTCTATATAAGAGGTAGGTATTCCTGTTATTGTTTATTGCTCTAACCCTTGATCATCGCCTTCTAGAGCACCAATGTGTGTCACCATCCTTGGTGATATCATCTCTTTACTGAACTTTGGAGATCAGACGAGATGATTTCAATGGTCCCTCCTGGCCATACCCTGGTTCTGTAAAGTCCTGAGAGTCTCCAGCTCCTATTGTACTCTCTGGGTACCACTTTGATGGGAGGTAAAGATGATACCCCTGAGCCTTAGGAGGAGAGGAACCCTCTTCCTTATTTAAATGCCAACTGTGTAGCTTTGAAATATTATTTTTATCTTTGTTACCTTTGTTATCAATTGTTATGGGGAGCAAAATCCCCTCTTTGGCAACAGGTTCCCAATGTTTGCTGCCACCTTGCTTTTGTCTGGTGGTGTGGCTCTCAAATGTGCTCCATGGTGGTTTTCGTAGCCTCCCTTGATGAAACACTGACTATACAGTTTGTTCCTTAAAAGCACCGGCTCATTTCCCAAAACAGCAATTTCTCTAGAAGGGAACTTTCTGCCATGTACAGCATTTATTTTTTAATTAGTTGAGCTAATATGCAATTAATGTTTATAATGCAATTCTGTCTGAGGCTCTCTAGTAGCTTATTGAGTGAAGTTTTAGAAGTTGCATTTCCTTTAGCATTTTATCAATGTGAGTAAAATGTTGTGTCTGGTTGGCAGAATACAGGTGTCTTGGTTGTACGTATAAGTAATGTGTAGGGCAGGGAATATAGGACAACTTGACACTACATTAATGAGAAATCTGAATTGTAGCCAAGTTACTCCTGCTTAGTAGCAAGGGATACTAAAGGCTTCCTGGGTGCGATAAGCTTATCTTTTAAGTCCATGTCTCCAGGGGTGGCTCCAGGCCCCAGCACGCCAAGCGGCCTTCGGCGGCTTGCCTGCAGAGGGTCCGCTGGTCCCGTGGCTTCGGCAGACCCTCCGCAGGCATGCCGCTGAAGGCAACCTGCCTGCTGTGCTTGGGGCGGCAAAATGCCTAGAGCCGCCCCTGCATGTCTCCTCTGCCCCTTTCTCACTCGTGTATAAGGGAATGGGTGCACAAGGAATATGGGACTTGCTACTGATCTCTGCTTTGGACTACACTTGAGACCACAAGCAGTCTCTACTTGAACCTGGGGTTCTGCACCATTGCTGGCGAAGCTTCTGCTCTAACAGGACTAACAAGATCAAGGCTTTTGTGAGCGTGTAGTACTTCCATGTGTGTTAAATGAGGGCAATCATACACAACAGCTTTTTGATTGTATAATTGAGACGAACATTCTGGAGACTGAAGTGGTGCAGTGTTCACAGAAACATTTCACTATGGCAGCTAGAGTAAAATCTAGACTGATGTAGGTCACCATGGAAGTGAATTGTGTAGCCCTTGATTTAACTGTGGGGGTTCTTTTTTCATAGTTAACTATTTGGGAACCCCCTTATTTAAGTGAAAGTATTATTCAGAACATCTAGTGTTTCTGGGAGGGGTGGGCAGGCCATGACAAGGCAAGCACATTTGAAGGACCAGTGTGTAGGGTATTCATGATCAACGTACAATACTCAGACAGTCCTCTGAAAGGAGAATAGTTTAAAAAAAAAATCCCATGCACTGACCCAGCCCTAAATTAAATTATTTTCAAATCTGAGTAGCAATTTTTCTGAATACACCAATAAGAACTCAGCTGAGGGCACTTATTTAAGTGATTGATTATGGGCTTGAAGACTTCAGATATGTGTGTGTGGAAAGAAAGCCTCCTTTTCATGTAATTCTACAAGACATAGCATGTACTCAGTTCTCAAGATAAAGTTTACATGCTCTGTTCATGTAAAGACTGACTGGACTTGTGCATCAGAGAGAAATTTTGGGGAGGAGCAGGTAGGTGATTCAGTAAAGATGGTTTAGTCAGAGACAAGAAAAAGCTTATTTTAAAAATAAAAGAGACTGGCGATCTGCAGTGTTCCTTTCAGGAATGGCGTCCAAAATGACTTACAACTTGCCACGCTTCAGAAAGAAGAGTAAAAACAAATAAGGTACGTTACATTCCAAACGGAGGCTGTAGAACATCAGAGACATGTTGCCATAGCAATGCAGCATGTAGGGCATGAAGAAGTGGAATAGTAAGAAGCCAGCAGGGTCATTAACATCATCAGCAGGCTCAGTGGAGCACAGCTCTGTGGTAGATAAAATGGCTTCATACTTCTCGTCAAACAGCATCCGCGGGAATAAAGCATAAAAACAGAGAAGATGGTAAGAATACGACGATGGGAAGGAAAAGAGACAAATGAGACTGATTCTGGCCCCTAATACTGACTGCTCCTTTGTATCGCTCTGATGCTGTGAAGTGTCTGTAAAGCTCCTGGAAAGTACAGCCAAGGATTCCCCCTCCATTGGGGGAATCCCTGCTTGGCAGAGAGCTACCGCTCCAAGGCGGTGTCAAGTGTTGCCTAAGGGTGCGGGCATAGCCAGAGGCTGCTCTTATTCTGCAAATGAAACAATGCCCCCCCAGCCTGGTCGCCTCTTGCCACCATCATGGCAAGTGCAGAGGGGCTTTGTCCTCAAGATTCAACCTAATTTGTGTGTGTGTGTGTGTGTGGGGGGTGTTTCCTGGGGTTATAAATAAAGGTGCAGTGCTGGGTTCTAAATTAGAAATAACAGCAGGGAATGACAATAAACAATGGGAGTGGGAGACAATAAAGAGAGAACAGATGATACAAACAGAGACAATTTCACACATTACAGGAATGAGGAGATTAATTTTTAATAGTACATATTATAGGTGCTCAGCAAAATGTGTCATGGACAGATTTTGATCTAACTATATGACTGTAATTCTGCAATAACTCCAGTGAAGTAAAATCCATTTCACCGTGGTCTTCCCTGAATCAGTGGATATGCGTGCTTTATTTCTGGTTCACACTAGTGCCTTTTCCTGGGTGACCAGAACACAACTGTGTTATGGGAACCTGATTTCATTTTAGTCAATGCTGCAGTCATCCCTGGTGCAACTCCAGTGAGTCATGGCTTTACAGCAATATAACTAAGATCAGACTATGGGCCAAAGAGATTGTTTAAATAAATCAGGCAAATAATTATCAATACAGACAAGTCGAGTCTCAGCTAGTGGAAGTCCATTGAATTCAATATACCTATGCTAATTCAAACTAGCTCATCGTGAATATTTCACATGGAACAAGTTTAACAGTTATGCATGTTTTAGTGATTTAAAAATTTTGGTCAGTTTGTGATGAGAGGAGTTTTCGTTTTCTTAAAGTATCATATGGTTTTAGCAATGGTGACCTTAAGATTCCTTGTAACGAGGTAGTGAATAATTTTTTACAAGGTTACTCTGGTGTTTTTAATTAAAAAGACAAGGTTTGGAGCTGTAACTTGCTGATAAAATTAGATGTAGCTGGTTTGAATAGGAGTTGTTATGAAATATATCAGAAATCATTAACAGCTGAATCCAAGAGATGAAGCCGATAAAGGGGTTTTTGGACAAACTATGATGGAGCAATCTGGGTCTTGGACAATTATTACAAGGCAACCAGCTTCTTTAAGAAAACAATGAAGGGTTTACAATGATATGCCAAGAAAACATACACAAAGCATAATACACTGTCATATGTATTCTTCCTTCTGTAAGTTCCAACATAGGCAAGATGTTGTTCCAGGTGTTAGTTTCCCATGTTTATTTGGCAGTACTTGATGACACAACTCAGCTATGAGAAGAGTTAGGGCCGATGAGGTGGAGAAAGAATCCCAGCCATGACCCCATGTTTTTAGGAGGTCTGTTTCTTTCTACAACTCTTGTATGTTACTGAAGAAGTTCAAGATGTTGAACTTTAACTGCTGTCTACTGACTATGCTGCTATACAATTTCAGATCAGTTACTTATTAGTTAGTTATTGATATGCACGAGAATCAACGTCTCCTACAATATTAGTTAGTTTACATTTGGCATGAAGACTTTACAAAGGGTCATTGGTGATAACGGAAGCTAGTGATCCAAAACGTACAGATGAAGAATAACAGGTGAACGCATGGGGCCAGAACCTCAGCTCACCTAAAGAATAAGCATACATTGACTTAACTGACACCATTAAATGTAACATCCCCTGAGCTGATCCAGGATTTAGTAATGATGTAGTATGTCTCTACATCCAGGTTCAGATTTTCAAAGCTACCTAAGATAATTGAATATTATTTTTTTAATGGGAATGGGAAATACAAAGCCCTTAAGCAACTTCCAAAACCTCAGCCCCATTGCATGGGAAAGGATGCAATCACCCATTGTATAGGAGCATTTGTGTTCTCTGCTATTTGCGTATTTCTGAAGACTAGCCTTTCACACAGAATTCTCTGTGTGTGTCCGTCTGTCTGTCTATCTGTCTCTCTCTCTCTGTATATATGTATATATATAAAAATAATATGCTGGTGAGCTATAGCAAGAGCAACATAATATCATTTCTACTGAGTAAAATGAATTTACACATATGAGTTCATATTTCATTACTTATTAATGCTACGGTGTAATGCCCCATATTACTTTTTGAAGCAGCTGGAATACTATGCTCAGATTAAAGGATCTCTTTCTGTCTTTCAGAAGAGATTTTGCCTCTACAGCTGAGGCAGAGTCTGTAAACACACAACTATAACTAGCAGTTTTAAAACCAGTTTTATTTATTAAAGTAGATGCTATAAAATAAAATAAAGGCAAAATAACATTGCATTTTACTATTCATCATTAAAACCCAAACCTAATTTCCGAGCACTTAGATGGAGATTCTTGCCGCTTCTAGTTGGATGGATCTTGAGAGAATTTTTGATTAAAATGCAAATAGTGTAGCAACAACACTGTTCACTGATTAAATGGAAGAAGCATTACTTAGTACTTATCGAAGTCAAATGTAATCAAGATAGAATTGATTTTATATTCAATTCATGTAAACACTGCTCACTCTAATTCTTAAAAATCCATAAAGTAGCAAAAAAAATACCAGCTTCATTTTTCAAAAGGATATATGGTAAAGAACAAAACAGCTAATGTAGTTTCTATATTTATGATGGAAGAAATGCCAAAGTGTAAGTACAGGAAACATATGGCTCTGCTACTGAGGCTATGAATGCAGGGCTTGAATGGCAAATATTTTTTGAGGCTGCTTCCCATTTCTGTCCTCTGCTAATATTTATTAAACTTGTTAGTATAACAGAGGGGAAAGCAGCTCCATCTTAATCTCATTTTTTTTCTTCTGTGACTATAGCTGTACTGTTGCTTCCTAGAAATAGAGCTTTGGGTCTGGATCTAGGAAATTACTTAAACACGTGTGTAAGCCTTAATCATGTGAGTAGTCCTGTTAACATCTCATGTGCTTAAATTTATATACATACATCAGTGCTGTGCTGGATCATACTCCAGGGGCCTACATTTTCATCAGAAAGATCTGTTTATTTTGTGGCATTTTGGGCTCAGTGAATTGAATCTGCAGTTGCACCCATTAATAAGTGTAACTGTGCACTGGCAAATTAGGTAGTTAATGTATTCAAGTGTAGGTGCAACGAAGTGCTCCTGCAAGCATTGGACATGCTATTGGAGGCCAGGTTAAAAACCAGGACCTCTGAATGCAGATGAAAACATCTATAAGGCCTGATTCTTCAAACCTTACTCATGTTGAATAGTATTGACTCATGTGAGTTGCCCCATCAGAATCAAGCACCTAATGTGAGTCACGTTGTCAGAAATGAGCCCATAATAATTTGTCCAGGTTAATCCCCCACCACCAAAATTCTTGGCTAGTCTCCCTGCCTGAAAAAAAAAAAAAGTTTAGGATTGCAAAAGGAAGATATAGGTGAACTTTAAGTCTGCACTAGCTCTTTCTGTCTCTACCCCTCTGCTTATGGGTTTTTAGGAGTAACTTTGTAATTATAATGAATAATAATAATGATGCTTTCGTTGAACAATGGGCTTCTAAATCATAGCCACACTTAATGTGATGAGCTGTTAAGTGGGAAACAAGAAACTTACATTAACATAGCATCAGTGCAAAATTAGGTAGATTTTTCTGAAGTTTTTGAGATTCTTTCAAAGTGTCATGGCTATATTGTCCCCTACACAAACCCTAGGGCTTATCTAGGAGGCTCCACAATCTCTTTCAGTTTGTTCCATTGCCTGGGTGGGGTTTCTAATCACTGGGGCATTCCATGATCTTCAAGAAGATCCCATGGATCGCAGGACACCCCCCAAGGGCCCATGAACTTGAGAACTTATTTCTCTGATCCACATCACGTGTGCCTCCATGCTGCACCCAAATGTATCCACATGGGAGGTAGGCATCACTATATGGAGAAGGAACCTGCTGAAGGTGACGTTGAGCATGTCAGTATGACTTCCCACAGAGAAGTCCTTTCTTTTGAGGAGGGGTGATGCTATGGAGAGTACCCTGACCCCACATCCTTAGAACGGTGGAACCATGTCCTGAAGGCGGAGGCAGGGGCGGCTCTAGACACCAGCGCGCCAAGCAGGCGCTTGGGGCGGCCGTTTCCCGGGGGGGCGGCATTTGGCTCCGGTGGAGCTCCCGCCGGCATGCCGGCAGGAGCTCAACCGGAGCCGCGGGAAGAGGGGACCCGCCGCGGGACCGGGGAAGGGCGGCGCAGCGCTCCGCGCTGCTTGGGGCAGCCCAATTTCTAGAGCCGCCCCTGGGCGGAGGGACCCTTGTGACATGAGTTTGTAGGGGAAACATGTTGCAGAGTTATATCTCCTTGCTTCCACATCCCCACTGGGTTTCTACTAGATTTTGCTCTCATCCATTCATTTTACTGGAGGAGAGCAACTGAGCTTTAAATGGCAAGTCTGAGATTGCTCAGAACAGTGGGTTTGATTCTATGTAATAAAAATGTTAGAATTAATGCTCAGATGGTCTTTTATGGACTAAAATTAGATTCTCCAAAAGGAAAACTATGTTTTAAATTCTGTACCTACTCCTGGTTTTGTGTATTTATTATTTTTTTGCCTCGCTGAGGACTCTAATAAGAACAGTCATTATACACATTTCACAGACATTACCCTGAGTGATTTAAATTAAACTTTACGAAGATTCTCCTTTACAAGCCGATCTTCATAAAGGAAGTTAAGGCTGCAATAAATTTTAACATAAATGGTAAACTGCAAATGAAAATTAATTCAGCTTTCAAAATGCATTTCAGAGTATGCATAAGCAAGCGAAAATCAACAAATCAAAGGTCATTTTTGGAGAGAAGATGCTGAAATATGGAGTGGGTGCTTTAAAGCGTATCTCCTAATTAAATCCCTGTGGAGCAAAACACATAGAAATGTAAAGACTACAACCACTGCATCTAAGACAGGTCAGAATATCAACAGTTGATATGCCTATGAATATGTTACCGATAATTACCATAGCAGAACCTAAGATTTTGCACTTGGGACCCAAAGGGCAGGATAGATTCACAATTTATCCATGCCTTAAACAGCTGCATCAGTTTAAATTCCATGTAATGTGGCTCCCAATTTACAAAGGTCAGACTTCTGTGCACTGAAGCCAGTTGTAGCTTTGCCACAGAGGCCCCTTGGTGCATTCAGTTGCATGCCTACATTTGTGCCCACAAATTGGGTTGCCTAAATAGCCATTTCTTTGCTCAAATACAAATATCAGTTTTCTAGCACTATAAATACAACATCTGCTGACAATCTAAGCTAGTCTATGAAAATCACTCATTCTGGATAGTCACCTTTGCCCATCTCTCCTCACATTAATGCCTCAATTCAGGAAAGCATCCCTTTCCGGAACAACCCTTCAACACTATACCAAATACAGATGGATTTAAAGCAGGATGTTGACTGCATCAGCATGATCTCCCACAGGGAAGTCCCCTCACTATGAAGCAGGGATGATGCTATGGAGACAGGCTTGTGTCACCCCCATATCTAAACGAGCTTTTCTGAACTGGGACTTTAAACAGTATCTTAAAGCATTTCCCTTTCACAATGGTTTTATTGTAAGCACCAATCACTAGTTAAATCCGACATCTGAGATTTTCAAATCAGCTTAGGGGATTTGGACACTCATTTCCCACTAATTTTAATGGGAACTGAGCATTCAGATCCCCTAGCTGGCTCTGTAATGCTACTGTTCTCTTAAACTCTTAAGTATTGTGCTTGAGTCTTGTTTTCTGTCTGGTACATTTAACGATGATTCATCGCTGTTCACTCCGACCATGTTTAATGGCTTGTGTGACATTTTGGGCAGTTTGCACTTTAGAAATAAAATTGCTACAGTCAAAAAGACAAAAGAAGGGACTATTCTGAAAGTTTTCGTTCATCCATCTCTGTGTTTTGGATGATGGCTAACACAGAAAGAATATTCTTCTAAGTGCATGTCATGCACACGATAGAATTGTAAAGGACGTTATTCTTTTAGTCTTTGCGCGGCAGAATGATGTCCCCCAAGATCCTCATTACCGACCTCCATCTTGATCTGAAATTGTACAATTTTGTGTTTAAATGAAACTACCTCCTTGATTGAATTGGTTGAATACTGGTTGGACTGAAAAGCCCCTGAGAGCCAAATCATGTACCTACACTCCAGTACATAATGACCAAATTGCTTTGGATTTGAAACAGTGCCCTCAGGGATGAGTGAACCTCTACTGCATTTTTAAAAATCTCTGTAGGCCAAGGATGAGATACAAAAATATCTTACCAGAATGGGCTTCAGTTTGGATTCTTATTGCAAATAGGTCAGTATTACAGGTCACCTTAGTTCCACTCAAGGATTGAAAATTGCAGAAGAATGCTAACTGGTTTATAGGCTGAATAGAGAAAGAAAGGTACAATGAAATTGCTTCAGAGGTGGAGGGGGAATGTGTTTTCCATGCTGCTGTATAATTTGAAGATGTTTACACAGTCAGAGTTATGCTGCATATTAAGCAGTGAAAGGAAGGCAAAGCATCTTCTGAGACTACCTCAGGAACTCTACAGATGTTGCTGCATTTGGGGAAGGTGGCACAATAGAGCCATTTACATCCCCAATCCTCTGAGTCTACTATCAGTTCTACGCTAGCTCAGTTCCCTGTGTCGTTACAGAAGGCTCAGAGCTGCTGTAAACTATGCCCTGGCTACTCCCTCTTTTTCCCAGCCACACCCCCTATGCCAGGGGTCAGGAGACAGGTGGCATAGAACTATAGCAGCTTAAGATTCAGGCCAGTTGGGGGTGAAGTCTGCTTTGTGCTACAGAAAGTAGCACAAAAGCAGGTTTAGTGGACAAAAGAAGCCGGTCCATTACTGAGAATAGGACATTTTGAAAATACTTCTGGTCTGGAAATAAAAACAAAACAAAACAAAAAGGAAGGGATGTTCAAAGAAGGCAAGAGCTAAACATTGAACAAAGTTTTATTTTTAACAGTACAAAGAGAAAATATCACTAAAATGATGTCTCAAGGCTGGTCTACACTGGTGGGGGATCGATCTAAGATACGCAACGAAGTATCTTAGTTCAACTTACCTGGACATCCTCGTGGCGATAAGTTGACTGCCGCGGCTCCCCTGTCGACTCCGCTTACTCCTCCTGCCGAGGTGGAGTACGGGCGTCGATTTGGGGATCGATTTATCACGTCTAGACGAGATGCGATAAATCGATCCCCGATAGATCGATTACTACCCGCTGATCCGGCAGGTAGTGTAGACGTGGCCTCAGTGACAAAGCTTCCTGAAGGATATGGGCAAATCTGCAGTTGGTGTAAATCAGTGTAGTTCCGTTAAAGTCTAGATGCGATAAATTGATCCCCGAACATGCTCCCCGTTGACTCTGGAACTCCACCACGGCAAGAGGTGGAAGCGGAGTCGACGGGGGAACCGCGGCCATCGATCCTGCGCCGTGAGGATGGGAGGTAAGTCGATCTAAGATACGTCAACTTCAGCTACGCTATTCTCGTAGCAGACGTTGCGTATCTTAGATTGATTCCTACCCCCCCACCCCAAAGGGAAGACCAGGGGTAAGGCAATGGTCTGCGATCTGTTGATTTTTAGGGTTTTTTTTAAGCAATTAGTCCAAATAGTTTGAATCAGTTCCCAAAAGTGAAGAACAGATCCTATGTTATCATCGAGTCAGTGATTACTGAAGACAGATGCATTCCCTTGGGAAGGTTGCTATCCTGGGCCAACCAACAGGATGCTTAACAAAGCTTCAGTCAACTTTTTCCCCCATCACATTTTTCATGAAGCATTTTAATTTTGCTTGTTGCTGCTGCTGATGTTATTCTCAGTGTCAGTTGGCTTGACCTTCAGTGGTTGATGTAAGAAAATCATTTTTCGGATGCCATATGCTTTATATTAAATAAAATATTCTTTTACCATCTGTTTGACTGGTGTCCATGAATTGTAATGTGGCAAAATACAGGCCTGCTGTAAATGCTACCACATGAATGAAATAGTTTTGAGAAATATATCCCTTACCCTATGAGGTAGAAAGATCAGTTTAAACTTTTAAGGGTGAGATGTCAAATGTTATAAACATAAAAGTAGGGTAGAAATGGATAATTTCTAATCACGAATACAATAAAGAGGCTACTTTTCAATGTCACAGCAAAAGAGGTAATGGAAATAGGATTAACAGTGAGGAGTCCTTGTGAAGTCCTAGAATGAAGTGGGTTCTAGCCCACAAAAGCTTATGCCCAAATAAATTTGTTAGTCTCTAAGGTGCCACAAGGACTCCTCGTTGTTTTTGCTGATACAGACTAACATGGCTACCACTCTGGAAATAGGATTGGGTAAATAGTTTGGAGTTGCCAAATCTACTAGAAATCACATAGCTCAACTGATATTAGTAAGAACTATGCTGATATGGCCTGGAATGTCCAAGCTCAAAAAAAGATGTGGTACCTAAAGCCTCAGTTCAGTAAGGTGCTTAAGCATGTGCTTAAATTTAAGCACATGAGTAGTCCCAGTGACTTACATGCTTAAATTTACGTATATGCTTAAGTATCTTAAGTATCAAAAGGATAGAGAAAACTCTTTGTCCTTTGCAGTGCACTCTCTAACACTTTAGGATAGGATGCAAGAAATACCTCGTCTTGTTGCAAATGGAAGGGGAATTTAGGCAGAGCAAATTAACTAGCTGGTTTCCAATATGATTGAGATATTAGGGTTAACATTCTTATGCCTATGAAAATTGCTATGGGAGATTGAGATTTGTTTTTTAATTTGAATAAACATCCACAGAAAAGTTTCTTCACTTCCCATGTTCTTAATCTGTTTACCTCTTACACAAGTGCAGTTTCCATTCACATCTATAATTGATGCTAATCCAAGCCAAGATGATATTTTTGATTTGCCAAAAGAAGAAAATTGAATTTGGGTTTAAGACTTGGCATATAAAATTATTTGCCTCGTCCAATAGCTATAGTTCTATAGGATGCTTAAAAAGATCTATAGAAAACGTCTTATATGCAATGTAATTCTATAGGTTTTAGAGTAATTTTTATAACCCTATTACACTTCTATTGGTTTCATCCATATTCAGTTCTACTGGACTTTTCCAAAGAGATTAGAGCTTTGTTTTTAGGTCCCAATTCAGAAAAACGCATGCATAAGACTTCTTGACTTCTTTGCTGAATTGGTTCAGTAATAATATCTGGTTCAGTAGCTCTCAAAGCACTTTACAAAGGAACTTAGACTTATCCCCATTTTAGAAATGGGGAAACTGAGGCTTAGGGCGTTTGAGTGGCTTGCCCAAGGTCACTGAGCAGGTCAGTGACCAAGCAGGAAAGATCAACCAAGGTCCTCTGAGTCCCAGTCCTGTGCTCTATCCACTAGGCCACACTGCCTCCTTTTCTCTTCAGATACATCTCCAAGCACAAATGGATGAGAAGATAAGCGATGAGAACTCTGGGAAATCATAGATTCTAAGGCTTAAAGGGACCCATGTGATCATCTAGTCTGTCCTCCTACTTTACCCAAGACAAAGATTTCATTTCATTTCACCCAGTGCATCTTGCCTGACAACTTCTGTGCCCCAGATCCCTAGATGTAGGTGTAGCCAGAGACCTTGGTTTATTACAGAGGTTGGTTTGAGCAGTAAAATTCAGATCCACACTGTTGAAAACTTCTCAACCATCCTAGACACCCACTCTCCCAGACTTCTGTGCATGCTCAGATCTAGGGTTTGGTTCAGTTGATTATAGACCCAGAGACCCAATATAAAATATGGGTCTGTCTCTGAGTTCAGATTCCAATACTACCCCTGCTCCAAAGTTCCACAATTTTGGTTCAGTCCATCCTGTAATTTTTGTTAGTAACATTCCATGGCTGCAAAGGTGTGATACTGGATAATCCCTTGTCCGCAGGCTGATACAGCAAGAAACAAAAGCATTCGCTGGCTTCATTCCTAAGGGTGTATTTCACTGAACAGCCACCAGATAATTTTTCCTCCTCTCTGCTCTTAGAGAAATAGACAGTTTGAACTATTCCAGCTATTTGTTGTTGTTATAAATGTAGATCTTTCTTCACACTGGTTGTGTTGCTAGGGAATGTGTGCAGCGTTTGTTTCTTTTGAATTATAGCTGCTAGCACTTATCTTTTCTCCCAGCAAATAGCATTTGTAGCAAGTTCTTTGAAAGCAATGCAGTCATTTGTACTTAAGACAGAATTATGGCAGACGCCGACACAATTATAAGGAAGTCTAGCCCAATGTTTTTTCTACAGGCATAGAACTCTGCTTACTTGTGTTCATTATTCATTTTTATAAGCACCCTTTTCGTATATTTCTGGATGAGAAAGGAACATATATTAATAGCCAGTTATTTTAGCTGCTTATGTACTCCATCCCGTTTCACAGATATTTGATTGCATATTCCAGCCATATGTGTTGGGTTTTCTTTTCAATGGCCAACCTAACAGTGGCATCAATAGTGAGTGGGGGAATATCTTTGTTTTAAACCAGAGATGATAGGCTGTTGCTTTATGTGGGCAGGTAAGGGGAAGGAATCATCATTGCCTTCATCAGCTTATTCTGAATGGGGGAGAGGGAATGTGTGTTCGTCTGAGAAATTTACTTGAGCCCCAGTTTTTGCCCTTGGAAAAGCGCTTTTCTAGACAGGGAGAAACAGAGAATACTTGTTTCTGTACATTATAATGGACACCAGTCAGTGAAAGGAAAGAACTTTGTGACAATACAACCAAAGTAAAACTGAAGTGTGTTAAGTGGAGGTTTTGCTGGTTTTGTTTTTACTTTCTCAGAGCTTTAGTTGGTTTGAAATCACTGGAAGCTTCTGCTTCTCAAAGCCAAACTGTTTTCAGCGTATCTTGTTGGATGCCATCCCTGTACCCTGGTGTTCCATATGTTCTATAGTCAGTATTGTTTGGTTCCTTGCCATGCAAAAAGGAGAGCCATTGAGGTATGGCATGGCCTTAGATCCAGTATTATGGTAGTTAGTCCATCTTGTGGAAATCAGACAATATTATGTAGGAGTTTTTCCCCCCTTCAACTGATAATGAACGCTAGAAGCCTCACTGTGCTAGCTTGAGTAGAGCTGGCGTGAGTCTGTCTGCCTGGGCTGGGAGGTTCACTCCCAGCTGCAGTGTAGACATACCCTTAGGGTACATCTATACTGAACACTCCCTATGGCGCTGTGTAGAGTTCACACACTGTGTGCCTCCCAGCACGGGTATAAATAGTAGTGTGAACGGTGAGGCTCTGCTTAGGTGAGTAGAGTACAGACATGACAGCGCTTTAGGGTAGGTACCTGACATGGTTCTACATGCCCAAGCAATGCCTCCCTTGGCTGCATTGCTGTTTTCAGCAGTGTGATGTCCCACTGCTGGAGCCTTTCCCCATCACAAGGAAAAGCTCCAGCAGCAGGGAAAGGGCAGGGGGGAGGGCAGCAGGGTAGGTAGGCCTCTTATCTGATTTTAAACCAGACAGTCCTGCTTTTTCAAGTTTGTCCCCTGTCCGGTACGGAGTCAAAACTGGACATTGCTTTGTCTGCTATCAGATGGGGGGTGTCATTATGGAGAGCGTACCACTTCACTCCCACTGGCATGACCTCCGTGCCTGCAAGATCATGCTGGCGGGGGCTGGATGGCACACTCTTCAAAATGGTGCCCTCCATGTTGTGTGACCTTGCATGCACCATCAGTGAGAGGTCCTGACAGCAGGGGAAGGGTCATGCCATTCCCAGAAAAAACAGAATGTCTGGTATTCCCAGAATGTGCGAGTAGCTGCCCGCTGCTGGAGTCTTTCCTCACGGCCTCTCCCCTGCCAGAGTCTTTCACTGATGTGTGTAGCTACAAGCCACCATGTGGACACAGTTTGCTTTTCAGTGTGGCATGTAGCTACACTTACCCTACATGCCGTCCCCAGTGGTGTGTAATGTAGACATAGCCTTAGAGTCCTATAGTAGATAAAGCTAGTTCCTTGACCTTACTGCCAGCAGCTATTCCCCGCACACCCGATTCCCTCCCTCCCCCACCATTTAGTGAGATATTTTTGCCGTTCTGGAACCATATCTTTATGCAAAGATTGCAATTCCCACTCCAGCAAGAATCACTCCAATATAATTTTATATCATTTTATGTCTTGCTCCTACTATATAATGGCATTTGAAAATGAAACTCGCTTGAAGCCAATGTATAATTCTCTGTGAGTGAGTGAAAGAAGCCTTATAATTAAAGGTGTTTATGGCTACAAAAAAGCACCAACTCTTAGTTTCTTCTGTATGAAATAAACTGACCAGTACTGAGGGAGATTTTTGCCGAGTATCTACTGTGTTTGTCACACATGGCATTGCTTAGAATGTGTTGAAAAACTGATTAGAACTATAGGCCAGATCCTCAGCTACTGTAAATTGGTGAAGGCAGTGGAGCTACACTGATTTAGCCCAGCTGAGGATCATTGGGACGAATATGAGCACCCGGGGCAGATTGAGCTCTCCAAGGATGGGTCCACTTTCATGCAGAAATCCTCTTTTGCTTTGAGGTTTTGGCTTGGGGAAATATCTGGGATTGCTTTGGATCTCAACAAGAAGGGCCCTAGTGTTAAAAAGTATTTTTGGTTTTGTTTTTTCGCAGGCTGGGTGAAGCCTCAAACCAAGGCAATGTCTTCCATCTGCTTCTCAGTAGGGTACCATGTAGGAGGCATCTCTTCTTTGATGGTACTGGCTTCCCCCGTCCCATTAGCATTCTGTAAGGACTGTTTCCTAAAGCTTTTTAGAAATGGCCATGAACCAAAGCACCAGATCCAAATACAACCAAACCATGAATTAGGGATTAGGTGTGTGGTTTTTTTTTTTTTACTTATTCTGAAATATTAATTCTTTGACATTACTGGAAGCACTCGTCCACTGCCAATTAGTGTGGTTCTTTGCAAATGCTGACAAAAGCAGCTTTATCACTGGTAGTTAGGAGAAACTCACATAAATTATAATGTATGAATCCTGAACATCACGAAGGTTGTGAACTAGGTAAGGTGCCCAAAAATTTAAAAACAAAGAGGGAAGATTAGTAATGGTCAAAGTGGATGAAAGGAGAGCAATAAACTCCGAGGGGAAAAAAAATCTTAATACCAAGGGACTTACAATGTCTGAAGACTAATAGATGACAAAGCCAATTTAGTACAGATAAATGAAGAATAATGGACACGTCAATGACTTCATCACACAAGTCTGTGTGGCATTTGAATGCGAGAAATAAAAGGAGCAAAAGAGTCAACAAGACAAGTCAGTGATTTTCATTACTGAGTGATATGGAATAGAAGAACAAAAGACAGACATCCAGCCCCAGAATAATGACAATTTTGATTAGTTTCAAACCGATACAGCTTTAGGTGCTTCATGAAGTATGAAGAATGCAAGAGTCAAAAGGCAACTAATCTTACAAAGGGAGGTGAGAGAGAGGGGAGGGAAACCCACAGCAAAGACATGTGAAATGTGAGGGATGTGAATATTAATGTACATAAATCTAGATGAAATATACTCCTCACATGCTTACTAAAATAAAACAAGCAAGATCAATATAAATAAATAGCCATGGTTAAAATAGATTGAGATGTAGCCTAGATATAAAATCTTCTCGCTTCTTCATGAAGATAATGCTGATCATGAATAAACCTAATGTTTTTCACTCACTTAAATCAATGCAATTAACCTGGGAGAATGTGAGAGTAGAATTTGGCAAGAGTCTATTAAAATTAGATCGGGTAATTCCAAACAGAGTGTTGATATGCATTTATTTTTTCCAGGGCCATCATCTCTAATGAAATCTGCCTTTCAAACACTTGCCTACAAGCAATGGAATCTTCCAAAGTACCGACTGTGCTTATAATAACTGACTTCAATAGAAGCAGTTAGGTCAAAGCAGAATGCTTTTGAAAATCCCACCCTGAATGTCAGTGATTTAGCAATGTATATCCGTGTTCTGTATCATGTTGAACCATTGACAATCCATGCTCAGAGGCACCGGATGGATAGGCATCTTAACGTAAGGACCCTGTAACTGACGCATACTTTCCCTTCTCAGATAACTCTTTCAAATTTACTCCATGAATTTTATCTTCTCACTTCCTTGATTCCAGTTGTCACGGGCTCACTCACCACACTGGCGCCTCCTGCTGGTCGTTTCGGGAATTAGCTCTGGTCAGTGGGTGTTCCCTCTGGTGGCTCTTACATCCTCTTCTCCGCCTACAGACCCACTGCAGTTCCAGTCTCACTGCCTCTGCTTCGTGACACAGCCCTCTGGCTGTGTCACAATCCGGGTTCCCCGGTTCTGGGGGACTCCTTCCACAACAGTCTTGCTGCTTCTCACAGCGGCTTGGCAGTCCATAGCCCGGCTGCTTCTTCAGCGGCGAGTGGGGGACCCAGCCCCGCCCACTACTCTGGGTCCCAGCTTCCTGCTGCCCCTCCTTTCTTTCTCCACCAGTCTGTCTCAATTCCCTGGGCCACTTCCCCGCAGCCCCAGCACCTTCAGCTCCTGCCTCTGGCTCCTTCACCCTCTTCCCAGGGCCTTGGGTCTGCAAGTCCCAGCAGCCCAGTTCACAGTGCTAGTCCTGCAGCCCTCTAGGAAGCCAGTCCTCTTCCTTTGGCTTCCTGCAGCAGACCATATGCTTTGGCCTGCAGCTACCTTTTATATGGGCCGGCTGGGCCCTGATTGGCTGGTCAAGCCGCCGCCCTACTTGGCTGTTTCCTTGCAACCCTCCAGGCTGGGTTTTAACCCTATCAGGGCCAGTGCAGGGCAGATGCCCCGCCACACCAGTTCTTTATGATATATGCATCTCTCAGCTCCGTATGAAGACAAATGGTCATCTGCACAGTACAGCCAGTTGAATATTTCCCATCCATTTTTTTTCAATGAAAAAATGGCTTTTTTGATTAAATGAGAATTTGCAATAAAATTTTCCTTGAAAAATGTGCGCTTTTTTGTAAAAAAATAAATAAAACCGAAGATAGAAAATGTTTTAGTTTTTGGCCAACATTTTTCTAGTCTTTGACTGAAAATGTTTGGGTTGGGGGTTTGTTTGTTTTTTTAAATTAAAAGTTAAAATTTCCCACTAAGGTTTGACAAAAATGAGAAAAAAAAATCAGCAGAAAAGACAAAAACAGTTTTACTAGATAGCATGTCTACAGATTAGTACGGTTATTTATTACTTGTCTTACTGTAGTCCCATCAGGGATCATAGCCCCATTGTTCCAGGCTTTGTACAGACATAAAATGAAAAGATGCTTCCTGCCCTAATTTAAGCAGACAAAATGGGGAGGATACAAGAACCAGATGGGAGACACACTGGGTAGCAGTGAGATGGTTAAGATTAGTGTAGTAAACAGCAGTCACAGAAGCATCCAGTCTTTCCATTGCTCTCCAGATTGGCCCAGAACAGTATGACTTATAAATAGCCCTGATTGAATCTTGGGGGGAAGCCCCAGGTGGGCTGCAGCAGCAGCAGCGGGTGGGAGGGAGAAGCCCAGGGTGCCCATGACACCAGCTACGGGGGCCCTGCTGCCACTCTGGCCATCACGCTGCTGCTCTGGCTGCTGCTGAGGGGTGGGGGGAGCCTCTGGGGCCCAGCCACTACTCTGGCTGCCTCAGGACCATGGCCGGGAGCCACCGAGCTGCTGCTGTTCCGCCGCCCCTGGGACTGCTTCTCAGGCGGTCTCCAGGGCCAGGCACACCGGTCGCTACTTGGGCATTCCCCAGGGCTGCCAGAGCAGCAGCTGGTGTGGCTGGCTGCGGGGCCACTCCAACAGTGGCCGGTGTGGCTGTCTCCAGCTGCTTGGGTGACTGTGGGGTCAGCCACACTGGCCACTGCGGAAGTCACGGAGGTTGCAGGAGGCCACAGAATCCGTGACTTCTGCGACCTCCATGACAAACACAGAGCACGAATGATGATGAAAAAGAAACTCTAAACCCTAAAATATTCCCACCTCTTAATAATTTCCTGGTGTATCTGGTCTTCTCTGTGTCTTATTGTATGGCACTGAGAACATTGTTAGTGCTAAACAAATAATATAATAATAGAGCAACACAAGAAAATACGTACTGGTCCAGTCCCTTGCTTATTTAACTCCCATTATAACCAACAGGAGTTTTGTATGCAGGTTTGAAGGAGGACAGCAAGACCGGGTGAGCTTAGAGGTCATAAAACAATGTGAATTTATTCAGCATAGTGTAGTTCCAAAGATACCTGAGCTACTGCACTGTGAAAATTAACTGTTAAATAATCCTCAGTGTTTTATATGTAGCTGGGCAATGTTAGATTGCAGTACAAAGCTTTAGGTTAGCGTTTAAAGACTTTCAGAATGTTACATAGCACTTATATGAAGCACAAGCATATTATGATCTCACAAAGTGCTTTAATAATATGAATTAAGTCTCATAACTCCTACATAAGGCAGAGAACTATTACAGATAGGAAAATGCAGTCTCAGAGAGCTGGATTCTGGTCTCATGTCACAGGTAGTGATCAAGAGTAATATCTGGTGTGAGGGAGTGAGGTCAGAATTAGGCTTTCCCAAGATTACACAGGAATTCTGTAGAAGAGCCAGGGTTATAAGAGAGATTTCTGAGAAACTGTTGGCTGCTCCAACCACAAAACATATCTCCTTTTTTATGATGTATTATGTAAAGCATATGTCTCTACAGTGCTATGCATATTCCACCCATATATAGAAAATGTAAGTTATTTTAGTCTGTACATCTGATGGGGGCATAAGTCAGTTTTAGACATGGCAGTGATATCAGAACATGTTAAATTGAGTCGGCAACCTGTGGCACTCAGCTCGCCAGGGTAAGCACTCTGGCAGGCTGGGCCAGTTTGTTTACCTGCCGCGTCTGCAGACTCGGCCGATCACGGCTCCCACTGTCCGTAGTTTGCCGCTCCAGGCCAATGGGGATGGCGGGAAGCCATGGCCAGCACATCCCTTGGCCTGCGCTGCTGCCCATTGGCCTGGAGCAGCGAGCTGCTGCATTATCATTATTAGAAGTGGTCAGCATTATCTCCCATAAATATAGAGAAACTTGTTTCTCTTAGCGATTGGCTGAACAAGAAGTAGGACTGAGTGGACTTGTAGCCTCTAAAGTTTTACATTGTTTTATTTTGGAGTGCAGTTATGTAACAAGAGAAGCTACATTTGTAAGTTGCACTTTCATGATAAAGAGATTGCACTACAGTACTTGTATTAAGTGAATTGAAAAATACTATTTCTTTATCATTTTTACAGTGCAGATATTTGTAATAAAAATAATATAAAGTGAGCACTGTACACTTTGTATTCTGTGTTGTAATTGAAATTGATATGTTGTAGAAAAACATCCAAAAATATTTAATAAATTTCAATTGGTATTCTATTGTTTTACAGTGCGATTAATCACGATTAATTTCTTAACCGCAATTAATTTTTTTTAATTAACCACATGAGTTAACTGCAGTTAATCGACATCCATAAAGCAAATGCAAGGTCATACATCTAGGACCAAAAAATGTTGGTTATACCTACAGAATGTGGGACTGTATTCTGGAAAGCAGTGACTCTGAAAAATTTTTTTAGGGGTCATTGTTGATTCATATTGAGTTGCTTGTCCACTCAATGCAGTTGCAAAAAAGGCAAATATCTTTCTGAGAAGTATTAACGGCAGTGTTGTATGTGAGACTTGGTAGGTAATTGTACTGTTCTATTCAGCACTGATGAGGCCTCAGCTAGAGTACTGTGTTTAGTTTTGGCACCACACTTTAAGAAAGATGTGAACAAATTGGAGAGAGTCCAGAGAAGGGCAACAAAAGTTGTAATAGTTTTGGGAAACCTGATTTACGAGGAAAGGTGAAAAAAACTAGTCATGTTTAATCTTGAGAAAAGAAAACTGAGGAGAGACCTGATAAGTCTTCAAATATGTTAAGTGCTGTTATAAAGAGGAATGAGAGTAATTGTTCTCTGTGTTCACTGAAAGTAGGACAAGAAGTAATAGGCTTAATCTGCAGCAAGAGAAATTTAGATTAGATATTAGGAAAATCTTTCTAACTATAAGGATAGTTAAGTACTGGGACAGGTTACTAAGGGAGGTTGTAGAATACCCATCACTGGTGGTTTTTAAGAGCAGCGTAGACAAAACACCTGTCAGGGATGGTCAAAATATAGTTGGTCCTACTTCAGTGCAGAGGGATGGACTAAAATGGGTCTCAGGGTCCCTTCCAGCCCTACATTTCTATGGCTATCTGAGTTCCCAGTGCTACGCTGTGGCAAAAGAGCTGATGTGATCCTTGGATTGTAAACAGAGAAGTCATGAGTAGGAATAGGGAGTTGATTTTACCTGTGTATATAATAATGGAGAAACCTGTACTGGAATGCCACATACAGTTCTGGTGTCCACATTTTAAAAAGGATATTGAAAAATTGGAGAGGCAGAAAAGAGGCACAAAAATGATTTGAGCACCGGAGAAAATGCTTTACAGTGAGAAACTTAAAGAGCTCAAGCGATTGCATTTATCAAAAAGAAGATTGAGAGGTGACTTGATTATGGTGTATAAGAACCTTCACAGGGAGAAAGCACCAGGCACTAAGGGGCTTGTTAATCTGGCAGAGAAAGACAAAAAAAAGAACAAATAACTGGAAGCTAAAGCCAGACAAATTCAAACTGGAAATAGGACGCACATTTTAAACATTGAATGTGCTTTACCATTGGGACAAACTACCAAAAGAAGTGATGGATTCTCCAGCTCTTGATGTCTGTAACTTTGAGATGGATACCTTTCTGGATGGTATGGCTTAGCCAAACCTCATCACCAGAAGGTGAATGAGACACTAGGCCTGAATCTCCCCTTCTCAGCACCTCATGGAATTTACATTGGTGCAAAGTTAGGCAAAAATGATATCGTTCTGACCTGATAATGTTTTACACCCACATTGCGTTGGTGTAAATGGCTTCACAAGATGCAAGGAGGTTGAGATGAGGCCCATTGTTCGCTAACCCTAATTTAAATAGGTTCAGTGCAGCAGCTAAGTGTTGGCAAACACGTGCTTGTGTTGCAAAATATACAAAGTATTCAAGAAATTGGGAAATTAAAGGCTGCTATGTAATGTACTTATAAGCATTAATATAAATTGACAAGATGTGATATCCACTGCACCAAGAAAACCAATTCAGCCCTTGCATAAGTGGATGCAATTCTCATTGACTTTCAAGAGCGAAAGGAATCTTCTATAAGAAATAATCTTCTATAAAAAAGACAGCCAACAGTGATGTTTCTGGAGCTGGATTTTGTTTCCTCAGTTGTCAGTCACTCCTCTCGCACCCTTTGGTTGTTTCTCTTTTCCCACATTTCTCTGCCGTTACTCCTGTCTCCCCTCTCCCTCCTGGTTACTTTTTCCTGGTCTCAACTCTGGTAATCAGCATTTTTCAAATTGGGTACTGATTTTTTTCTCTCACACTATCTGCTGAGGAGCAAAAGTATCACAACAGAGGAGACACAAGTGAGAAGCAGAAAGACTGCAAATCTTTCCACACTGTAAGTGGAGTCTTGCAATGCCCTTGGCAAGAGATGCCAGGGGTTGAGTTTACAAGATGGTTCAGCAAAATTGGTGTGGGGACCATATGTATCCCATACCTTATTAGCATGATGCCTCATAGCAAATGATACATGCTGCTGGCTGAATGGCATTTCAGATGGTATGGAGTTGTTAACTTGATAGAAGTGCTGCTTAATTAAAGAAAAACATTCTTTCAGACATTTTCAGGGGAAAACCTAATTTTTTACAAGCATTAATTCATTAAGAAAAACTTGGTCAACTAAGTAGCCAGATAATCATAGTTTTAGCTCTAAATATGAATAGCACATGTGTATGTGTCCATCTGACTGTCTAACAGCTGCAGTCCACTAGGGAAAATGGGAAGGGAAAACAGAGCAGTGATTTTGTTTGTCTGAACAGATGAGAATAATTTATGTGCACATGCTATTTATAGAAAGGCTTCAGCAAACTAATTAATTGTTTATAAGAAGAATTTTAAAGTGCATAACCTGAGACTTGACATTTTATATAATAATTATAATTAGAGATGAGCTGGAATCAAAATGCCGGGTCTGAACACTGATACATTTGGGAAAAGTTTGGATCCTGATCCAGATCTCAGCTTTTCAGCTTTCTCCAATCTTTAGGATAGGCTGAAAGGAAATCCTGGCTTGGAACTCATCCTCCTGTACTTTGGGAAAGTGGAGATCTTGATTGAAACTTTGTGACTTGGGCCCATTTCTAATGGTCTCTTTGCATACTCTAGGTAGCATGATCAACTAGTATTATTTTGCCTTTATTGGTGCACACATATTTGTTTTTTGGACAAAATGTTTCAAAGACCAACATGGTCCACTCCTGAATTAAAATGGTTTAAAGCCAGGACTGAAGTTTAGAAGGTAACTGTAGGAGTTTCTTTTAAATAAGAAAGAATTGACAATATCTCCCCATTTCGTGGCACCTGAAAACTAACTCCCAAAATATGTGGGTGCCAAACTATTAAATTATTCCAAAACTAGCCCAGTCTGGGTGAAGTTTTTCTGAGAATTATATTACAGTGCTGGCAAAGTACGGTTTTCCAGGTTTGCAGGAATACAGGAAAACATGGTAGTACTCAGTGTGGAAAGGAAGCAGAGGTATGAGAATTAATTTATTATATTTAGATCAATCGTTGGGCTTCTCCACACTCCCTGGGCAGAGAGGTACCTGAACATTTTGAAATTTGCACCAACTCTGCACCACCAATATATTCTGAGAACAACAAATATTTGCTATTTTCGAAAATGTACAATAGTAATCTAGAGATGACAAAAAACCCCTCCAGAAACTAAAATCCTCATTGGAAATGTTCAGTTTAGCTCAGAGGTGAAAGTAAGCTGGTCCGGTCCGGCGTACCAGCAAGAGCCGGCACACAGCCGACCATACTGGCAGGGGGCAGCTTCCTCAGGCTGACAATTTAAAAGGGTCCTGGGCTCCCGGCAGAGGCCAGAGCCCCTGGCCCTTTAAATCACCGCCAGAGCCCCAGGGCTCTCTGCCACTGCTACCATGGGGCTTCGGCGGTGATTTAAAGTGCCCAGGGCTCCCGGCCGCTGCTACTGCAGCCAGAGCCCTGGGCCCTTTAAATCGTTGCTGCAGCCCCGGGGTAGAATATATGCATACAAAGGAGGACAGCATCCAGTCTGCATTGGTTCTTTTAGTTAGCGAGTACGTGCTTGCATGATCCTGAATTTCAAATAAGAGCAACTTTTTCCACTTAGACATACCGAAGTTAACTGCTCAGGTACAGTCAGCTCTATCTGCACATTTTATAAGTATTTGGGGAGAGTGTGGAAGCCCTTTGGTATCAGTGAGCAACACCTGATTAGTTTCATAGTGTACAGCAGAAAAACTGCTGGAGAAGTGTCTCCTTAAGCTGCCACTTCCATTTCTGCAGATATCACTGTTCTCAAGTAATGAGAGAAGGATGAGTCATGGCTATAACCAAGTTTAGTTCCATCCATACAGGTGAGGCTAAACTGATAAAGCTGCTGCCAATGCACTACTTGGTTATAACACAACATGGTAACATATGCAATGTACATAGGTCCTAAATTGTTGGGGTTTATTGGTTACCTGCGGGTGCCAGAAGTATTCTAGAGATATACAAAAAGGCTCATAGTGACACGCAACGTGATGCAAAACTTGCCTGGCTTCATATTTCATAACAAACTGGAAACTCATTCCAGCAGAAACTCAGGACTTTGGAAATGTTTTGATTTCATCTTGGCCTACTTGTGAGTGAAACTGGGCCACTCCTGTTCTCTCAGCTAGGGCTACACAGGCAGGCTGGGTCACACTTGAGGCTAGGTTATGAGGTGAGGCAAAGCCCTGAACAATGGACAGTGCGTGAGTGGCAGCAGCCCAGAAGTAGCCCTGAGAGGCATTGTGCCTCAGGCACATCTAAACATAAAACATAGATTCACTGATGTCATGGCCAGAAGGCTCTCTTGATCATGGAATCCCACTTCCTGCATAGCACAGAGCCTCACCTATCAGAGTCGTTCTTAGAATACAGTATTAGCTATTGGTATTGACTATTATCAGAGAGAACACAGCTCTCCGATTTGCACCAAAGTGAATCCAATGCACATTCTCTCACATTAGCATTATACTGCAGTCTTTTACATGGTTCCTTGCTAATGGTTTTGTGCCAGCCAGGAGCCAAGTTCTCCACTCATCCAAAGTACACTCACAATTTCTGTGGTGGGATGACATTGAGTCAATGTTGTTTGGTTTTCTTTTACTCTTTTTTCTTTTCCCTGGACCCAGAAATGTATGTCAAGCGGGATGATGTGTTATAATGTTGGGCCTGCTTCTCCTTTGTCTTGCACCTTGTATTGTCATGTATACCTGTGCAAAACTGGTGTATAAATACCATTCTTCTGATATGATGGCATTTCCCACCCATTTTGCATGGATGCTGTCACGGTGCAAGACTCACCCCTGCGGCGCCTCCTGCTTGTCTCTTAGAGAGTTAGCTTCCAGCCTCCAGATCGCCCTCTATCAGTCAGTGTCTCGCTACCGCTGGCCCCCCGTGTCTTTCCCGGACCCTGGTGCCCTTTTCCACTGGGATGCTGCCCCTGGCAGTAACCCCACAGTCTCTGGGTCTCCCCCTTCCAGGGGAACCCCCACCCCCTATCCCCACCTCGCCTCAGTATATGGCTACTGCCCAGTCCCCATCTAGTCCCTGCTCACTGGGGCAGACTGCAGTATCAGCCACTCATCACAGGCAAGGGGGGTTTGGACCTGCTGCCTCTGCCTACCCTTGGACTGCCCCCTGCAACCCCAGTACCTATTTGGCCTTGCTCTAGGCCTGCAGCCTGGGGGGTTTCCAGGTCGGAGCTCCCCAGCTCCTCTGGCCTTCCCTCAGCCCTGCTCCTTCCCCAGCAGCCAGGCCCCTCCCTCTTGAAGGCGAGAGAGAGAGTGTCTGTCTGCTCCTAGCCCACTGCCCTCTTATAAGGGCCCTCTGGACCCTGACTGAGGCGTGGCCACAGTTGAGGCTGTTTCCCCAATCAGCCTGGGCTGCTTGCCTCCAGACACAGCCCTCTCCTGGGCTGTTTTTAACCCCTCCGGGGAGGAGCGGGATGGCCACCCCACTACCGGTGCAAATGGCTCCAGAGAGTGCAAGACAGTAGAGGATCAGATCCATGGTCTTTGGGTTCCTTTTTGAGGAGATGCTAAGTGGTAGGAGGCTGCAGTCAGATAGACTGCTCCTAGCAGTGCTGAAGGTGTGCACACAGTGCATGATAAAGGCAAAGGACCGAGATGAAGTACTGTAATTTTTTCCTTTCATGTTTGTCACAAGCAACTTTTCATCTCTCAGTGGAGACTTCTCTAGACCTTTTGATGTGTACTGTGGAAGTATTCGTCCACTACAATGTGTGCCAATTAAATGATTTCTATCTTGTGTAATGTCAGCCCGGGCTGCACTTGTAAGCATTACTCACATTAACAGTGTTACTGCTGCTAATGCTGTGCTGTCCAAGGAACTACTACTCCTCATTCTTGTCTTCTTCAGTGAACCTGACTTCTCTGCATGGCTCTCCAGTAAGGATGGCACACGTAATCTCTTGTTTATCCAATGAGCTGTATATCAATGAGCGGTGAGAATTTGACCCTATTATGCTACGCAAATTTAGATACTCCTAAATGCATCAGAATGCAGCTGCCTATCACATAGCTACCTCCCTAATTTTTTTCATCTTCATTACACTTTTCATGATGCAGCTAACTTACTCACACATATATGCAGCATTGCATAGTTTATGGGCCTAGTGGAAAATATATTGTGCAGATAGGACGTGATATTTTTTCTCAGTGGGTCATAGTTAGTTCAAGTCAAAATTATGTTTCATCAGAATACTCAAAAGCACTTCCGAATGAAAGATATGTATTTCCATATGAAACCTCAACGTTATATACCCAACTATTTCAGCTTTAGAGCCAGCAAAAAAGAAGTTGGAAGGATTTTTTTAAGTGGCAATTTTTTAAATTCGTTTCTTACCAAAACTTTCCAAAATACTCATCTTCAGGCAGAGACCAAGCCTAATATATTGGTGCCTGAAAGGTGAAAATGTCACCAAGTTATGAGCTGCTGAAAACCAGTGGTTATAATGGGAAGTATTTTGCAAATGGTTCTATAGTTTTCACTGCTTCTGCTGCTAATGCTAACGTACCCAAGTATCTTTTAAAAATACGCACAATGAGTGAAATGCACTCATTTGCAGAGGTCCTATGCATGGAGATGAACTTCACCCCATCTGTTTTCTACTATGGAAAAATGTGTTGTGGAATATGAGAACTTTTCCCTGATTCCATAGCTATTAAAGTAGGGAAAGGACATAGCACTAATGGGCAAGTTTGAAAGGTTAGATGAGATCTCCAAATTCAAAAAATCCTCAGGACTTGACTGGTAGTCTGGGGAGAATATCTTCCTTGTGAGACTTCCTTTCCCAATTGAAAATAACATGAGAGCAACTGTTCTCTTATTTCAGAGTGGTAGCTGGGTTAGTCTGTATTAGCAAAAACAATGAGGAGTACTTGTGGCATCTTAGAGACTAACATTTATTTGGGCATAAGCTTTCGTGTGCTAAAATACACTTCATCAGATGCATGGAGTGAAAAATACAGTAGGAAGATCTATGTACATAGTACATGAAAAGATGGGGGTTGCCTTACCAATTCTAATGAGACAATTCAGTTAAAGTGGGCTATTATCAACATAAGAACATAAGAACATAAGAAAGGCCGTACCGGGTCAGACCAAAGGTCCATCTAGCCCAGTATCTGTCTACCGACAGTGGCCAATGCCAGGTGCCCCTGAGGGAGTGAACCTAACAGGCAATGATCAAGTGATCTCTCTCCTGCCATCCATCTCCATCCTCTGACGAACAGAGGCTAGGGACACCATTCTTACCCATCCTGGCTAATAGCCATTTAT
The DNA here is from genome assembly GCF_016161935.1 of Mauremys reevesii. NCBI lineage: Eukaryota > Metazoa > Chordata > Testudines > Geoemydidae > Mauremys > Mauremys reevesii. The sequence goes on from NC_052632.1 coordinate 71,492,517, forward strand.
GGACTTAGCCACCATGAATTTATCCAGTCCCCTTTTAAACATTGTTATAGTCCTAGCCTTTCCAACAAGAGGAAAACTCACTTTTGTAGTGGTAATCAGGGTGGCCCATTTCAAACAGTTGACAAGAAGGCATGAGTAACAGTAGGGGGAAATTATCATGGGGAAATTAGTTTTTAGTTTTTGTAATGACCCATCCACTCCCAGTCTTTATTCAGACCTAATTTGATGGTGTCCTGTTTGCAAATTAATTCCAGTTCTGCAGTTTCTTCCTACTGTATTTTCTGCTTCAGGCATCTGATGAAGTGGGTTTTAGCCCATGAAAGCTTCTGCTCAAATAAATGTGTTAGTCTCTAAGGTGCCACAAGTACTTCTCGTTGTTTGTTCTTATATTATATTATCTTTCTTTTTGGGTTCTGCTCCCAAATGCAAAGCCTGCAAAAGTAGGAGAAAAACACTTGATGCAACCAGTTGAGAACTTCAACCAGATTTGATTACAAAAGTCAATGTTTGGGGTGGTTTTTATTTCATCTGAATGGATAGTCACCCATTTGTACTAAAATGTGACGAATAGAAGTTTATAAACACAGGGTGAGATCATATACCTGCCTCTTGCAAATACAACCAGGCTGGTCTCCTCAAAAGATGACCACCAGGAACATACATAAGCCCTTCCTTATCCTGTGTTGTGTTTTGATTTTGAAGGCTTAAATTAATCTAACTTGACTCTCCAAGCAAATATCCAGGGTTTGGCTCATTTCCAAACCCTGTGAGCAGAAACTGCAGGATTCACTTCATGTGACCATTGTGAAAAGAACCCTGCAAGGTTTGTCTAGCCTTCAGTATTTACTGTTTTCAGGGATACCTGAATCTGCTTCAACACAGCGACCATGTTTCTAATTCTCACCTTTCATCTTCTCAGGAGAATTGCATGCATAAGTTATCTCCTGTAAACCTCAAACACTACCTAATGGCAAAATGCCAGTCATGTTCAGTTTCTTCTAAACTATACACCATTGTTAAGTATGTGTTGTATACTTAAGTGACACAAACTTGGTCCATTTTCTTAGAGGACCAGGTTAAATGTGCATGGAGCTCTGTAATATGTTTCATTCCAAAAGTTAGAGATGGAGCATGTTCCATGTTATTTTATAAAATATATTGCAAATATATAGCCCCATCCGGCACAGACTGATGCAAGTGCTTAATTCTAAATTCAAGAAAAGTCCTGCTGAACACAGTGGGGTTACTTGCTAGAGCTGAGCAAATAATTGATTCTTCAGTTTGGTGGCCAAACCAAAAAAAACCCCCAAACTGTGAAAAACATAGATTTGGTTTGAAACAAAACTGATCCCCCCCCCACACATCCCCAAACAAAAAACTGAAAAATGTCATTCAGGTCAAACGAAACATTTTGAATATCATTTAGAATTGACCTGGCTAGTTTTGAAACAATGTTTAGAAACAGTGTTACAGCTGTTTTTTTTGAAAATGTTGAAACATTTTGATTTTAAAAAAATATCTTTTTTTTTTTAAATTCAGCGGAAACCAATAATTTAATTTGATCTGAATTTACAAACAGTTTGTCAGCCCAAAACTGCAGTTGTTGGGCGAATTTGCTATCTGACCAAAAACTTTTGTCCCACTTCCCTGCTCACATACTTTAAGAGTGTGTAGAGCTTCTGCAGGTTGGGGTCTCTCTGAGTTTATTTCCCCATATAGGTTACATAGCAGGATGATCCCCTCTCATTACTGTTGCCTACGGGATATTTAAAACATGAGGAATCTAAAGATATTTTGCCACTTTACTTCAAATAAATTATTCTGGTGTGAGGAAAAATAAATAAATAACTCACAGAACAATATCCCTCTACCACTGGGAACAATATGCCAAGATGATTTGTCAAAACTCGTATAGGCTCAGAATCTTTTCACCTCTTTTCTTTAGATGATTATTCCCCCCACACCTCTCCTCCACGGACCCTTTACTTTCTGCTTACAATTTATTTTTTAAGTTCGGTCAGATAACTTACCCACCTGACCTGAGGGATTTTATGTTTATCCTATAGTGACAATGGCATGCTTTATAGGGTTGAGGTAATACCTTGCAGGTTTGAGAATGTACATACATATTGTAAAGAAAGTTTAACTAGACTTACAATTTTTAAATATCTTTGGTGCTAAGTCCTGCTCGAAGCCTCTTTCAGTTGGCACAGCTCTCAGTTAATTTGGATTTCATTGAGTAATAATGGACCAGAACTGTATTAGCTACAGCTGTAGGCATCGCTATAGGAAACATGTGAGATATATTAAATTCTGTTTCTGAGCTTTGCTTTCCTACATCAGTGAAGACCAGTGTGGACTCTATTATGACAGCTTATGCTTTTGGCATAAGAATCAATTTTTTTGTTAAACATTAGAGATAGCAATCTTTCTTTGTATGGGTCGTGCTTTATGGTAGTGTATGCAGGAGTGAGAAGAAAATAGCTTATGGGCAGAATTTATTTTTTGGAACCTGTTCAGAAATATGGAAAACTTTGAATAGCAGAGAAAAAGAAATGGATTATTTAGCAGAGTGTAATTCTCCTTTCTGAGATGGGGTCAGGAGACATGTGGGAATCTGGGTTTCTCTAGAGTGTAATGAAAAGAGGATTGACAACTCAAATAGGGCTTTTTTTTTTCTCTGTTGAATAACACATTAATGAAAAACCTACCAGCAAAAACAAAGCAAAGGTTCACGATTCTATTGAAGATTTTTATAGCAGTCAGAAAAAAATAGAAAAAAAAAATTGATCAAGCTACAAAATTAAAGTCCCGTGGTTGCAGTTATCATTTGAAAATAATTAGTATTGCAGGGCACTACAGTTTAAAATTTATTTTTTATTTGAAATGAAATGTCAATATTTTACTGGCAACTGCTGTAATGAATGCTGCAAAACTCTCCCTCAACCCCCATTTTTTTGTGTAGTCAGAACTTGTTGGACTGCTTTTTTGACTGAAAATTTTCATTCTTGATATCTAGCAAAATTATTTTTAAAGACTTTTTGAACAAATTTTTTTCAACCATTTGTGAGTTATGGGAAAATCGAGGGAAAAATAGAAAAGAAAAAAAACGAAACAATAATCCTACCACATTTGCCCCCATTATAATCCTAGTCTAGCTGCGCTTTTAAAAATAGAGCTACAGCAGAAATGCTGAAATTTGAACTATAGCAAGGATATCGTTCTTACTGAGGACTAGTGTCTTTGCTATGGGGCAAGGAGTGGGAAACAGGATGGAAAAGAGTTGAAAAATGTAATAAACTATTGAAGAATTACTTCTGCACATGCTCAGTGGGCATTTGCTGAAAGCCTAATGAATCTCTGTCCATCTTGTGACCTGTGTCCATCTTTTGATGTGTGTCATCTTGGTTTGACTGGTGGGCTCAGGCAAGGAGAAGGGATTGCTGAAAGAGCATTTTAAATATGGAATGTTTTAAGGAGTCTCCATCTACATGCCAACTGTAACTAAATCAGCCAGGGACTCAACTGTGACTTTGTTATCACCTGATACAGTTGCATGCTGGTTAAAGGAGCAGACAGAGCTTCACGGTGTCCCCCTACTTCAGATAAAACCACAGACTGCTGTGATAACAAAGTAAAAAATCATTTATTGCATCAGCACTACAAGGGAATTGATATAGACCACAGAGTAAAATTTTCAAAAGTGTCTAAGTGATTTAGAAGCTTATGTCCCATTTTCAAAAAGTGACTTAGGCACTTAGGAGCCTAATCCCCACTGGCTTTCAATGAGATGTAGCCTTCCAAGTTCATGGCAGCCATATTTTCAAAAGTACTTACGTGCCTAAAGATGCAGATAGCACTTTGTGGGATTTCCTAAGCAGGTTAGGTGCCTAACAGAGCTCAGTGAATAATTCTTTTTTTTCAGTTTGGAGGTCAAACAAAAAAATAAAAAAAAATAATAATGAAAAAGTTGGTTTTGTTCAAAAGGAAACTGAATCTTTCTTTTTTTGCCAAAATGAGTCAAGCCCAAAATTTTATTTTGGGTCAGGTTTTTTTCATTGTTTTGTTTCAGGTGATTTTTTTGCTGGATTTTAATTAGCTAAATTTCAAACCAAAAAGCCATTTAAAGCTAAAAAATCAAAACGTTTCATTTCAAAACAGTCAAAATGAGATGTTTCAAAACCGAGTCCAAACATTTTGTTTCAAAATGGCCAAAAGAAACTGTTTTGATTTTGTTGACTGTTTAGTTCCAGTTTTCTTTGGCTGAAACGATTCACCAATTTTTTACTTGAATTCACGAATAGTTTCGGTGACTTGAAAAATGCATTTTTCAGCAAATTACTCTTAGATGGAATTTAGACTCCTAAGAGCTTAAATCCCTTTTCAAAATGAGATTTAGGTATTAAATCAGTTAGACTTACAATGCTGAGCACAGCAATGCCTAAACCCTTTTAAAAATCTGGATCTTTGTCATTAAGGTGCTTTCCAAAATTTTATTTCATATTTAATTGTGAGTGGGACAAAATCCAGGACAAATTCACAAAGTTAGTTGAAAGGTCTCCATGTTTTAGAGGAGAAGAGGTGGCTTTTAAGCCTTTTTGGCTACCATTCTATGTCATTTATCAATTAGACACACTTTACTGAGCCACAGGACAAATGTAAATGGGAGAGCATTTTTCTAGTTACACACAGTGGCCGTTTGTTAGCAAACTGTCTGTTAACTTTTCTACAGCAATAGCTGCGTGGATGGAAAGCTCTGCTGAGTTCAGAATTGCCGATACCAAAGGCAATGGTGTATGAAAAAACACCAAAGTCCTCAGACACAGTGTGATGCATGAATGCAAAAATCACTAACTACTCTATAGTTAATTTTTTTTTAGGTGCATTTATTAGCCTGAACATTCTTGGCAAGACCAGCACTTGCCTGACAGAGAAAGGTCAGAGTTATGCAGCCTTACAAGAGTCCAGATTACACAGTGAAGGATAAAATGGGACATCTGTGCTAGGGCCGAGAAGCTGCTGGTTCAGTTATGGAGGGCGTCCAAAGAGCGTCTGACTGTGACTGTACCAGTGTGACAGGCAGATTGGTTTCCAAGTTAATTATTTCTGTATTGTGACATCTATATTGATAACCAGATTCCAAAGTTTTATACCTTGTCAGGGCATCATCAGCCCCATCCTGTAAAAGGCAAAAAGCTCTTTGACTTGCATGGTACAACATTCAGGATCAGGGCCCCTTTTACTCGCATGCATATTGTATTTTTCTGTCTTAGGTTCTCATATGACCCCCATTAATATAGCGCTTGAGTGCCTCACCATCTTTTAAGGTGGTTGTCACTGTTCAGAACACCTGCACCTGTACTTCCCCCTCATGATCCAGCAAGGGCACACAATTACAGTCTTCTAACTCTCCAGCCATCACCTCCCTTGGGAGGAGACCCGTGGCTCTCCCTCCTGGCTGATGTATGATGTAAGAGGTGACAAATACATGTGTCCCCTTATTTTAGAACACCGTTAACACTAATACACTCCAGCCAGTTTGCAGTTTTTAAATTTGTCTAGAAAATACCATAATACTGACAATATATTTATAGTCTCACTTTTTGCATGTCACTTGCATGTCACTTGCTAACTTTAAATTACCAAGAGCAGCAGGAATGTTATGCTTATGTTATGCTTATGTATAATCCGTCGCTTTGGATCATAACTGTCCATAATTTTCCTGAAATGAGGGCCCATATTCACAGTTGTATATTTTACTGTACCTTTAAAAACAAGGAGTGGGGGGGCAATTTTAAATTCGTATTAAAATGCAAAAATATTCATATTGGCCCCTGATGCTAAAGGGGACTCCTCGGTTGCTTAAAGTTAGTTATGTGCCTGGCTGAATCTGAGTCATTTTGAACAGTTAGAATTTCCCTTGTTGGAATTTAATCCCCAGTGCAGAAACTCCACACAAGGCCCCCATGCACCACTCAAGTCCTGTATTATGCGCTTAAATGGAATCCTTTGCATTGGGGGGAAGAGGGTGGTCTGAAGCACTCCCTCCCCACTAGGCCTGAGATGCTGGAATGGAAGCTGATCATCCACAAGGCAATGAGATGTCCACTTCCATTTGTCCATGGAATTGGGCTACTATTTAAAATGAGGATCCCTGTCCTCCACAGGATAATGCTTGCTGTGACTCTTGGGATGGCGTTGGGAAGTCTTCAGGGGCTTCTTGCACCTAACCTGGACTCTTCGCCGCTCACCTTTGTTTGTTCCTCCACTAGTGGGAATTTGACCTTGACGGCTGAGCTGACCTTCCAGTGACTCAAGGGGAGCACAGGCTCACATGGCCCTTTCTTATTCATTATGTCTAGCAGTCGGATCTTTGCTAACCTTTATGTGGAATTCTTCTGAGAAAGGGCTGCAGAGTCAAACCCTTCATGTCCCTTTCATTACTTTCTCCTAATCATGATTGCAATTTATATCTATAATCTGGGGAGATTATTACAATTGTATTGCAATCCTTTATCTGTGTTATCCAATCTTATCCTTTGATGATCTATGTAGTATTAGCTACCTCTCCTCTAATTACATCTGCCTGATTCTTCAGCAAATCTTTTAAGGCTGCATTAATCAACTGAATTCAGAAAGGAGAGCACCTAAAGTATTCCATACACACTCTCAGTTTGGATTTAAATTGTGCTCTCCGAAATGAAAGGCAATTTCCCAAAGATTTTTTTAACTTAACATCAGAGCCTCACAAGTATATTTTATTTTGATAGACCTCAAAAAGAACAACACTTTTTATTGCCAGTACTTTCTGCTTTCAGATGCGTTCTGTTTACACCACTAAGGCAGAAAAGAATCAGTACTCTATCAAACAGCATTTAAAGGAGCTTTCAATAGCCACCTGGGAACAATAAACAAGCTACAAGCTTGCTACAAAAAAGTATATTTTATATCACCATAAAGAAAAAAATCTTTCCTACTCATAGTTCTGAGTGTTGCAATACTTAAAGCTGACTTTTGTCAAGTTAGACACTCTGCTTGTGAGAAGGAAGTTATTATTTTACTCTAGGAGAGACTAGAGTATAGAACTTCATTTTATAGCATGCCACTAGATCTGCAAAATGATTGCAACAAAACCTGACATGATGAGAAATTTGCCTGACTCTGGATTTTGTTACAAACTCAGAACTCAGGCCAGGATCGTCCAAATGTCTCCTAAGGTTCACAAAATTTTCAAGTTGAATTCTACCCAGATTTAAGTGACTCTGAGGGAAAACCTGAGGTGATTTATGTTGTTTTATATCAGCTATTCTGTGAAATTTGTGACTTCATCTGGTTTTGTTATGAAGCCAGATGGAAATTCTGATTGAAGCCAAAATGAATCTCAAAGTACAATTCAAAGTTTAAATAAATTTTGGAGGCTGCATAATGTAACAAATAAAGGGCTGTGAAAGCATAGGAATAAAGGAATTGCCATACTGTATGCAACATCTAGTTCAGTATCCTGTCTCTGAGAGTGGCTAGTAGCAGCTGCCTCAAAGGAAGAAACCGTGTAACAGGCAATGATGGTATAAACTGCACTATGGAAAGTTTCCTTGTAATCCCAAACACTTACAGGTTGTCTTCTGCCCCACATCTTGGATACTGCTTTTCTATAAATACATGGCATGGGGACAGATTGCAAGATATTTGGCTTAAAACACACACACACTCACTGTCAAATTCTGCGTCCATTTAAAACAGGATCAGTCTGAACAGAATTTGCTCCCACTATCTTTATCGCTTAAACTTCAGGAAAAACGGTAGCAACCTTCTATATAACTTCTAGCATATTTTATGTAGGGTGAAGGTACTAGAAGTTAACATGATCCACACATTGGTGCAGGTCAGACATTCCAACCAGTAGAGGGCAGTGGTAACACACAGGGCCAGATTGGGTATAAAGGAGCCTTAGTATAAATGGAAATCTTTTCCACACATACTTAAGGGCCCAGTACCATAAATCTTTTTTTATGTGATGATACTTACTCAGATGAGTAGTTCCATTGGTTTGAATGGTTTGCAGAATTAATATGATTATTACCAACCCCGTGTTGCACATAACTGAAAAAAACATTTCCATTTAAAAGTAAACCACTATTTTTTCCCCTCAGATCTAATTCCTACCTCTGTTGTACTAGCGGGGAATTGTGTATAAAAATACAAATGAAGGCTAACATCCCGAGTAATAAAAAAAAAGCAATTGAAAAAAGCCTTGACTATATTATTATCAAATTTAATAGAAAGTGCCAAAGTATAAGGAGGAAAAAACCCTTTATTTAAAGGATTTACAGCACCTTGATAACAATGAATAATGGAAGTTGGAGTTAAAGGTGTAAGTATTGGGAGGTTAGGATAAATATGTTGAGTTTGTACTTGAGCATTAGGCTGCAAATATTAAACTTGACAGATGTGGTAGTTATAACCTGACTTATCAGAAACGATGAATTCATGATTCTTTACATTCAAATGATCTACATTAGTGAAGCAATAATTCTTCTGCCTTTTTTTAGCACATTTGTGCCATTGGATCTACAAACAGGAGCAACAGAGTAGCAAAATCACCCTAAATTAATCAGGTTGGTGGCAGTTTCTTGCTCTTCTGCAAAATAGTGTAGCATCTCTTTTCAAAATAACAGAAATTAAAAAGCATGAAACTCTTCTGGTTTCCTCTGTTTAGGTGTGTGTTTGCATGTAAAATATTTTACTGGATGAGAAGCAAGAGCACCCATCCTATGCTTTCAGCCCCCTGGGAAATCTTTTAAAATGACACTAGTAAATATTTATATTACAGAAGCACCTAGAGACTCCAACCAAGATTGAGGCCCCATTGTGTGAGATGCTGTACAATCACAGAGCAAGACACAGTTCCTGCCACTAACTGCTTACAGCTTAGATTGGCAAAGGGTAGGCATTCAGGACCAAAGCATTGAATACTATAGCATATTATATTTCCTACAGTTATCAAGATACCAAGTAAATATATATTCAGACACTTTAAAAAATATATTTTTGACCCAATAAAATATATTATGGGGCAGATGCCATCCCTATCTCCAGTTCAAGGACTTGGGCTGGGTGCTGAGACTTCTTCCTTCTTGTCCCCAGTGGTCACATATCAACTATATCTCATAATCCTGCCTAAGCCTTGGAGGAGGTTTTGATGTCCTCTTGTCTCTGTAGCCCCCCAAAGAACTGCTATATACGATTCTGTCACATTGGAGGGGCAGTCTGCAAAGCATTGGAGATGCCAGTTGCCTGCATTGATTCCTGATGTTTGGGTTATTCCCACATGCAGTGGAAATGCACAGGTTCTACTGCACCAAGGATTTCCCACTACCATAGAAGAGGGAGCAGGATTTTCCCCTAAGTATTTAAAAATTCCTAAACAAATGCTAAAAAAAGAGGGATTATTATTATGTTCCATTTATACTGTGGTAGCAACAAAGACCTAATGGGATTGGAACCTCGTTGTGGTAGGGACTGTACAATCACCTTCTCTGCCCCAAAGAGTTTACAATCTATGACCTCAATCCAATCTACGACCGGTGGTACAAACCCCTGTACCTGCAAAGACTTTCATCAGAGGAGTTCCACTTGGACCCTGAGATCTGCCTACCCTCATCCAATGGCAGGAAATTAATCACTGATCCAAACTGACCATGCTCAATTTAGCCTTTGCCAGTGTTTCTGCCCTGCTAAAATCCTGTGCAGAAATGGGTTTGTAATGAAATTCTGACACTGCCAAAACTATAGTGTAATAATTCGCACCAACCTAATGCTATATTGGAAGGAAGCTCAGGGAATATACAACCCTGAGATTAAGGAAATTGTGCCTAAAATATTAGAGATGTACTGACGTTTTCAGAAATAATTCAAGCAGCCATCTGTGCTGTTTAATGCTCCACAAGGCCCACAGATATGTTAGACTTGGCACAGCTTCTGTGCGCTTCAGTGACTTTAGATTAGGGTAAATTCTTTTTTAAATGATAGCAGATATCTGGCTTGGAGGGAAAAAATCTTCAAATTTTAATGATGATGTTATAGTAATTTGTGGGTGTTATGCTCTCTTTTCACTGTGTTGCCTCAAGTAGCTCAAACACTGGTGAAAACACAGCAAGTCTGAGCTATGCAAAATGCTACAGGCTTCTTAAATGAAAAGGGGGAGGGTTCCTAGACTTCTCTAAGCACATTTTCATTAAAGCAGGATCCAGGTACAATGGGCCAGATTCTGCTTTCATTCACACTGGCGTAAGGGCTTCCCATACTTCAATACGTGTGTAACTTTACGTGTGTTAATAGTCCTATTGACATCAGTGTCAACTCAGATGAGCAAAATTATGTGCATGCTTAAATTCTTATAGGATTGGGACTTTGGGCCCTAATCCTGCAAAAATGTACTCCTGTGCTTGTTGTGCATTATGAGCATCCCAGTGAAATCAGTAGCACAACGTGTGGCATTTATAGTTACTTTAGATGGTGAGTTCTTTGTGGCAGGGCTAGTTTCTTACAATGTGTTTCTTCAGTCCCTAGCACAAAGGAGCCCTGGTCTCAGTTGTAGCCTTCAGTTATTACTGTAGATAATAATAGACACACACACAGAGGAAAAGCAAACATCTTAAACCTATGCTAAAATAACCCCGAATCTTTTAAGATATCAATCCAAGATGGGAATCTTGGGAGACCAACTAACATTTTAGGCTGCTATCTCTTTTAAAAGCCAGCAAGGCTCCCTGTAATCCAAACAAGAGACGCAGCCCTTGCTGAAACAAACCCTGTACCCTGGCCTATGCTGAATCCCATGCTGAAAGCCACCTTCATGGAACATGTTTAATCCACGCTCATATGCATATGCATGCACACGCAATGCACAGGTGTTTCATGTGTTCTGCATTTCAGATTATTACGTAATTCAAGGAGCACAAGTTAGCATAGTAAAATGTTGTTGTGCTGTTGGGTCGAATCCTAGTTTTAGGGAAGGGTCTGAGTGTGTTCATTGATACATTTTTCTTTTTCAGCTAATATGTTTTGGCTGGGAACGAAGGCAACTTCCAGTTTTGCCCCATATTGTGAATCAGTTTTGCAGAACTAAATCAGTAGCATTTTACCAAGACACTCAACCTTCTTTGCAATGACCATGTGAGTGCCAATTTGTTTGGCTCCCATATGCAAACACATAGGGCAGCAGAAATGGTACTTCTTTAAAAGTCACATTCCACTAACATTCTCCTCCCTATACTGAGAATTTTCTCTATTTTGAATTCAAGGTTTTGATAGTAAGCCAACTGACAAATATTTATTTGATGAAGGTTTCCGTTCATCAGTAAAATGAGAAAAAATGAATCTATAATAGCTCAGAACTGCCCCATTAAACAGCATTAGCTATCCATTTGAGAGCTAATAATGTAAAACATCATTTTCAGACCACCAGATGTTGATGAATAAACTGGTGCTAAATCTGTGGCAATAAAGCAATAAGCAGGTCAGAGGTCAATTAGCTCCACGAGAAAGAAGCAACCCACTGGGGAAGAAGAATCAACACACTGATTGATGCTTGCAAGGTGACTGACTGATATTTATCCACACACAGCAAAGAAAGACTAAGTTTGCTCAGAATTTATGGTTGCTTTTGTCCAATAAAATAACATTGGATTAAAACTCCCATTGTCTTCAATGAGCTCAGGATTTCACCTTAGCTTCGGATCCTGCAAAAATGTCTGAACATATTTAATTTTGCGCACACTCAAACTAAAGCAAGTGGGACTCCTCGCAGGCCTCATAAAGGGAAGTTTTAATTACTTGCTTAAATCCATCCCTATTCAGAGAAGCATATAAGCACATGGTTCGCTTTAAGCATGTGCTTAAGTCCTGCTGCTTTAGGTTAGCCTATCATGCTGACCAATATTGTTTGTTTCCTTGTACTCTTCCATCTGTCTGTCTGTCTCCATCTGTTGTCTTAGATTGTAAGCTGTTTGGAGCAGGGACTCTCTTTATCAGGGGCTACAGAGCACCATTTAAAGTGTGGAGAGGCATAGATTTGACACCTGCACCTTATCCTCCTCTCTCCCTTTGAAATACAAGCTATAATCAAAAGTCAGCCATGAGATCATAGAACTGCCAACAAGTATACGTTAGGTGATAGGGATCAAGTGTGCTTGTGCCTTTTGGGTGACTGACCCTCTTTGATATATTCAGAATTTTCTTTTTAGGAAATAATAGATCATTATTTTTCTGCCCGAATAGCTGTTTCCTTCTTTTTTGTGTACAATAAATGGGTATCACTTAAATATAAAATCTTCTTGTCAAATCCTAGCATGATGTTCTAGTCCCAAATCTGCATTTTTTGAGGACATTTTCTGCAGTTTACCATATGAATTACACTCTATATGTGGCAGATTTTCTGAATCAGGCAGCACTGAACAGGATTTAGAGGGAGACAAAACTCTTACTGTATCAACTGAATAACTTTTTGAGTTTTCTAACTAGACCTACGCATTTGTTCTCACAGCTCTAAAAAGTCTAAGTAACACGTTTCCCTCCCCAGAATAAACCTCTGCTTCAGAGAAGCCCACTGGGTACAATTAGTAGAGAGGATAGAAATACAGTGAAAAGTGAAACTGCTTGAAATCTGAAGGGTTTTAATTTTGAATAAATGCCACAATCCTGCAAACTCTGATACATGGAAGCAAATTAAGCTAAACCAAAAAATGTCCACTGTTATTGCTAATAAGCGTGTCCATACAGGGAGTCCTACTGATATAACTCTAGCAGTATAATTATACCCGCATTGTAATGCCAGCAAATTTTCTCTGTAGACAATCGCTATGTTACGACAACCTCCGTTGGCTGCCTATGACAGCATGCTTTTGCTTTTGCATGATAGCAGGATGGTTATCAGCCATATTTGCACCATCTACCATACCATAAATTGGTAAATGATTGTTGGTTATCAGCCATATTGCACCATCTGATGTTGGGGTTCAGTGCTGCAGCATCGGGTCTATCTGCAGCATTCAGTAAAGATAGGGTGACATTAAGCCTGAGCCACAGCACTACCTAGACTCTGCACAGTACTGACAGCTGCAGCCAGGCCATTACTGCCCTCAGCTCCATCCCGGAACATCTCTATATTAGGGCTTGCCTGTGGGTCCTTCTAAATCAGCCTTTCAGCTGTCTTCTGCAGTGCCCGTGTAACCCACACACCTCCTGGCGTGGTGCTCTGTCCCCTCTAGTGGCACCAAGACTACTTAGAGATTAATGAGTCTGCTACAGCCTTAGCTAAGGGCCATGTGGCTTTTAGCTCATGCAGTAGAGGCTCATACATTTAGCTCCAGAGGTCCCAGATTTGATGCTGCTCAGCAATGACCAGACTCCGTCGGTGTTACACCTACTCCAGGGCAATCCTCCCTCAGCCTGCTACAGAGCTTTTTAAGGCCCCTTTATGCCACTCTGGCCCTTTAACTTGTCATAAAGGGGCCAGAATGGGGTTGCGTATCTTACCCGCTTTCTCTAATCTGCTCCAGGGAACTCAACGGCAAAACCCTATTTGATTATTAATTATTTGGTTGGAGAGACAAAGAAACCAAAAACGTCCAAGAGGTGTAGTGTTGCATGTGTTAGTTGCATGGTGTGGCCTGGTTTCATGTTTTCTGAAACTGCAGCTATAACAGGAATGAGGGGAGGCCTGGGACAGGTAAGAGGCACTGATGGAAGGAGACAGCTGGTAAACAAAGAGTATCTCTAGCTTGGAGCTGCAAAGTGCTAAAAATAAAAATACAGCCATGACATTGTGAGTGCTGGGAGGGGCTAGCTGCCCTGAGACCCTTGGTCTAAGACCCTAGGTACCTACTTGGGTGATTAGCCCGTCCTGCTGCTTGTGCCACCATGACTACACTTCTATTTTTAGCAGGCTAGCTTGACCAGAGCTAGTGCAGGTCTCTCTGCTCAAGCTGGCCATTACACTTTCCTGCTCCAGTGTAGACATACCCTAAGAAGTACAGGTGTTTTTGGTCTTAATCTTGCAAGGTGCTGAGTGCCCTCAATGCTCATTGATGTCAATGGAAGATGAGGGCACTAAGGACTTTGCAGTAGATGCTCAGAAGCACCTTCCATTATCTGATTCTCTGTACGTACGTGTGTGAGAGAGAATGCTATTTTGTTTGGTAAATAAAAGAAGACATGAGTTGTTCATGAATACATGTGCCTGATGAGGGGTCTGTAACAATAGAAGTCAGGTCACATAACTGAGAACACCTGCAAGAACAGGCAACCCCACAAATATTAATGTACACATTTTAATTTCAGCTAATCCAGGTCTAGTCATACTGGGCTATAGTTGTATACTCCATGCATTTCACAAAACAGGATCGATCGATGGATCTTGTTAGTAACTAGATGTCAGAGAGATGTCATAGAGTGCAGTGTGTTGATCTTTCATTGGAACGCAGAAATTCATAGGATGGAAAGAGGCCAAGAAACCCACACGGGAAGGGTCCCTGCTGTACCTGCGGTGATACGACTGATGTCTGGTGTCTGATATAATTTCTGATTCAGGGGTTACATATTCAGGAGTTCAAGCTGAATTTAATTAAAAATCTGTGGAGCAAAACATGTCTTAAATGCTACATTTGGTGACTATCCCTTTCTCCTTGAGTAGCTTCCTAACTCTGTAGGAGAAAAGCATTTTCAAATGGATGGTTGTGGATTTTTCCTCTTTTTCTGTTATGTCATCTCAGACTTTCTGCTGCTTTACAAAAAACCGTGTAAATGTGCTATGCTGGGGCTAATTTCATGTTACCCTCTCTTTCTTCTTCCCCACCCCAACCTGAAAAAAGTTTTTTATGTATCCTCGATCATCTCTCTATCACTTATGTACAAACATGCAGAAATACACACATGCACACACTCAAATGTCCTTCCACAAAAGAGATGAGGATGCACCAGATTCCTGAAATAAGGAATTGATTTTATTCTCATATTACATCCTTGTAGGGTGACCAGATATCAACTGTGAAAAAAATGGGACAGGAGGTGGGAGATAATAGGCGCCTATATAAAAAAAAAGTCCCCCAAACCAGGATTGTCCCTATAAAAATGGGACATCTGGTCATCCTACATCCTTGTACCGGTATCTTAGTCCTGATATTAATATCTGAGAATTTCTTCTTCAGAAAGGGGACTCCTTATATTTGACTTGCATTTGTGGCTAAACAGGAAGTTAAATTAAAACAAGGACATGACTATTATTAGCCGGTACTGATGTTTGGAAAACAGAAAATAAATTATCGTAATTCCAGCTGTGATTCCCAGTATACTGTGTGCCCGTGCATACTCTCTCATACACAATACATTTAACAATTTTGGCTGTTGTGTTTGAGGGCCTAAGAATTTGTAAATATGAACACTCATCTTATGGCTTTGTCTCCTGTCATCTTCCTCTGTTTGCCAGAAGCTGGGAATGGCTGACAGGGGATGGATCACTTGATGATTACCTGTTCTGTTCATTCCCTCTGGGGCACCTGGAATTGGCCACTGTTGGAAGACAGGATACTGGGCTAGATTGACCTTTGGTCTGACCCAGTAGGGCCATTCTTATGTTCTTATATTCTGTTTAGTCTGGACACGAGTAAGCATTTTAGAAAATGCAGCCTTCAACTGGGGTGCATAGTTTTAAATGAATTGTAAAAATCTGTCTTTGCAGTGCAGTGTTTTGAATAGGGAGGACATTTATGGAGAGTTAGGAGTTCTAGACTGTGTCTCTTGGCATATGCCCTGAGAGCTCTCTCCGAGCCAGCTTCTAAGTCCCCTGGCAGCTCACTTATCCAGTCCTGTCAATTCATGTATGTCAGAGCTGCAGTTCTAAAAGGATGACTGGTGAGAGCTGCCTCTCAGCCATGACGTCCCTTGCAGTCTCCTTGAACTTTGATCAGGGCTTGGGCTATGCAGAGAATCCAAGCTGCTCCTCTGTCCCTCATGCTGTTAATGACGTGAGAACAAAAGCGGGGAAGAAAAACAGGGTGAAAAATTGCACTTATTCTTCTCTGTCATTTTTTTCTCCTTTTTTCTGGGTTGCTTCAACTTTCTGGAGTGGAAGTTCAAAGAAAGGGTAATTAGTTTTTGCACCAGGCATTCATCTAGCTGGAGAGTCATTTACAATGAAAATATTTTAAGAGCTAGGTGAAATGTTGCTAATGATTTGCTTTGTCAGGTCATTAGGTAGCTGCAGGCTTCAATGAAGGTACCAAGAGCTCATTCCTAGCGTGACCACTGAAGAAGCCTGGCCTTTATTTCTAACCATCTCACCAGTTTTTATAACACCAGTTTAAGGTCAGAATCTCATATCGTGTGGGAGTGTGATGGGTGGAGCTGGCGCTAGGCATAAGCAGACTAAGCAATTGCTTAGAGCCCTGAGCAGTTCAAGGGGACCCTATTTGCTTTTTATTATGTGTTAAGTGAGGGGAATATTCCTTAGGCCCTCAATGGGCTAGCACCACTTCTGGGAGCAGGGGTGCAAGGAAGTGAATTAATACTGTCAGTTTCTGAGTGCTGCACGTAACTCCACAAGCCCAAATGAAATGAAACTGATCCAAGTACTGAATATCTTCCTTGGACTTCTAATAAGTTCTCCTAATAAGCATTTCTTTATACCAATGTTTATATCCCCGCAGGATATAATTCCATGTCGTACTGCAAGACAGTAAACATTTATGGTGAACAAGATGGAGGAATCTGAGAGAGGATTGTTTTCAAGTAACGTTTGGTCTTATAAGAGAGCCAAGGCCTGGGCCTTGTACTACGGTCTTTGTTTTCTTATAAAATGGAAACTAAGGTCTTGTCTGCATGGCAAGTTACTGCGTAGCAAGCCAGGGTGTCAATCTACAATGCACCAGCTTGCTGCACAGTAACATCCTGTGTGGACACTGCACCAGCGTAGTGGAAGTCCCGGAGTGTGGGTTGGTATACAATATTACTAGACTTTGCTGTAGCAGTGACATTTCTGAGTAGCAAATTGGTGCACTAGATTCACATCCTAGCTTGCTATGCAGCAACTTGCTTTGTAGACAAGCCCTCAGTCGTAAGCAGGACTATTCAGGACGTTTGGAAGAGGAACTACTCGATTGTATCTGGAGTTATTTACTCCCTTCATCCCCATCCCAGTTCTATGTTGAGCCCAAATTCCATTCACTGCAGGATCAGGGAGAACTTGCCTGTCTGTCTGTGTAATCTATTTAATCTATTCTTCCTAAATCTCTGAAATCACCATACACTGGTGGCCAGCGAAGACTAGAAGGAACTCACTTTGTATGCTGACAGCTCTAACTCTTTCTGTTCTATATAGGTTTTTATCTCTCACATCATTGTAGTCGCTGAGCCCCTTCAAGCAGTGCATGAAGCTGCATGACTACACATCTGTCACTTGTCATTTGTTCGCTCATCCTCTCCTCAGAGGGAGAAGAGTGTGCAGCCGAGTGTCGGAAGAGTGGGGTTGTTGACCATGTAGTGTTAGACAATCCTTTAGAAATCCTAGACCCAGGCCTCTGAGCACTCTGAAGAGAAGGACTGAGACCTTGAACTTGATTCAATTAACTCTTCATCACTCACTGTATTGTCAGCCCCAATCACTCAAAAATCATGAGTCACTCCACTAGTCCCAATGACAATAGCTTAATAATACTGAGATTTTTTTCATTTCGCCTTCTTCCTTTTGAGACTTTACGGTCCATGTTTTCACATTTTTGTCTGTAACCCTGAGGGCTGGATTTTTTTTTTTTTAGTGAAAACTGAGATTCTCATATAACCACATGAGATTTTGATGTTTGACGGGGGCTGGAGCTTTAAGAAAAACATCAAATATTTTGTGACTCACAATAAAATTGTGAGAGTTGGCAACATTCCAGTAGGATTCTTCTGAAATAATTGTGCACAAATTCTACGGCAGGAGCCTTAGAGGAACAATAATCCAGAGGTGAAAAGCTGTTCATGTTTGGTTTGGTCTGGTTCTTATTTTATGTGAACTGGTGACTCTAATTCCTTGTAACAATAGACTTTATGTTATTAAAAAGTAAAGGGAATGTTTCTTTCTCTATCTCTCCCAGCTCAGTATCCTCATGCCTATTATCATCCTGACCATCTCTTGAGACTAATTTATTCATTAAAGAAAAAGTGGCTTTTAACCCCTTTCCCCTCTTTATACCATCTGGCTGAAATCAATGCAAAAACCGAAATGGTTATGTTTATTCCATTTTATTATATGAAGGTTGGAACTGGAGGGGAAAGATTAGTTTATGGAGGGAGCTAAATTGGGAAGAACCCTGAGGTTCAGGAAAACAAGCCTAGAGTTGGCTGCTGATGGACAAAGAACAGAGCCTCAGAATTTACAACACTGGTCTCTCAGCATGTTTTATGCAACTCTGCTGCATCACTTATTGATAATGAAGCTACCTTTACTGAATAAAGCAATGAAGCAGGGATGGTGATGCTGAGAAGCAAGGTACAGAGGGGGAACTCTGATTTTATTAAATAAAAGATTCTTAGAAATAATTAGGGTTTTAATTGTGAAACCTTATTCTGTTGTCTGGCCATAGGGTTATAAGCTTACCCCTGGTTTATATAACTGAAAAGTGTCATGCTATGTAATGCCAGAGAATCACAGAATTTTGGCATACTGGTAATTGTGCTCAAAGGTTCTGTGATGAAATGATAATATATACCCTATACATTGAAGGGGTGATTGTTCCATCCCTCACTGAGGAGTGCTGAATAGCTATTGACATTGTCACCCAACTTGTTCTTACTGTTGGGGGGAAAATGGAGGCGTTGAAAGCATCATGGAATTATCAAAATGGTGGACCTGAAGTTGCTTAGTTGATGTGATGACAACATATTTATCTGCAGAAAACATGCTAGTGAGAGGAAATCATAAACAGGGAAAAGCCCAAGAAGGAATCGAGAAACAGATCTAGGTATATGAACTGCCGTGCCCTTGCATATGATGAAAAGAAAGGTGCCCACCCCGTTCTGCGTTATAATGCAGCGTTATAACCCAGATTAACATTAAAATATTTTCTTGTAACAGTTGCACATTACATGGAGTGATCTAGTTAGGTGTGTTTTTCATTCATCAATATGCCACTCTATTTATGTGCTAATTTGGTGCCTCCATAAGGAAACTGCTAGGCATATATCATAGTATTAGTACAATAAAACCAACGCATTCTTTGCAATGAAACAAAACACTTTGGATTCTTTGTCTTGGCTTAGTCTCTCACTATTTTTTTTTCTTTTTGCAAATGAATTCCCAGATCAGCTTGGATATAAAATAATTCAAAACCTAAACTCACTTATTTAATCTCCTGTCAACGTTGTACCTTAATGTCTATCCACAGCCCTGGTCAAATTAAAAATAAAGAGTGCTGTCAGGGCTGTAGTTGTCAGGGGCTGTAGAATGTAGTTATTTCCCTTGTCATTTCTTGTTACCTCTTTCTTTCACCCATGATCACTGAGTGGATAAAATATTTAAAAGAATGTTCTGTGTTCTATCAAATGCAGTTGAGATGAACAACAGAGGCTGTCAGCAGAAGAGGTCATCAGGCAATTTCACTCTTTGCCTTCTTTTGAGGCCCTTGTAAGCCCAGTATTATGAAAATAGGCCAAGCACAGAGGTTCATCCACAGTTTGTTTAATATATAAATGTTTTAAATAAAAGACTCTGGGATTACAATGACATGCTTATGTTGTTTAACATTTTGGGTTTCAGAGAAGTTGGTAGAGCATAAAATGGCCCTTTGTTTGTGTGTGGTCCAATATAAGTGCTGGTTTAAAAATGAAGTCAGCTCTTTTCTAACATGTATATCTTACAACCACCTGAAGTTAATTAGAAGAACTTTTTATCTACAATATAGCAATATGGCAGTTCACAGGCAAACACAGCAATTAGTTACCTAAGGTGGCCTGTAATTTGGATCTGATTTTCAGAGGTGCTAAGTATCAGCCTTTCCAGATGAAGTCAATATTCTGCACTTCTGAAAATTAGTCCCAAAGGGTTTATAGTTGGGTGCTTAAAACTTGAGGCACCCAAAATTACAAAGCTACCTCTGTTACAAGCCACCTTAGTTACTTAGGTCGGAGCCCCAGTCCTGCAAGTTCTTGCATGCAGACTGACTGCTGCACCTGTGTAGAGATCTACTGAAGCCTAACATGGCAAGCAGAAACTCATGGCAGGAAATCTCAGAGGCCCAGATCTACAGACTCAGGCTTGAGGGGCTTGGGCTCAGGCTCCATGGCCTTCGGAGCCCAATCCTGAACGTCCACACAGCTATTTTTAGTGCTGTAGCATGAGCCCTGCAAACCCAAATCTCTAGACCCAGACTCTGAGACTTGCTACCACAGGTTTCTGCTTGCCATGTAGATATACCCTAAGTGCTTTGCTGAAGCAAGATCTAAGTCAGAAACTTGACAATGAGACTGATCATGAGCTCATGACTCAAGCAAAATTCCCACTGAGGTCAAGTCAAGTGACTTTGCTGGGTTTGACTTGAGTAAGGAGTGCTGGCTCAGCTCGTGGTTCTGAGACATGCCAACAAGCTAGAGCACACATATTCAACACGATAAAAACATCATAGCTATTGCTGGATTGTAAATTGGAATAATTCAGCAGGAATCATCACTATTTTAACACTAGATTTGAACCTGAGTATTTCTGTTGTTTGTACAATGTTCTAACAGCCCTCAGTAGTTCCATTCTAGTCAGAGGCATAATTTCCATTAGCAGTCCCTTCTGTGAGGTTTTATAGCCCTGAGAATTCATGCTGGGCTGAATCATATAATTTTTTTAAAAACAAATGGAAACAGCAAAATATAGCTATATCTATATAGATAAAGAAATCAGTGCACCCTTTTTCTCAACTGTGTGAAGGAAACAGTTTTTGTTATTTGTATTGCTGTAACACCAGAAGGCCTCAACTAAGATCAGGGTCCCATTGTGTTAGGTGCTGTACACAGGGGCGGCTCTATGCATTTTGCCGACCCAAGCACGGCAGTCAGGCAGCTTTTGGCAGCATGCCTGCGGGAGGTTCGCTAGTAACGCGGATTCGGCAGCATGCCTGCAAGAGGTCTGCCGATCCCGCGCCTTCGGCGTACCCGCTGCCGAATTGCTGCTGAAGCCACGGGACCGGCGGACCTCCCGCAGGCATGCCACCAAAGGCAGCCTGACTGCCGCGCTCACGGCGACCGGCAGGCCGCCCCCCCATGGCTTGCCACTCCAAGCACGCGCTTGGTGTGCTGGTGCCTAGAGCTGCCCCTGGCTGTACATAATCATAGTGAAAGATAGTCTCTGCCCTGAATAACTTTCTAGCTAAACAGACAGTGTGGGAAGGGGAAACAGAGGCACAAAGAGGTGAACTGATTTGTCCAAGTTGCACAACCTACACATAGATCGTGATCCAGCAAAACATTTAGACTTCAATAGGGCTAGAAATAGAACCCAGGTGTCCTGAGTCTCAGTCCAGCTACCGGCCACCTGATCCCACTGCCTCTTTCACCAGAGACTAAATGTGTGGAGGAGGGGGCTGTATCTCTCCTAAAACTCATAAACAACTTCGATTTCTTTTTTCATAGGCACTCTCTACACAGGCAGGCAATAACTGATGATATTTGACTTTATAAGCTCCTTCTGCAGGCTCACTGCATATTTTTGATAAGCCTCATAAGCAGAGTCCATTTAACTCTTGAGTCATCCCACTCACAGCGTACAAACGACCCCCGGGAATGTCCAGAATTCTGTTTTCATTATATTGTAATTGAAGTGAATTATTTTATTTTTTGTCATAAGCATTATAAAAGGGATCAGGAATGGTGCATCTGATCGTGCTATACGTAAGGATATATGTCCTGCTTGCCCAAAGAACTGTCTCTGTTTGCAAGGATTTACAGGAATGTTGAAAGTCTATGATTGCACATATTTACACTGTGTACGTAATTATACATAGTTACAGTAATCATGGCAATATGAGATAATTGAAAAAAGGCTACTTTCAATAAATCCCAGTGAAATTCAAATGAGAATATCTACATTAAAAGAACATTAGGGGTTTGATACAAAACACCAAAGTAATTCATATTCAAATACCAAAGAAGTGTCACCAGAATATTGTCTGATTTTAGGTATTTAGCAATTAATCCTGAGTTGTGAATTTCCTTGAGTTTGTAAATTTCAGTGTAGGCTTTTGGTGCTGAATGATTAAATGGCTAAAATATGAATCCAGGGACTATTTTAATCATGCACCACTCTTTTGGCAAAATGGTGGCTACTCTTACCCTTCAAAAAATACAATCACAGTGTAAGGGTTGTCATGACTACTGGGCACACTGCACCGTAGCCCTTCTTGTGAGAATCTTGTAGGTAGCAGGCCTGGTTTCCTTCACTTCACTTGTGGTGGAATCATGCAGGCTACTTATAAGTCACCCCCCCGAGTGACGTAAGTTACACTGACCTAAGTGCTGGAGTGGACAGCACTATGTCGGCGGGAAGTTCTTCCATCAGTGTAGCTACCACTGCTGTAAAGCTCTCTCCCGTCGGCTTAGAGCGTCTGCATTAGCAGAGCTACAGTGGTGCAGCTGCACTGCTGTAAGCTCTGTAATGGAGCCATAGCCTCAGCCTGGATCTCTGGTTCCCAATCATGGTAATGACACAGGCCCAACTCTGCTCGGGTACCGGTCAGTTTTCCTTTGGGATCCTGTGACACCATTTGTTTTCAGTGACCACGGAAAGAGCATCTTCAAAGCGAAGCACGATTCATTCATTTCTCAGAGGAACAAAGCCTGTGGAGCAAAGGGTGAAAGCAGTAAAAGGCTACTGCCTGCATGGGTATTAGTTACACCTTTGTAAATTCCCCCTCAGCCCAGCTAACTCCATCGCTGGCAGGGAGAATCAGCCAGCACCTGCTCACAGCATCTGTGTCTGGCTCTGTGCATTTGCCAACCTCAACTTTTCACTGACACGCCTCTCCCAGCTCATCCAAATCCCCCCCTGCCTTTTCTAGGCTGTGAGATTTAGAATCCCCTTTGATCCCCGGCTTTAGCCTTAGGAAAAGTAATCCATTTCAGCCTGGATGGAGCCAGATAGGAGTATTCCCTAATAAACAGCTTTTCCATTCTTTCCCCCAGGACTCTTATTTTGCCATTGTTTTATTTCTTTTTGGTTTCTCCCTTAACAGCCTCCTTTGATTTAACTTGGGGCACACAGGCAGGTTAATATCAAACCCAAGGGACATATGATATTTATAAAAAATACTACCCATAACTCCCTCATTCTTCAGAGGCAACCAATGCACATTCCCCATCACCAGCACCATCCCAAATGGAGGTATAAATTCATTCAGCTGTATTTACTCCTCTAAACCCGTTTTTAGTGATGAGGAGTGGGGAGGGGGAAATCTTAGGGCCTGATTCTGACTGGTGTAAATCAGGATTAGTTTTATGGAAGCCAATGGAGTTACGCCCATATGAGATGAGAGTGGGTCAATGCTGGCTATTGAACATACTAGTAATTTATTATGTGTCTTTTTCCCAAGTAGAGTAAGTAGAAAAATGCCCTGCCTGTAAACATGCTGGGCCAGATCCTTTGCTAGTATAAGTCACTGTCGCTCCATTGGAGTCCACAGAGTTACACCAGTTTACACCATCTGAAAATCTGGCCTACTGCATTGGATGTGGTTTTTCTATAGTAATGTATGGTTTGTGGTAGTGCCTAAAGGCAAAGCTGGGACCGCATTGTAACTGGCATGGTAGAAACATCTGGTAAATTATAAGAGCCAACCCCAAAGGGACATTTGCATGGTGCAGTAACTGTTGCACATACCATACTGACTCCGGAGAAGATGTACTGATAGATCTCATAGAGTGTCTCCACATGCTCCATGCATGGGTCTCTTGCTGAAGTCAGTGGGATTTTCACATGTGGAACATTTGCAAGATTGACCTCTAGATGTGTCTCAAAGATGAAATTAAATGATTCTAGTAATATCAGTTTGCGTCAAAAGAAGTTGCAATTATATGAATAGACAAAACACTTGTATGGCTCCAACACAAAAGGGGTCCTAATGGGTCCTTTCCAATTCTGCTCTGGAGCCATCACAAAATGATGTCCCTTCTAATTCACTCATGAAAAGCTGTTTAGTAGTAATACTATTTTTTGTTCATAATTTGGTTGCCAATGCTGACATCAAACTGTTGTAGTAAAGAGCAGTAAAGATCATACAGCGGACAGGTCTAACTCAGGGTAGACTGATAGAACCAGAAGATGCCTGTGAACCTGCAGAGACTGCATGAGAGAGCAGAAACCACAATGTTGCTAGGGCCAACTTTTGTTTTGTGGAAGTCTGAACTGGGGGAGGATCTGCTGTCTGTGGTAGAGGGCGCGAAGATGAAACTTCTTGAAAGGAAAACTATCTGAAAAACGGAAGTTGTGCTGGCTGCCTGTAGTCAACATGTTAGATTTTGAGGTTGTAGTGTTAGCTTGGTTATATCTCAAGAATAACACAAAGTGTGCGTGTGTGTGTGTGTATGTCTGTGTGTGCATGCCTGCCTCCCTGCCTGCCTGCCAGCCACCAGGAACACCTTTCCTCTTTCTCTCTGCCTCATGGACACTCTGTCTCTTCAAATATCATTTGAAAACACGTCCTTTTTCCCTTGCCGATGACTCCTGATTTCTCTCCCTCTCAGCTGATTATTATCTTGTGCTGTAATGGTGATATTTAATTTGCAAAGGCATTTTAGAACACACCTTGCAAGAAAGACCTTTATAGTAGTGGTAATAATGCTGTCTTACACTTACATACTTTTTATCCCGATGGATCCCAAAGTGCTTTACAAACTGCGGTCCCAATGCTGTCACTGTCCCATGGCAAGTAGACCACGTGTCCGGGATTACGCGTGAAGTATAGTGCTCCTTGGTGTAAAGAAGAGTAGCAGAATTGGGCCCTATATTCACACAGGACCAGGCTATTCCTGCCCCTAATCCATAGAGGCACAAGGAGCCTTCCCAACCTTTGCATAGCCACATTAGAGCCAAGCACCAGGTGTAGTCCTTGCACCCCTCCGTGCACTCATTGGGGTGGAGAGCACCTCGAGAGATGGGGATAGGGTGACCAGCTGTCCCGATTTTTGGATCTTATTCTTATATAGGCTCTTATTACCCCTCCACCCCTGTCCCAATTTTTCACACTTGCTGTCTGGTCACCCTAGATGGGGAGGAGTCAGGACCTGGGTCCTGCCCTTTCTCTGTCCTGGAGGGAGGCTGGTGCATGGGAGAAATAAGGTGGAGCCTACAGAAGTGTGTACCAGCTGCTGTGTTCCTCCTGCATACCAGGGAGACTTCGGAAGGCAGGCTATCTGACTGCTCGCCCTGGGGCAGTACAAACCCTTCCTCCCACTTCCCCCTACCACTCCCCGCCGTGTTGGGATGAGACTTAAAGACACTACACAGGCCACAGGAATCTTTGCACTAGAATGCAGCAAATGACTGGGCCACAGCGTAGTGCACAGTGATGGGAGGGGAAGAGAGCTGCTGAGAGTGTTTAGAGAAGCAGGGCCGGCTCCAGGCACCAGCGCAGGAAGCAGGTGCTTGGGGCGATCAATGGAAAGGGGCAGCATGTCTTCGGCGGCAATTCGGCAGCGGGTCCCTCAGTCCCTCTTGGAGGGAAGGACCTGCCGCTGAATTGTCGTCGAAGAATGAAGTGGCGCGTTAGAGCTGCCGCCAAAGTGCCGCTGATCGCGTCTTTATCTTTTTTTTTTTTCCTTCACCTCTTGGGGTGGCAAAAAAGCAGGAGCCGGCCCTGTAGAGCAGGGCACAAGCTGTAAAATTCAGCTGTCAATCTTCCCAACGTTTGAGGGTTTTTCCTCATCCAGACTGAACCTCTGCCTGCACCTATCACAGCTCTTCTCTCGCTCCCCACCTTTAATGAATTCCAACAAAGTGCTTGCTGTTATGACCCTTCAACGTGGGGTTGTGTCAGTTTTGTCAGCTGGCTGACTCTAATCCACTGGACTATCGAAAGTGACAGCTACAGCAATGCATTACAAATTCCACACGCCCCCTCCGACACTGAAAATCGTGAATTAATTGCAAATAATGATACCATTGCAGCATGAAGGTTCCAATATACATGCACAAAAATCATGAAATGCAATGTTACAGCAGTCGGGCCAAATGCAATTTGGGTCTCTGCAACTGAATTATTTGAATTAGTGGATATGATTGAGGTTTATTTCAATGTCGCAATAGTTGCCTGAGTTAAGCCATTGTGCGCAACCAAACTATGTTTGTAATGGAACCCAATGCCATACTTTGGGTTTCATAAAGTCAGCACAGTTTTCATACCTGTAGTGCAAAATGCTTGTTATAACTACAGTGCATTTCAGAGACAAGTGTGCACATGTGTTCCTTTTATAAGGAAACAGCTGATAGGGAACGGGAAGATTCATGATTTGCAACTGGCGAAAGCCAGCCTTTCAGTGGGGTAAATCAGGGTAGCACCAGTGAAGTTAATGGAGCTTTGCCAGTATATACAAGTGGAGAATCTGTACTAGATTTTCCTTCAGATCAATCCTTTGAGGGGTGTGTGTGTGTGTCTTTGTCTTTCATGCATACACGTACACATACACATAGAGGCCATGTCTACACTACAAGCCAGGGGTGAGATGTCCCTGTTCTAGTTACTTGCACTAGTTCTTATCGAGCTAGCAAGTGTATAAATAATAGTGTAGCTGCAGTTGCACAGGTAGCAGCAGCAAAGACATGGTGTAGACGTGCTGAGTATGTACTCACCAGTTTCAGGCAGGTTGGTACTCAACACACACACACACACACACACACTCTCTCTCTCTCTCTCTCTCTCTGCTGCAGGGGATCACACTCCAAGCTCATAGTGTAGACATAGGCACATGCACAAAATGGGAAAGTGATCCAGCCCCTAAAATTCCCGAATGTCTCAGAATCCACATATACCTCAAAACAGTCACTAGGGGTAAGGATGATCCACACCTGCTCCCTCATAGCCATCCTCCCATCTGTGCATGTGTGTGGCTGCTTGTTTGTTTACAGCTGAAGATGCTCCAACAATGTTTCATGATGTTTGTCGATGTAAAGCCTCTTTGGTCAGTTACAGGGGCACCCCTTAAAACCTTGCTGATTGCCTTAGATAACTTTGTATATTGCAAATACTGGAGTTAGGTAACTACCAGATACAACGTATGGCCCATAGAGAGTACACCGCTGTTCAAGGAAACATTGCAGACTGATGTATCTTGTCTATTTTAGATAAAATTGGAAACAGTAGTGTACTCGAGAGTAAATATGGGTAAATAGAGTTTACTGACTTCTCCTTTCGCAAATATAGAGTTTAGTTTTGGAGTTAACCCACTTTGGATTTGGGGAATATGGAAGTTAATTTGTTAGTTTACCCACTTTTTTTCCCCCAGTACACTGCTGATTGGAAACTTTTTAAGGGCCACCACTGTATTTAAAGCACTGATCAGCAGAAACTGGTTAGCTCTTTTTTTAATCTTTATGCGGGAGGGGTGCATGTTCACCTTGTGATTTTTATTTGATTCACATAAATACTAATCATAATAAATTCCCTGTCATACATCCAGAGCAAATTGGCACACAGATCAGATACATATTGTATCTGGCTCTATTCATATCCCAGTCGATTAAAACCAAAAATCAGGCAGGCCTAATTTTAGAAGCAAAAAAATAAAAAATAAAAAATCCCTGGCCCCTTAGTTTTTCTGGCTTCTGGTCTGCTTCCCTTTGTTTTAAAATAAATCAGTGCCTGCATCAAATAATATAGAATCACATGGTATCAAGCCATGGCATAACACAAACACAGCTGTTAAACTGAAACTAGTTAAAACTTTAATTGCTAATTAAATGTGTACTTTGTGTTCTTTGGCCATGAGGTTAGTCATTCCGGTATTCTGAATTGACCTATATTTAGCAAATAAGATTTTAATTGGTTGATAAGACTAATTGCAGCACAAACACATTGTTCTAGTATTACAGCCATTAGCTACAGTACATTATAACAAGATCCTTTCTTCTTTGTAAGGGACACCGTTGCAGCATCTGTGATTTGGAAGTAGTGCAGGGAAGTTTTTCATGCATGGAACCCACTGTTTTGTTCCTGGGATTTGTGGGTGCCACAAATACAGGTGGCTCTGGAAATGTTTTAAAGGCCTTTACTGTACAGTACATGTGTTGAAAGCCGATGTAAGTGAGCTGATGGCATGCTAGATTTCCAAAGCATTTGCTCCCTTATGTCTGTTGCAGACACCCATTTGCAACTTATTAACTTATTGTCCCAGTAAACCATTTGCTGTGTCCTCTCCAGTTACATTACTCATATGACCTTATGTGTAGAGCCCTGCGCAGATACAAAATTTGTATCCGCATCCAGGCTACGTTCCACAAACATGGTCCGCGGATCTCCACATTCGCGGATATAAAGTGGATATCCACAGATTTTCAGGGCTCTACTTATGTGATAATATGTTAGGATGCTATCAATAAGGGCCCAATCCTGAGAAGTGCGGCGATCCTGACAATGGCAGGAGAGGGACTCAGCACCTTGGAGGACTGGACTGTTAGTGGTATCACAGATTCTAATTTAATCTGAACATTAGCTCTACGGTGAGTTAAAGTTTTAAAAGATTTGTGACATGCTGAGTAATTTCTATCCCTAGTCTCCTGAATTCTGCATTAGAGCCGGATACTTAGCTGTTGTAAATCAGCATAGCTCCATTGACTTCAGTACCAATTTCCACCAGCCAAGGAGCTGAATATCGATTGGTAAAGAAAAGAAATAAAACTTTTCAAGCAATTGCCGGGGGCAAGTTAGTATTTTTCACCATGTGACTCCGACTGCTGAACATGAACAACAGTGTCTAAAAATGTTCTCCTATGAGTCTCCAGTCTTCAAGCCGTAGTAGACTTTAAAGCAGAGAGAGCCTGAGCATGTGTGCTCGCTTAGCAGCCAAGCAGAAAAATAAAATCACTATTCTGTTTACTAATTACCTTGGGGAGCACAAGAAAAAGTGAAAGTTTTACAATGTAATCAGCAGAAAAGTTCTGTGTTCTAGTGAAATTTTGCTGAGTCTGCATGATCCTATTCTGCAGGAAACAGTGTTTTGCAATGCAGATGTCCTGGATTCCCTGAAGGGAATAAAAACAAATTCTGAAATCCCTCCTGACACAGATTTCTAATTTTCACCAGCTCCCCCGCACCCCAGTAGTTCGTAGAACCTGCTAGTCAGCTTCCGTCTTATTGCACGATCAGCACTCTGTGGAATATACAAGAATGAAGTTGAACTTGGAGCCAATTATAAAAAGGATGTTTTTGTGGCAGCTATAAGAAAAATCATTCAGATTTCTGCTTTGCTGTAAGTGTAAACTGTTCTTGTTGGTTTTGTGGGTTTTTTGTGTTTTTTTTCGGTGTGTGTGGGGAGTTGGTTGCTTATGCTTGCAACTCAGGAACAAGAAGTCTTTGTCTTTTGTGTGAATGACATTGGCTGCTCCAGTGTAGGTACTAGGAATAAAGAAGGAAGACTGCTGCCAGATGTAAGCCTTTCCCCTGAGGCGTGACTCAAGGCTCCTTTCTGGTGCTTGCTCATCAGAGTAGCTTCTACATGCTTCTTACATGGGTTGGATCCTAGGTTCTTTGTTGAAATATCTGGTGCCTCCACCCAAGGTGGCGCCTCTTTGTGCCTGTGATACAAGGGGTATTCTCCCTTAAGAAAATGACTGATACTACTTCTCATAACGAGGAATATCAGCAGCAAACAAAATACAATAATACAAACCCCAGCAAATGAAATGCTGCACCCCAAAATAACGACATACCAAAGGGAGACTTTACTGGGGACAGGGCACAGAGGGGAGGAAAGGGTTAAGGTTAACTAATAAATGCTAAAACTTTAATAATGCAACCAATTCCTCACCTCCCACCATTCACAACTGTACCCTACCCCCCTCCCTGGCACCTTCCCAGGCAGATGGAATGCGTGGGACGAGTCTGGAGATGAGGGTAGCAGCGCAGCAAACATTGGCCACCTTGAAGAAAGCAGAAGGGATACTCTTACAGTGTTTTACCCCTGAATAGTAGAGCCCTGAAACCCAACCCAAATCCAACAGGGCCCAACTACAAGTGCCATCTCTGGGGTGCGGCGACAACCCGACCCTCTCGGTCTTGGGTCATGTTGGCTCTCCTCTTCCTGCCCATGGCGTTGGTGTGGCAATGGCTGTCGCAGCCCCTCTGCACGGTGTGTGCTGAAGGGTGAGCGTGCCTGAGGCGCTCGCTCTCCCTCCCAGGGCCCTGGGACTGGACGAGCTGTCACCTTTTCCCTCTGCCGCCCTGGGGCTGGAGGAACTGTCAGCTTCCACCGCTGAGGACCCAAGGCCAGAGGAACTGTCAGCTCCCGCCGCCCTAGCCCCTAGGCCAAAGGACCTTGCTCTCCCCACCCCAGCCCTGGGACCAGGGGAATTCTTGCCCTCACCTTGTGCACTCCCCTCGCTTTAGATTACCAGTTCCAAACTTCTAATGTCAGAGTCTATGGGAGTATCATTACTGTCAGCTCTAACACCGGAGCCTAAACTAACCTTTCAGCTAAACACTTATAAAGTCACAGCCTGTCAGAATAACATTACTGTCATTTCTAACACCTAGGCTAACAGGCACAACCTCAGATCATGCCTGAAATACTAACGAATAGACTCTCTTGTAGTAATAGAGTGTGAGGATGATCAACTCCCTGTCAATCAAAGCTTTTAATCCAAGCCTCCAGCTCACTCGTAAATGATACTTCCATTATCTAAAACAAAGTGGGTGTTTTCTTATTTCTCATACGTTTTCACACTAGAAGAGTAAGACAAGATGACACAGCCATGCCATGAGTCCTATAGACACTGTGGTCTGGATCATACAATCCATACTCACATTGGTGAATATTTACTTATACAGGTAATCCACTGACTCCAGTGGTAATACTTGTGTAAGTAACTGTTCCTGTCCGTAAGTCAGAGAGTCACAAGAAAGAAAGCCCCGATAAAATAATACCACATACCTAAGGTCTTGGATTTCATCAAGATTTTTACTGGGTGTTTGTGACCTACTGGAGACCAGTGCATGGTGCTAAGTTTTTATTTGGGTGTCTCTCATCAGGATGGAAGCTGACTATGATACAAGCTGTCCAGTCTGTAGAGTCACACACTATAGGAAGACAAATCTTTAAACATTAAACTCTCCAAGACTGTGGTATAATGTACACTCTGATTCGCTCCTACGCAAATGTCAGTCACCATGTTATTTGTTGGATGTTTATTTTCCTCCGACAAAAAAATGAAAATACAAGATTATGTCCCTGAGGTTAGACAAGGAGACTGGGGGCTCTTGTTCTTATTTACCCTAAAGCCCCTTGCCACCACTCTGGCAGGGTAAAGTGCCTTTAGTGTAAATCACACTTACTGCAGGCCTGATTCTCAAAATACCTGTGTGGAATTTTATATTGTGTAAATCTTCAGCGCACGATATGCCACATCTCCAATCAGAAGTAAGTACTCTTGCAAGTAATGCTGCAATGTCAGAATTGCTAAACAGCTGGTGTGGCAATATCACTGCAAAAATTACTACCTTCTGGAGTCAGGCATTCTGAGCATGTCATGGCCCATTGGTTTGCTCAGTCTTTTGGTAGTAGATAGTTCAAGGCTGGGTCACCTCTAACAGAAGTTGATAACAGAACACAACCCTTAAGAATGTGGAACATCTTTTTAGAATCTATATTTGTATTTTCATTTAATATTTGACATACATTGCCTAGTACTATATACATTACCAACTATAGCATTTTAGGTGGCTTGGAGTAAGACAAGTGTGTCTTTAATGTACACAATAACAAAACTATTAACTTTACATTTGGCTAGTTCCTCAGGGCTTCCATGTGTA
This sequence comes from Mauremys reevesii, assembly GCF_016161935.1. Lineage (NCBI taxonomy): Eukaryota > Metazoa > Chordata > Testudines > Geoemydidae > Mauremys > Mauremys reevesii. Next base: position 71,524,550 of record NC_052632.1, read on the forward strand.
AATGCTGCTCTCTGATGCTGCTCTGAGGAGTCCTATTTGCCTCCCTTGGCAGCATGGCACAGTTACAAGCCGTGCTGCCATTTAATGTGTCCTTCCTCTTTCTTCTTTCGTTAATGCTGCATTAACTCCTGCACAGATTTCTGCATGGAAATCTAGCTGGTTCTGAAAGGAGCATGCTATGGAGAGCGGACTGCACTGCAACTCTGCCCCCTGTTGGCCTCCTCTCTACCCCTGGCAGCCCAGATTCACTGAATGCATGGAGTAGGCAAAGAAACGCATCACTGTTCATGGCTGATCGCCTTTGAAGCCCTGAACAATCTGGTATGTAGTTTCTTCAAAGTCTGCCTGACACCTGCCATGTTATCACCATAGTTGAGATTTGCTGGATGCTGTAGCTACCAGTCTCCTGTGTTCAACTAAATGAACTCCACCAAAATGTCTCTAGGTTTCTCAGTTGAGGGTTTCTATGTCTGGAATTCTTTGACCTTGGAAGTACGCCAGAGACAGCGTTTGGTGAGTTTCAGAGTATGATAGGAAATGTTTATATTGAATGTAGCATTTAGTTAATTTGGCTTTGTCTTGTTTTCAATTGCTTCAATATGTGTAGTAGTTTGGTAGCAGCAGTGCTTATACTAACCACTGGGGTAGCGGTGTAGATTAAGGATCTGAATTAGTTATTTCCGTCTGGGTAAAGTGAGTCTAAAATGCTATCGAATTAAAATTCTCCATTCACCTACACTGCTGGTAGCATTTTTCACACAATTTGCACAGTTGTAAATGACTACACAAGGGGTGCGGCAGTGGGGAATCAGGGCCTATGCATTTCTAATTTTGCCTAAAAGCACTTGGATGTCATGGTTAAAAGCACTTTAGAAAGAGGGCATAAATATTCTAAGTTCTAATGAACAGGGATGCTGGTAAAAATAGTGTGGCTTATATACCAGTTGATTGGAATTCCAGTGTTAGAATGACTGTGTTGCAGTGGTGGATTTAGAAACTATTTAACTCTATGGCGATCACCGAAAGTACACAGTGACCTTGGTAGAAAGTCTGTAGTGGAGTTCAGTTTGAACATAAGCACTCTGAGAACTGTGAATGCTGAGCAAGAAGCCAAATTAGCATGCACTTTTGCATGATCTGGCTTGCTGCCTGGGCACTTTCCCATCGTGCTTGGAGCACTGATTAAGGCAGCCAACTATAAATCGTTAAGGCACATGTCTGAGATACCACTGAGGATAGAAGAATCATATCCTCTCCTTACTCATGAAGCTGGACTCTGTTAAAAATCCATTCAAATCTATGAATTGGTACTGGTTGTTAAACTGGTAGTTTACATTCAGCAGACATTAGCTGCAATTATTTACTCATGGAAATAAACTCAGTATTCTCTTTGGATTTTTCTGTTAAATTTTTCCCACTGCATAATCTTATCTGTGTCAGTGTATAACCACATCCCAGACATTAGTTTTATCAGGTGTGTCTTACCGAAAATGTATCAGAACACATACTTTTCAATTTTCCACTGGAGGTCACTGAAATGTTTTAAATCCATCTAAAAATCTCATTTTCTGTGTGCTCCAGGAATCCTGCTGTAACTTGCTTTTACAAATACACCACATTATACTATCACATGAACGATGAAAACTAATCTTCCTGCAGCTCAACAGGAGCCCAATAACTATTTCTGTCTTCTTGCCAACAGCTGATGTAACCAACCTGTGATATGCATGTGCGAACTTGTAATCTGAACACAATATTGTTTCCTTCACTTTCTGGCGATATATCATCAGTCAGCATTAAAAGATATTGTCTGGATGAAAACCTCTTACAAAAGCTCTGCAAACCTGAAGGGGGAAAAATGTTTGGAAGGAGCCTCCATCAGCATGTGGGAAGTTTTCCAAATTGCTAATTGGTCAGTAGACTTTCTGCTGTCAGATGTCTTAAAATATGTGCTGGCAGTTTTGTACACACCTTGTTACCAAAGCTGACCACATACTGATGAATACAAGGTATTGTATGGTAAAAAGCCATGAAACGAAAACTCAGAATTCCAAACCAAAATTCCAAATCCCAAACCTAAAATTCTGAAAAGAAAATTTGCCAAAACTGAAAATTTTTCTTTGGAATTTCCGGTTTATGGAAAATTTAATAAATATTTGTTTTCATTGTGAATCAGAACATTTTTGTTTTAATGTGAAATTTTCCTGTGTATCAGGAATTCCAAGTTTCTATGTGCTCTTTTGCAGAGTTTTGGACAGATTGGTATTGAACTAGGTCAAAATGACCTCAAGATGGTAGACAAAAAGTAAGTTACACTTTTACATTTGAGCTGCTATGCCACCAATTCGAGCTCACATTTGAGGATCCTCCACTAAATCTCAAGTTGCACACAGAGTATAGGGAATTTCTCAGAAACTGACTCCAATGCTTCTGCATGGAGATCCTATCTATTGGACAGAAGACATGAATACCTGCTGCTATTCTTACCACTTCATACTTTAGGTCCTGAAATATAGCATTTCATGTGGACGATTTTTACAAAAATAATTTTGTGATTTTTGTAAACCGTTAGCCCAGATGGTCAGGGATGCAGACCCATGCTCTCTGTGTCCCTAAGCCTCTGACTGCCAGATGTTGGGACTGAAAGATGGGGGGTGGATCACTCAATAATTGCCCTGTTCTGTTCATTCCCTCTGAAGCATCTGGCATTGGCCACTGTCAGAGCTGGATGGGCCATTGGTCTGACCCAGTATAACCATTCTTATGTTCTTATGATATGGTTAGTTCCGAAGTGAGCTGCCATGTCAACCTCAAAGTGTGTCCTAGCAATGAGCATATGTAGCTCATAGTTCCTCCTGTTATACTCTGGTTGCTACACATTGATACTAAGCCTTCTGTATGAGCAGCATCATCATATCATTGTACATGACAGTTGTTGGCCCTCAGATTTAGGTTCAATAAACTATCTACTGATATGATTACCTCTGCTGGGGTACAGGCTGCATTGTACAATGCAATTAACTCTTCATGAACATTCATGTCATAATCCACTTACTGCAGGCATAAAGCCACTTGCTCTTTGTTGAAGTCTTTTGTTTCACCTACTATAATAGTATACTATTTCCTAGAAAGTTTCGCAGAAATATCTCTTGATTTTAAGAGCCATTATTTCCATTATCTCACTCAGAATAACTGGATTTGAGATTTTGTCTTGACTCTTTTTCAGAATCATATTCTGTCTGCAAACAAAGCATTTGCAATCAACCTCTCCACTTCAAGGCATATTTTCAGCATAATAGCTTCGCAGTGCAAGTCCTTGTCAGGTAAGATAATATATACTACTTAGTATTTTTAATAGTTTCTTCCTGGTTTCTTATTTCTTCTGAGAGTACTGAAAACTTAGTATGTCATCACTGTTGTCTGTGGTCTTTTGAAGAATATAAACTTCATCAGAGTGACACAAAGAAGCTTGATGCCTCTGAAATTTGTCTTGAGCCTTTTCCCAGTTAGGGAAACCAGACTGTGTGAAAGCTTCATTTGTGTGCTTAATGAAAAGTAGTTTTTGACTGAAAGTTGTTGTTTTTGTTTTTTTTTGGCAAAAAAGCGCAGATTAAATGACACTGACATATTTTATGAATTTGTGCCAATTTCACAGAAGTGTTTGAGTTAAAGCAAAAAACAAACAAACAAACAAAAACAATTAACAAAGCAAAAAAAGAACAACCAAATTCCAAAAAATTTGAAATGTTTAATTTTGACATTTCTCAAATGAAATGTTTTAATTCAAAAGCACTTTTCATTTAGAAATTTCCTTTAACTTTTTAAAAAATTATATATGGTTAAAAATGCTCAAAATCAAAATTAAACAGGATGTTTTGTTTGACACGAAACAATTTTTTTTCAAATTTTCAATTCACCAAATACATTGACAAAGGCTTTCTGGAAGTCCACATACACTATACCCCTCTTGTCCACATGCTTGTTAATATCCTCAAAAAATTCTAATAGACTGGTGATTCTTCCCCAAAATACCATGTTCATTCATGTGTTTGATAATTCTTTTCTTTACTATAGTTTCAACAAATTTCCTTGGTATTGAAGTTAAGTTTACTGGCCTGTAATTGCCAGGATCGCCTCCAGAGCCTTTTTAAAAAAGCTATTCTCCAGTCATCTCCTACAGAGGCTGATTGAAGTGATAGGTTACATACCAGAGTTAGTAGTTCTGCAATTTCATAGCTGAGTTCCTTCAGAACTCTTGGCTGGTGACTTATGGTTTAATTTATCAGTTTGTTCCTCCTCTATTTACACCTCAATTTGAGACAGATCCTCAGATTTGTCACCTAAAAAGAATGGCTTAGCTTTGGGAATCTCCTCACATCCTTTGCAGTGAAGACCAATGCAAAAACTATAGCATTTAGCTGGCCTTTTGGTTGTATATAGTCACTACGCTCTTTATAGAACTGTCTAGAATGCAAAAGAATGAAGAAAGGAAAAAGCTATATCTGATCTGTGATTTAACTGGAAAGCAATTGTTTTTATGTGTCTCTCTCACCCAGAGATTCTGACAAGGAAAAGACTATAAATAAAGTGGGAGCTGGAGGACCTTTGACCCCAAGGCATGACAGGACAGAGGCCAGAGGCTGCAAAAGGACAGAGAATTATGACTCCATGACGTCTGATCGTCTGGCCTCTCCTCCCATCCTTTTGTGAAAAGAGCACATGGAACTCGTGTTGTGGGGGAGGAAAGGGAGGGAAAAAGCCAATTAAAAGGCTGTGGGAGTCGTCCCCAGAGGAGAGGCAGCTGGCTGGACCTATCCCAGGTTCCTCTAGAGAGAGTGGATCAGAAGTCCAGGTGCACAAAGAGAGGAGAGAGAGAATCCATCACCCTCATCAGAGAAGAAGGGAAACAGCCAGTTTAGCTGCAAAAGGAGTGGGAGAAACACGGTCAGGTCACACAGAATTCCTCTTCACAAGAAATGGAGACCCTGCTGAGCTATTTCCCAGCCAGAGGTAGGGAAGAGAGAAGTCAGAGCCTGTTGCAGGACATACATTCAATGTGGCCCTGGCTACCAAAGGCATCTGATATTCTGGGAGAAAGAGAGCATCTCCAAGCAGCTGAGACCATCAGATGGCTATCTCCCTCCCGGTTTGAAGAGAACAAACTGAATTATCAGGGAACTGTCTCTGTGACAGTAATTAAATAGTGTACAAACCATATTCAGCAGCTATTATTTTATATTTTTTTAACTCTAGTCCCATCGCACAGAAAAAAGTTGTCTATGCCACTGACTACCCTCTTCTTATACACTAAGAACAATTCTGCAACAAGGTACTTGTCAATTTTCTCCACAAAATGCACATTGAGCCAAACAAATCAGCACCTTTCACAGCTTTTCTCTGTTCATTTGTCATCTTCAAAATCATTTAATTTAAATCAGAGTTGAGAACAAACGTCGTAATTTGTTTCACTGCCCAAATTCTGCTCAGAAATTATGTTCCAACATCCCTAGGACTGTTCGTATTTATGCTCCTGAGTCCATCTGTCATTGTTGTGCTCATTCCAAAGTATGCTCAGACATCACGCTTCCTTCCACTTCCTCTTCATCTGGTTCAGAGACCATCTTCTCACAGTGCAACCAACTGCACTGCCAATAAGACACAGGTGTATGGCTGTTGAAAGAGGCAGAAATGAGAAAGAGCGGAGGGAGGACAGTTCCGTATTCATCGTGTGTACATCCCAAGCTACCTTGTCCATCTGTTATATTTTCTTATTAGTAGCAGGTGAGCACCTAACCATGAAGGATTACAAGAGCAGAGAAGGAACTGGTACAAGAAGGGTGATGGGATAAAGAGTCAACAACAAAAGTAACTTTCTTTTCCCAGTCCTAAAGTAAACATTTTTGTTATTTTCCCAAGTACTGGTTCTTCTTTGAAGTGACAAGGTCCATTGACTAGGCATTAAACAATCTAGATTATGCCTTTTGAGAAGCATTATCGTATGCACATCAGCAGAATTAGGAAAAGTTAAAGTTGTGGATATAAGCAATCTAAACCAACACAAGAAGCTTCTCTGTTTGAGTTAGACAGTTCATAATGGGGATCTCAGTGAAGTTTTTATTTGCCAACTTTGGAACAAAATCCTTTTGATATTTCATGTACCAAGTCCTGCAGCGGGTCAGACATGATAAGATAGATTTCATGCATGTGACTAGCTAGAATAAGTGCCCGAAGCATTCTAGAAGGTGCTATAATTTGCTCCTCTTCAGCACAAGTCATGTTCTGTTCTTGTCTCTTTATCTTTATAGCCCCAGAAATCAGTTCTGATGTCACTGTAACGTTAGATGCCTGATTAAATCAGTCTGAAGGACAACTATATTAGAGTCTTGCATAATGTAACACAGAGATGATTCAAAGGAATGGCATCCAAGGTATTTAAACTATACTTTTTAAAGTTCGTAACACAAATTAAAAAGGCAATTTAAAAGTAATATATATGAACGTGAAAGAAACTTGAAGGTCACAGTAAAGGCGAGATGGCCCTGATTTTTCCATTATCTTGCACCTTCTGTAGTCTTGGAACCAGTGCAAAGTGAATATAAGAGGCTACCAGACCAGAAAGGTAGTATGTTATACTCATGGTGCACTTATGTAAATAATTAAACAAGGGACAGGACAACAGAGAGCCAGGCCTGAAAGAGATGGAAAGGAGTCTCTTTGTGTGTGTGTAGTATACTGATGTTCCTACATAAGAGAGGAATATGCTATTTCTAGTCAAGCCAGCAGTCAGATCTGATTGTTTGGTCCAGGCCAAGACTTACCAAGACCCTGTGTGGTGACATCACAGACTGTTTTGACTAGTATGAAAGCTAAAGAGTCCAGGAGAAGTACAGATTTTGTCTGTATCCTGAAGTCTCAATATTATATTCATTACAATTGAGCCCTTTATCATCATTACAAGTCTCTTCTTTACCCGGGAATAAACCAACAGATTATGGCACAGAGTTAAACAGGCCATTTTGCTGTATGAGAGTTTACGGTGAGGTCTCCAGCAGTAACCATTAACTGGAAAACCGTTAGTTATCAGTTAATTGCACAGCTACAGTAAACCAGATATAGCTGCTTTTAGAAATGCCCCAAGAGGAAAAGAACAGGAGAGGGAATCAGTCTAAGAGATGGCAATGTATCAGTTGCTAACACTGGCAAAACTTTGCTAAAAAATTTCCTTAGGGTTCCTTGCTACAGTGTCAGGGATCTATGACTACAGGTGTATGTCTTTCTGGGTGGTGCAGAATGAAGAAAAGGATTGCAGGATCTCTCTACAGGTTCTGACCCTTAATTTATATGCTACATCTTTGGGACTGATAGGTGAAAGTATGCTCCTGCAGAAGTGGGTAGAATCCAGCATAAAGGTAAAGTGATGATCAGAGCTTCTCATTAATTGGTAAAGTTATATAGTTAGTTTCACACAGGTGCTAAGCCACCAGCTGCAGCCAAGGAGGATGAAAAATGCCCATTTAGCAAAAAATGTTTGTTGTAGCGAGTGCTGTTTGGAAAATTGGTCTTGAAAAACATTTCCCCCGTTTTTCACCAGTTGTGGTTCTAGCAAAGATAGCAATGTAGGGAGTTTTAGCTAAAACACAACAAGTTACAGTACTTCTGTTGTTGTGGTCTCTTCCTTCAGATATGAAACTGGTTGAAAATGGTAGGGAGAGGAGGGAAAATCATGAAAATTTCCACACAAGAAATTCATTTTTGTTTTTAAATTTAAAATTTGAAAATTGTTGACCAGCTGGCTAGCCGGTCGAAAATAGGAAAAAAAAATTGCAGAAAGTTCATTAATTTTTTCCTGTTTTTTTAAATCAATTTGAAATTGTATCCAAATTTTTAAAATTTCAATCAACTATATTCATATATGAGATTAACATCACTGGTGGTGGCAGTTCCTTTTAGCTAACACATTTGTACAAGCTTTGGTTACCTCCCACTTTGCCTCTTCTTCTCTTCCAGTCCAGCCCAAATCATCTTCCTTGCCCACCGCAAGGGTCACATCACTCCCCTATTTGAATCCTTCTGCTGGCTCTCCATTGCCTACTGATTTATCCTTAAGGTTCTCGTCCTCAGCTTTGAGGACTCTGCCCCAGCCTGTAACTTTACTCTGGTTTCTTTCTTCTCCTTCTTCATTCCACCGATGATGCTAGCCTTCCAGTTCCCGTTCTCGCATTTTACTACATTACTCCATGCCTCTCCCTATGTCTGGAACAACATTTCTATCCCAGAGCACTAACCTCCTTTTTTCTCGTGATTTAAAATGCTCCAGAAAACCCATTTTTCATGGTATTTCCCACGTTGGGTTGTTCTTTCTGTTTGATGGGACTTGAGGTGTGGATATGGCATTGTGCTAGCACTACACCCACAGAAAAGCCAGAGACAATAATATGTTTTTAAGGTTAATTTCCACCCACTTCTAACATTTTCTAGCAATGTTGGTGTGCAAATGCTTCACATTATTAGTACTATTATTATCATCATGACTAATCCTAGTCATGAACCAGGACGCCATTGTGCTAGTCTAACTGTCATTAGCCTAACACTCCTGTGTTAGGCTAATGATAGTCTCTGTCCCAAAGAATTTACAGTCTAACTTTGTCTTGTATATTGAACTTTTGCTATGGAAAAGCAGTCCATGGGGGGTCCCAATGTCCTCAAAAAAATAATAGGGGAGAGGGAGAGAGTTCCTGAGTGAGTTGGATGTCCTAACGGTTGCTTATTAAGAAATAGTGAAAGACTCCAAAATGGAAAGAAATATGGAGGGAAGGTGGGGGGTGGGTGAAGATGTTGCCTTATGACTGCTAAAGATTTCAAAATGTAACATTCATTTGTTCCCTGCGCCTTTACTCTACAGATTGCATGAATAAGAGTGTAGACATCACCCACTGGGAACTGTCAGTGCTATCTTCAGCAGGTTTTCAAACATCAAGTATCCTGCAATCGTCTTCCCTTTGTGAGTGTTTTGTAAAGGCCAGATTGTTTCAACTTTGATTTTACTATCCAGGAAGAATGGCAGGGTTCTGCATTCAGTTTATCTTGCTGTAAACAACCGCACGAAGTTCAGCACAACAGTGGACCAGGGCCATTGAATCTAAAGCTTGAGTCAGAACATATTCAGTTGGGTTCGATATGGTGTGAAGTGGGCTATTCCCATATTTGTATTTAGACTCAACCACTGTGCTCATAGCTGACTAGCACTGGTTAAGCTTATAAAACTCATGCACAGTTAAGGCTAACATCCTAAAATGAATCTGACTTGTTTCTGTCAAAAGAAAATCAATGGTTTCATTCTCCCATAACCTCACAGTTCTGTTTAACAATCCAAACATTGCTGCTGTTTTTAAATTCATACCACATTAGTAGTCCTTCAGGTTCTTATTAAGGTATTTGATCCATTATTTATTTTTATAATATGCTCTGATCTCTAAAGTTAAGAAAGAAAGTCGAGGAACATAACATAGGCCCTAATCTTGCAAGGATCTCCGTGAAGTTAGCCCCGTATGTCTTTCATGTGATACTCCTGAGCGCATTCTGCACCAAAAAAATAAAAAGTCTGCACCCAAAAATTTAAAATCTGCGTACAATATTTTAAAATTCTGCAAAATTCTACAAATTGTATTTGTCAAATAAATGTGAAGGCTCCAGCCTGGCATTGGGGAGCACAAGCCATTGGCTGCACAGAGGTGGGAGATAACTGGGCAGCTCCCGCTACCCTCAGGAGACAGACTCAGCAGTGAGGCTGCACCCAACCCTGACACAGTGCAAGGACCGGGCCTGCCCCAGAAACACCCCAGGGCTCTGCCCCTCCATGCCAGGAGCACCAGGTGTAGGCAGGCAGGATCCAAGTGTGGAGAGGCTTAGTGTGGGGGGATCCAGGTGTGGGTTGAGAGGGTTCAGTGTGGGGCAATCCGGGTGCAGGCGGCTCAGTAGGGGATCTGGGTGCAGGGGGAGGGGGATCTGGATGTACAGGGGCTTGTTGGGGGTGGGGGTTCTGGGTGCAATGGTAATGGGACTCTGCAGGGGGGTCCAGATGAAGGTGGTTGTGGCGGGCTCAGTTGGGGGGGATCCAGATGCTGGGGGAGTGGGGCTCAGTGGGGTGGAGATCCAGGTGCAGATGGTTCGGGCTTGGTGAGGTGGGCATCTGGGCGCAGATGGCTAATCAGGGTGGCCCAGGTGCATGGGGAGTGGGGCTCATTGGGGGGGGTTCCAAGTGTGGGGGTTGAGGCTCAGCGGGAGGGTCTGGGTATCAGGGGGTCTGGATTCATGGGGATTGGGTGGATGGGGGAGCCCCTGTACACAGATCCCTCCCTCCACAGCTGAGCAGTAATGGGTGCAGGAAGCTGAGGTAGGGTCTGACCTATCCACAGATGCTGTGCAGAGGAAGAGAAAGTCCTGTTCTCCCCAGCCCAGCCAGGACTAGCAGCTGAGCCTGGCGCAGGGTAGGAGCCATCAGCTAGGGCTTCCCTAGTCCCACCCCCTGCCCCACAGTGAGTTACCTCTCTGACAGCTGCCCTGGGCACCCAAAAATACTGCTGTGGAGGGTCATATGACCACTTTTGTGGCTTCCATTTGCTCCCCCATCAGAAAGTCATTTTTCTGCGGGGAAGCAAAGAAATCTGTGGGAGACATAAATTCTGCACATGCACAGTGGTGCAGAATTCCCCCAGGAATAATATGAGTTGGGTCTCTATGATATGATCAACATCCCCCACACAACCCTGGGTTAGAAACCCAACCCAAGTACCCCTGCCTAGTTGAAAAAAAGTCCTAAAGAAGAAGTGAGTCAGGGCCAGATTAAGATACCCTTACTCATAATATTGTACTCCACAAGCAATCGCAGTGAAGTCAATGGGATATCTTCTGGAGAGGGATACTATTCAATGTGAGTATGGAAATCATGGTCAGTTATTATTCCATCTGAAGAAGTGGGTTTTTTACCCACGAAAGCTTACGCCCAAATAAATCCGTTAGTCTTTAAGGTGCCACCAGACTTCTTGTTGCTTTTGTGGATACAGACTAACACAGCTACCCCCTGATACTTTATTCCATCTGGATGAACCGCCATTGGAGGAATTGGATTATTGGAGCTACTCACCATGTACTGAATTATGTAATTGAGGATTAAGTGGGGTATTGGGGAAATACATTGTTCTCACACTCTGTAGGATGTCATGATGATTCTGAGCACTTTAAATGAGAGACTGGAACTTTAGGATATATGCATCAATAGTGATTTTTCCTTTGCCTTGGATAACTGATTTAGAACAAGCCCAAAGATCTCTCTGCATCCTGAGTGACTAAGGAAGTGATGAACCAGCCTAAGTACATGCACTGTCATGGACTTTGTCAGCTACACATGTTCTGTGTAAATGCAAGGCTTCCTCTGGTGGCCAGAAGAGGAAACAATATCATGATTTTGGGGTGACCTTCCCCAAGTAGCCATAAGAATGTATGAGTGAAACGCTAGCCACAATTTCCTCTGGCATTGCAAGTTTCCATTTCCTGCTGGGCTGAGAAAGAAGAGTCACAAGGTCATATCTCATACTGTGTCTTCAGTACAGTTTTTTCGTAGTAACAGGTAAGTCGTTTGGCTTGTCCAAATAACATCATTTTAGTCCTATACAAAACCATTCATAAGCTCCAATAATATTCATTTTGTAAATCCAAACCTATTTCGATTTTTTTCTATCGCAGTACCTGAAATAGAAAATATTCCACATTTTGGGAATTTTTTGTACAGAGCTAGAACTGTTAAAGTAAAATAAATGATATAACAATACAATCAGAACAATACAATAGTTTATCCTTAGTAGCTTTAACAGCAGCAGCAGATTCCGAGCCTGTTTTAACGCACCACATAAGGAACATTCTATTGAACTGCAACCAGATATCTGAGAAAATATATTCTTAAATGACTTAAGTGAGACTTTTAGGGAAACCGCATTAGTGGGGAGGAAAGTGACAAAAGAAAAATTGACATTGACATTGACATTAGGTAGAAAGTATTCTTGGGTGCTAAAGAACAAAGGAAGCTTTAGAAAAAACTTCAAGCTAAAGAGGGGCTGTATCTTATCTAAATTCATTCTGGGTTCTATTTGCTTTCAGTGTTCTCCGTCTTACAAAAGGGATCAGCTTTTGCAGGGACAGCTGGGACTGAGATGGCTTATTGTCAAGTCTCAAATGTCAATGACTAATGCTGATTTACATGCAGATTGCCTCTCTGCTTTATTTTATATATTTATTTCTCTGAAATGCTCTCATTTGCTTCTAAGGAACAAATCAATGAGGGAGCAATAAAGAAGATGTTATCTTATAGCCAGTTCTAAAAAGACGAGAATTAGCATTATAGCAAATATATGAACATGGGTTGTATTTCATTCAGCTGTTTGCCAGATGCCAGTCCACTTGTGGAGAATGTGTGGCAGTGTAGATGCACAAATGCGGTTGAGCCATCTTTGGGATCTCTTCTTTGACTGAAGTGTTTCAAAGTAAACCAGCCTGAACTTGTGTAGTTGCTTTGCCATCCATATGAAGAATATGACGTATCACCAGCTCTGTTCCGTGTTAACCATAGCGAGTGAGATCCTACAGATCTTAATGTGTGTGGTTATGAGCAGAAAAATAGATTTATTTCCTGTTTGTATTCCAAGCCACATATGTTATTTTAGTGGCAAAGATAAATTTTTGCTGTTTATTATTCTCTTAGGATTTACACTCATCTTCATTGTTTCCTTCTGCTCCTTTATTTGACTGTGTCCACCTATTCTCTTTTGTCCTAGTCCCCGCCCCAAAGAGTTTTTGGTCTATCTTTTTGTTCTGTGCTTGTACAGTATCTAGCACACTGTGGTCCTGGTCCATGATTTGGTGCTCCTGCAATACAAAGAAATATTATTAATACTAAGTAGACTATAGGTTCTGTTGTGCCTTGTATTAAATCTTTATGATTGATGATTATGCACAGATCAGAAAGGACCACCAGCTCATCTAGACTGACCTCCAGCATATCACAGACCACCAGCACCACCCAGCACCTGCACACTGGTCTAATTACAGTTGTGGGGTGTAAAGTATCTCAACTGAAGAGATTCAACTATTATGAGCTGCAGGCGGAGAATAGGAGAGACTGAGGTGCATCAGTTCCTGAGGCCCTTACAATGGCAGGGAATTGTTTGAGGTATACCTGGATAATCCTGCAAATGACCTGCACCCTACACTGCAGATGAAGGAAAAACAAATATGTCACTGCCAATTTGACCTGCAGGAAAATTCTTTCCTGACCCCACATATGACAATCAGTTATCTCCTGACCGTATGAGCAAGAACCAACCAGCCACGTACAACTGTGCTTTAAACAGTCCTTACTCACTCCAAACTCTCATTGATGTTAGGAGGTGTTTGGCATAAAGACAGTTGAATGGTCAGAGGATATGGCCAAAATAGAGGGATTTTCATGTGATTAAGGCACTGGACTGGAACTCAGGAGATCTGGATTCAATTCTCAGCACAATAGGCTTCCTGGGTGACTTTAGTTTCTCTCTTGTGACTTCAATGGGACTATTAAAACTAAGGACATGCTTTGCAGATTAGGTTCCAAGAGCCCAGGTCTTTTTAGGGTTGATCCTTCTGTGTGATTATTCCCCATCTTTAAAATTGAGCAAATAACAAGTGAATAGACCGCACTTGCAATTATTTGCACACACAGAACTGGAGGCCCAGCAGAGGCCTGGTTAAGGCAAGACTAAAAATCTGTCCCTTTAAGTTTAGTCTATGGCTACATCGCAGCGTCTCAGAAAAGTTGGGTGGTGATAGGTACTGGCTGAGTAGATATTGTGAGAGCAGAATTTTCTTGCATTTGTGGGTTTAGACCTGAATTTTACTGTTATTTAGACTGGGTTGTGTTTCTGTTTTACTCTATTTAAGGATCTACGGTCACAGGGAGCTATTTTTCAGAGTGAGGGTGACTGTGAAAATCACTTTATAACGGTGGTGACAATCTCCTACTATTAAAGATGTATGTTGAACTATCAAGAAGATGACTGTGAAGTTAATGCATTTGAGAGTAAATAAACACTACTGATGATACACATGTCTTGAGAATTTAAATTATTACAGAATTTTATTCATTAAAGTCAGATACCTAATTACTAATTATGCTGTAAAACCATGTTTTGGCAGCAGCAGAAATGCAACAATTAATTTATTTACCTATTCAAATCTTTACGTGTCTATTACTTCCATCAGTCTTTGGCTCTTCAAAAATATAACTACTATTATTGATGGGATCCCGGATGCTAACTAGAATTTAATTTCGTTAAATGATTTATACTACAGATTGGTTTTCTCTATGGATGTACATAAACAGAAGCGGAGAAGACAGTTACCAACCACTTAAACTGTATTTTATGTATTTCCTAGCACTACCCCAACCCTCTTTCTTTACCTCTGTATAGACTTTTAAAGTGTTTTAGGCATTTTTACACAATTAAGAGGGCTATTTTAGGCTAGGAAGAAATAACCTTCCTATAGTGGAAGGATATTCCTGGGCTACAAAGTTGATTTCAAATACTGTCTAGCTCCAGTCCAATTGTCCCGTAGTTTATAAAGCCACTGCATCTGGCTGTACTTATCTTTTTAGCAGATTACACTAAAATAAATCCTTAAGGCTAAACCCTCTAATTGACTAAAACACATGCACATAAAAATACAGCTGTTTCATTGGTTTGAACAGAATTCGGACTCAGTTAGGTGGTTCTAAAACTCTAATAAGCAAACTGCTCTCAAAATCTGAAAAAAATGACCCCAAACAACAACCCTAACATGTTACTTTATTGAGCTGAGCATAAATGTATTATTCTGTAGCCGTGCATCAGTTGTTCGGGTTATAAGTGATTATAAATTTTTCTGTGCCCATTGGCTCCAATTCCATCTCAGCATGATTCCAACATAGTAAAGCATTTTTATCATGAAAATGTGGCATTTCCTGTGATTAAAGCACAGAGTGAGTTTTGAAAGAACTGTATACCTCAAAGTCACTGATATTCTACATAGTCCACTCACATATTCAGGTGACATATTTTTATCTAAAGACTCAGTGGAGATTTTCAAAAGTACCTAAGGGATTTAGGAGCACAAGTCTTATTGAAAGTGAGCTATTGGCATAGTTCCCCTGACTACGATGGAGTTTCAGTTATATAAACCAGTTGAGGATCTGGGCTATTTATTTTGTTACAAGCCCTGGCAGGAGCATGCATCCTAAAAAAAGTGCAGAGGAGGGACAATTTACTTCTTTTTGTCCCAAAAGTAGAAAGTTTAAATCCTCAATAAAAAACTACGGGACAGGAATGCTCATAACTTACCTGAGTTTTATACTGGTGGAGAATGAACTCCTGCACAGATCAAGAACCATTCCAAAGCTCACCACCTTTTGCTCTAACGGCAAGGATCTTTTCTTTGACCTTGCCTTCTTTCGCACAAACATATAACCACGTGTGTTTTAAAAGTTCCCAAACAAAGCACTCCTCTGAGGAAGAGGATGAGAGAACAAATGTTAGACATTAGTCATCTTGCTTAATACATTCCAGGAAGGTGCACAGATATTATGCTGATGGTATAAGAATCTCTACAGAATAGAATAGCATGGTTGAAAGCTGAAACTAGATACACTCCGATTAGAAAAAAGGCACCCATTCAGAATTGAGGGTAATTAACCAGTTGTCAATCTAACCTAGGGATGTGATGGATTCTCCATCACTGGAAGTAATTAAATCAAGACTGGATATCTTTCTAAAAGGCATGCTCTAGCTCAACCAGAAGTTATGGTCTTGATGCAAAAATTAATGGGTGGAATTCTCTAGCCTGTGCTATGAATGGGCCAACTAAATGCCCAAGTCACTTTTGAAAATTGTACCCATGATTTTATCATGACACTTTAAGGTCCTGATTCAGCAAATCATGTGCTTAAACCCCAGTAGAATCTAAGCACATGCTTAAGTGCTTTGCTGAATCAGGACTTCATTGTACAATTACCATATATACTCGTTCATAAGCCGAATTTTTTTAGTAAACAAGGGAAGCACCAGAGAAGGGGGTTGGCTTATGAAGGGGCATAGAGAGGGAGAGGTGGGACACAGCCCCTCCCCCCAACAGAGGTGGCAAGGAGAGGCAGCACAGCCAGCAGAGCCAGAAAGGAAGAGGCGGGGCCAGAGTCTCTCCGCTTCTGGCCACGCTGCTCTCCCCCCTGACTCCCAGCTTCTCCCCCCCAAAAAATTTCCCCACCAGTTGCTGTCCTGGCCCGTCAGGGTAAACAGCTGATGCTCCGGGACACTTTGTTTAATTAGGTTTACCTCTGTGCCTGTGGACGCTTGTGGTAAACAAACCATCTCAGCCTACCAGTGGCTTATCCTGATGGCCCAGGAGCCAAAGTTTGCTGACCCCTGAATTATAGGGTCGGCTTATGAATGGGTCATAAAAAATTTCCATTTTTATTTATCCATCTTGGGGGGGGGGTCGGCTTATAAACGAACCGGCTTATGATTGAGATTTGGTTTTGTTGTATTTTTGTATGCTGGCTCCTGTGTATTTTGTTAATTACCAGTAGTTTCACCTATATTTATTCTGGCCAGTTTGGGGTGCTTAAAGTTACATTCTCTAGAGTGTTGGTCTAAATTGTGTCCTCTACATCAGAAATATTTGACAAAGCTATCAACGTAAAAAGAGAATGAATCTAATCATTTCCAAAAGAAAAGAGATAGCAACTGTGACTTTGTTGGCAGAAGGTGGTGCTGTTATCTGATATTAGAACAGATAATTAACTCTGATGCCAATGAACTTCTGCTAAAGAAATCCATGAGTTGGGGATGTTTTTCCCTCCCAGGAGCATAGTACAGCATTAATATAGGTAGGAAACATTTCCCAATCTTGCATTTTGAGATACAATAAAATATAATTAGAAATCAGATTACTGTTAGTCTATAAGGTGCCTTTGTCGCTTCACACAAAAATATCTTCCAGTAAAATAAAATGAAAAATGATAAATTTGCTTTTTAGAGAAAGAAATTGAGCTGGATCATGCTCCTTAAGTAGAGTGACTGATTTCACAAACTACAGTCTTATGAGTTTGTGCATAAAACACGAGATCTGCCTGAAGAATCTGTGAAAGAGAGTAACAGGTAAGTGAAGAAAGCTGTTCAACAACAGCCTGGAGTCAGATATGAGTAAATATCAGAAGTCCTGAGAGAGAAACTTCAACAATCTGACAGAGCGGATCTGATTATGTTTCAATTGGATATGCCAATTTCATTTCTATCCAAAACTGTTGTACACTGTTAAAACACTTGCTGTGATCTACCTCAGAGGAGGTTGCATTTCAGTTTTTTGTGTGAAGTGATTCAGGTCCCTACTGGACCCTTAGGATTGCCAACCCCTACTGTTCAAAAATCATGAGATTATCTTCAATATAATACATTTGGGGTTCTTTTAATTTGTCTTCTGGTTTCCGAGCCTTTAGGGTGCACTTATGTTTTCTAGCTTTTTCGTACAGCCACGCGGGATAGAAGCTTACTTATTTTTTAAAATGAAAGTTGAAATTCGCACCTAATTACAGGCCTCCAGGAGCTGGGGTTTTAAGAAAAACACCAAATATCACGAGACTCACAATAAAATCAAGACAGTTGGCAGCACTGACCCTCGGAATGGATCATGATATATAAATATAAACAATTATATTGGTATTTTTCATAAACTGAAGCTGACAAGACAATTTATAAATGTGAAAAACAAATATTTCCCCTATCTGTAGAACAGAACTCAGATTGTTTCCAATGCTCTGAAATATCTGGATTTATTTTTTCAGTTTCTGACCAGGACAAGAACTAGAATTTCTGAAATACTCTCAATAGGGTATTTCAGCTGGTGTCCAAGAACAGAAATCTTCCCAAATAAATCTATGCTCAGCCATGTTTCAATCAATTTTTCTTATTCAAAGGTTTGGGTAATGTGTATGCCCCTCCATGTTTTTAAATGCTTTTCTGACCTGAACCCACACTTCAGATCTCATGAGGATTGTCCATTGCTACTCCTTCAGTAAAAGTTCACTTTAAATATTAGCCTCCTCAAAAGGAAAGAAATCTCGTATATGCTAGGTCAGTGGTTCTCAAACTGGGGCGGCCGCTTGTTCAGGGAAAGCCCCTGGTGGGCCAGGCCAGTTTGTTTACTTGCCGTGTCCGCAGGTTCAGCCGATCGCAGCTCCCACTGGCCGCGGTTCGCCGCTCCACGCCAATGGGGGCTGCAGGAAGCAGCACAGGCTGAGGGACGTGCTGGCCGCCCTTCCTGCAGTTCCCTTTGGCCTGGAGCAGCGAACTGAAGCCAGTGGGAGCCGTGATTGGTCGAACCTGTGGACGCGGCAGATAAACAAACTGGTCCAGCCTGCCAGGGGCTTTCCCTGAACAAGCGGCAGCCCTAGTTTGAGACCACTGTGGTAGGTGATAAATCAGAAAAGAACAACTCCTACGTCTTTCAACAACAACGATATATGCCAGACTGAAGCATCAAGAACAGCGTTGTTAAGACTGGACAGCACTACAGATAAACATTTATGCAGGGCACACTGCTCCTAAAAAATACTAAGAACTCTTCAAGAAATTACAATTGTAGATAGATGCTTACAATATCCTAAATAAGTGCTGACTCTGGCAGTCCAGATAAAATTCATTCAGATTGAGTTTCTGGATTATGCAGATTGCAGACTCATTTACACATGTGATGTGTAGTTAGGGTTAAAGTATGCTGAAGGCTCTTACAAGAACTTCAGATCCAGAGTATAAGGCTTCTTTATTTCAATTGGATTTCACACTTCAAACTCTGAGGCTCAGGAGCACATGGCTTTTTATGAAGTTTTGAATGACATTTTACATGTTTTACACTTGAAAAATCAATATCAGCAGTGTGTGAAGCAGACTGACATGTAGGGTATGTCTGTGCTGCAATGAAATGCCCATGGCTGGCCTGGGTCAGCTGATGTGGCCTGGGTCAGCTGATGTGGGCTCTGGTTGTGGGGCTGTTAAATTGCAGTGTAGATGTTCAGACTCGGGCTGGAGTTTGCAGGGGCGGCTCTAGCCATTTCGCCACCCCAAGCAGGGCGGAATGCCGTGGGGGGCACTCTGCCGGTCACCGGGAGGGCGGGCGGCGGCTCCGGTGGACCTCCCGCAGGTGTGCCTGCGGAGGGTCCGCTGGTCCCGCGGCTTTGGTGGACCTCCCGCAGGGACGACTGTGGGAGGTCCACCGGAGCTACAGGCTGCCCTCCCGGTGACCGGCAGAGCGCCCCCCGCAGCATGCCGCTCCAAGCACACGCTTGGCGTGCTGGGGCCTGGAGCCGCCCCTGGGAGTTTGGGCTTTGGGATCTTCTCCTCTTGTGCGGTATCAGACCCCAAATTCCAACCCAAGCCTAGATGTCTATACTGAAATTGTATTGTCCAGCAGCTTGGGCCCATGTCACCTGACACACACCAGCCACGAGTGTTTTATTGCAGTGTAGACATACCCTTTGTCTCTGCTCCACTCCCACACTGCTCTGCTCCATACACAACCAGCAAAGCTAAATGAAATCAACAAGATCACTGAAGTGGTGTTTGGTCAGAGGAATAGAGCAACATGGGCTGGATGAGAAGGGCAGGAAGATCAACAAGGGTAAAATGTGGTACCTTACACACTGGACTGTCTCCTCAACGCCGGCAGCCATGCTTCCATCCCTTCTGCCATCAAATCCCTCCTTTAAACTCACTTTTTTTTTTCAAAAGATTTAGGTTATGAATCCAAAGCCCATTGAAATCAATGGGAGTCCCAAGGTTTCTCAATTTGGCACCCAAAAGCAGTGGTGCGGTTGACTATATCTCTGGGATATGTGTTATTCAAAGAGAGCGGTTCTCTCCTGGGACTGACGGTGACAAAGGGACGCAAGTTTATATTACATTGACTATCATCAAGTGATGCAGCAAGCAGAACGGGACCTTCAACATTAACTGCCTGCCTTTCATTGTGAGATGTGGAATTTAGTATCACTTCATTCAGCTTAACTGAACTGCTTTTGCTGATGAAAAAAATCACTTCCAGAATGTTTCAAAACTGCATGGTGTGAGAAATAAATGGTTATTGTTCATCTGGTCATCATGACACGGGTGAAAAAGCTAAGTCCTTTCATAGACAAAAGTCTAGTGCTTCTCTGTATCTGCTGTTAGTTTTGGAAACACGAGACCCAAGGGCAGCTGTACTGTAGGCAATAATGAATTTAATGGTAATGCACAATGATTAAACTGGACTAAACCTTCTTTTCTGGACAGGCCCTCTCTCATGTGCTTGGGAGGAGAAAGTAAGTGGGACCTCAAGCTCTCTGGGCCTGATCCAAAGCCCAATGAAATCAACTAAAAGACTTTTAGTAACCCTAGTGGGAATTGGATGTGAAGCATTTCGATTGCAAACAACACAGTACGAGTGTGTGCGGCATTAACGGAGAGAAGTGAAAGAGTTTATTCACAGATGGTAGGGCCATAATCCAGAAAGAGGCTGATGAGAGAGCTAGCCAAATTCAGTCTCCCTTACACCCATCCAGCCCTGTTGCTGGGTATAATTTGGCCCGGTGAGCATGGAAGCATAAAAAAGAAGAGCAACCCAACTTATAGCTTATTAAATGGCTCGCCTGATGCTATTGGAGCTTATTCTATGAACTGGGTGGGGCTGCTTTATAGACCGATTCTCTAAGGGTTTCCCTGCTAGAGCTATCTGATACTTGAGTACGTTCTTCAGCAATATTGTTTCCACTGCAGGGGATGTCAGTGATTAGCAGAACAGACTGCCAGCTATCCTTAATTCTGTTGCATGGTGCTCTCTGGGCTAGCCAGGATTCCTATCCACTGATGCTTTGTGACTTCCAATATTTCTCCAGACACATGTGTGATTTTACTATTTTTCTCCATCAGAGCATCACCATAGCTCAGGCTCATAAAAAAAATGCAAACACTGGGCTCCAATCCAGTTCTTTCTAAATCAAGGATCACAGGATCAGACACAACAAATAAAATCTACTCAGTTAAGCTGTATGCATCTTGGGGAAGCCAGTCAGATATACCCATATCAGATCTCATATTCTTTGTTCTGACTTAACATCTGAGTAGCAAAAAAAACCAAACCTTTTTTCACATTTAATTCTATTTGCTAATTATCCATGAAAATGCAATTAGCATCAGTTGACACAATTCTTTGAGAAGGCTTCTTAATTTGGAAAGATGAAGAAAAAAGTCTCTTCTCTGGAAGTTGTTTTCAAAAAAATCTTCTGAAATATTGTACCTGATGTATCACATTAGACACATCAGATTGGGTTGCATCAGCAATGTTGCATTACATCACATCACAAAGGTAATGCACTGTGACAGGACTGCAATGCAATGTGTCAGCTGGAAAATGGGAAAAGACATGATTTCCTGAATAAAATGCTCTTAAAGCTTTCTGGCATTCCCCCCCGCCCAAAGTGGAGGAAGGGCTGTTATGTTTTGGGGTATTTTTTAAAGGTTTGATTATCCGCAGAAGCATTCTAAGCATCTGTTTATTTCCTGAAACTTCATGGGTAATTAACAAGGCCAGAAAGAAAATATATATACATAGCCAGAGTACATTAGATCTCTTTCCCTCAGGATATTCTATAAAGTGAGAAAACAGCTGCATAGAGGGAGGCAAGAGAAAGCTCAGCGTGTATAAGCAAGAATATCACCAGGTTTTGAACTAGCCATTACTGCTAACTGTTTTGCACTATAGCTGTTAGTATTAAGTAGCTAATCCTATGCAGATATTCCTTATGTGCTCAATCCCATTGGCTTCAATGGAACTACACCTCTACCTCGATATACCGCTGTCCTCGGGAGCCAAAAAATCGTACCGCGTTATAGGTGAAACCACGTTATATCGAACTTGCTTTGATCCACCGGAGTGCGCAGCCCCATCCCCCCCGGAGTGTTGCTTTACCGCATTACATCCGAATTCGTGTTATATTGGGTCGCGTTATATCGAGGTAGAGATGTACTTGGTTGAGTAAAGACCATTCATATGAATTAGGGATTCAGGATCATGACCTGTCACTGTGGACAGCAAAGATGAATAGATAGATGCCGTGAAAACCCATCTTCCACATTGACCAGAGTGAGTTTAAGAATACATCGAACATTAGCAAGTCAAATTCTATTCTCATTTTCACCTGGCCCTAGATTTTTTTTTTTTTACAGTTTTGACAATTACAGAACCTTGTGCTGATTCAAGGCCATCTTTGAAAGTATGCAGTGTGCAATAGCCCTTGAAATGTCCAGTTTGTGTCTCAAGTACTTTCCTGGATGTGATGAAAGCGTATGGGGACAGCATTTACACAGGTTTACACTGGTTTAAAGCTCCTAGACCAGGGTAGGATTGAATAGCTCAGGGAATGGAAATGAGCGGTGGAGCCTGCACCCCTAGATCACTATGATGAGTCTAGCCTGAGTGGGTACTCCCCAAAACCAATGCTCACCTGCTAGCCTTTCTGAAATGTGTTATATTTCTGGAGCCAGCGGAGAAGGAGCTAGCCACACAGGGGCAAAAGGAAGTTGATGGACACATAGCTGGATGCTGCGATGCTTTATAGTTCTGGCTGCTAAACAGAAACTAACAGGAAAATGAGGCTTTGCATTGGGGAAACAGGGAGAGCACAGAGACCCCATAGCATTTAAAGGGACAGAACATATCGAAACGGGTTGGTCGGTCTAACAGGCGGCAGGCATCCAGCATTGTAACAATTGGTGCCCTTGTTGGCAGTCTTAGCAGAGGAGGATTGAATGGACACAGCTGAGACTGAACTTCCATCCTGCTATGAAGGCAGGGGATGAAGCAGAAGACAGCGATCCAAATGAAGAATACAAAATTAAAAGTCATTGCCCTCATTTTCACTGAAACATGTGAAAGAACAGATTCTGTTATACAGTGGTTTGGATTTGTTTGGAAAAAGAGATGATATAATATTGCATCTCTTCAGGGAAATGCACATTCATATCTTTTCCTGAATATCTCTTTACATTTTGGAGATAAATTACACCATCAGATCTAAATTGCTTTCTTCACTAGTTGTTGATGCTTTCTCTCACTGCTGTTTTATTTCTCCACTTCCTTGTAAGCTACTGAATGTCATCTGAAGCAAATCTTCCTTTTAGGCACACATTATGCATCAGTAAAGCATCAAAATCAATATACAGAGAGTTCCCAAAGAGGGCAGGAGCTTTTTCCCAGCAGGAGATAAGCACCAGCACTTCTCCTGAATTAATAAAAGTCACTTGTGGTTTTAATTTATCCATTATTTGTAAGGGAAAGAAATGAAGCTGTTTGGTAGCATTTGTAAAACCAGCTGATGGATTCAGCCCAGCTCATAGTAGACAGGTGTCCACATCATAAAAATAAAATCTGTAATAACAAGCAATGATATATCTTGGCTTGCAGACTCAGTAGAAATACAAAAATGAATACACAGAGGGTAAAATTTTCAAAAGCAGCTAAGTTCCTTAGGAGCCAAACTCTCATTTTCAAAAATGATTTAGCCACTTAAGGCTGGCTTTACAAAGGAATTTAGGTGGCTAACGCTGCAGAGAAGCACCTAGTGTGGGCTTCACAAAGGGGGTATAGGCCCAGAGCCTCAAAGGTATTTAGGCTCCTAACTTCCATTGACCTTTGTGGATCTGGGCCTATGTGCCTAGCGGCCACTTTTAGGTGCTGAAGTCCAACATTAGGTGCCACCAGCATTCACAAAACCCCTGCTCAGCTGCTGCCTAACCTCGTAGACGCCTGTAGTCCCTAAGCACCTGAGTTTCCACTCTTGAAATCCCCAAGGCATCTAAATGTCAGTAGCTGGACACACACAGAGCCATCTCAGTCCTGACCCCACCCAACAGCTTGGTGCCTAAGCCCCAGTGGGATTCACAACCAGGCTCTTGCCTTTGGGGCCTGATCCAGGAGGCATGCTAAGAGCATACCTAAACCCACCCAAAAGAAGCAGGTTGTAGTTTTCTGGGGTGGGTCTCTCTCAGGCTCTCCTGAGTGGAGCTGGGGGACTGGACACTAGGTCTTCCATCCTTCAGAGGAATGTCCTAACAATTGGGCTATGGAGTCACCTTCACTCTCTTTTGGGCACAATGACTTTAATTATTTAGACACAGTGGCACCACTTCCATGGAAGCGATTGAGGGAGACCTACTCCAAACTGTCCCATAGCCCAGTGGTTAGGACACTCTCCCTGGAGAGAAGTTCAAGTTCCCTGCTCCACATCAGGCAGGGTGGGTATTTTAACCCAGGTCACCCCCATTGTGAGTGAGTGCTTAACCTCTGGGCTAAAGGTTCTAGGGCAGGATGCTACCACATCCTCCTCAGCTTTTGTCCAAAAAGGCTGACTTCCAGGAGGGGGTTGTAGGCTGTGAATCCCAAGGCATCTAAGTCCTTTTGAGGGCCAGGGCTTAGGCCACATCTCTCTCCTCAGCATGTCCTATTGGCTAGTTTAGGTGGCTCCCTGCTCAGCATGCTAGCTTTTGTGAATCCCTTTGGCATTGTATGGGGAGCTTGAGCACTTAACTAAAGGCCGTGGCTCCTTCTAGGCAGCAGGGCACCTAAAAGTTAAGCACTGAAATGCTGACATTGCAGCATCTGTCCCACTTACTGAATCCCACCCCAATTTCCCCACTGAATTCCATGAGAGTTAGGCACCATCTGGCCTTAACTTACCTCACTCCTTTTCATGGAAAAGCTTACTCCTCCCTGTGTACCAAGCCAGGTACTCCGACCTCTCAGGGTGGGCGAAGCTGGGTCTCCTCTTACTCTCCGCTCACCTCCCTCCCTCCCGTCTGGCTCATCTCCATCCTGTTGCACACCACAGAGAGTATCATAGTTCTTGTTCTCCCAACTACAGCCAGAGTCATCTGATCAGGGCTGAGTGGGAGAGCAAAGGGTTCCTTACTCCCTCTTATTCTCCTGCATGGCTGTAAAAGGACCATGAAAATACAGCTCCAAGTGATCCCACAATAATAAATAAAAAAATGTTAATTAGTAACAGTTTGTCCTCCTATCGCACCTTCATAAAATCCCAGAACACATTAAAACATGGCTGTGAGCCCTGGTTTAGCGCCATTTTACAGCTGGATGACCTGAGGCACACAATGGTTAACAATGGCCAAAAGGAGACAAGGGCCGATGGAAAAAGAACCCAGGCAATAGAGTCAGTCCAAAATAATTTTGGCCGACAGTTTGCTGTTCAAAAATACTGTTCCATCGCAATGGGATTGTTTTAGGGAATGTGTTGATTCAGACGAAAGGTTCAATGGAAAATTTCCTAAACTAGTTGACACTAAATGGAGTGCTGTGACTTGACCTTGTTCCATTTTGTTCTGACTTTAGCACTTTGTTATATTTTGATTTTTAATTTACTTTAAAACCTTTTAATTATTTGTAATACATTATATGATCATTAATATACTATGTTATATTTTAAGATTTCAACATTAAACAAAATGTTTCAATAAAATTGTTTCAATGTTGCTGCAACAAAATAGTTTGGCATTTCTGCTTCATGGTAAATTTTGAAATTTGGACTTTTCGTCCTGATACAGGAGCACAAAAAGTTCTCAAATGTCAGAATTTCTGGTGGGCAAGAAATTCTATTTTCTGACCGTCTCTAGTCACTTAGCACTTCAGTGCACATAAAAAGGAAAATTTCAAAACCACCTCAATTCAAATATTTCTGACTGTCAGAGGCTCATTTGGTAGCTCTACGTTATAGCCTGGTATAGTCAGTAAATTGCAGGTGTGACTGGAAGCTTTAATATGATCTTAGAAACTAACAGTATTAGGGTTGTTTTAGTTCTAAATGAAGGTATTTCCAATGGTCAGTGTGATCTTGCTTAAAATCTGTAAATCAGAGAATTTTTTTTAAAATGTGAAAGAAGATTTATATTCGTAAATCTGGTGCAAACCATATATAGTATCAGATGTAATTTACAAATATTCCAGGCATCAGAAGCGTGAATGTCAAAAATCTTCACCTAGATATGTGTGTGTGTGTGTAAAAGATGGCAATATGCATTTTTTTTCAATTTACATATTTTATGTAGCTAATATTTAGATACACAAAGAAGGCAAAGATACAAAAAAAAATAGGGCTGTGCAGTTGTATTTAAAATGTAAATTTAGGAGAAGAACTGAACATGGATTCCAAAGACCTAGGTTCAAATCCTGTCTCCGCCTATTTGATCGTGGGCAATCACTTCATTTCTCTGTGCCTCCATTCCCCATCTTTAAAATGGAGATAATAATCCTTTCTTTCTCCTACCCTTTGTCTGTCTTAGGGCTGGTCCACACTAAGAAGCGGGGTCGAACTAGGGTACGCAAATTCAGCTATGTGTCTGCAGTGGTGGAGTACGGAGAACTACTATATTCGGGTTGAAACTATCCCGTCCAGATGGCGCGCGCGATTGTGAACTCCGAGAAACTCACCACGTCGTCGACCACGGGCGTAAGAAGTGTAGTGGTTTAGACTGTGAGTTCTTTGAGGGCAAGGAGCCTTTCTGACTATGAGTTTATATAGTGCTTGATACAACAGGGCCTTGATGTCAGTTGGAGCATTTTCAGTGGTAGCAGCCCAGCGGTGGAAAACTTTTCAGATGACATCCGACTTCATCTGACTCTACGAGCTTCACGTCTAAATGCAAGTCCCACCTTCTTTGATAGGGCCTTGAGCCAGCAATGCTATCTTCATCGGACCAAGCTACAATTGGGATGATTGGGAAGGGAGGAAGTGGAAAACAAGAAGGAGAAAAAATCATCCACACCTACACATTACAAAGAAGGGAGGTTGTGAAAATACTGCTATTTAGGGCATTCTATATATTCTATATAATTGTGGCATGGTGCTTAAACATCACGGTGACAGTGACCTTAGACAAATTTAGAGGTTTTTAAGGTCAGGCTTGACAAAGCCCTGGCTGGGATGATTTAGTTGGGTTTGGTCCTGCTTTGAGCAGGGGGTTGGACTAGATGAC
Source organism: Mauremys reevesii (assembly GCF_016161935.1). Taxonomy (NCBI): domain Eukaryota; kingdom Metazoa; phylum Chordata; order Testudines; family Geoemydidae; genus Mauremys; species Mauremys reevesii. Next base: position 71,551,681 of record NC_052632.1, read on the forward strand.
CTCCTGAGGTCCCTTCCAACCCTGAGATTCTATGATTCTATGAAAACCTCAGGTAGCCAGCTTATCTGAGAAACCCATATAGCATCAGTGACTTAAGCTTCCACACTGGGTGGATATAGACTTATGCAGAAGGTAGAGGGCTGTGGCAAAAGCCTGTAGAAATGGATAATTCTAATCAATAAAACCATTCCCGGTCTTATCTTTAAGCCAAATATTAACCTTGCTTGATATTTACAAGACAATGTCAACTGACACTGACTCTTTTTTCAGCATTCAAATCTCCCATTTTAAGCCTTTTCTTTAAACCTATTATTAATCTGTCTTTTATGTCTAAACCTGATACAGTGGTGCAATTAACTGCTTTACTTAACATGCAAGGTTATAAGTGATCGCTCTGATACCACTGACAGTAAGAAAGTAAATAGGGTTAAACTGCTTCCCATTACAGATTGATCTTTAAACAGGCTGGTTAGGTGAATGGTGGCAGACGTATTATTATTGAATTAGTTTTAAGATGGTTATAAGAGGCATTTCTTCATGGTGGAGATTTCAAAAGAGCAGGGAGGAAATTGTGCAAATCACAGTTTTCCCCACCAATGTTATTAATCATGCTTCATTCTGTCATTAAAAAAAAACCCCTTCAATCACACACACATCAAACATCGCCTCTTGTCCATGAAGATCTCTTCATTTCCTGTGTATTATACATGTACAAGGGTGTTATTTCTGTAGAAAGTTTGTGAAGGTGAGAAGTTCAGGTTCCTCTGTGTAGGAATTCATGTATTCCCACCTGTCTGCCTTTCTTCCCCAGCCATTCTGCCTGCCCAATCCAGCAAGAGAAGACCTGACGGCCATACCCCAAAGCAAGGTTTATAGAGAAGATGATTCAAGTGGCTTGGTAATGGGAAAGGGGAGTAAGGTGGAGGTAAATGGGGATGAGAATTCAAAGGGGTGACCTCTCCCTCTGGTCAGTCATAGGGTTGGGGAACGAGAAGAGGTCATGACTGAAGAAGAGTGGACACCTAGGTACACAAATGTCATAGCATTTGATCTCATTCCTATCTACCTACCCATTCCTGCATCCAAGGTAGGTGTGAGCAAGCCCAGAGAAAGCCCTGATAACTAGGAAGATGGCAATTTGGAACTGTATTATATAGACAGCCAAGCAAGAGAGGATGGGGGAAAGATATGCTCCAGCTTCTTGGATCAAAAGTGTATTGTATTCACAGCAATCCCTAAAGAGTAGGGTTGGTCATAAGAGGGGGAACTGCAGTAGTCAGGATGGGCAACAATTAAGGACTTTTGCAGGAAGCTGTGGGATAAAGGTAATGATGAATTCTGGTCAAATTTCAGAGGCTGTGATAAGCAGGTATGTGGAGATGGAGTTGTGGAACTGGAGAGTGGGGATGAATTCAAGGTGTCTGGCCCCCAGAAACAAAATTAAGGTCTGAACGGAACCGTGATAGCAAATTCAAGGACATCGGATACAAAAAAACACTTCTTTTTTGTTCTCCCTAGAAGGAAGAATTTATTCTTTCAAGCATTCAGAGGTAGGAATGCATGATGTAGGCAAAAGTTAAAAGAACAAAGGCAAATAGAATTCTTATACAGGCATCAAAGAGTAAGAAAAGAGAGATATAGGGTTAGGTGTCATCTGCATAGCAGTAAGCATTAAAGCTAGAAATGAAGGTTCCCAGAGGGAGAAGGAAGGTGAAGAGATAAGGGTAAGATGTAAAGTTTCCACCAGAAGAGAAACTATTAAAGCAAAAAGCTCTGCATAGTGGTAGCTAGACAGCACTGTCCCCATTTCCTTCTTCACTGAGTTGCTAGGGATTTGCAGTGCTCGCTAGCTGCAGTGGTGTCAGAAAATTCCATAGTGCTGCTGTCAGGGAGGACTGGGCACAAATTTCTTTTCAGTGCGTGGCAGGAAGCTACGTGAGTCATTGTACCTCAGCTGATGGCAAAAGCTGTAGCAGTCCCTGGAAACATAGCCCTGGGGTTGTTGGATGGAATGCACCTAAGCTGAATGTTAACTTCTCCACACTCCTAAATAAAGAGAGCTAGTTTCTGTGTGTTATATTCCTGTTAGGAAGTGCATCAGCTTACAGAACAGACTGTGGTCTGGTAAAGGCTTTTGCGTCACTCTGTACTTCTCCCTCAATTACTTTCCATTTCATACGTGCTCAGCAACCTCTTGATCTCTCCACTGTAGCTACCACACTGTACATCACAGCTATTAGTTACAACCATTATGTGCTAGACTTTCAACACACCCTCATTACTAGTTCCCAGTACCATATGGTTTCACAATAACTAGTTTGAGGCACACTGTAACTTATATCTCTCTTACAATGCATCCGCACACAAAATATGTTGCCTTAGTAATAAGCTTCTAATGCGACCTGCAGTAGGAGTCCTAACTCTCAGAGCCAGTCAGTGAAATGTGTTCTCTCCAGCGTACAGTCCATGGTAACGATTGCTCTGAAAAATGTCAGGCAGAATGTTAGAAGGGAGCTCATAAAGGAGAACATCAGCAATGGCCACACCTTTGATTCTTGTACACGGTCACATTTATCTGGTTGCTCAATAGAAGCAGGGTGAATGGGGTAAACAGCTGCCAACACAATTATCGGTGTTTCATGCCAGATCACTGGGGTTCCTTCTGTCAAAATACCAACCAGTGTTAATGCTCACTTGCAGCCCATGGTATCAATCACTGGACTGCTAAACACCAAGGCCTCAGTGTTCAACCTCACACCCCCACTATAAAGCAAGGCCAACAGTTTTAGCAATAAGAATTTACAGCAAGTGATGCCATCAATTCTAGTTGCAAGCCAAGGAGTCTTTGGTGCTGAGCAGTGAAGAAGCCGATAGTGGATTCAAAGAATATTAGCTATTGTGTGTCTTTGTGGACCCCCAATGTAAGTAGTGATCCTGATTCAAGCACAGCTAAAGCTTTATTCTTATCATCTTTGTTGCTGGCCATGAACAAATCTTCCTTTGTCTCCTTGAAACAGCGGCTGAGTGTCCCCTTCAAACAAAACCAAACCCTAGTTGTTGAGTGAGCAAAAAGTAAATCAGCAAACACATAGGCCTGGTCTACACTGAGGGAGGGGGGGAATCGATCTAAGTTACGCAACTTCAGCTCGTGAATAAAGTAGCTGAAGTTGACGTACTTAGATCGACTCACCGTGGTGTCTTCACTGCAGTGAGTCAACTGCTGCCGCTCCCCCGTCGACTCTGCCTGCGCCTCTCGCCGAGCTGGAGTACAGAAGTCGATGGGAGAGCGCTCGGGGATCAATGTATCGTGTCTAGACTAGATGTGATAAATCGATCCCCACTGGATCGATCGCTGCCCGCCGATCTGGCTGGAGTGAAGATATACCCATAGTCAAGCACCTGTGCGCCAGATAAGCGCAGCTGAAACCATGGTGTTGCTAGTTGTCTGGGTAGCCCACATGTCAGCAGCGTCTCAGTGAGTGGCCATAGAGAATAGGGAAGGCAACCTGAGAACATCCACAGCAAATGCTTTGAACACATTGTTTGCCACCTTGCAATTTCCCCCAAACGTCTCTTTCTTTCCTGTGCTATATGCTGAGGCAGTGGTACCGAATGCTAATGGGAGGTGACTTTTTAAACCTAGGCAATTTGGTGGAGCTGGTTACCTGATGAGCCAGTGGATTTGTATGCTAGCCCCAGGTACCCAGTGAGAGCAGACATTTAAAAACCCATTTATCTTTCATCTTACTACATTTTAATTTGCCTAATTAGGCACAAATTACAGTATTTTAATATATTCTTCAGTGAAAATACATGAAGAGCTGGCGAATTATGGAAATTCAGTAATTCATGTCATGTCTCCTTCAGAGTTACAGCTCAAACACCCATGGCTCATACCACCTTAAATCTCTGATTGTGGAATTACTAACCGTAGGTTTTGAATACTCATCATATAGACTCTCTGCTCAAGCTAAAAAAAAAGGTGTTATTTGTAACTTAATGTCCTCAATACAGGGCTCTAATAGGGTGAGAAGATCCATTGGTTTCTGTGCCACACAAGGAAATGGAGGCCATTGGAAGGTATTAAATCTCAGCTCTGGTACAAGCCAAGCCTGGGATGACTGTGGGAACAAGAATGTAAAGTTTCTAAAGCACATGTGGTGGAATGACAAGACCAGATTTCTCTCCCACCCCTCCCCCACAATGGGATTTTGTGTTGGAAACCCAATAGCCTGCTCTGCACATTTGGCAGGAGGAGTAATGCTCTCCGCAGCTGCAAGAGCGATGGAGTGTGCTGTGTGAATGGGGGTGAGCGGTGGAATGCTGCTAGCATTTCATTCCCTCAGCCTTTCATGCTAAAACACCTCCTGACTTCCGTGTCAGAGACAGACTCTGCAGCTGCTCAGCTTCCCAGCCCTCGGTGCCTCCTGGGCCCCGCAGCTGTGGAGCCTGATAAAGCCCAAGATAAATAAAGTGGCTGCTGTTTCCAAACAGGACATTAAGAAAATTAACCAAAATGACTTGAGGTAACTGAGTGACAAAATCACCAAAGTTAATAGGGCCTGAGGTGTCTGAGGGGGGTGGTAATTGGCTCCTCTCTGATCTGAAGTCCATTGGAGCTAATGGCAGTTTCAGCCCAGGCTGAAGCCTGGGGTCTGGGCTCCCATGCGGGGGGGGGGGGGGAGGAGGGAAGGGGGAAGAGACGGAAGGGCCAAGACCCCAGGCTCCAGCCCAAGCCTGGACATCTGCACTGCAATTTTATAGCCCCACAACCCAAGTCCTGTGAACCTGAGTCAGCTGACCCGGGCCAGCTACAGGTATTTTATTGCAGTGTAGACAGCTCAGCCCCACCGTTGGGCAGTCTCAGCAAAGACAAAGAACTGAGTGGATGTGAATCGAACACCCTTAATAATGGTCTTTGCAAGTCAGAATAAATCATATTTGTAGGGAGTTTTTACTCTTCTCACCCAGGTTGTATGTGCTTTGCGGAGAAAAAGAGCCTTCAGTCTCCAGGGCTGCCAATCTGGTACCTCTCGCAATAATTAAATTCATTTATTAAAACCTTTGTCTGTCTAATTACTTCAGCTCTGTTTCTCCTGCAGGTCCATAAATAGTAACATCCTGTTGTCCTGGAAAAGATTCCTTTTGCCTTTGGCATTGCTCACTGCAAAGACAGTAATTAAACTCTGAAGGGCTTTCTGAAAACACTTAACCATGCGCAATGGGACTTTCAACATTCGTTTTCTTGCATGTTTTCCTGCACAACGGTGTTCATGGATGTGAATCCATGGTCTGTGTTTTCTCCTTCACCATGGAGAACTCTTTGGATCTGAACTCAGGTTAGCTGCTTTCTTCTCTCAAAGAAGATGATTTCCAGGCCATGGAGGAGGGGAGAGGCATACAGCCCAGGAACCACATGGAGGCTGAGAATACAGCAGGATATCCAGGTTAATCCCCCATGTATCTCAGGGCCTTGTTTCTATTGCCTATGCCCACCTTGAGATCCTCTAAGGACCCATGCTACCTACCATAGGCTTCTCATGCAACACATACTACAGGACCAATTCTCATCCCTTAGGGGGTAGAACCCATTGTGACAGTCTGTAGCCGTATGCTCACCCTTTTTTACAAAACTATAGTGGATTAAGCACAAAGTACTCCTTTTCGATACAATATTAGTCTCTCCTAACACACCTATAACACAGAGGAGCAGCACAGCCTGAGAGAAGGAAAGGTGTATGCCCTCAGATCACGAATATATAAGTGGAAAAGTGGAGATTTGGTAAGGGGGGGCAGCATTCCTCTTGCCATCAGTGTCCTTTTCTCAAAACTCAGTAGACAGCAAAATGAAATGTTTTACAGTTTTATTAGGTGCAAAAAAAGTCTGTGCTATTATACATGCAATTTCATGACCTGGTAAACAGATACCTTTGTGCACCAGGGTCTAAGTCTCAGTCATGCAGAAAAGTGACGATTACACTGCTTTGTGAAACAGAAGCCCCATCATTAGAAATGTATCCTGCCTGAAGCAGAATCATTTGATATTTGCCCTTCTAAATCATGACCCTTTGGTCAATGTGTTTCACTGAGACTGTGAAAGAAGAAAACTGGGGGGATGGTCAAGCTCTCTCTCTATATATATATATTTCAGTTGAAGCTGTATAGAACAGTGCATATTTCACCCAGCTTGTTCGGAGACTTTATATGAGTTTGCTATACGTCCATGAACAGAATGTGAAACCATCTGCAATTTTTCTAAGGCTCTTATTACTCCCATTTGCCTGGATGAGTACGTTGGTCAAGGATAAATGAGGAATCCATTGCTACTGGTATGAGCCTAGTAGCTGAAGGCTTCCCTGCAGAAATGTTTCTGATTTCCCAAGGTCATATGGCAGCTCTGTGCACGTCTCATTGTGTTATTGACAGTATTGCATTTGCTTTCAAACACAGTCATTAAAACATTTAATTTGCAGCAGCTGTAATTTATATTTGCAATTTTGTCTAAAATCAATAAAAGAAACTGAGGAGATTTATAGGTCCAGTTTCAAGTACAATAAATAGTAGCAGGCACTATTTCCCTGAAAAGCTTTATTTAAAGAGCTTTTTAAAGAGCAACATGAGATATTTGCATGCAAGTATGGATAAATAATCCCTTGTGTCTGGAAGAAATATTTAAAAAGTTGAGTGTGGTCTGTGTGTTCTGTTTTGAAATGCAGAAAAACTCCTGGGAAATATTAACTTAGTGTCGTTTGCAGTGTTGTTGTAGCCATGTTGGTCCCAGGATGTTAGAAAGACAAGGTGGGTCCAATAAAAGATATTACCAAACCCAGCTTTTCTCTCTAATTTAGTGTAGTGTCTAATAGGCGTCAAGTAACCATTTCAAAACTTTTCTTAATATTACGAGTGGCTCAAATTTCTTCAGATGTCTTTTGTTAATACTTCAGAATGTGATTGCAGTTACGAGTTTAAAATACTTTCAGGATCGGCTTAGGAGTGGAAAACAGCTCTAAAAACAAAGTCTCTTTTACATTCCTTTTTCAATAGGTTGCAGAAGTGGGTTGATAATTTTCAGGAGGAGAGGGAAACTATTTATGAAACGTTCATGGCTCTAAAAACTGCCATCTGAGTTGGGAAGAGCTGCCACTCCCATGCAGCAGTGAGCAGAGGGGTTATGTTGGACTAAAAAAATGTGGATGTTATCCCTTGGGGTACAGCTTTAAGACAAGATCTGCTGGAAGTTCTCCCTCAGCACAATAGCAGGGAAGGATTCCAAATTAGTGCCCAGCAGCGCTGGGGGACTGATTCCACCACAGATGAGCCATAAATAGGCATAGTCTATTCATTTGCAGTATGATCTACCCCTTAGCTTGTCACCCACACAGCCCTAGTATAGCACCCTCTGCTGGACACTCACTAGTGTGTGTTGGATCCCAGTAGGCCAAACACAGCTGCTCTGAGTGTCCCTGGGTCTCAGTTAGCTGCAACACTGTCTCTTCTCTTGAACTCTCTGGCACTTCTCCAGGACAGAGGCGCTTTATCTGTTACCCCTTCATGAAAATGGGACCATGTGATCCAGCTGCCCCCACCCCCACACCCCAAGTCCCTGGGAGCTTAAGCACACCTTTCCAGAACGCCAGCCATGTGTGCACTCTGGGTTTCTAGTCAATGCTTCAGGGGGCACATGACAGTGACAGCAAACAGACACACAGATAGACTGTGCATAGGATCTGAAAACAAATCACCACTGGAGTTAGTGTAGAGTCCTCTGCTGTATTCAGGCTCTTTCTCTTGCAGGTCATCGCTTCTTCCCTGAATCATGGAGTCTCTCTCTGCTCTAGGTCAGCGCTAGCTTACTTCCCTGCCCTAGGATGGTCCCACAGTTAAACAGGACCCATTTGCTATGAAACCATGTCCCTCTCTTCCTCTCTCCCTCCCAGTGTGTCTCTGTGAGTCTCCCTGACATCTCCCCACCCCAGTTGTTGTGGTTTTCAAGGCTAGCATCAACACTTTGGTTTCATTGATCTGCATTTGGGAATTTTCCACTCTCCAAAACTCAGCCTCCTGCAGAGAAGTTGGAGAAAACTGGTTCTCCTAGCTTCAGCTATCCCATTATCTCAAGGTGTTTCCACCTGAACAGGCAATTTGTTAAGGTCTACAACCCATCAGTGTACCTGGGGGGACATACGAAAGCAGACCCACTGGAGCATTCCATGTTACAATTTCATAATATCAACAAATTGCACTTGAGGGGGAATATGTTTTTCTCTCAAGTCCCTACTGGCCTGAGTCATCCTGCCTTAAGCCAGCAGGCTATTGTTGCCATCTCTCGTGATTTTATAGCAAGTCTGGTGATAGCTGGTGTTTTACCTAAAGACCCAGTTCCTGGAGCTATATAATTATATGGGCGCCTCAGCTTTCATTTTTTTTAAAGGGAATTTTGTAGCCCTTAAGGTTGTGGAGAAAAGATTGAAAATGTGACCCTCCCCCCAGATTTACAAAAAACAGATGAGATATTAAAATCAACAGCCAAAAATCTAATGGTTTTTTGAATGCTTAGGGTTGGCCACACCCATTGCGCTCCATTTTGCCCAGCTCCAAGTAATCAAAGAACAACTTATCTCTTTAACCTAACTTAGCTTAGAATCATAGAATCATAGAACTGGAAGGGACTTTGAGAGGTCATCTAGTCCAGTCCCCTGCACTGATGGTAGGACTAAATATTATCTAGACCATCCCTGACAGGTGTTTGTCTAATCTGCTCTTAAAAATCTACAATGATGGAGATTCCACAACCCCCCTAGGCAATTTATTCCAGTGCTTAATCACCCTAACAGTTAGGAAGTTTTTCCTAATGTCCAACCTAAACCTCCCTTGCTGCAGTTTAAGCCCATTGCTTCTTGTCCTAGCTTCAGGGGTGAAGAAGAACAATTTTTCTCCCTCCTCCTTGTAAAAGCCTTTTATGTACTTGAAAACTGTTATCATGTCCCCTTTCAGTCTTTTCTCTTCTTCAGAATAAACAAACCCAATTTTTTCAATCTTCCTTCATAGGTCATGTTTTCTAGACCTTTGATAATTTGTGTTGCTCTTCTCTGGACTTTTTCCAATTTGTCCACATCTTTCCTGCAATGTGGCACCCAGAACTGGACACGATACACCAGTTGAGGCCTAGTCAGTGCACAGTAGAGTGCAAGAATTACTTCTCGTGTCTTGTTTACAGAACTTCTGCTAATACATCCCAGAATGATGTTCACTTTTTTTGCAACAGTGTTACATTGTTGACTTGTGGTCCATTATGACCCCCAGATCCCTTTCCGCAGAACTCCTTCCTAGGCAATCATTTCCCATTTTGTATGTGTGCAACTGTTTGTTCCTTCCTAAATGGAGTACTTTGCATTTGTCCTTATTGAATTTCAGCCTATTTACGTCAGACCATTTCTCCAGTTTGGCTAGATCATTTTGAATTTTAATCCTATCCTCCAAAGCACTTGCAACCCCTCCCAGCTTGGTATCGTCTGCAAACTTTATAAGTATACTCTCCATGCCATTATCCAAATCATTGATGAAGATATTGAACACAACCGGACCCAGAACTGATCCCTGTGGGACTCCACTCATTATGCCCTTCCAGAATGACTGTGAACAACTGATAACTACTCTCTGGGAACAGTTTTCCAACCAGTAATGCACCCACCTTATAGTAGCTCCATCTAGATTGCATGTCCCTAGTTTGTTAATGACACAGTATGTGACATGTGACACAGTATCAAAAACTTTGCTAAAGTCAAGATATACCACGTCTACCGCTTCCCCCCATCCACAAGGCTTGTTACCCTGTCAAAGAAAGTTATTAGGTTGGTTTGATAAGATTTGTTCTTGATATATCTATGCTGACTGTTACTTATCACCTTCTAGATGTTTGCAAATTGATTGCTTTATTATTTGCTCCATTATCTTTCCAGGTACAGAAGTTAAACTGACTCATCTGTAATTCTAGGGTTGTCCTTTCTGAGACCTACACCTCTCTGTGAATGTAGCAATAGCCTTGGGGTTGGTAGCTACTGATAGTACCAACCTTTGTCATTTTGACATAGGTGATGTGACAGGGGCCAGGAGATAAGATCCAGATTCTCCAGCATGTTAGACCTTTAGTATGCTAGCCAGTATCAATAGCAATATTTTAGGTTTGCAGATATATGCAGGTACCTCACAGATTTGCCCTCTCACCTAGGTGGAGCTGTGTGCTTTTCCTTTGAGTGGATTTTGTCATTCGTTATCTGTGCTGGTCTTAGAAAATGAGGATTTTTGAAGCTATTTGTGGTGAAAGATTTCTGTCACCAACTTCCACATGTCATGTCCCATGAAGGTTATAAAGAAGGCATGTAACCTGACCCAACACAATGCATGTGTCACATTGCCTGAGAAGAATTTGATCTCTGTGTGCCAAGTGTCAAAGGCAGCCATATGCCAGCCAAGAATAGGCAGGTATTCTTCTCCTTTCCCCCTCATTTGTCACTGACTGAATTAAATTATGTTAATACGTTTTAATGTCATCCCTACAGCATCTTATAGACATCAACTTTTGCTGTAGGCACTTACCAACCAAATATGCACATGTAGTTATCAAAGGGGTATATGAATGCTACCATTATAAAGCGTTGATTTAATACAGGTTAGACGTGACTAACAAAGTAATAATGGAATTAAAATGCTATGTTATTCACATGTCAGTGAATTCCATAAATATCACTATTATTAATCATTTGTGTATATTAAGAGAGAAATTAATAGTCCCCGAACTGAGATCCTGGATTCATTGTGTTCGGGCTGTACCAACACAAAGAAAGAGACAGTCCCTTCCCCGAAGAGCTTAACATGTAAATAAAGCGGACAGAGGAAAGGAGAAACAGTCACAGAAAGGTGAAGTGCATTCAATGATAAAGCCAGGAATAGAACCCGTTTTTCTGGCTCCCAGTCCAGTGCCCGTCCCACTGGGCCAGGTATTATGTACTCAAAGTAGTGTACTGAAATAGATCATTCCATTCGTTTGGAAATTCTGGCTACAGAGGTCAAAGGCAAAAAAAAAAAAAAAGGCCTCACATCCCAGTAGTCCAGTATCAGCACCTTGTAGTTGATAGAGCCTGGTCTTGAAGGGTTCTGAACATCTCCTGTGAGGGACTTAGGGTGAAATTTACACAGTACAAAGCCTGCACAAGTACCCAAGTCCCACTTCAATCCACAATATAGAACTCATAGAATCATAGAATCTCAGGGGTGGAAGGGACCTCAGGAGGTCATCTAGTCCAACCCCCTGCTCAAAGCAGGACCGACCCCAGCTAAATCATCCCAGCCAGGGCTTTGTCAAGCTGTGCGTTAAAAACCTCTAAGGATGGAGATTCCACCACCTCCCGAGGTAACCCATTCTAGTGCTTCACCATCCTCCTAGTGAAAAATTTTTGCCTAATAGCCAACCTAAACCTCCCCCCCACTGCAACTTGAGACCGTTACTCCTTGTTCTGTCATCTGGTGCCACTGAGAACAGTTTAGATCCATCTCAAGTGGTGCCTAGGCCATGTGCTGGCTCGCTGTGCCGGGGGGAATTTCACTCAGAGAGCCAAGTCCGGAGAGAAGCTGAACAGCAGGAACAACCACTGTGCTTTGTCCTTGCTACCGCTAGTGGACCTGCCTGGGCAACAATGGGAATTTTTAGGCAAAAAAAAAAAAAGTTAGTGTAGAGACACTCAAAAGGGACCAAAGATGGCTAAAATCAGTTCATTTTTAAAGGTGAATGAATACACATGGACTTTTTCTTTCAGTATCTCCCTGCTCTATTAGCAAGGCATTTGCTTGAAATAAGGAACCCAGCTAAGCAAAAAGTATTGTTTGTCCCCAAGGAAGTGCTCACCAAGACTGTGGGATTGTGGCTGGGGAAAGTTTGCTGATCCTGTTGCATCATGGAGTAAATCACTTTCTGGCTTTGCAGACAGCATGGGAAATGGGGATCCTGTCGGTGCTTAATGTGTGCTGTGGCTTGCTTGAGCAGAGCCTTGGCAGTTCATAGCCCTGGCACCTCTGGGTTTGCCATGTCAGTTACGAAAATAAAAAAAAATAATAAAAGAGGTGCCGGGGGTCAAGCAAATTAAGCACTGGATTCTGCCAGACATTTAAGAAACTTGGTGACAGCTTGTAACTCTGTACCACTGGGAGGTTGTCGTACAAAGGAGCTATTTCATTCCACAGCCACACAGACTTTTGTTGTTCGCAATTAGCTGAGCATGTCGCTTTGCTGATTCCTCCTGTTACCCCGTGTTCTCTTTAGAAACTTCCAGTGGAAGATTCAGGTGAAAGAGATTCTTTAGACTGAACACCCGTTTGCTGAGCAGATCCTGGTATTGTACTTCGCCTGGCAGGAAAGAGTGTTGTTTTAAAAACAAATCAAAAGTACCTGAAGCAACAACATTTAAAAAGGCGTTAGATTAACGTTGGGGCTTGATGCTGGCAAGTGAAAGACCTACATTCTATTGCTATGCAACATGCCTCACTCCTCTGTATCGCAGGCCCAGGGAGCTATGCAGACCTAGCATGCTCAGTTCTTATCCTATCACTCCTCTGAGAAGTTAGGAGGAAATACCATTTAGCCCTTTCTAGCTGAGGAAAGTGGATGTGAAGAAGTACAGTTTGCAAGGGGAGGGGGAAAGGGAAATTCCTACTTTTACGTCTCAGGTGTTGGAAGTCTCTACTGAGGACAAAAAGAAGGCCATGTCCACACCACAGGTGCAACATGTAGCACAGATGCTTCCTATAGCAATAGAAGGGTTTTGTCCATCACTGGAGTTAATCCCTCTCTCTTAGCAGCTGTAGCTACGTTGATAGAAGAATCTAGCAGCTGCACTGAGGGTTAGGTCAACAGAGCTGCAGCTGCTCAGAGCAGCACAATCTCCATCTGAAACCAGACAAAACCACTTCTGGTTTTGACTCACTATTGGACATGGGGAAAACCTTAGAAAAGCAGGACTGTCTGGTTTTAAACCAGACGAATGGCCCGCCTACATAGCTATGTTGACCTAACTTTTAAGTGTAGACTAGGCCTATATGTCATCAGAGCAGCTCCTTTAAGCACTAGTACAGTCTGATGGCTGGAAAGCACTTCATTATTGTATATTCAGTTCCACAACTCACTTGCTCCCAAATGTAAAAAAAAACAAAAAACAATCAAACCAAACCAAACAAAAACACCCACCCCCACCCCCACCCCCACCAACAAACCATCAATGAGCAATGATGGGGTTTAGTAACTATTTTCAGTGCTTCAGTCCTGAGTTGTGCATTTCACCAGTTCAATGTTCTGAGCATGAGCTTCAGGAATCACAACTGTCATGTGATCAGCAGCCTTCCTGCTTTCAGCACACCTTGCTGGGGAAGGGTGGGAGAAGGCTGTCTCCCTGGTCTGCTGGCCTTGGGGTGGAAGAATGAAAGAAGGGTGAGATTGAGGGACTCGTGCCATGAAGCCAGCATTTCAAGTTGGTAGAGACTAGGCAGTATTGTAAAGGTTCCCTAGGGAGAAAGGCTGCAGTGGTAATGCTGCCTGGGCCCCCCCCCCTGCTGTGAGTCATTGTGAGTTCAAGTTCAGAGTAGTCTGGATGAGAGAAAGTAGAATTGAAATAATGAGCTTGAAAAAAATCAGAGAATGGGGGAGAAAAGATAACGAATTATACATTGAAAAGAGCAGAACAGTCTCACCCTAAAATTATTCCTTAAACTAACTCCTGTGCTTTCATGCTATATGTCTTTGTCAGTCTTCCTTACAGTCATCATCTTCTCTGGGTGAAAAGGGGAGCACCTGAAGAATTAAAGACAATATTATGCACATTCTAGTCTACACAGAACCAGCCAGTGGCTGGTACACTGCCAATTTACAAGCAGGATCATAAAGTGTATGGAAATCTTTTGAAACCATACATATCTAACTGTAAGAGAGAGCGCTCTGTGCTACCCCGGGAGAAATACTGGCTTATAATTTCCTTTCTTTACACATGTAGGGCCCCCAAATTACATTTTATTTGAATAGATGTAAATGTTTTTATCTTTCTGCCAGAGCCAATTATAGTACTATGGGGTATAGTACTGTTTGTTGTCTCATTGCTAAGTCGTAGTCCTTCCTTTACCAGAAACAAAACCACATTGCTTTGAAAGGGATGTTTGAAGCTACTGTTGTTCTAATTTCTTTTCCCATTTAAACTGCTGTGTGTATTCACTGGTTGCGAAAGGCTGCCAGCCCTGAGACCTAAATCCTTTATTTATCCACATAGGGTGACATTCAGAGGGCACGCAAAAGGCCCTAATCATCAATGACACTCTCTTCAGCCAAAATCCTTTCCCTATTGTCCAGCCCATGACGGAGTGATGCAGAACTACATATGGGAAGGGAGTGGAAGAATCCCCCCTACAAAAGTAAAGGAACGTTAACTCCTGGGACCTACCACGGTGTTGATAGGGATGAGGGGAAGGAGAGGATCCTCTTTTTCTGGCTGGTCCTTGTCCTGTGTCCGAATACCCCTTTCATGTCAGTCAGGGATCTCACGGAAAACTGCATTGTGCACAGTGTAGTGGATGAATAACCCTTGTCATGATAATGGAACCCATCTGCCCATGTAGTTTGTCAGTAGGAGAGAGACTGTAATGGTGACTCATTTGTGCAGGACAACTGCATGAGGGCCATTTGCACCAATGCAATAATAATAGTATTTGCCCCTTCATGTGTGGCTTAAGTCATTGGCAAAGGGAGACATTTTTGCCCAAGCAGTACAGCCTGGGCAGTGGCAATGGAAACTTTCCTCCATCCACTACCTAGTTACCTGTACTGTGACCTGGGGAGGCCACATTTAAGCACAGTCCAGCCTTTCTGCTCATTCTTTTCCTGACTCTGCCCAGACAGTCCAGGGTGACAAGTGAGATGGATGTTTTTGTGGTGTGAATGCCGACCCCTTAGGAGCTGGATGGGGAACACCAACCCGATTCACATCAGAACAGCTGTGAAATGTTAATGACTTTTGGTCGCTTCTGACTTTGGTTAGTTCCAGTCCCGAAATGAGTCACACGTTCTACCTTCAAACAGAAGAAAAGTTTGGTATTATGATGAGAGGGAGAAAGAGAGCGCTTGCAATGGGTAAATGCTTATTTAGTGTAACGCTGGATTTAAATTTGGCTCCAGCTTACAGACAAATCACAGCTCACTGTTTGCCATTTGGCTTCTGTTCCTCCAGGTGGGGCACTGTTCTTGGAAGCTACCAATGGTTTGGCTTAGTGGATACCAAAAGCTTATGACACTGAACAGTCAAATGCATGGTTTTTTTTCTCTTTTCTTTCAGCAAACCAAAGATGATGCCAGGGAAAAGTCATTTTTCTACAAAAAGAAAAAGAAGAAAGTTGTTCTTTCTTCCTTGCACTCCTTTAAAAACATTGGATCAGATTCTGCCAGCCTTATTCATCTTGAGTAATACTTTATGCAGTCTATAACGGAGTAAACTGCGACTCACACTGAGGAAAACCGCTAGAATTTGGGCCATTGTTTATTCCTGTACACAGTTCTACAGCACAGTTATAGTGCACAATCTAAATTCCGCTAATGGCTTCAGATCAACAACTCAAATAAATAAATAAATGTAAAGTAGATTTATTTTAATTAGATCAATTTATGCCCATTAAACAGCCTCTTGTTGACTAACTCTGGTATTGAATTATTGTGTATTTCTTCCTAATGCGCTTAGACAATGTTTGTTTAATTTAATTGACAGAAAGGATGGTTTTATAGAAAGGCTGTAATTTAACTTTTAGTGGGAAAAATATCCCAGCCCTGAATGTATTGTTCATTTGTTGCAAAAGTGAAGCTGGAAAATTCATCAGCACAAACAGGATATTTAATTTTAAGTTTCCTTCATCAGAGTCTCGTAATTAGGTTTCTTTTGTTATTACTCTAGGGAATTGCAAAACTACAATGAAATGAATCCGAATTGCAGATGAAATGTCATAACCTGTTTAATTTCTTCACTCTCCAGTTGCAGTTTTTATTGGCAACACAAATATCAATATCGCCAAACTGATTTTTTTTATGGAGAGGTTTGCTTTGAAGCTTGCTTTGTTATTTCAACACGTTATGGTTTCAGAAATAAAGATCAGATCCACTCTCTTTTCCAGAGGGTCTCTTTAGGGTCCCACCCCTGGAAAGGCACCTCCAATTTAATTTTCAGCTATTTTTGTCCCCCTCTTTCCCCCTGAGGCTACTGTAGGTAAAGGCCTTCTCATAACTTGACTAAGTATCCCCACCCTGAGTATATGAGCTGCATTTATATGAAGAAAATTCTCCAGTTGTATAATGTTGTAAAATAGCCTTTTCTCATTAGAACACACCAATGCCTCAGAAAACAAGGTGAAGTTCAAATGACACAGTCAGGGCTAGACTGTACCTTTCATCACAGCCCAGCATTTCACCACTACCAGCAGCACATGACAATACCCTCCGGGCTGGCTAAGGTGAGCTGAGGGTCAAAGCCTTGCCTCTGCTCACTTCCTTCCCCTCACCACCCACCTTCTCCAGTGTGGGGACAGAAGCAGATGCACAGCACCTGTTTAATCCTGTGTACCTAGACTCAAGGGCAGATAGCCTGTAAATGGGAGGGGGTGAGGGGAGGGAAAGGGGTGTTTCCTTCATCTCCCTTCTGCTTCTGTGTGAATGCATAATCCAGGTCACAATCTAACCCTAAAAGGGTGCGGGGAGGGGGGGACGAGACACAGAAACAGTCACCCACAGGCAGAATTTTTGGGTAAGAAAGAAAAATAACTTTGTTCTTCAACTAGCATCTTTTATGTGCTTTAGTTCCCAAATTGTGGGATCCCTCGTCTCCCATTGTGGATACATTTGAAGAATTTGCTCATCCTCACATGTAGCAAACTTTTAAATCCAGAAGGAGTTTTGCAGGAACATTTAGGATACTATCACAGTGTGGGCCAAGTCACTTGTCTAGTTGATACAAGGTCATATGGATTCATGGATTGTTTTTTTCTCCTGAACAAAGGGAGTATGTAAAAGTTAGGAAGCCATTTCCTAAGCAGAAGATTTTATTATCCTTCTCAGATGCATTCATGGGCAGAGATTCCATGTCTATGGTGAGTGGTCCTTGCTTTTTTAGAAAGCTGGCCATGAGTGAGGGACCAAGAAGTAGATCCTCTAAACTTTTTGGCCTGAGGGCCACATCGGGTTTTGTAAATTGTATGGAGGGCCGGTTAGGGGAGGGGGTCATGGCCTTGCCCCCACCTCCTATCTGCCCCCTCCCAGAACTCCTGCCCCATCCAACCCCCGCTCCTCCCTGACTGCCCCCTGGGATCCTGTCCCCATTCAACCTCCTGTCTGCCCCCGACCACCAACCCCAACTCCCTTGCCCTCTATCCACCCCTTCACCCCAGCTCCCTGCCAACTTACCTCGCTGCCTGGAGCACCGGTGGCTGGCAGCACTACAGCTGCGCTGCCGCCACCACCATGCAGCACAGAGACCGGGTCAGGCCGGGCTCTGCAGCTGCGCTGCCCCAGGAGCTCACAGCCCTGCTGCCCAGAGCACTGCACTGGTGGTGGTGCGAGCGAGCTGAGGCTGCGGAGGCGGAGGGCCAGCAGGGAGGGGCCAGGAGCTAGCATCCCGGGCCAGGAGCTCGGGGGCTGGGCAGGACGGTCCTGTGGGCTGGATGTGGCCTGCAGGCCATAGTTTGCCCACCTCTGCTCTAAAGTGTTAAGGCACCTGTCTCCCATGGAATCTCCTAAGTCCTTAGAGGCACTGGGCCCAGTAGAATATTTTGAGAAAGAACAGAATTCTTCCTTATATGCTGCAACATATACGCACAGGAAAGATGCTTAGAAAGAACAAATGAGTTTTATTTAGCTAGACACTCAACCTGCCCTAAAGAAAGCAAATGCAAAGGTTCAGTTTCATAGGGCTTTCATACTATCACACTGTCTGGGAGGCTTGAAATAGTACCCGTTGTAGTGGGACTGACGAAGCCAATTGCCATTTTTACAGCTCTTCATGGACAATGTGAGCATACATTTTTTAGGTCTAAGCCTAACACTTAAAGGGTACAGTTACTCATTTTTCATGTCTTAAATAGTATATCTCAATTCAGCAACATAAGCTCCACATCTGAATATGGAAAAGCCATGCATGTCAGCTCTCCCTACAAATGTCTGTTCACCAGGCAATAAGCTTTGACTCACACCAGTAGGTTTGAGGCATCCTTTAAAACTATATAAATAAGAACATTGTTGCACAGGTGTAATATAGCTATACACAGTTATCCATCCATCTGTTACGGCATTGGAATGTGTACAATAGCTGTTTATGTATTTGAAACATCTAGCAAAGGCAGGTAATGAGTAGAGAATTTTAAATAAATACGTAAAGTACATGGGTATTTGGTGTGGTATAGGTAACAGGTGTGTAAAAGGAGTTGGTGCAAAGATGTTAAATGTAGGGGAATTGACTGCATGGGTATTTGGTGCAGAATTTTTATATCTAGGAAGGTGTGAATGTGTTAAAACAAATGTCCTTAATGTCCTTAAAACAAATAAAAGGAAGTTCTTCTTCATGCAGCGCACAGTCAACTTGTGGAACTCCTTACCTGAGGAGGTTGTGAAGGCTAGACCTATAACAATGTTTAAAAGGGGACTGGATAAATTCATGGTGGCTAAGTCCATAAATGGCTCTTAGCCAGGATGGGTAAGAATGGTGTCCCTAGCCTCTGTTCATCAGAGGATGGAGATGGATGGCAGGAGAGAGATCACTTGATCATTGCCTGTTAGGTTCACTCCCTCAGGGGCACCTGGCATTGGCCACTGTCGGTAGACAGATACTGGGCTAGATGGACCTTTGGTCTGACCCGGTACGGCCTTTCTTATGTTCTTAATTATTCAGTATGGGACATATCCTGGGGTCTTTACACATTTATACTCAATCCTTTCACAAGTACATTGTCTATTAAGTTTAAATTCCTTGAACTTATTGGTGTTATGTAGGATTTTTGTGTTGGGGTGTGTGGGTCCAGTCACAGGACTCAAGGCATTTGGGGACAGACTTTTAAAGGTATTCAGGCACCTATTGCGCCTAACTCTCATTGATTTCAATAGGATTAGATGTGTAGGCACTTTTGAAAATACTACTAGGTGCCTATCTGAAGCCGTGGGAAGCTAGGGCCAGATTTTTTAAAGCTATTTAGGCACCTAAGTGCAGCAACTCTCCTATCATCATGACTTCTGTCCTGGATTTGTTTACTGCCTAAGCCAGAGGTTAGACTCATTTTTTGGAGTAGGATGAAGGCTATGAGCCGCCTGCCAAGATGATCTTGAAAATTTAAATGGAGGCTCTGCAGTCTTCCTCTTAGGCTGCATCATGCCATTAGAGCCCACATGCACCCCTGTTATGGTGCTAAGCACCAGAGGATCCCCACAGTGGTGGATCTTCTCACCACAACCCACTCTCACCTCGCCTCAACCCATTGGCCTTCTGTACAGCCCCCAAAAATCCTGCCAGAATTCCCAAGTAGTGTGGCTATGTGGCTACTTCAGTGAGGTATTGCACTGCTAGTGAACCTTATGTAGCTGTGGAGGTGAAGGCAGGGTTTGGCCCTGACTGGATAAAGAAAAGCAGTGACAGCTCCATTGTTCCTTTTGTGGAGGAGACGGCAGCAGGCTCCCAGGCGACGCTGATCTTACTAAATGTTAGCTGTGTTTTGAAGGATGCGGCTCCTTGCCACTTTACCACTCTTCTTCTCATCTAGCATTAGTTTTAAATGCTCAGGAATAAACCTCTGTCTCAGCCACCTGCTCTCCCACAGCGTAATATTTGCAAGTGCTAAAAATCCTCTCTATTCCAAAGTTTTGCTGATAATATTTCAGTGACATGGCAAAACACATTCACTCTCCCCTTCTTTCCCCACAGTCCCTTCATCCTCCTTGTCCCATGAAAGTAGGTAGCATGGAATGAACCCTTTGGACGCACTGTTACAAAACAGTCTGTGTGTATGTCTACACAGGAAAGAAAAACCCGCAGCAGGCCTGTGCCAGCTGACTTGGGCTCACAGGGCTCAGGCTGTTCCATAGTTGTGTAGACTTCTGGGCTTGAGTAAGAGTCTAGGGTCTCAGACCCTCAGGGTGGGAGGGTTACAGAGTTCAAGCTGGAGCTGGAGCCCGGAAGTCTACACAGCAGTGGAAGTGCCCGACACTCCAAGCCCCGTTTGAGTCAGCTGGCACGGACCAGCCATGGGTTTTTCTCTGCTGTGTAGTGGCTAAAGCATTGTCTGTGAGAGTCACAGTACGTTCAGAATTCGGAGGTATGTGAGGGAGGGTAAAGGCAAGTCTTACTCACTTAAACCCTCCTACACAGCTCCAGACAGACAGCTGTGCAGTCTTGCTGCACAAAACAAGTCCACTGTTCTGCCTTGCCTGCGTCAGTTAAGAAGTTGTTTACTGTGGTTACAATTCCTCTTCGACCACAAGGGTGGTTTGTGTGGGATGCTTTCCTGGTAAAACTGCCTAATGCTGCTGAGAGCAATTCGTTCTGCTGTTTTCATGCTGCCTTGATATTTTCAAGTGTGTTCGTACTGCTGCATCTTGATGTGTTGCTCGGCAGTGTTTTGTGACACTGCCTTCTGTGCAGCTCTGATTCGACATCACCCTTCTCCTGAGCCAGACGCTGCACTCACTTACATTAACGCAAAGCCAGTGAAACTCAATTGCCGTCAGTGGATTCCTGATTTACCTTGCATAGCTGAGAGTACAACGCCACATACACAGAAAGACGGTCCAGTGGTTAGGGTGGTAGCCTGGGACTCTGGAGGTCCATATTCAATTTCCTGCTCTGCCACTGACTTCCACTGTGACCTCAAGTAAGTCACTTAGCCGATCTGTGTTTCACTTCCCAATCAGTCAAATGGCAATAACAGCACTCTTCATGGCTCACATACTTTGAGATACTCAGTTAGTTCAGTAATGGAGGATGTACCTAACATGGATAGATAGGTTGCCTATAGGAATCCCATTAGAGAGCCCATATTGCTTTATTCTGATGATGCTGACCACTGCACAGCTCCCTCCTATCAGCCATGTCGTGTAGTATAAAAAAAAAATCTTAACTACTTCCACTAAGCTAGATAATTAGATATTGAGTGTGTTTAATAAGTCTTGCACTTCATTTGGACAAACGTTAGTAGAGCTATAAATACAAGAGAGGTGGGTGTTTAGTTGTCATTTAGTTAAAACAGAACTTTAAAATGTTTTCCATAACTGTCTTAGTGAGTGTTAAGCATAATAGCAAATTACCTCTTGCTCCAGCAGCCTTAGATACAGAAACTGCAAACCGTGTGCCTCCTATTGGCTTCAGTGGACTGTGGATCAGTCTGTATGTGCTTGTTACTGCACATGACTAGCATTCCAAGACAGCAGTTCTGAGTATCAGCTGAAGGGCAATGCCCACTCTGCTGTACATTTACACAAGGTAGGATCACAGCCATTGATCCCATCTGCCTGTCTGTTTTTATACCACACATCTTATTACCATGGTTTTTGAGTGCCTGAATCTAACAGATGGTATTTACAGTAAGGTTGCTATTTACCTACCTCCGAAGAGGAAGGTCAAGATGCGTTTGCTAAAATGAACAGAATACATGTACAGATTACCAGTAAAGTACCACCACCACTACTAAAGCCGATGGGAAAATGGGGTTTTCTTCCATGGACCTGTTTGACAAATAAACCAAACCTTTCTGATTTTGGGGGGTTGAGTTTTTCAACAAAAAGTTGAAATATTTTGCAGAAAATTGACCCTTTCTGCCAAAATTCTCATTTACTTGTAAACACAGTTAGCCGTCAAAAAATATTTTTGATGGAACACTTTTAACCAGCTCTAACTCATAACACTCAGCACACCTGTAAAGTATAAAAGTAATATGTATAATCAGTTATGAATTCTTGACTTCATGGCAGAGCACCTTTCTTTTAAAAGAGTTTTCTTTATTCGTTTTTCTTATTAATTGACTCTTAATGAGAAAGTCGCCTTTTTCAGTAATAACGATAACTGACAATAGCGAGAAAGCTTTTCCAGGAATATTCATTTAAAGTAAGACATAAATTTCATTGTGACTGTTTTTTGTGATCCTTTCATGTTCATGTCTTCTGGACAGTATTTTTTGCCCTGCTCTGTCTGGATACAGTGAAAACACAAACATACCACAAAAATGGCCTTTTTCACAGAGTCACCATGTTTTCACTTCAGGTCTCACACTGAGGTGTGATGGGCAACAATATGATAAAATAACATACAAACTCTAATTATTTATGGTGTGTGTGTGTGTGTGTGTAGATTTGGGATGATGAGGTGGTTCTTATTTTCTGCACGTGATTTATCTGTTTATCTAGTGGGATTTGTTTCAGAGCTCTAAACTGAGGGGCAGATCCTCACCTGGCGTAACTCCAGAGAACCTAGCCCAGGCAGCAGTAGAAATAATTGCCTAAAAATTTGTTAGGAAGGTCAACACTTAAGAGACAAGGTTACATTTTAATTTACTCACTTGTGTAGCTTGTGGCAGGTTTTGCAACTGGCACTGCTAATGCAGAGAAAACATAGATATATGGAAAAGATACAAAGTTTCCCTAACCGTGGAAATGACTCCTGGTTGGGTTGTGATTAATGGATTTTATTCTCCCAGCTCCCTGGTGGGACGGGGAAGTGCTGTTCTCCCCATTTTACAGATAGGGAACTGAGGCAAAGGGCAGTCTAAGGCCCAAATCTTTAAAAAGGAATGTAGACACCTAAAGATGCCAATAGGCACCTAGGGAATTTTTCAAAAGTGTCTAGGTACCTAACTTGATTGATTTCAATACAAAAATAATCTAACACACTTTTTTTTTTCTTGCAGAAATGGAGGTGTGGTCTAAATGGGGAAGGATTTATAGCAATGCCAAAGTACTGTGTATCCGTCTTTGGGAAATCCAGGTAAATTAATACAAATACCTGCCAGCAAGATGTCTCTGTGGGGAACAACATTAACTTGTTTTGAACAAAAATCTACAATTCACTGCTGCAAAAAATAAATGTTCAGTGGCTAACTGAGCACATGGTAATGGGGCTATTTGCAAATGTTGAGGTGTTTCATTGCCGACTGCAAAAGGGTCAGGAATAATTATAATGATAATAACAAATAATATCTAGCTCTTACAGCTGACTTTTCCCTCTGCTTTGGCTGCCATTACAATGCTGCCATATGTGCACTGTGCCAGTGCTCGGTATCTGCCTCAACAGAGCATTGACAAAGTAGCTAAATCCTTTCCCAGCGTGTTTCTCGTAAACAGCAATGGGCAGGGCTGGAAGCACCTTTCCTTCATGGCTCACTTTTTGTAGTGAATTTTAGTAGATCCCTGCACCTTCTTTTCACTCCAAAGGGGAGAAGGATAAGACACTTGGTTTACATGTGGTTGGGGGATTTTATTTTATTTTTTAACTTTTGGTGAAGGAAAAGTTACAATAAAATATTAACATGCTGCATCATATATTACTTATCACTTATACAGGATCAGATTAATTCTCAAGGAAACTGGCTATAGATTCTGCTTGCTGGCTGGGGAGCCATCCTCCTCTAAGTACCGGTGACCAAATGTCTAAATACCTATTCTCTTTCTGGCACTTCCCTTGTGTATTTCTTGGGGGAATTTGTATTCATATTTTGGAGCAGCAGAGAGGATGCTTAGACTTTCTTAATGGTGTGTCTTAACTCTATGTTACATTTCAGCAAAGCTAAAGATAATCAGAACAGAAGGCCTAAATAACAAACCATTTCTTGTAGACTTTCATAAATACGCCAGCTAGCTTTGCTTTCATTTTTTTTTCTCCAACTAGATAGTCCAGGATGTTGCAGAAATATGAGCAGGCAGTAATAAATCGCTAGAGCTGTAAACATGTATCTAAATTTGTGCAGGAAAGGAAAACATTTACTCTACCCCTTTCACTTGTTTAATAATAAAATTGAAATACCAGTATGCAACAATATAAATCCTCAAATACATTGAAGTAAGATAGATTTTTAATGGTGTTAAATGAACCATTTAGCACCGAAGGCCTCTAACCTTCAGTGGCATGCACTTAGAATGAAATCCTTCATTTGGATACAATAATAAAAAGAAGAAAAACAATATTACCTGTTTAAAGAGAGTATGAAAACCCAATTAACTTTTGAATTTTAATTTCCTTGAATGCATGGGTTTGTTGCTCTGTGAAAAGAATGAAAATGTAAATGGCATTTCTGTGTGTTATCTACATAATCCAGAGGCTAGAATATCCTGTCATGCCTTATTTTGTCTAGTGATGATAAAACCAAACAGAGTTTTAACTACATTTGCTGTAAATGGGCAAATAATCAAAAATGAACATCTTTATATTCTGATCTTTCATTAATTTATGTGTAAATGCTGTTCTAAAGAGATTAGCTTCTACAAAAGGAAATGAATTTTGCTTGGCATCTAACAGCAGTGAAAGACTATAACATGAATTACTCTGGGTGTAAGAAATGTATAGTGGTCACTCGTGTGGGAACTATGACTTAAACAAATGAAAAATATTGAATATTTTAGGTCAAGGGGCCACATCATCAGCTAATGTAAATCAGCAGAGTTCCATTAACGTCCACTAAGGATGCGATCCTGTATGTCTCAGCTATGGGATATAGCAGTAGCTTACCAGTTTCTACACGCTGGTCAGTTGTGACCAAAAGTCAGTGCCATCTGAAAACTATTTGGGAGGCCACATGAAATGAATGAAGGGTGTCATTCTTTCAAAAAGTGTGATGTATATCAAAGGCTAATATAACCAAGGGCAATGGAATATAAGGAGAGCAGATTGGGGGTGGCGGACAGAGCTAGGTAAATGTAAGGCTGCTGAAATGAATTTGCTTTGCTGTGGTAGCCCTGGTACAGCCAGTGCATTGCAATAAATCTCAGTCCCCATTGCAATAGATGGAACTTTAGGGAATAGATTTTTTCAAAAGACCTCAAACACCCACAATGGGGCTGAACCTGTCAGTTGTTGAGCAGGTTTCAAAAGCTGATGCTTATTTTAGGTGCAAGAGTTCTTTTAGGCTGTTCCAGGAAAAAAAGTAATGACACTTCATTTGATCTACCCAGCTGCTTGCTAGAAGTTGCAGTATCTGTTTGCCCACTAGTACAATCCAGTGATACTTTTGCTGGCCTTAATCTCACTACAAATTATACCACCCAGGGCCGGCTCCAGACCCCAGCGCGCCAAGCGCGTGCTTGGGGCGGCATGCCGCGGGGGGCGCTCTGTCTGTCGCCGGGAGGACGGCAGGCGGCTCCGGTGGACCTCCCGCAGGCATGCCTGCGGATGCTCCACTGGAGCCGTGGGACCTCCGCAGGCATGCCTGCGGATGCTCCACTGGGCCGCGGGACTGGCGAAATTTCTAGAGCCGCCCCTGATACCACCTCCATATTGCTGGAGTGCAACAGAATTGTTTGTGTTATTGGAATGGTGTGGTGGCTTAGGGAAAGGGCCTTGCTTCATCTGTAATTCTTCAGCACAGTAGAAGGTTAGAAATCTTAGATTCCATTTCTCTGAACACAATAAGGCCACATTTACCATTTTTATTGCCTCGCCTGGCAATTAAAAGACACCGATATTAGTTTTAGGTGTAACCAAAACTAATCTTGTCTCTGTTTATTTGTCTCCATGATTATGTTCCTGTTATTTTTGAGTGCTGTGGTGCTTCCACATATCTCCTGCTCAAAGTCTAGACGCTTGTAAAAATAAAAATAATGGATTATGATTATATATATATACTATACTATGTATATATTTAATATGAGAAAGCTAAAAATTTTCAGTGAAACAGGTTACAATTGTCATCTCAGAATCCCACCTCAGTTTCCCACAGATACATTTGTAGGCAATCAGCACCAGCTTAGCATTGGTTTATATGAAACCCAACTAGTACAGTTGAAACCGACATATTAATCTGAGTTATGCCTCTCCCAGAGTGGAAGAGTGCCTGTGTCTTAAGGCTGAGTTTCTTGTTTGCAAATTAACCACAAGTGTTTACATTTGTTCAATAAAATCTATCATGTAAGTAATAAAAATAAGGCATCAAAATGGCCACAAAAGCTGCTCTGCTGCAGATACCAACTTACTGTTTTATTCACAAAGCTTTTGGTTTCCACAAAACTTCTTGCAAATAAGAACCCTCATAAGTAATCAAATAAGAGGGGGCTGTGAATATCAGTGAAGCAAATCAGTGGCTTCTGTTAGCAAAAATATTTGCAAGTATTTTTCTATTGTCTTTGTGCAGCACTAATGGAATTTAAGGACCCAATGCAGCTCTCATTTCAGTCAGTGACAAGACTCCCATTGAGTTCAATGGAAGAAAGATGGAGCAATACCAGTAATGCGTGCTCATAACAATAAAAATAAATTCATAGCAGCTGACTTATTTGTGTTTGAATACTGGATAACAAACAGGCGCAGTAGCAATTTGTTATAAGTACTACCTAGACAGCGTAAATGATGACGAAGAGCACGATAGTAGAATAGCATTGGTTGATACAATCAACTCTTTTCAAACCATATGTGTTTGTAAAGGTCTGGTTTAATTTCAGCGGAAGTGTCTTTGTGCTTAGTATTTTTAACAGCTACATCCAAAAACCTGCATATTAACAAGATGCGGTGTTATGGTTCCAAAGAGCTATTTTGATACATCATGACTTGTGTACCATCATTACTACAGACAATCCAAGCCTCTGGGCACTGCCACTGACATATCCTGTATACAAATGGCAATGTCTCATACCGTACACTCACTCGGAAATCCCAGTGGCTCTTTCTATGGGAGAACTCTAATAGTTCATTGAAATTTCATTTAGTCTACAGGCCCCTCTGGAGCTATTATGAATACATTTAATGTCTCCAGATCTGAAAAATGCAAAGGGCGATATACTGTATTGAGTTAATATATCATAATGGCACCAAGTGAGCCTGTGCAGGCTCTCATTCATCAAGGACAGATGGCGCACAATACACACTTGCACAGCACAGCATTTACAACTCTATGAGCTCATATGGGATTAGAGGGATGGACTTGATTCGTGACCATAGGGGAAAAGGAGAGAATTATCTCAGCTAAACGCAGGGGGCAATCATAGCACCATTCCCCCCCCCCCCGGGGTTCAGCTAGAGGGAAAGCCACTTTAAACTCCATTTAGGGATTCATAGAAGCCTTGCTGGCAGAGTCTGCCCTTAAGATTTGCTGATACAGCCCAGCTCCTGAGTCCCAGGAGTCCTGGCCCCTTCCCTTCCTTGTTGTCACCTGGCTCCCAGATCTTCCAGCACAGTAGGGATTGTAGTAGCTCGCACAGGCGTAGTCTGCTGCTCGGTGTGACTGGAAGAACCACGGGGAAGACCCAGGAGCTGAAAATAGCAGCAAGGCCAAGACGCGAGTTGTCAAATGAGGAACAATAGGAACCCAAACCAGAACCTCGAATCCCAACACCAATGGGATTTAGACATATTAAGATTTATATCTGGAATCACATTTTGTGGCTTAGAGCTGATTTCATCTTTGCATTGATTTAATTTTGTGTTCGCCGGGGGACCTGACAAATTTGTACTGCTTTTGATTGATGAAACTACTTTTTATGAAATAGTCTCATGCTTGTAAACAATAAAAGATTTGCTAATCTAGTTACTCTTTTTTTTCTATTGCAGAATCCATGAGTACCCCAATCAGGGTCAATGTCTCATTAAGCCAGGCACGTTACTGTTCAAGCAAGGCTATGTCCTAACGACCATACAGATGAAAGTGCTTATCCTGCAACTGGCTGCACGTAGATGCAGCCCCTTTAAATCTATTTAAGAAAGTCTTAATTTTAAAATTCCCTGTATCTCTGCTGGGTCTCCTTCTAGCACAGCTGTACATTCATTTAATTCCTTGGCTCCCTGTGCTGAAACATGGTTTCCATAACACTGCATTGTGACTTCTGTGGCCAGCCACAAATAAGCCAACCAGCTCAAATTTTGAATTTCAGATTTCAAATGCCAACCCACAGAGTAAATCAAAATAGTGGAAAATTGCACTGAATAATTTGGAAATAGTGAATAAATTCAAGTAAACTGCAGTCTGTCCACAGATATTCCAAAAGGAAGGCAGGAGGAAGGAGAGAGAGAAATTCATTGGATAGATTGTTTGTTACAAGTTACTCACTCAGCTGTCATCCCAGAACTCCTTTTGATATGAAATATAAATGTAACTGTTATTGATATAGGTACTCTTCAAAGGCAAAAATGGAGCAATTTTACATTGGAGCCAGATCCTTGGAGTTATTAACAGCAGCTTAGGATCTAGTCCTCTGATTCCCCTATTTATATATGGGAAAAGTGTGATTAGGGGAAGACTATATGAGTCCAATAGAAATGAAGTATACGCCTTTCACACAATTTGTTCGTTTAATTGTTGGTTGTTTTATTCTAGCTTGGTTGTAAGCTGTACACGTAACTCTGGAATTTACCATTTAGTTGAATCCAAACATATAACTGTTACGTTAAAAAAAGAATTCAATATTAATTTAATGACATTTCTTGGACCGGGGGCGCTCTAGGCTGGGACAAGTTGCCCTGCGAGATTTATGCTCATCTGTCTCAGAGCTCAGTGTAAGGCCGGCTAGATCAAAGCTCACAACATTCTATCTTTCTTAAAAACCTCCTTTTTTCTTAGTAAGGACCATGAAGACAGGCTTAGAAAGCCAGGCTGTCCATATAAGTTGTGCTCACAGAAGTGAAGTATGGGCTCTTATCTTCAAGCGTGCCTTGCTGCAATAGCTAACGCTTGGGGTTGGCTGAAGATATTGCAGTAGATAGTCTTGACGTTAAGAAGGGGGAAAATAATCACAAATGAAAATATATATATATATATAAAGAAGCTGGAAACAAGGTTAAACAGAAAAAAGACTGTTACGAGAAAGTTGAGAAGCTACAGCATTTTGAAGATGGCCACAACCTAATTAGGTAAGTTAGGCTATTTTTCAGGTGTTAGAAAGGAATAAGGATTTTGGCTGGAAACCATGTGACATTCAAAGGGGTTGGAAGGTTACTGAGCCACAATTTTACTGAATTTTGCTCTGAGATTTTGGTTTTGAATCTGCAAATCTAAATGTAGCTTGTGGGATGTCAGTCTACCTTAAGAGCTTGATCAGTTTAAGAATGGGTGATATGATGGGGTTGGCTGCAATAGCTGGCAACTCTACTTGATGACCTAGGAACTCACTTCCAGTCCTACATTCCTACGAGAATCACCAATATCAGCCATAAAAGTTCCAATATTCTTTGTGCAATAAAATGGCCTAATCTAACGAGCACCATTTACTAAAGAGACCTAGCCAATTCAAATAGCCTCACTATCCAAAAGCATAGAGATCACTCACCCACACGCCCACTCCAAACTTTTATCTTGGCTTTGTTTTTCAGTCTTCGACACAATGCGGACTGTGTAAATTCAGCTTTATGTGGTTCCAATACCAGAATTGTTAGAGTAGGTTCAAAATCCTGAAATAGGCATAGTGGCAGTTTAAAGGCTGCACCAATACTCCACAGAGCTGATGTTAACGTGGTTTCTATTTTTGTGGTATTGAGATGTATCTATTCGTGAAAAGGTTCCCATAGAAATGGAGGGAGAAGCTTTGTTAGTTGAGATAATAGCTCTGCAAGTGGGGAAGTTGCCATCTTACTTCAAGTTTAATTATTAGGGACCTGATGCAAAACCTACTGAAGTCAATAGGAGTCTTTCTATTGGATTCAGTGGGCTTTTGATTAGGTCATAAAAGCAGGGGTATTTTTAAGTGTTTACAGTTCTTCATATGATGTGCGAGGCTCAGCGCAAGGAATGTCTAGAAAGGTGGTTATGCCAGAGTTTTTAGAGAGAGAAAACAAGCCATTAATTTCTTTAATTATGGGACTGAACATTGGTGGGTGTTGATTCATGTATTCATAAATTTTAGGAACAGAAATGATATAATAATCTGTTGTCCATCTGCACAACAGGCCAAAAAGTACCTCATCCAATAATTTCTGATCAAGCCCATAACTTCTTTTTGAGCTATCTTTTAGAAACATATCCTGTCTCGCCTTAAAGCCTGCAAAATGATGGAAAAACTACCATATTCCTAGGTAAATTGCTCCAATGCTTAATTACTCTCACTGTTAAAAATGTGCATTTTGTTTTATCTTTATTGCCTAGATTCAGCTTGGAACCATTGCATCTCTTTATGTCTTTTCCTGCTAGATTAAAGAATCCTTCACTATCAGAAATCTCTCCCTCATGTAGGTTCTTGAAGACTGATCAAATCTTTTCCTAATCTTTCCAATCAACTAAATAGATTGAGGGTGTTTTAGTGTTTTCCAGATCCCTAATATGGTAATCATCAACATTATCCTTCTTGTAGCTCTTTTATGAACTGTTTCCAAATTTTCGACATCCTTTTTGAAGTGTGGACACCAGATATTGCTCTGTTAATATGAAGACTGGCTAGAATGAGTGGAAGGGTCACTGAAATGTTATGGGTTCAACAGAGACTGCAGGAATCTAACAAAAATATAAAAAGAATTGGTTAGTCTGAGTATCTGTGCATAACAACTAAGTCACAGAAAATCCATTCCAAGAGCTGAAAAGTTGCAAACTGGACATGGATGCTTCTTGATGGTCACATATGCTTTAAGTCAGTCAAATGTAAGCAGGTTGTATGGATGTAACTGAGATCAGAATGTGGCCTTTTATGCAGGCTTGCAGTCCTAACTATTAGAGTTTATCCTTGGGTCTTTCCTGGATGTATAACAAATGTGAGAGTTATTTTTTATGGCTGTAAACAATTCAAATATTGCAAATTGCGTAATTATCCTTAGTGGGTTTTGTTTGTTTGTTTGTGTATTTGTTTCTTGTAGGATTCAAAGCTTAAAAGAACAACCTGTGTTTCTTTAACTTACATGTGGTTGGTTCCTAATGTGTTCAATTTAAACAGTACTGAGCTATTACTGGAGTCATTCTGGAGAACACAGAAGATGGCTAGACATTTAATTTACCTCATGGGATAGTTCATCTTTTAACTAGAGACAATTTGAAAAGAACAATGCACTATGCCAATATCTAAGTCACTCACAAAAATCAAATCTAGTCTCTCAGTAGGGAAATAAAAGGCTATGCTACTTACATTTTCATCAGGTAGCAATTCTGTAGCTAATTTTGTAGTAATTGATATGCTACTATATTGCTTATTATGAGTGTCATGCCATTAAGTATTAGGGCCCTAAGCCAGGACACAAGCAGTAATTTGCCACTGAGCTAACAGGACAGCCAACAGCCAACAGACGTCATACTTGGCACAGACAAGTCTTAGGACAGCGATATTCCACTGGAGATCTTAGTACAGTTAGATCTATTGTGCCAGGCTGCCAGCTGTCATAGGTATGTAGACTTCAATGAAGCTATGCTGATTTATACTAGCTACAGAGCTGATCTTCTAATACTCCAGAAAAAAATCTTCTTAAAAACAAATCTTTTGGTGGAGAAATATTATAAAGACCTGACATTTGAAATCAGCACATGATCTGAACAATCCAAAGTGGTACTTTGGATTAAGGGGTTTAGAAATCAGTATACCATCTATATGGAAATGTAATAACCTTTCAATAAATGGGTACATTCATGAGTTGGATGACTATTATTCCAAGAGAAAAATCTAAAATTTAGGGAGTGTTTTTGTTTATTTCTTTGGGTACTTATAATTGGTACAGAGATATTGTAGAATGGTCTGTAAGAGGACAGTACAAAGGTTTCACTGGCAGGACAAGTTTGCGTGTTTCTCAGGCCCCTGCAAGCCCATTTGATTAATTCTCTCCAAAGTAGGACCAGATCATCCGATGTGATACAGTGGTATAGCTCTATGGATGACACCAGTATGCAACAGATGAGCTCCAGATCATTACACCCCCCCCCCACTCCATGGGCCTATCAAGATGGTAGGGAAAAGCAGCCCAACCTGGGGCGGGGGACATAGGGAAGACAGGGATTCCTGGATGGGTAGCCCCAGCTAGGGAGGGAGAGCAGGCAGTTGCTGCAGCTGGATGGCTCTGAAGAAACCATGGGGCACAGGCAAGAAGGCGAGAGTGGAGAGGAAACACCTGTTCCACTCCCCATAGTCTCTCTTCAGGGATGTGTGCTGGTGATGTGTTAAAATTAAGCATGATTTTCTGGATTAGGGTCTTGTGGTGTACCAATCATATAGCCTCTAGCCATTGAGCTGCATTTAAAGCACACAAGTACGCACATTGGCTACAATGAGACTACTTGTGCTTAAATTTAAGCACGTACTTTGCTTTACTGTGTCAAAGCCTAAATGCCATAGCTGGGTAGAGTGATGGCTATGGTAGCTTCCAACAGCTTTGGCTGGCTAACTAGCCTGGGACACTCTCAGGAACCAGGAGATATCTCCATGAGGCAGTATGCAGCAGTTTGCTTACTTACTCCTTGCAAGAGCAGTATGAAGGGTGAGGAGCAAACATGCATGTAAACCTGATTCCTCTATGGGTCCCCTCCAATCTAGAGCTGTCAAGCACTGCTGGTTAGCAGGAGGTCAGAGCCCAATCTGCTTACTGCCATGAGTTCTGATCCCTTAATATTCCTTTCATTGGCAGGCACTGTCACCATTATCTACTCCTTCAGGGCAGTTTACCGTATATTTGTACTGCTCTGTCTGTCTGCTTAGGGCTGCTAGAAAGCATTT
The DNA here is from genome assembly GCF_016161935.1 of Mauremys reevesii. NCBI lineage: Eukaryota > Metazoa > Chordata > Testudines > Geoemydidae > Mauremys > Mauremys reevesii. Next base: position 71,584,538 of record NC_052632.1, read on the forward strand.
TGCTCATTTATTTCTTCTTCTTGTGTGGGGAGTGAAGACTAATTCCTGTTAGAGAACCTTGTTACTCCTTATAAAATACACCAGCTGGACAGCCCTGACTCCATGACTAGGGTAATGTGCTGCTGTTGAACTAATCCCTGCACATTCACAAGATGGCTTCATAGTGATGTTCCTATAGCAGTTACAGATCAGGCGTGCTGTTGTTAAAATAGGCATGGAAACAACACTGGGCCATATCCTGAGGTCCTTACTCAAGCAAAGAAAAAAATGAAGTCAAGGTAGGGGTGCTGTAGCAATGGCTAAGGATTGGTTCCTGGATCCAGTACTGGAATCTGTCTAAGTGGCCCCTTAGCCCTTCTGATCCAACTGTAGGATCAGTGTAAGGAAAGACTCAGGATCTGGTTAACTAGAAAGAAGATCTCAAACCATATGAGCAATTTCATGCAATACTGACATCACATGTACTCTCCCATCCTATCACAGAAAGCAGGTGCTTCTCTGGATGACTAGTCTGTGACCTTAAATTATTGTCAAATTTCTTTGTCATCTTATAAATAAGTTTATATATGTAAAATATATATCACCATATAGATAGATACAAAAATGTAAGTACACAGAGAAACAGGCTGACACTAAGATTAGAATGAAGGAAATCCCAAAGCAACTACATTGCAGGTATCACACTAATACAATTATTTAAACAGCTCGTCAACAAACAGTTGATAAAATAGATAATTGAAGGAAATTGACCTGAAAGCTGATTTTAAATTATCCTGTCAGGTGCATATAACTAAAATAATTGTCTGACGTGACCCACCCTCCATTAAAAAGCAAACTTGAAAAAAATTATACATTCAGCACATGGTGATTAAAATAAATACATATTCCCTGAAACTCTGACAATGATGTGAGACGTGTATAAAAAAAATGGAACTGAATTAGCGCTACATGGCAAACTGTGGTGTTGTCTGTCATTTTAATAAATCACACCCAGGAGGTGTTGAAATAGAAAATACAACAAAGCATTAAATCTACATCAACCTCAGACCACGGAATCATAAAAATAAAAAATCAAGTGCAGAAAGATGAGAGATGATATGTAGTTGATCTGATTACTAGAAATGTTGTCATTTGAGGCATCTAAGTGCTGCAATAATACACGAGGGGCCCATTGCGAGAGGCACTCTACAAGCACATAGCAGGACATAGTCACTTTTTGAAAATCCCACGAGGCCCTTATCTGCCTCTGTAAGCACCTTTGGAAATCTGGCCCTTAGTCTCTCTCTCTGCTGCAGTTCCTAATCCTCTTCCTGTATGCTACATCCCTTCCACCCTTTGGGAGGCTTGTCTATTTCAAAGGGAACCTCTTCAGGGCAGGGACTAAGTGATTTCAATGGGACTTAGGTGCCTAAGCTACTTTTCATATCTTTTGAGAACTGGCCCTAAGTTCCTTGCCCAGGGTCACACAGGAAGCCTGAAGCAGAACTGGAAATTAAATTCAGAACTCCAGGGTTCTACAAAACCAACCTTACTCACTATCGTTGGCTTACATACAGTTTTACACACCTTTGGTGATATTAAATTACTTATTATTTGTGTCACCGTAGCACCTAGGAGTCCTAATCATGGACCAGAACCCCACTGCATTTCATGCAGTGCAAACACAGAACAAAAAGCTAGTTCCTGCCCTAAATTCATTTCTTTATTAATAGTAATACTTGTTCCTTAACAATCTCATTTATCTACGTACCTACTTACTTACAGGACTTCTAGCCCTGTAGTATGTGAATGGCTCACAAAAAAATGACTTTGTCTTCATGGTACCCCTGTGAGATAGGGAAGTGTCTTAGTATCTGCATCATGACATGTCACATCTAACCTAGATTTTAAAAGTCAGATTCTTAGCTGGTGTAAATTCTCTTAGGCCTGGTCTACACTAGGGTGGGGGGGTCGAACTAAGGTATGCGACTGTAGCTGAAGTTGAACTACCTTAGTTCGAACTTCTTACCTGTCCAGACGCCGCGGGATCGAAGTCCGCGGCTCCCCCGTCGACTCCGCCACCGCCGTTCACGGTGGTGGAGTTCCGGAGTCGACGGGAGCGCGTTCGGAGTTCGAACTATTGCGTCTAACGCGATAGTTCGAACTCTGAGAAGTCGAACGCTACCCGTCGACCCGGCCGTAAGTATGGACGCACCTTTAGTTCCTCTGTCTCCAGGAGAGATATTACAATTTGAGCTCAGCTAAGTTTCTCAGGGCAGGACCTAGGGTTTTTATTTCCCATTTACACCTCTGGCATTCTGAGCAAATGTCATATAATAAAAATAACTGAAATGAATGCATACAACCCTCCATACATAAGTATCTGTATATATATATATATATGTATGTATGTATAATGCTGCTTATATATATATATATATATGTATGTATAATGCTGCTTATATATAAATGTATGTATGTATAATGCTACTTACAATACTCAATGTAGTTGGTTGCTGGAATTGATGGGAGCAAAGGAGATTTTTAACAGGGCCACCCAGAGGGAGGGGCAAGTGGGGCAATTTGCCCCAGGCCCCGGGCCCTGCAGGGGCTCTGCGAGCTGCTCCGGGTTTTGGGCGGCACTTCGGCGGCGAGTGCCGCCCGGTGAGTACAAGCGCTGCAAGCGGCGGAAAAAAAAACAAAACCCAAAGCCGCGATCGGTGGCACTTAGGCTGCTCTACCGCCGCCACTTCATTCTTCGGCGGCAATTCGGTGGCGGGTCCTTCCCTCCGAGAGGGACCCACTGCCGAAGCCCCGGCCCTGCCCCAGGCCCCCTGAATCCTCTGGGCGGCCCTGATTTCTAAAGACGATACTGAAATAAGGTAAAAGATTAAAACTTTAAATTACAAATTGGTGCTCTCCTGTCTCAGGAATGAGAGCTGGCCCACGTACATGACACTAAAGTGCTTTCCCTCCCCACCAGCAGCACTTCTCTGAATCTGTCACTTCTCAGGAGGCTCTTTCTTGGGCAGTCTGCCTTTTAAATTCAAGTAGTTATGACAGTTTTCATAGCAAAAAGGGACACATTAGTGGAGGCAGCACATGCAGAGTCTTGGTCATGCTAACTACTGAACAGCTATAATCAAGTTCCTTGGGAAATAGCTAAATGGCTCAGGGTTTTATACTGAACATCTGTAGAGAAAGGAAAGTCATGTCAGACTAGAACAACTGACGAGCTTTGTGTGCCTAAGGTAATGAGTTCTACAATATTACAGGTTGCTATAATTATTCCTGGCTTTACAACAATCTCGCATTACAGGCCCACATAGGCCTTGATTATTCAAGTCCTTGTCAGGAGCTCAGCTCGAAATACAACATTCACCTTGTTTTCACAGCTAAAAAAGGTGTATTATTTACTTCGGGGTAACAATGGGCTTTATCATGAGGTAGTTTTACTATGCGGTGAACTATACCCCCACCCCAGGCTGCCCTCACCTAGTTTAACCTCATGGTAAAACTGAAGTGCCTTGTCTCCACTATGGTTTTATCCTCAGGTTAGCTCACATGTTCTAGTTACCTCAAGGTTAAAAAATAACAACCTATTTTAGCAGCGAAAACAAGGTCATTATCGCGCTACACCGACAGCCTGCGAGGAGGCTATGTATGAGCACATGTGAGGTTGTGTGTTCACTGCCTCTCAGTGCAAAGCCTCAAGTCCCTGGCAGGCCTTCTCCCTTACTCGCAAAAGCCTATGGTTAAAAAAAGAGGCAGAGAACTGGTATGTTTGATAAAGTGTGTCTAAATTGTTTTAGCCTGAGGCAGCTATAAACTGTGTTTAAAACCATGTCAGGAGCGATGGTTCCCATACATAGGAGATAATTGTCCTGCTGCATTCACCTGGTAGATCAGACTAGTTACGTTTTTTAATATACACAACAATAGCATGAAAGAAGAAATAGTCTCCATAGAAGAGCAAGGTGTGGGCATGTGCTCTATATAGGTTGAAGCAGCTCTAAGAAGAGAATGGCTGCCGCCTCTGCTCAGAGGCAGAATTATTAAACATTAAAAGCTTCTTTGGAGTGGTGACATAGTCTAAAGTCTGCTTCTGGTGCTTCATCTATTATTACTAGGGTCTGCTCCCAAAAGACTCTGCTTTCAGAAAACTAGTTGAGTTGTACATTTGACTCAGTATGCTCCGTTTCCACTCAGCTCAAATCACAACAGTGCATCATCACTTTCATGGGAATTAAAATGGTATTCCACATGGAGAGCTCTCAGCTGGACCTGGATTTATCCTGCTAGAGCCCTCTTGAGGACTGTTAACTAAAAGATAGCTCCCTTACCCTGAGGCAATTGGATGGAATTCCCAAGAAGGAAGTGTTACAATAGTTCATATCCAGAGCCCAGTTTTCACATTAATGGGACATCAAAGTCCCTCATTAGGAGACTTAAACTAGCACTTTGGCCATTGACTTCTATGGAAGCCAGAGCAGGCACCATTATCTTATAGCACAGTAAATACCCATTTTATGGGCCTAACACTCATTGACATCAACATGGAAAGGCTCAGACAGCATTTTAAGGCCTAATTCTCCATGCTGGTACATGCATTACAGGGCTCTGTAATTTTTTGACATCAGTGAAGTTACACGGTCATACAACTAATATGAGAATCAAGAACCAGAGTGGAGAATCAAGCCCTTAATATCTAAAAATGGCAATATGAATATTGTTGTTAAAGAATCCATGTTTGATAATTGCCCTGCAGTAGGTATATACATCTTCACATGCACAAAAGTTTTCACATTCTATGTTTGAAATGACTTGGACCTGGGGAATTTCAGAACTTTTGGTTTGAAACATGTTTTCTTGGCTATATCTAAAATACACTACTACACTGAATGCTGCATTGGGTCTATCCTCTGATTAACCTATCAGTCTCTATTACTTAACTGCTGGGAAACAAGATATTTGCCTCATGTTGGGATTTACCTTGAATGAGCAGAAGCTCAAAGGGAAAAATATCTCCTCACTGCCCTGTGCGTAGGTTAAAAACTTGTTTTGACTTGAAGTTTGTGAAAAATATAGTGACCTGAATAATATGGGAGCTCCCTAGTGGTTAAAATAGAAAGCATTTGAAACATGAAAAGTTAAAGCCCTGTTCAAAAGAAAGCAGTCCTGGTTAATTATTTAAAGCAGCTGAAGCCTCATCAAAAATTTAACCAAGGTTTATTTCCCAGTGATTGTTCAAGCACGGTGATGTGCAACAAAGTAGGATTTATCTAAGCTAAAATTAAATCTTCAAGTTATCTAACAGCTCATGGTAGTTCAATAGGAACATCCCCAAATGCCCCTTCAGTTTGAGGTTACTCACCCAAAATTGTTGGTGGGCTGGTCAGCCAAATGACACGGGCTAAAAGGAGTTAAAAACCAAGCACATAAGTAAAAAATACATTCCAGCATGGGTCATTTGCAGCCAAATATAGTCATGGTTTGGTTCCTGTGTTCAGGCCGCTCCAAGGGAAAGCTGACATGTGAGGGAGCACCCAACACCGCCAAAGGGGCTCTGTGGCAGCAAGCTGTGGGGCTGGCAGGGCTTGTGGAAGTGACCTCTTCCAGCTGCCCGCTGTTTCAAAGTGCCAGGATCTATGCCCTCCCCTTCTGCCTCTGGGCCTGCATAGCCCATGGGAATACAGTAACGTCCCCTCCTGGTCACAGGTGGGGAGACAGATGTTATGGACCCAGAACAGGAATGTATCTGGGAGTGGGCAGGAAGAGCTCCTCCCTCCCATATCTCTGAGCTGTATTGTGGAGCTCCTCTCCTCCCCTTACCTGTTACTTGGCAAAGGAAACTTACATTGAAAGGCCTCCCTTGGCTCCTTTTAAGTTTAGGATTAGAACGGAAATGATCTTTGGGCCATATGCCCCCTTTCTCCTTTCCTTTGGCTGACTTTCAGACTCGGTCATAGGGAGTCAGATTGTTTGGCTTGTGGGTCCTTTACAATTCTCCCCTGACTGACATTTTGTTAGCCAAAGGGAGCCCATCTGCATGCCTGGATCCTCAGCAAGCCCTACTCAGTGGCTCAGTAACTGTAAACAGCTATCAGGCCTGATTCTGATCTCATTCTCATTCTCACTACTGTAAATCAAGAATTACTTGCGCAGCTTAAACTTTCTTAGCCTCATTCTCATGAACTGAACTTGGCCTGGAGTGTCCCCCTTTACTTTGAAGTCTATGGCATTCATGATTTTCCTTGATCACGGCTATGAAATTATCAAAACATCATTTTCCTCGTGAATTTCTCTTTCTGGCTCTCTCTCTCACACACACACATTCTATCATTAGAATTCTTTGAGAACTTATTGTTAGGCTAAAAAGAAACACATGAAATGGTACAAAATGATCTTATTCTTCTGACAATCTTGAAATTCTAATGAGGGGGGAAAAAACCAATATCCCATTATCATTTATTCATCCCTCTGACAATGTGTGCAAATTAACTCGAGAAACCGTGCAGAAAACAGATTTGCCAGTAAGCTTGGCAGACATTTAGGAAGCTGTTAATGAAACAGGGACACATAGGACATTATGATTCCTCTGGCATCATGCTGAGGAAGGAAGTTTCAGCTTGTAGCACCCAGCAGCAAAGACTCGAGTGAGATAAAAGGTCCTTAAAGAAACAAGTCTTTCCTCTCGCCACCTTTCATGAGCAGGGAAATTGATTGGAGAAGCAGATGTGGCATCAGAGCATCCTCGTTCAGTTCTGGAACCCAACAAAATCCACTCTCATTAGATGGCTGGGCCTCAGCAGTTTGGAAGGAGATACCAGCTCCCTTCTGCTGCATGCTTCATGCTGGTCCCATTGATTTCTGATCTGATACATGAACAGGTTACTGCTCCAGACATTGACATCCATACATGTCTGTGCACAGGTGAGGGGAGGCAGCTGTGGGCAACATGACTCCTTCAGCAGTAAGACCTCACCCCTGCAACAGAAGGATGAGGAAGAAACTCTGAAGCAAAACTCTTGGTGGTCCTCCTCCTCAAACAGGCCATGAAGATGACTCAGTTCTCTTATTGGCATAGACAATGGTTGAACAATTGCCTGATGGCAGGTGACTGAATGACTTAAGGGATCGGTATTGGGACATAAAACCATCAGCTTAGCCCATCCTTTTAATTCCAATCCATTTCTTGATCAAAAATGGTTAAACTTATGTGTCTGATAACTGTTCAACTGTTTGAGTGAAACCAGTGGGTGGTCTCATGTTGGTTTTTAGGGCCCACATCCTAAAAATCACTATAACTGATAACCTAACTTTGTTGCAGGGTAAAGCAGATATTGTTGCCATCCTTTCATCTGTGAGGGATAGTGGGAATTGCAGCCTATGATGTAGATGATTTGCAATGTTTCATGTGACTGAATTTGTAAAACAGATATTGTACTGTGCTGTCCCTGTACTGGTGATAAATAGAGGGACTTCAGTTTTCAATATAGTCTATAGGCACTACATTTACTTTAAAAACCTTCTGACTCAAAACATTCATTTTGACACCTTCCTGACAGAAGGCACTATTGAGTACACAGGTAATTGATTGGCTGTTCCATTATTTTTTTTAAAAGTCTTGCATTTACAATCTTAAAGATATTATTGTATTGTATTGTATAATATGGCATTACTAGTGAATAACTAATGATCCACTGATTAAAAAAATGACCAATATGTCTCAAAGTCACTCTGATATTGACACCTTTATTTTAGCTCCCATCAATAGATTACCAAGGAATAGAGGAAAGGAAACATTTTTTGAGACAGATAATGAGAGAAAACAGTAGCATGTACTCTAAAAAAATGTAGCTCATAAACTAATCTTGATCGTAAAGAATAGGCAAGATTTTAGGGAAATCTCTGAGAAAAGAGAAACAAAAAAACCAAGCTACTTAAGTGGCAGGTAAGAAATGAAATCATGCAAATGAAGCATTACTGTGTATTGATTCATTTACATTGGGCTCAATACATGATATAATGGAGCATGACTGATATTACCTGACATGATGTGGTCCACTGTTACATATACTGTAGTAGTATCTGCAGAAACATTTGAAGAATACAATTTTCTCAGATTCATTTTAAGGATCAGTAACTTCAAACAAGTTGAGCTGTTACAGCATATTTCAAAGGCTTATTACCTGCAATAAGGCATGGATCATGATATAATCTGCATCAGAAAATGTAAGATTCAGGGCACTGATTAGATGAGGGAGGTGGGCTAGATCGGAACACAGAAGAAAAGGCAGAGACAAGAGACTCATTAGAAAGAGCACACTCTGGATGAATTTCAGATACAAATTTAGAGTTGGTCTCACAATAAAAAAAAACATCTGAGGAACACAACCCAAGCTGCAAAGTTAAATTATTCTTTTCATCTCCTGTTGTCATTATTTTTATTATTACTTGTGCTGAATACAGCTCACCTGTGTCTCTCTATGCCTTTTAGATATACCAATTCACCAAATGGGACTGGGAATCCAGTGGAAGTAGTAGAATATGTCGCTTGAGACAGGATTCTTGCTGAAATGGAGATCAACAAAATGTCTGTGTCCTGTTCTCATGGGAAAAATAAATGGCTAGATCCTGCTTGGTGTTGGGGCAGCTTTGTTTTGCTCTGGCTTTCTGGTACAAAGCTCCTTTAAGGGTAGTTTGCATAGTGTATGGAATCTGATGTTCACTATATGTTCTCAAGAAAATAAAGTATATATCTTCAGTCAGATGGGTCCTGGATCCTAGCCCATTTTTAATAAGTTATATTTATAAAACCATGAAATTACACCACAGTTTTGGCTCTATACTACTACTCTAAAAACAGAAGCATTTTTTAAAATCTTGACATTCCAGTGATATAAGGATGTAAATGAAGTGAAACTGAGTAACAGATTCAGTCCCTCATCTCTTCCCTCAGTTTTTACACTATGGAATTATTTATTTACTTTTTCATGAGTAAGACAAACAGATGACACTAAGCTGGGGGGAAGAGGTAGATGTGCTGGAGGGTAGGGTAGGGTCCAGAGTGACCTAGACAAATTGGAGAATTGGGCCAAAAGAAATCTGATGAAGTTCAACAAGGACAAGTGCAGAGTCCTGCACTTAGGAAGGAATAATCCCATGCACCGCTACAGGCTGGGGACCGACTGCCTAAGCAGCAGTTCTGCAGAAAAGGACCTGCGGGAGAGGGAAGGCACCGCATTACCCTACCATAGGGCTAGTCACAGATATCTCGTGTTGTGATGCGATGACCAGGAAAAGTGATGAGATACTGTTGTTAATGTGTGTATGTGAGAGGGAGAAGAGATGGAGGAGACTGCACATGGGCAGATACAATGCAGTCCCTGTTTGTTGCAGCATTCTTGTCTCGTTTGCCAGTTCCATACAATTCTCTACCAATCTGAACTCCCCTGTAATATGAAGCAAAATGCAGTGGGAAGACAAGATTTTATTTTTGTATCAGTGGACAACTGGGAATTGTTAAGGATATTTTCAAGCATTCTGCAATTTGAAGGGATTCCAAAAAAGGCTAGCCTGCACACCATATAAGAATCATGTATAGGTTTTAATTTAAAAGATTTTGGTCCTTCAGTGCAAGTTCAATCTTACCGCACTAGTACCAGTCCCTGATTTTCCCTTCCTGTTACATATAGCAGCACTTCTGTGGATGAAAACCAAGACTAGTTTCCATCCTCTTCTGACCTCCCACAGACATACACATACATATTATGTCCCACGGTTAATTGCCTTTCAAAACTGTCTTATCTTAGCCCAAACTTGTCACTGGTTTATTTCAGCTGAGGATAAATGCATACCTAATCTCATTACTGGATACACTCAGAGCAGGCAATCTCATTAATAGCCACCTTTAAGGGATTTTTAACCATGGATCAGTTTAATAATTGGACCATAGCTACATAATATATAAATGCATCCAATCAGTGGCATGACTATTCTTATGCTGCTTTGTCTTGCAGTAGGACATCAACAAGAAAAAAAACCAAACCAAACCTCTACTCTTTAACCTAGAGAACATTTCCCTGAAGCTTGTTAAGTTTTCAGATCACACTGCACACTTGCAAGTTTGATTTTTCAGATTCAGGACTGCTACTGTATATTTGAGTTCAGTCATTTCCAGCATGAATAGTCACTAAAGATATTTTTCACTGACCTGGGTGAGCATAGGCTATATATGCTCTTTGTTTTATCCCAAGTCCTCTATAAAGGAAAAGCCCTAGCTTGTTAGCTGCATGTCATTTTCAAAACCAGCAGGAGTTATACATCTTTAGAGAAGTAAATTATGCTAATTTATTCAGTGACTGCAAAATCCCCCACTAAGAGTGTAATAGCTTAAAGGCTTCCTAATCAACTTTACTTCATCATTAAATAATTACGCTTGGTGTATCTGAAATACAGTTGTGTCACATCTCATATATAGACTATCTAGTGAATATGAATCATTACTGGAGTTGCATGAACCATTCATAATTAAACCTGAACCAAGCAAAACTTGCCTTGTTTGACGTTATGTAAACCTTTCAGTGAATCTGGGCCAAGTTTCCAACAAACTTGGACCTAATTATACCCAAACATTGGCAAAACACAATTATACTGAATGAATAGACCCCAAATAAAGCAAAACTCGGCAATTTTGGCAGATTTTCCCTTGGATATTTTGGGATCATTAGCGCTCCAAACTCAAAGAGTCAATTTACCCCTTTGCAAAGGGCCAAAACAAGGCATCACTTATGTCCTGAAAATAGGGCTTAAATGGGATTGAGGTAATACATAGACCTTGCTACACCCTTAGTTCTATTAGGGACTATCAAGCCACACAATCCAGATCTAGCTGAAACCACTGTGTGTTGCTCTGGTCCCTACTAGCAGTCATGTAAAAATCTGTAGAGAGAGGGGACCAAGAGGCAACCAGCAGGTCTAATGAGCAAGACGATGAAGACAAAAGTCTCATAGTGCTAAGCAAACACGTAACTATTCTGGGTGAGTATCAACAGAGCCCACTCCATATCCTCTTCAGCGGCACAAGGTTGGCAGCGGTCTTCACTAACAACCATCCAACTCATTCAAATTCCACCTCCCATAATAAAGCTCCAAACTGGAAGGGAAATAGGGAAGTTTGCATGGGCACACTTAAGTCCCGCTTAGTAAGTCCCACTTAGTATGGGGGCCATAGATGGGCTCCCAATACAAGGGTGAATTTCACCTTTATGTGCATCAACTGGGCCAGATGTGCAATAAACAGTACTTTCATAGATTTTAAGCCAGAAAGGACCATTATGATCTTCTAATCTGACCTCCTGCGTAACATAGACCAAAGAAACTCACCTAACAGTTTCTTCATTAAGCCCATGATTTCTGTTTGAGCTAAGGCAAATCTTTTAGAAAGGCATCCAGTCTTGATTTAAAGACTGAAAGTGACAGTGAATCTACCACATCCCTAGATAAGTTGGTTAAATGACCCTCATTGTGAAAAATGTGCACAATATTTCTAGTCTGACACCATTTGCTTTTCCACAAATAGTGCTTCACTTAGGTACCATGCTGCACTCCAACTATCTGCAATCAGAGTGTAATACATTTGATCTATTAATTCCTTCAGCAACCACAGCAATTGTTTTTATTGTTGCTCTTGCTGCAAATAGTCTGTGAGCGTGTGAGCCTGTGTATGGGGAGGGAGAGGAGGGGAGAGTGTCAAATAATATAGAGGGGTTTTGGATGATGCCATTCAGTTGCTCCATTTACATAATTCCATTAAGCATGAAATGATATTTATAACCCTATTAGACAAGTTTATGATACCATTTTAGATCATAAACCCAGACAGAATTAAAGCAATTATTAATTATAACACACACAACGTAGAATACATTAATAATTTATGCTTTATGGTATTGCGCTCCAGAATTCAAAGCACCAGGTTAAGGTGCAATTATTTTTAAAAAGAAATATATCACTAAGTCTTCTTTTTAATTTGAACCATATCAAAGAAAACTCTGGGATCAGCAAAGAGTTGTGACACACAACTCTGAAGGCAAAATCCTACAGAGAGAGCTTTTCAAAAAAAGTGTCTAAAAATATGTAGGACTAAATTTCATATTTCAAAAGCATCCAAGTGACTTAGGAGCCTAAATCTCACTGGAAGTCAATGAATTTAGGCTCCTATATCACTTATGAAAAAGCCCCATAGGACCGGAACAAAGCGTGAAACTTTTTATTAGGGAATGATTCCCATTTGCGGCTTGACCCTGCAGCAGGATTATAGTGTATTGCAGGGGGTTTAAGACTATTGCAATGAAGGGCAAGTTTAATGCAAGTGACTATCTATTGGTGCCAGTACATTTACTGCTAATTACACTCCCGCGCACTGAGTGACAGTAAATTTCCAGGCCCCTGAATGTCTGGTCCCTTGGTCACAAATATGTAGAATGAAAAAGGAAGGGGGGCAGAATGGACAGAACACGGGAGTTTGCATGCATGAAAGTCAAGTGAATGCAAACATGGAAGCTGACGGATGGAGGCCATTTTTGGCCCAGGTTGGAGGGGTATCTTCAGACTAATTGTCACTGCCCTATTCAAGCTCTCCGTCCTGGACATTCATCAGGCTGCTGGGTTTGGGTTCTCTGAGCTGGACCTGTGTGCCTTTTAAGCTTCCTGAGTCTAAGCAGAGTTAAGGCACTGCCCCTGGTTTGGGGTCTAGAGACACTCTCTTGGGGTGCAGGTCCTCTGTCTAGCACCCACTCCTGAGAACTGAGACTCCACAGTCCAGCTGCCTAAGACCTGTGATTAGTACCAACACCCTGTAGTTTACACACACTCTTCTCAGAGTTCCAACCTTGTGAGCACTCTGGTTTACCATTTAACTTTTCAGGACACGTGGTAGGTGGAGCACAACACCTACAGAAGCTTTTTTGTGAAGGTTTCTAAACACAATTACTCTGTACTGTAGATAGCACAGGATATTTACAAAGCCAGATACACATAATGAAACACCTGCATGCATTTCCCTGACTCAATTTCCTCAACATTGTGAAGGGTTCATTCGGCTTAGGTCAGAGTCCTTTGTGGTGTCCTAGATTCCCCTCTAGGCTGACCAGATAGCAACTGTGGAAAAAAACAGGATGGTTTTGGGGGTAATAGGCACCTATATAAGAAAAAGTCCCAAAAAATGGGATTGTCCCTATAAAAATGGGACATCTGGTCACCCTATTCCCCTTCTGCAACTCATAGCTTCTCCTCTGAATCATGGAGCTGTTTTCTCTGACCCTGTCAGTCAGTGTCCTTCTGCTCTCTCTCTAAACTAGCCGGTAAGCGTCCCAGCACCTTTGCCAAGTAACCCTCTGATCAGACTCAACAGGTGTTCAAAGTCCCTCACCAGGTGATCCATTGCTTAGTTTCCTTCCCCCCCCCCCAGTGTTTAGATTTAAAAAACTGGTGTGGGCCTGAGTGGCAGCCATCTCTTTGTCCAAGGGTGCTCCCGCTGAATGGATCATTGTCAAAGTTTAGTGACCCTCATTGTAAGCTCGGTGGCAGGTGCAAGAATTTCTCTTGTTACTGCTTGCGGGGTTTTGCTCCAGATGGGGGGAAAAAGCCAGCAGAGCAGGCAAACTAGCCCCACATTCAAAATGGACTCTACAGTCTGACACAGCGTCACAGAGACTCCTCAGTACCTTTAGAATTCATAAACTGCACATAGACAACTTCTCCCTAATCATCACATTGATCACACCCTGAGGAGGGGTGGGAGCATATACCTGATTATTCCCATCCCTCCCACCTCGCACAAGTTCTGAACTAAATTGGTGTGAGGAATGTAGCTCTCCACACTAGTTTACCACCTGATCCTGTGATTCTTATACATACAAAAGCCCGTTGGACTTCAGTGGGATTTATCCACATATTTTAAAACCTGCGAGAGATGGCTGGTAGGTCTATCAACTTTTGTAAGTGAAACACAAATCTTTGAACTTGCGTCTCAGCAGGTAAAATGCTCTTCAGTTCGCCTTCGAGATGTATTTCGTTATCCCTTTCAAGCTCACATACGTATTCTGTTAATGATTAGGAATCTTTGGCAGTTTAAAATAAAGCTTTTCACCTTTAAATTTTATTTAAAAGCTTCATGTAACAAGAACAGGTTCCTTGCTGGCATTTATCTTATCATCTTTCCCTGGCACCCTTGACAAGAAATATTTTGAAATACGGTGCTTTTCATCTTTGAATGTCATGAATCCTGTCAACTAATCTTTCTATTCCCCCCCCCACCCCGCCTCTTTGGCTTCTCCCATTGTATTTTCTCTTTGTTCTAAATGGAACTGACCACAAGGCTTAATTCACTGAAATAGCAGATTGTGAAATTAGACAAATACTTTGACTTTGCACCTGGCTTTCATGGTAGCTAAACCTCTGTAGACTCCATTCACCTCTAATTACATGTCCATCGAAATCATGCAGAGAAGGAACAGTGTAGATCATTAGCCCTTCTAAATGAATGTGCAACTGAGTAGCTAACAAAGGGATTAACACTTGACAGTAAAAGCTCCACATATTGAAGGAGTGAGTCATTGTGTAGCTGCCTATTACACAGAAATAATTGCCATCCAATGCCGAGAGAAACTGCTATCTTCAGGTTGTGTTTACTGTACAGAAAAGCACAACACTTAGTACCAGGTTTAATATGTATTTGTACAAAATAGATGAGACGGCCCAGTAGCCTGCAGAGAATTATTGACAGTGGAGAGAGCAAGCAATGGGAGCCAGTTTCGAATGTGGAAGAGATTCGCTATGCAAATAGGAAACCAGCTGTATTACATTTGCATAACGGGTGCTGATCCAAAAGCCCAGTGTAGTCAACAGGAGCCTTTCCATTGACATTTGGCATTTCAAGTTTTAAAAATGACATTAGCACCCCATAGCAATGGAGCACCAAATCAAGGCAAAAGTGAGTCTAGTGAGTTTATATTGTAGAACATCAAACAAAGAAATTGTGAAGAAATAGTACAATTATACATTTTTTCCCATTCAAAATGCTCTTTGCATTTATTTTATTTTCTATGCTTCCATTACAAAGAACCCTTTAGTAAATAAATCTGTGCCTCTACAGTTGCCAATATAAACATTACATTGCTCCTTTTAAGAGATGTGTCCTTACTCATTGAAGCTTAAGCACAAAGCAGATTATTATTCAGTGGGCAAAAACAAAGAGCACCTATGGAAGACTTCAAAATAATAGAAATCCTTGGATACACTACAGCGAACCTGAACAGAATTTGGTGACCTAAATGATATCATGTTTGTTAGCATTCTTGGTTCAACTGAATCACATAGTTATTAGATGCTATAAATTATTATATCCCATGTCTTCATAGTTATTATCATTATTTATTATTTGTATTACTATAGCATCTCAAAGCCCTAGTCCTGGATCAGGACCCCATTGTGCTAGGCCCTGTACAAACATAGTATATTGTTGTAGTTGTGTTCACCACAGACTGATACATGTTAGCAAAAGTCATTCAGAACAATCTACATAGCAGTGGCCACTATACGACTGTTAGATTATTGCAAAGATTCTGAGTGAGATTCTCCACTGGAGCAAATTCCCATAGCTCCGTTAAAGTCAAGGGACCGATGATGCTTTACACCAGCTGAAGATCTGGCTCACTGAATTGAAGAAGGCAAGGAAGATCTAACTGTTGGATCTAACTGGAGCACTAGAACATGCATTTGGAATTGAAGTGGTGCATAGGCTTTTTGTTGGGCAGGAATTAATTTTGTCTTTATACAGCACTTTACTTTAAGAGTGTGCTGTGCAAAGATATGGGGCTTATTTAAGCTGCCCTGCAGTTTGGACGATGGGAATGTGAATAGCAGTGCATACCAAAGTCCTGTGCTGTAACTCTCCCATGGAGACGCTGCAGATGCAAACGAAAAGTTCCATGTTCCAAGAGGATTACATTAACGAATCTTTTATTTCGCACCTGCAGCATTCACATAGGGGAGTTACAGCTCAGCACTTTGGTGTGCACTGCTAGTCACGTATCTGTCATCTGAGCTGCGTGGCAGTGTACACATTGCCATTAATTTGGTTGTGTGAAGAACTTGCTCCCATTCAAGGCCTCAGTCATTTATTGCATACCCAAAGGCACTCATTATTAATTATTATTTCTATAATTGTAGAACCTAGGAGACCTAGTCCTGGACCACAGCCCTATTGTGTTAGGTACAATACAGAGAGACAACTCCTGTCCCAAAGGGCCCTACATTTACAATCCATTTTCTCAGTTAATTTAAGGTGAGAGTGAAGGAGGCGACAATGAATAGTCAATTAGAACTGAGTGTGCAAAGATCAGGATGCTAATCTGAGTGAACATCCCTTATTAAATTAAACTTTTGAGCTGTTTGCTCACCTGGGTACAATATACGGGGAGAGGCACATTGACCTTGTCAAGACTCTTTGTGTGTGTGTGTGTGTGTGTGTGTGTGTGTATGCGCTTTTTTCTGTTAAATGAGTTCAACTGAGCTATTTTACCCAGATGGAAACTCCCACTTAATATAAATGTAGACGAACTCTAATTTCATTTCCCAATTTTTTGAGAAGTTAAATTATAGCCTGGCCTTTTTAAAGAGAGGCAAATAGCATGCAGACATAGTCTTCACATAAGTAAAAGGTTGTTATGAAGAGGATGGTGATCAGTTGTTTCCCACATCCACTGAGGGTAGGACAAAAAGTAATCCGCTTAGGTTGGAGAAGATTTAGGTTAGCTATTAGGAAAAACTTTCTAACTATAAGGTTAAATTAAGCACTGGAACAGGTTACCCAGCGAGATAGGGGAAATCCCTGGCACTGGAGGTTTTTAAGAAAAGGTTAGATGAACATCTGTCAGGGATCGACTTGGTATACTTAATCCTACCTCAGCATGGGGGTGGGGATGGAGGGAGGAGAGGGAATGGATGACCTCGTGATGTCCCTTCCAGCCCTACAGTTCTATGATTCTGTGATAAGAAGAACCAGTGGGGGAAAAACACAAGCAGTAGGGTGGGTGTTGTATAAAAGGAACAAGATGTTTAAATCCAAACATCACATGCACAACTGAGCAAGAATTCACATTGTATCAAGTTCATCGTCTAACATATATTTATTAGAAATGGGTGGAAACAACTATTTTTCAGTGATGGAGCATTGGCATCGTAACGTTGTTTTCCTCCAGTACAATATATGAGTTCTAAAACCTTCTGAACATGAGCAATATTTCCAAACGCTCACTGAGAAATGGTATCTGAGCAGAGTTGTCATCTAGTCCTTTAAACTTATCTACTGCATGTATCCTCTTTTGTCAACTTCTGTCTCTTTACTGAACTTTCATTTTTTTCATGACATGCCCTATAGAGATGCACACTCAGTGAAACTGAAAACAAGTGGCCTTATTTTCCCCTATCAATATTTTATTTTAATTCTTTACAATGCAGCATTGCCAGAAGAATGGATTAGATCAGTGCTTCTCAAAGTCAGGCAGCCACTTGTTCAGGGAAAGCCCCTGGTGGTCCGGGCCGGTTTGTTTACCTGCCATGTCCACAGGTTCAGCCGATCGCGGCTTCCACTGGCTGTGGTTCACCACTCCCCACAGCCCTCATTGGCCTGGAGCGGTGAACCGCGGCCAGTGGGAGCTGCGATCGGTTGAACCTGCGGACGTGGCAGGTAAACAAACCGGCCTGGACTGCCAGGGGCTTTCCCTGAACAAGTGGCAGACCAGCTTTGAGAAGAACTGGATTAGATGACCTCTTAATGTCAAATGTCTAATGTATGATTAGATGGTAGATTATCTATTCAAGCAGAGAAGAGTATATTATATGCACAATTTATACTATACACATGACTCCTGATAAGTTCAGGTCTGCAACTCTTCCTCACACAAGTAGTCTCCTTGACTGTAATGGGACTATTCAGACGCGCAAATACTACTCATGAGCAGAGGCTGCAGAATGAGTCTCAGATAATCCAATGTGCATTCCACAGCCTGCTATTCCTTTCACTATGTCCCTTGTTCGATTAAGTGACATCTGGTTAGTATATTTGTCTGATTTTCTGGTACTCAGCATCATTGTGAGCAATAAAACCTCTCTGGTTGGTACACAGACCCTATTCTGCTGATGTTAAAACCAGGTAATTATGTACCCATAGTCATTATGGCTGTTTTTACTGTTACTGTTCAGAAATCATCTAGAAAGAGTCAACGTTTGTATTTATTCATTCACAGAGTTACCATTTTTGCAACCTTGGAAACAATGTTTAGCTCTGTAAACTGAGAAAATAAAATATCCTAATTAATTTTCTGCATCACGGAAACGGAGCTTCTGTCAAATGGGGAAAGCACACGTCTGTGCTGACATCCTACAAATAGATAAATGTCTTTTGGTTAGTAATCATATCCAGATAGAGAAGTGATTTTCAAAGAATGTGATCCTAGAGCCAAGCCTCCAGCACTATTTAGAAACAAAAGGTAAGAAAACATAGCGACAGCGATGAAAATGCTTATTATAAAAGGATTTTTGATAAGATAAGCAAATAGGCTTGTAATTGCCAGCAAATCTTGCTGTGTTTTCACCTCCATTGGAAACACTCTGGTGAGAGGAATGGATATCTATTATAATCCCCAATCAGTCCCTCATCGCTGACCCCACAATTTGCCCCCCTAGTTTTGACCTGTCCCGTCTCCAGTGGTCCCTGTTGAACAGCTTCCGGACTGGGCAAGGTTTCTGTGCAGCCAACCAGTGTCAGTGGGACCTTTGCGACAGCCCTTTGTGCAGCTGCAGTGCGATGCAGATGATGACGCACGTGTTCGATGAATGCCTGCTGACTAGGTTAAGCGGTGGCCTAGAGGAACTGCATCACACCACTGAAGTTGCCATCGCTTGGCTAGATGACTATGCGCACGCTAAATAAAAACCTCCATCCTGTGCCTACCATACGTTTTACTTTTGAAAACAGCCCTAGTTCTATTGTTCCTCTTCGGGCTACAATATTCTGGATGGCAGACAACTTCTTCCTTGTCTTTTTTTTTTTAAAACTCTAACGATTAGTTCCCGAAGATAAGAGGACAGTCTATTCTTTTCTTCATAACACAGCCTTTCTTGAATATAAAGCAATCTGATTTATTTGGTCTAGAGTGGTTTCCATGGGGCTGGCCATTAATTAATCCCTACAGGGACTTCTGTGTCTCTCAGAACTGAACCTACAAATCCATCACAGGGCTGAAAAAGATCACAGTCAGAAGTGTGCTCCCAATGGGTAAGTCTTGCAGAATGAATAATAAGGCAGTCACTCTCAAGTTAAAGTTTGCAATTGATTTACTAACAGTAGCTGCAAAAAGTACAGACACTCATGGTGTGGTTGCTATTTCTCAGTGGACCCTGGTTGCAGGAATACATGGACTTACTTGTAATAATAACAACAGTACTTTGAATTACAAGAGCAGCTTTTTTTCTGAGCATCAGAAAATAGTTTAAACAGCTATTAATTAATTAAACATCACTACATCCCTCTTCTAGGTAAAGGAAGGGATAGATCATTATTTCCACTTTACAGAGAGGAATCCTGATACAAAAGTGGATCCCAACTAGAAAATCACACTTTGTTTCAAAAATGTCAAAATGAAACATTTTGACAATTTCAAAACTTTTTTTTCAAACATTGTTGGAATCAAGAGATTTGTTGAAACCAAGCTTTTCCCAGGAGTAGTTACGGTTTTGACAAATGGGCATTTTTCCTCATGAAAAAATGTTTTGTCGGAAGATTCCTGACCAGCTCTACTGGAGAGTTCTTATAGTTCTAGTTATTTTGTCAACTTCAGTCTAGATCTGCAGTGTGCAAAGTAAGCAGCACCCACCCAATAAGGTAATAAAGAAGCTGTGATAGAGCCAGATCAGAAGGCCACTTATTCTTAAACAATAATTCATCACATTCAGAAATCTAAGGTAAAGTACTTAGAAGTTTGCTCCTCCCAAGCAGGTGCTTGACATTTTGGCTCCCTGCTGCATCAGCATGAAGTATATTTAGTACAGAAGCTCCATGAATATTCTAAAGTCTTTATTTAACTGGATCTCATGCACAAATCCTTTAAAACATAGTCAGTCCACAAAACAAACTAGGAAAACTGATGTGGTGAGGCATTGCGAGCATGGCAAAGAAACTAACTAAATAGAATTGGGGCTCATCTAATAATAAAAAAGAGGGAAATCTACAAAAAGAATGTAATTAAAACATAGCTTTTCTATGCATTACCTCTAACGGTGGGAAAGGATAGTTATATGGGAAAAGATGTTGTATTAGTAGTGTATTAGCTGAATATATTTATCATCACTGGCATATTCTAAAATATCAGAGGGGTAGCCATGTTAGTCTGGATCTGTAAAAGCAGCAAAGAGTCCTGTGGCACCTTATAGACTAACAGATGTATTGGAGCATGAGCTTTCGTGGGTGAATACCCACTTTGTCGGATGCATGACATTCACCCACGAAAGCTCATGCTCCAATACGTCTGTTAGTCTATAAGGTGCCACAGGACTCTTTGCTGCTTTTATATTCTAAAATATAATTTTATATTCAATCATGTCCACAATAAAGATGTTATATTAAATAAAGCAAGAAAACTATAATGACGTATAACGAGAGGACAGTTCATTAACAATACTAGATGGGTCTGGCAAATTGGATAGGACTGTGGGTTGTTGGTGCCTGGCAAAATGGTTGTGTACCCCAAGCTTTTGCATCTTTTGCCTCAGTAATGATGGTGGCAAATTCACAAACCAACTATTGGTGTCACAGGTTTGCAGCGATTGACGGCAGAGCCATCTGGTGCATATGCATTTGTTTGATGGGCTGATTCAAGTGCTCTCTAGAATGAGTTGGGTCTGGTCCTCTTAAAACCTATACACATTGCTTCTCTTATTGTGGCATTCCATCACAGACTATTTTATCTTGGTGAGAGCTGCATGCACATTTAAGTCCATGCGGTGCATCTACAAATAGCCAGACTATTACACAAGGTCTGTGGCCTTGCTTATCAAAACAGAACTGCTGGGGTATCGCACTTCTTGTTGGGCTACAGTGATTGTTGAGGGAAAAGGCTTCACGCTGTATGTGGTTGCAGAATCCATTATGCAACAGACAGGACTTGTGCTTGCTTGCAATGCACATTAGGAACAGACCGTATCGCAGATTGTTTACAGATAGGAGTTGAACGTGTTCTCTGACATGAATGGATAGTCCAGGCTTGGCAAGAATAGTGCTTGTGATACTATTTTAACAAGATAGCGTTGTATACTGTATAACAAAGCTAAGAAAAACTAACACATTAACAGTTGCTTTGCCAAAACTAGTTAAGCCAACAAACTCCAGAATGTGCTTCTCACTTGGTTTCCATAAAGTGCTTTTCATTTACCCCCTTTGTTTTCCATCTCAAATGAAAGCCAATTAGAAGTTGCAACTCTGTGTTACTTGAGATCCCTGCTCGGAACTTGACAAGCATAAGAAGCAGACCTCGTACCTACAAACCTATGACAAGCTCCAATGCAACACATTTTCAGATTCCTCGTTAGGAGTCTGTATCATGCATTTTTGTTCCTTTTTTCTTCATCATTGGGTGTTTTAGAAATACATTTGTTGAGAGTTTGTTGTAAACTGAAAGTTTGACTTTTATAGTTTATCAGCATGCTAGGTGTCTATTTAGTTGTGCTGGTTGACACCAGGATGAAATTTTTGTGATTTTTTTTTTCTTTTCCAGCAAAATTCAGATTCTCAATTACAGATTTCACCAAAATTTTGAAATTTTCTGACCAGCTTTGAAAGGCGGTACTTGAAATTTATTCCTTCAAATCTACAAGCAATTGTGCATGATGGACAACTAATTTCTACGAGCTACTTGATTCCAGAGAATCTAAGCCAAATCCTGCAAGATTTACTTGCTGGGCAAAATTCAATTCTAGTCTGAGTTGTAACTCTGCTCAGACCTGGTCTACATTTACAATTTTTGCCACTACTATGCCAGCTAGGAGTGTGAAAAAATTACATCCCTAACTGACATAGCTGTGCCAGAAAAAAGCCCTAATGTAGACATAGTTATACCAGCAAAATATCCTATAGCTTATTTTGTTCAGGAAATTGGCATATGCTACAATGGCAAAAGAATTCTTGTTGGTATAAGCTACATCTCCACTATACCAACAAATTCTCCTAGTGAAGATTCAGCTTATGCCATCAAGAGTACTTTTTGCCATTGTAGTTGTTGCATTATAGCTATACTGGCAAACCCTTTCTAGTGTAGACAAAGTCTTATACCAGGGTGAAATACTGCCTATTAACTTTAATGATGATTTAGCTAGAGTAAGGACTTCAGAATGTGGCCTTCTGGAATGTATCCAGAGATGCCTACATAGCAGATGGGACCCTGCTTCCCAGCACGGGTAGGCAGACATGCGCTAGGTGCTCAAACTAGTGAGCTAAAAATAGCAGCGTGTCTGTGGCAGCATACGTGGAGGCTCAGTCTAACCACCTGAGTATGCACCCAGAAGAGCAGTCAGGTTTGTACTAAGGTGGCTAGTCCATGCTACTATTTTTAGCAAGTCAGCTTAAGCAGAACTAGTTCATATCTGCCTGGGCATGTTGGTCCCATCTGCCGTGTAGACATTCCTTAATTGAAGTCTTGAGCCCCTCTTAAGATTTCACAATATGGTTACTAAGACTAAAATAGGGTTAATAAGTGATTTATAGGTCTTGTGGCAGGCTCCTGCAAGGGGGGAGGAGTTTCAACTGTTTGAAGTAGGGTGCCGATCTGTGCTGAATGCTAATAACAACATACTATAATTTTAACCTGATTATCACCCAAAAGTACGATTATACTGAAAGGTGCTAATGGATGTCACCAATGTCTTTGACCCAAAGACAATTACAGACCTCATTAAAGCCAATGGGTGTGCCAAGCACACTCTTTCAGGCTCAACCGAAGGAGTAGTTAGACCATTTCATGCAATAAAGACATCTGCAAACAATGGAGGCTAGTGTCCATGGCTGGTCAGATCTAATCCATGTGAACTGAGGGTTTTTTCTGGTTGCAAATGCAGAGGCTAGGGTATTGGCTTTCAGGCTGTAGGGGTTAAAGGTAGAAAGGCAGCAGGATGGACTACTGAGTGAGACCATAGTGGAAACAGAGAGACATCTCCTTAGATGCGGCACTTCCTGAAGGGGCAGACTTGGGGATTTCTGAGCAAGGAAATTGCCAGCTGTTGTTTGTTTCTGCTCTGTTCAGGGGACCACGTCTTTGTGTACATTTTTTGTAAATAAACAAGACGACACCAAAGAATATCCCTGACTGGTCTAATTGCTTTCTCCTCCTAATGGAAACAGCCCTGCAAGGCCCGAATAGTGGCTAACTGCTCAGGCCAAAGGGGCGACAGTACTGTCCTCTAGATCAGGAAATTTGTTACGGTGAATAATTAGAATACTTATAAAATAAAATAATCATGAGTGACAACAACCTTCAGCCAAACTAACCTTAGTGCAATACAGGATAAGAGGTTCTGAACTGTCAGCAGAAAGTCATTACATTCAAATGCCATTTCCTAAGATGGAAAGAAAGATGTCAAGTGAGAATGAGGGGCCTAATTTTGGATCCCATGCCAGTATAAATCAGGAGTAATTCAGATGAAGCCAAATAGCATGCCCCTGGTAGAAATGGGATCAGAATCAGGCCTTTGATGTGTTACATCCACAGAGGGCTAAATTCTGACACACTGTGTTATATTGAGTAATAACTGATTTCACAGGCAGCCCCGTTGATTTCAGCAGAACACCTGCAAGAGTAAAGCACTACTCAGTGTAAGGCTATGAGAATCTAGGTCTTAAATAAATAGACATACTAAATCCAAAATCCAGCAGCAGCAGCAAAATGTATTATATTATCAGTATGCAATAGAAATATGTGAGTGCCTGTTTCCTCAGCAACAGTGAGTATGTCCAATGCTCTACAGTTTAGGTAAATCTTCAGTAGTATCCATTTAATTCAGGATTTGGAAAGACTGATGTTTGAAATTAGTAAACAGTTGATTTGTATCACTGGACTGTAACTTGTTGACTGTTTTGCAACTAATCCCTCCATCGAAACCACCAACTATAAAGCACTTTAAGGTATTGACATTTTGACATGACTATAAAAGTCAATGTATATCATTAAAGGACTTAGCAACATGTTTCAGCCACATAAGTGAAACAACCCCCTGCACCATAACAATTACAAGAACAATTTTGAGTTATTAAGTTACCCTGTACAAAGGAGAGCAGTATTGATTCAGCCCCAGGTTTCATTTATAAACTGTATTTATACTATAACTCATATGAAGGGCTTTTCAGTGGAAGTGGGGAGTGGGGAAGTTATTCATAGCAGTTATTCAGCTACAGTGCATGGAATATTTTCCTGGGTAGGAAAAGGACAGCTCTCAAACCCTTGTAAAACGCAGTCCCTGAGTCTATATGCTACTCTGTACTAATAGAAGCAGTGGGGAGCAGAAACTGTCAGAACAGGGTTATTGATAAATAATAATAATAATGTCTGTTATTTGTACTGCTTGGAGGCGTCAACCAGGATCAGGGCCTTGTTAGGCTAGGCACTGAACAAAGATATAATGAGAGACAATCCCTGTCCTGAAGAGTTTACAGCCAAAAAGACAAACAAATTATCCTCCATTTATAAGCAGGGAGCTGAGGCACAGAGAGATTGAGTGACTTGCCCAGAGTTCCAGAGGACATTTGTGGTAGAGCTGGGAAATGAATTGCCATCTTCTCAGGCACAGTCCAATGTCTTAACCACAAGACCATCCTTTCTTTCAGGGCTGAGCCTGCAAAAGGGGAGAGCAATGACTCTACAAGGTGGCGCTCCCTTCCCCCCACCCACCCCAAAGTCCTGCAGAAGCTGCTTCACTCTGAGCCCAGAGGGATGGGA
Source organism: Mauremys reevesii (assembly GCF_016161935.1). Classification (NCBI taxonomy): domain Eukaryota; kingdom Metazoa; phylum Chordata; order Testudines; family Geoemydidae; genus Mauremys; species Mauremys reevesii. The sequence continues at coordinate 71,609,566 of NC_052632.1, forward strand.
ACAAGCATGCTGATGGTGTGAGGGGGCAGGGAATTGATGCAGTCTGTAGCATGCTGCTGTCTGCATAGATACCCATACAGAAACTGCTGCTGCTTCAAGCAGCGTTAACTCATATTTTGTGCCTGCACCTTACAATCAATGGGCCTGGTTGTATGCTTAAAGTTAGGCATGTGCTTAATTACCTAGCTGAGTAGAGGACTCCAAGGGCTTGTCTAGTCTGGGGGCTCAGTTTGCGCTGAGTTGATGCGCATTAGTTGGTGCCCAAGATGTAAGCCACACTAACAGTATGTGGACAGGACATCCCTGCCTTCTTCCAAGTCACATAATTGTGTACACACGATGGGAGCTTGGTACGCACTACCATGCGGCATATCAGGCAGGTATCCCGTGGTCCTATACTTCGCTGCTGAGCTGTGTGCGCCCTGAGATTATTCCCGCTGTACACTGTGGGACTGGCGTTATTCAAAAAGGCAAAGGCAGCCCAGCCAGATATGCTGTGAGTTAGTCACTGAGATGGTTGCTCGCCACCGAAAGTGCTCCAAGAGTGGGAGGGAGTTATGAGGTGTACGGGGAGAAATGACTGTGTTGCTATACCGCAGAATCTCCAGACTAAAACTGAGCAATTTCTCAGTCTTAGATTCAGCTTGATCTCCCCTGGAGACACGATGAAAGTGCAGAGAAAAATAGATTGGGCTCTGCACTGATTGTTTGAAATCTTAACCACTCCTGGTATTTTTCTATGGAATTTGTAAGCCTGTGAAAAGCCATTAAGAGCTATACAGCTATGCTAGCCCTAACCTAATCTTCTTTTCCTGTATGAATATCTGTCACAGGGTTTATATCCCTCAGCGGGGAGCAGTAGCCTTACTACCTTAATGGGCACACCCTATCTATGCCTAGGTACACCTCATGTAAACTGAATACTAACCAACATTTTTCCTGTAAAAGCCAGCTCAAAAAAACTTGAATTTTGCACAAATCAATAGATATCATTATTTGAATCTGCTGCATGAGGTGAGGGGCAGCGGGAAGGTTGATCACCAAGCAGGAGCGATGTGGAAAGGGAGAAGAGAATTAGTAGATGGATATGTGCCTTCAGTGGCATAGCTTTGTAAACAGCCAGTGGTTGGGCCCTCAGCTTGAGAGAAACCAGTTGCTCATCTAATCCTTGACTAGGGGGCAGGGAGAGCAGAATGAAAGGGGACGCTGAGGGAGGAACAGCAGGTAGGTGACAGGGGCATAGCTCCTAGCTCATATTCACTCAAAATGGCAGTGGTCCTGAGGCACCCGTAAAAGACATTAGCCCAGCAGTATAGCATAATAATAAATGGTAATGATAGAAAATAGATACTTGTGTGCTGAGGTTCCCTCAGTAGGATCTGTAGATTCTTCCTCCTGTGTCACAGGCTGGGTTTAGGCTTTGGGATCAGGATGGCTACCTCCAAGGGCACTGTAGAGGTGTGCTGGCTGAAAATCCTGACCAGCTTCTCAAAAAATGGACAGGTTGAACCGGCAGTGCTGGATCTTCTTTTGTATCCGCTGCGTGTTTGTAGATTTTCCTGAGCGGTTTGGTTTCTATACAGCACGGAGAGGTGTTCCAGTCATGACCTGTTCCGGCCATCTGCTTTTAGATCTCCTAGAACAGTTTCTTATTGTGGTGGCTACCTGCACCGTCGTTTCTCCCCAGAGAGTGAGGAAACCAGGACCTCAGCATGGCTCCAAGGGACTGCTTGAGGCTTCTGGAGCAGTATCAGTAATGGGAGTAAAGCAGTGATGCTGATACATTCAAATCCAGGAGCAAATGGGCAAATTCTGGCCTTGGACCAGTTTTTAATCAGGAAAGGGGACACTGGGTCAATTTGACCGAAGAGCAGGAAAACAGGCAAACAGACACGTCGGTCACTGGTGCCTGCAAAGCCAGAGTTGCTTGCAGCAGCATTAGATCCACACAAACAATAGTCCGCACTCACTCCATTTGCATCGAACTTAGTACACTTCAAAAGAGGACTCCAGACTTTGTCCCAAACAGGGAGTTAATTTTCATGAACCTTCCTGAAAGTGGGTTACAGCACTGAGTAAAAAGGCAAATTAATATGGTTGAGCCTTACAGACATTTTTGAATTTTCATTTGCACTCCAAACACCGTTTTGCCTTGTTCTACTGTTAAATATGACCAAAGGGCTTACAGAATTTGGGGGCAGGGACTGAATTGCTTATGTGTTTTCACAATGCCTAGCAAAATGTGCCCCAGATCATGTACCCCTAGGCACTACTACCATGATAATAATAAATAACATTAAATTTCAGGCTTTATAGGTTGAGAAAAGGACTGCAGGGTTAGGCCCTGTTCAGTAACCTCGATTTGGATCTACAGACAAATAAAAATATTTTCTCCTTGAGTAAATCCATCCGCCCCCCACCGCCTGCCAAACTGATCAAAATCCACAAGCATCAGCATAACCATTACAGAGTTAAAATGCAATTAAGCCATGGCAACAACTCAGGCGGGGGGGAGTCTATAATTAATTGAACACGAATCTTGCACATGGTTTTATGACTCGTGAAACATTCAGTTCTATTTTAAATGTTAGTCATGTTCAACAAGGCTTTCCTGGATTATATTGATTGAAAAGGCAGGGGAAGGGTAATGGAGTGAGTGAAATCTGAGGTTAAAACTTACATCTGTCGACGACTGGAGGATTCCTGTGGCTGAGGAATTGCTGCAGGAAAAATCTTCTCACAGCATCTGTTATGTCAGAAAACAATTTTTTTTTCTCATGTACATTCCACTTTATTTACGCTGTTGTTGAAAACAAACTGGGCTTCCACAGTAATTAGCTGACAAAACACTGGCACACAGGAAGACACTGTGGTTTCCTTCCCCAGACCTGAAGACGAGCTCTGTGTAACTCCAAAGCTTGTATCTTCCACCAACAGAACTTGGTCCAATAAAAGCCATTACCTCACCCATCCTCATAGCCTTGGACCAACATAGCTACAACAATACGGCAAACAGCCTTTAAGGCAAACAAAAAGCCATGAAATATGTACAATAAACACTCCAGCTCCATGTTATTTGTGCAAAATCTTTCCTGGAAACAGTTACACCTAAATCACTGGGAGCCAGCCTGCCACGGCCCCTAAAGAGCTGCACCAGGAGATAAGGGGAAGAAAAGCCCCACCTTAAGCCCCTAGTTTGCCAAAATAAGGGTTGCTTATATTGTGGCTCTGGCCAGAAGAAAAAGAACAGGGGGATGTTTGCCCAATAACTATCCTGTGAGCAAGTCGGTGGGGAGGGGTTGGAAAGGCGGAGGCAGTGAGTGGAGCCCTGGCTTCTCCATTCCCCAGTCACTAGAGCTGAGGGAAGGTTCTTTTGGCCATTTTTTCCACCAAAAAAAAAAAAAAAAAGGCAGATTTGGGCCAATTGCACATTTAGTGAATTTGTGTCAAATTCGCTGAATTGTGTTGGTTTTAAAAAAATTCCCAAACAAAATCCTGAAAAAAAAATTCAAAATGTGTCATTTTGACATGTTTTGAAATGAAATGTTCTGATTTTTCTATTTGAAACATCTTTTTTGATTTTGAGATTTACTCCAGCTTCATGAAAAAAAAACAAGTTAAAAACAGAAATGCAGAAACAAAACGTTTTTGTACTGAGCAAATGTCGTCTTTGACCTTTTACTTTTTGAGCCAACAAAACTTTCAAAATGTTTTTTGTTTCGGGGAGACCAGAAACTATTTTATTCGTCTGATTTTTCAAACAATCAGTGAATCAAAAAATCAGTTATTTGCCTAGCTTTACTAGACACCAACTACAGCAAATGGTCGGGTGCATTGAGAGAGGAAAGGGGGGATATATTACGCCAGCAAAAAAGAGGGAAGCCCTTTGCTTTCTACCCAGACAACAGACGATGCCTAACTCTCAGGCTATGGCTGCACTAGAGAGTAATAGCCACTCTACTACTAGAAAGCTCTCCCAGCAACTTAATTTGTTTCCCTGCAATGAGCGGTGGTAGCTATGTTGATGGGAGAAGTCGATATAGTGCTGTTTACACCGGCGCTTAGGTCGGTGTAATTTATGTTGCTCAGGGAGTGGCTTATTCACACCCCTGAGCGACATAAATTATATCGACCTAAGCTGTCTGGAGCCATAGCCTAAGTCATAGGTCCTTCCAGGACCCTCCCTGGGGCAGCACAGCTATGCTCTGCCCTTGCTGACAGCCAGGCGCAAAGAACTATAATCTAATCTGGGAGGGTACTGAAGGTTGGACTGAAAGCTCCCGTTTCTTTGGATATCACTGGTTGCCATTAGCCAATGCAGCATTTGTCCCACTAACAATGGTGCGGCAGTACAGTATAGTTGTATCTTTATGCACAAACTGAAGTCGCTTTCAGCAACCGCATGAGTGGTCTGTTAAGTGGCTATTCTTCTGTTAAAAGGGGCTTCGGGGCTTCTGAGCCTCAGACTCTTAAAGGGTCCCACAGCCTTTTGAACACAGGGCAGTTGGCAGCCTTGCAGATAAACACATGTTAATCTTGCTTGAAAGACCGAACTTTACAACTAGGGTTGTTTTCTCTTTCCAGCTATGTTCTACAGCAAAGCAAAACTAAAGCACAGGGATAATCTGGGAACTTTGACATTGGGATGTTTTTATTGTCACCAGCTTTGCCCAGCAGAGGGGACAAACAGTTGAACACGAAAAGCACGAGCAAAAGTCTTTCATGCAAACACATAGTCTTGCAAATGAAACAACTGGGGCCAAAGCCGGCATTCTTTACTTAGGTCCTGATCCGGTGACACGTCGGAAGCCCTCTGCACCCATCAATTTCCAGTAAGAGTTTAGAGTGAAGGAGGCAGGATTTGGCCAACAGTTAACATTAACTCTCTGTTTTGTTTCATGGGGAGTTTGTGTTGACATAGTAGTTTAAATGAATAGCTGGAGCCATTTCACCATATCTATCTGTACAGCACCTAGCACAATAGGGCTCTGATGTTGACTGGGACCTCTGGGCACTACTGCAAAATGAATCATGAAAGGAGTCTGGGATTTTAAAAGGATTTTAAGGGTGCCCAAATCCCCAGGAAGAGCTCTTATGTTCCTTTGAAAGCCACAGCCCACTTAAATAAGTAAATAACATTTTCTTACTAGCAAAGCTGCCTGTCTATTGTACACAAAACACTCATGAAACTACATTGTATGTACAAGGATTAATGTGTGTTGATCCCTGTACCCTTACTGTTTTCTACAGCACCTTGTTCTTTTCACAAGCTGTTGTTAAATTTACGAAAGTAATAGCAGGCCTTCTGTTGGCATCACTCACTTTTTGCTAGGTTAGCACATCAAAGTGAAATCAGCGAATGCTTACTGGAAGAAGATAAATGTTTGCATTATGCATAAAAAGAAAGCAATGTTCTGCTTGAATTTCCTTTTATTTTTTTGATGAATATAAAAACACACTCTCCAGGTCTGTTTACAAATAGATCCAAACGACAGTCTGCAATGTGCTTCCAGATTGGGTCTGTCACGAGTAAAGGAAGAGACAACGGATTCAGTCCTGCAGTTCTAATACTCTAATTATTAATAGAAAGGAACCTCCTCAAAGAGGTTACGAATATGGAGTATTCTGGGAAAAGCCAGACAAGGGAGAAAGTCTGCTGGGGGACTCAACAAGGTAAATCTTAGGGTGTTGCCAGTCTGTTATTCCCTCGATGGGGAGGGGTTTCTAATGTCAAAGTGGGGGAGATGGTGTGTGGCTTAGGAACTGGAACATAAAAGCCTTAGGATCTGTGAGAAAACCAGTCTGCAATCTTATGGCTGGCACACATATTGCCAGCCATTCCAAGGTGCTCCCTGGTCCTCTCTATCCACCGACAATAACGCCATCCAAGTCAGAGAGGAAAGAGTACTGTTGGCAATCTGCTTTAGTCCTTCCCCTGACAAAGCAGTGGAATGCTGCAATGGTGCTCCCCACTCAATGTCTGCATGGCAAAATAGCAATAGAATGAACATAAGGAAAGAAAAGGTTAGGCTGAATATCAGGAAAATCTGAACAGGGAGATCCATTGGACTATTGAATGACAGCCTGCGCTCTCAAGTCATTTAAAATTTGATTGGACAAAGCACTCAGGAACCATATGGTAGGAAACACTTTTGCATTATCTAGGGACTAGACAATAGGTGACCAATTGAAGCTTTTTTCATCTCTGATTTTGGCAGCATTGATCACGATGACTGATGAATTCCTCAGGACAATGGACATCTTTGCTAGCGGTCTTAGATCCACCAGTGGCCTTCAATACCTTTCATCTTGAGGTGCTGCTGTTTTGACAGAGTTCTGTCCAGAGTGTGTGGAATTCCTTTAAGATGCCAATGCTTGTTCCTCACAGAGAATTTGTATGGTGCTTTCTGCTTACCAAAGACCCACGGGTGTAGTCACAGACGTCACCCTTCTTCATTAAACATTATCGAGGACCCAGTTACATCACAGACCACCTACCCTTTCATGTCCTATCACAGTGTCTGCACGCAGTGTGTACAAGCTACTAATCGGTGTGTGAAAGCTTGCAGGAAGCCTTGGTACATCAGTCTCCATGTGGATACAGCCAGCTCTAAAATTTGCTCTCACAAGAAGTCTACCATAGCCCAAAGCCAACGACCTTTTTTTGCAGGAGATGTAATGCTTATCTTTTTGTGCAAGCTGATTAAATGTAACTCCTTCAACCCCCCCACCCCCCCCACAGAGCAAACAATCTCTTGGAGGCCCCTCCCTGACGGAAAAGTGCTCCACTTGTTGGTACTACGTGTTGTAAATGGCACTCAGACCTTAACTGATGAGTAATGCTACATGCCTGGATAAGTTATTGGCAGCAGTGATTGAATCTGGGGCCTCTGGTTCTAAAAGCAGGAGCCTCTCTTGCTTTAGCTAAAACACCCAGCTCCAGTAACTCAGAGGTTATATGGACTCATGAACCTATTTGTGTGCTGCTCCAGATACTAGAGGGGGACAAGGATCGACATTAAGTTTGGTCAGATTTATCAATGTAGGCAATGATAACCATATTCAATCAGTCTGTCATCTCTGTATATTCTTCTAGCAATACAGTGGCATGCAGGCTTGCGCACATACACACACAAATATACATCTGGTCACACGGTTTCACATTCCACATTAGTGGGGAAGAGTGAGAACTGCACGTGATTGGAGAAAATTAAATCTTTTGACACGTGCACTGCTTTCTCCTTGTGGAGGCCACATGCCCTTATTTCATTTCTCTCACCTCACAGCCTGATCTCAAAGTCAGCACTGCATTTCCAAGAATATCCTCCAGTCAGTGAGCAAACACACGTGAGGCTTAAACCCAGATCAGCTCTGTCCTGGGAATAAAACGGTGGGGCTCATTTATAACAGCAGCATGTGTGTTATCGATCTATCCAACTGCACCACCAGATGAGTATGCGCTGTGTTTTTCTGTGTATTCAAATAATTAGCAATAGCAGTTGTGTTTTGTTTCTGTGTTTGCACCGTATGTCTCACTTTCATCCCATATGTTGCAATGATGTTACTGAAGATTATTTGCATAGGCGCCCTGACTAAACAGCACAGTAGGCACTTGGGAAGCTCAGCTCTGTGATTTAGTATTACAGTATGAGGCAGAATTTTGAGGCTCTATCTGTAGAGGCACTCGAGAGATGTTTGTCTGACTTTTGACAGCAGAAAGGAGTGTCAGATGCATGTGGCCACTTTTAAAGATTTGCCAGTTAGCTAAATGAATAACTTCCGCTTTGTTTCTTCACTGGAGGTTTTCAAAAGAAGGCTGAAGAGGCATCTGTCTTGGATGATTTAGACACAACAAATCCAGCATCTTGACAGGGGATTAGACTAGATGACCCTTGTGGTCCCATCTAACTGTATAATTCTATGATTTGCAGGGCTTTCCCATACCCACTCAAGGGCCATACCGGGACTGCTGCAAATATTGAGGTAAACATGTCAATTTTGTCTTCAATAATCAGATAAGATTTTAAGGATGATGACGGTTGCATTTCTCATCACTCAGTTTTTATCATCACAGAAGAAGCTATAGAATCCACATCAACCATTTCCAGTACAATGTGATGCTCCCTGGCTGATTACCTCAGCATTTCAGATGTCCTGTAATCTGGGTTGAGATGAACCCCCAAAGGAATTTTTATAGCCACAAATTCAAAACTCGCTTGTTTCTCTTAGGAAGAAGATTAATCCAGCCAGATGCAGGATGCTGTGTGTTACAATGGCACTCGTTGGTAGAAGAACAAAATATAAATCAAAGTGAAAAGTAGTAAACGGGGACCCCACCTACATAACTGACAATTCTAACAAATAGGCCAACCCATGGTCGGAGTGGAAGATGTAAGCCATCTTTCACTAAGTAACAGTCATGGAGGTCAATTCCAATTACTGGTAGTGAATACTTTTCAGCAGAACCATATCGACCTCGAGATGACACTACCACAACAATGGTTCAGGGGAATAAAAGGGGAACCAAAACATTGTTTGGCTCATGAAAGAAAGCAAACTATGCAGATAAATGGCCACCTGAGTTTGCCAAAGGTGTGATTGTTCTTACTGGCTTCATCTGTCTTTGTTGTTTGTCTCCCCTACTTTTCATTCTGAAATTGTTCACTTGCAGTCGCAGTCCTCCTGCAGCCACTAATATTGTTATTGGAGTTTGAGGTGGAGAGCTCACTTAACTGCACTTTGAATTATGGGTCTGGTTTTTGATTAAATGTTTTGTTGTCTGAAGAAGAAAAGAGGAACAATGCACTATGAAAAAGTGCAAAAGAATCAGATGCTGGTATTCTGTACTGCTTTGTCATAAGATAACACAGAGGTAAGGAATGAAAGTGAAGAGAAATGAGTCAAAGGAAATGAGCAAAAGATGACACTTAGATCCTTGTATGTCAGAAATGCCATACAGGTCCAGAACAGTACCATCTTTCAACCATGACATCAGCCTGTACCATCTCCAAGCACTGTTTCACTAGGCCCATCAACTGAGCTCCCTGTGTACATCACTGTTTCACAGTCACCTGTCAGACAAACTTTAAAAATAAAGCCCAAATGTAATCAAATTGCTGGGCTTCTTGCCTTTTTTGTTTCATATGCTGCTCTTTCAAGAGCTGCCACATCATTTCGTTTGATGCACCAGCCTTGTATCCTAGGAGGTGTACATGATTTTTAATGTGCTGGAACAGGAGAAGTGTTGGTATATGGGAACTGGATGTTTCCCTTAATAGCTGTAATAAATACATAAAGATAAAGAACTCATGGGAAGGAAAATCCCTGCAGCCTCTGACATACTATGTGACTTGTATCTTCCATACTGATTGCCTGCTTATACATATCTATTCCCATCTAAAGTTTGAATAAATGTGTTGTCTGCCCTGGATTTCTGGGTTCTGGTTGGGATCAGAAGCTAAAGTGCTGTAAATGGTGATGACCTTTAAAAAGATGCCAGTTCCTGAACATGCCTGGGACTTAACTTTACCTTAGTATTTTCAGTATTTAAGGTATTATCCACAAGGAGCATAGGGAAGTTTACATAAAAGAGTACAAACCTCATCTAGTCATTGAAAGCAAAATGCCTGCATAGTTAAGGATGACCACTGCGGCACAGCATCCTGCCCATCCAAACGCAGAAAGTACAGGTGACCTTGTGGTATTTCCGGACAAATTTTGCATTTTATTATTTGTAAAATCTCAATATGAATCAAAACTGAGGAAAACGACATATAACATTTTCCAGCATGTTGAAAAAAATGTCTATATTTGTTTAGACCATTTAAAATGTTGGAATCCAGTATTAGATGTAGTGTCACACTATATCTACCTGCCTACCTATACGGCACCCATCACTGTGGTATCAGTGCTGTCAAAATTATGGAAAGCAAGATTCATCCCAATTCAATTGTGTATTTGATAAATAACTTGTTTGATTGAGTCCTTTGAATGCTTTTGATTAACTCTGGTCCCTTGCTTGCTTCTTAACCTTTTCTGCACAGTTGGCAGTAGTACTGCCATATGCCACCAGAGTCTATTTAGTATTCAAAACAATCCAGCCCTAATCCACAGCTTGAAAAGGTGTTGTCATTTCAGCTTTTCCATGGCCATATATGGGCCAGAGCATGAGAAGAAATGTGGGAAAGAGAGCTTGACTGAGAATTGCAACTTTAAATATTAAACCATCAAACATGATAAAAATATAGATTCAAGTGCCAACAATAACAGATATGCACCTTAATTCTTTTAGCTTACTTTCTCTCATGGCGATTATTTTTCATGAGGTATTCATAGACTCCACATATTATTTATGGAATACGTCTGAGTTACATAGACAAGAATAAGCAAGCGGATGCAGGTGTCATGCATGGAGAAATGCCTTTCTGAAGGCAAATACATATGCAAACAGTCTCCTTTTTTGATCTTTCTGAGGTAAAATGTAGAATAATTGTTCATTGGGAATTAAAAGTATGCCTGATAACGGCCTGCTACAGCAATTAATGGTAGCTAATGACATGACAACATGTTTTTGCCACCAATTGTCCTCCTGTGATGATCCTCTTGATCTTTCCAGTAATTCAGCTTCACATCTGAAACAGAGTACAGCAAACAAAATGTGATAGGTCAAAGTGAGCTCTGAGGCTCTGATCCTAGGCTGTGCTGGGGCTGCCTTTCTGATGCACCACTGACACAAAGTGGAATTCCCTAAACAACACACACATACCACCACCACCACATGCTAGAAATGAATTCAAAACACTTCCAGATGGATGGCCAGAACATGGATCATAACTCATGCTTCGGACTTTTTAGGAGATAATGAAATACAGTGTACAGTTCAGACAGGGCATATTGTACATGAAAGAGACAAAACTCTTAGTGTGATGCTATGAGATGGGATTACATCAGTATATAGATGACACGCAGCGCCACACACCTCGTCTTCGTCAGATCTGGATGGTGTGGGCTCTTTGTTTTCAAAGTGCCAGGCAGAGATATAGTCTTAGAAGAGGATGAAGTTCAGTCTGATCAAGAGAGAGCTGTCAAAGATTCATAGACTCTAGGGCTGGAAGGGACCTCGAGAGGTTATTGAGTCCAGTCCCCTGCCCTCATGGCAGGACCAAATACTGTCTAGACCATCCCTGATAGACATTTATCTAACCTGCTCTTAAATATCTCCAGAGATGGAGATTCCACAACCTCCCTGGGCAATTTATTCTAGTGTTTAACCACTCTGACAGTTAGGAACTTTTTCCTAATGTCCAACCTAAACCTCCCTTGCTGCAGTTTAAGCCCCTTGCTTCTTGTTCTATCCTTAGAGGCTAAGATGAACAAGTTTTCTCCCTCCTCCTTATGACACTCTTTTAGATACCTGAAAACTGCTATCATGTCCCCTCTCAGGCGTCTCTTTTCCAAACTAAACAAACCCAATTTTTTCAGCCTTCCTTCACAGGTCATGTTCTCTAGACCTTTAATCATTCTTGTTGCTCTTCTCTGGACCGTCTCCAATTTTTCCATATAATTCTTGTAATGCGGTGCCCAGAACTGGACACAATACTCCAGTTGAGGCCTAACCAGCGATAGGGAAGGTAAGCATCTGGAGATGATTTGTACAGGGTTTGTATTGAGAGCATGTGCCTATTCTTTGAAAAGGAAGTCCAGCCTCTGCTTCTACTTCTGCAGTCCCAGTTAGTCCTGGATTCCCTAGAAGCACTGGGATAGAGCAAGTCCAAACAATGCAATGAATTATTGGGAATGTCTATTTGAAAGCATATTTCAATTTCAATATATTTCTCTTTATCTTAGATGCTTATGTGGCCCTCATTATATCGAAGTACCTCACAATCTTTAATGTGTTTATCCTCGCACAACACCCCTGTGATGTAGGAAAGTGCTATTCTGCCCATTTTATAGATGGAGAACTTAACTACAGAAAGACTAAGTGACTTGCCCAAGGTTACACAGGGTATCTGTGGCAGAGCAGGGAGTTGCAGCCACATCTCTTGAGTCCCAGGCTAGTGCTCTAACCACTAATCCTTCCTCTCTATATGATCAGTTTTATGTTCTGTATCTAGCCTAGCAGGAGTATAGAACTATATCAAAATCTCACGATAACCACCCAAGTTCTTAAAAAATGCTCTTAAGGGATGAAAGTGATTAAAGATGCTCCACCCTGCAATTACCCCGTTAGTCACTGGTGCTCTAAATGGTTTGTCTTTCACATCATTCCAGGAAGTTGTACCTTAATGAAAAACAAAACACAAAAAAGCAATGCTTCTAGTAGTTAGATGAGAGCATAAGCACCAGTAGCCACGCCAGCACAGTCAGAAATGCTGCACTCTACGCATGATACAATAACAATAGGAACTGAAAAGAGAAGCGGCACTGAAAGTGTCAGTGGATAGTTATCACCAACTATAGGCATCTCATTGTTTAGGAGTGCTGAACAATCTACAGAAGGTTCAGAGGTTTATTTGCCTTTGGATGAATATCCAGATGTTTCAATGTGTAGCCAAACCATGTCTGAACTTCTTGGACCAAATTCAGTCCTGGAGTAAGTGGATGGAATCCTTCCAGTGAAGTTTGCAAGAGGGGCACCCACCAATGCCACAGCTGATTTTGACTCCTTGTGTCTGTGGAAGGGGCCTACAAAGAAGAATAGGCTTTTTTTTTCTTCTTCCCTGCAAGATTTTTAGCACTTCTGCTTTTGAGTTGAAAAACAGACTGAAAATAGCTTTGGATGAGCAAATCTGAACACCTCCAGTCTCTGAACTCGTGTCTATGGTTTCCCCTGGCTATTTTAATGCTATAGACAATATGAGACTGGTTCATTTGCACCAGGAATTGAAATGCTCTCAGTAGACAAGGAGTGGGGTTAGCAAGGTGGAATGGATAGATCGGGTTTCTCAGTACCTCAGAAACAAATTTAAAAAAATCCATCAATACCAGACTCTGTACACTTCCTAGCTGTAAAAGTCCACTGATTCACTGGTTATGGCCATTAGGATCATCCATCTGATGCCCTGCACACCACAGGCCATAGAACTTCACCTGCATTAACCCAATCACTTGGGGTTGCACTAGAGTCTATCTTTTCCATCTTGTAAAGAGCGGTGTGATCCTCCAGATGAATGCTGACGCCTAAATATAAGGACAATATTGTAATTATTATGGATGTTACATTGACTTTCTGCAAGCTGACCAACAGCTTTTCGGGAATCTTCACTGTAGCTTTATGTTTCCTGGAGACAAGGGTTGATTAGCTAGTTGCTGTTGACTTCCCACTTGCTGTCTCATCTTATCCCGAGACTGTAAGATTTTGGGGGCGGGCACCATCTTTGTGTTCTGTGTTTGTACAGGACCGAATACACTGGGGTCCTGACCCATGCCTGGAGCTTCCAGGCATTACTGCAAATAAATAATTAATAATAATAATTGGGAACCGCTGAACAAGATTTAGCCCCACCCCCTCAAAGCCAGAGTGAGCATTTTCCTGGGATGTCTGGGAGACGGAGGTGGGGAAGGGTCAAGAAAGATTTGCCCAAGAAAATAAATATCACACGTTGACACCTGGAACGTTCAACATATCAATAGATGATTTGGGAAAAAAAGGGGTAAACAGTGAGGTGGCAAAATTTGCAGACAATACAAATTACTCAAGATAGTTAAGTCCAAAGCAGACTATGAAGAGTTACAAAGGAACTTCACAAAAACCACCTGACAGGGCAACAAAATGGCAGATGAAATTCAGTGTTGATAAATGCTAAGCATTGCACATTGGAAAACATAATCCCAACTATGAATACAAAATTATGGGATCTAAATTAGCTGTTAACACTCAAGAAAGAGCTTGGAGTCACTGTGGATAGTTCTCTGAAAACATCTGCTCAATGTGCAGCAGCAGTCAAAAAAGCTAACAGAATGTTAGGAAACCATTAGGAAAGGGATAGGTAATGAGAGAAATATCATAATACCTATGTATAAATCCATGGTATAGCCACACCTGGAATACTGCATGTGGTTCTGGTCACCCCATCTCAAAAAAGATATATTAGAATTGGAAAAGGTACAGAGAAGGGCAACAAAAGTGATTAAAGATATGGAACAGCTTCCATAGGAGGAGAGATTAAAAAGACTGGGACTTTTCAGGTTGGAAAAGAAATGACAAAGACGGGATATGATAGAGGTCTATAAAATTGTGAATGGTGTGGAGAAAGTGAATAAGCAAGTGTTTATCCCTTCATATAACACAAGAACCAAGGGGTCACCCAGTGAAATTAATAGGCAGCACGTTGAAAACAAACAAAAGGAAGTACTTTTTCACACAAAACAGAGTCAACCTGTGGAACTCATTGCCAGAGGATGTTGTGAAGGCCACAACTATAACAGGGTTCAAAGAAGAATTATATTAGTTCCTGGATGATAGGTCCATCAATGACTATTAGCCAACATGGTCAGGGATGCAACCTCATACTCTGCATGTCCGTAGCCTCTGACTGCCAGAAGCTGGGAGTGGATGACAGGGGATAGATCACTTGATGATTACCAGTTCTGTTCATTCCCTCTGAAGCACCTGGCATTGGCCACTGTCAGAAGACAGGATACTGGGCTAGATGGACCATTGGTATGACCCAGTATGGCTGTTCTTATGAGTATAAAAGAGGTTTTGCTGTCTAGCAAATCTACTTCCCTCAAACCTTAAATAAATAACTGGATGGAGTGAGGAAGGCCAAACACAGGTAAAGGAAATAACAGTGGTATTTCTGTGCTGTTTAACTTAGTTTCCATGAAATGTTGGACTTAGGGTCAGGTAAACTTGTACAGTGATTCCAGACACTCATGACACAGAGACACTTAAACATTGTCCATTTGAGGATAAAGCTACACTGGTTTAGAAAACACTTTTATGAAACATTTTAGCTGTATTAAGTGAAACTATTTTCAGAGTTTACAGAGTACCCACATTACTGCCCCACTAACAGGGTTAGAGAAAAGAACCCAGGTTATTCAAAATTGTATTAAAAATCTTCCCCTTAGCAGGTTGTATTAAAAATCTTCCCCTTAAACATCGTTTAAAAGTTGCATGAGGTAGCTATCAACAACACTATTCCTTCAGACTTTAACCCAGATTGAGGAAGTTAAGCCAATTTAAAAGTAGCCTCATTTTAAAACTACTTATATTTTTAAAAGATATCACTGGTCCCAGCAGCTTCTCAGAGCTGCAGAATCTTTCAAACTGGAAGAAACATGTGTGGCATGCAGAGCATTTTAGAAAGCCAAGCTTGTCGCAGGTGGTGGGGATCAGGGAAGCAGCAACCTATAACAGCATGTTAAAAATGTACGGTGAAATCTTGGCCCCACTGAAGTCAGAGGCAAAACGCTCATTGATTTCAGCAGGGACAGGATTTCACAAGGATTCCTTGTGACAAGTTAGGGTAGTGATGATATACTGTATCTAGCACCTCCCTTAGTATTCTGAGTTTACCAAGGTGCTCCAAAAGCTGCCTTTCCCTCAAATTAACAATCAAGACGCCATAACCACCAGTGCATGCATAACTATTAGAAGGGTTGATAGTGCCCTTTTCCTATGCAAAAATGAGTAAACTACACACTTGCGTAGTCACATAAATCCTGCCCAGCTCATAGCTCCAGCTATGAGAGGAAGAGCAGGAACAGCAGACATGAGCAAGCAGGTGGGGAGAGTTGGGGGTGAAGTATGCTGCACCCTGTAAAAAGCTGTAGTGACTTACGCTCCTCTCCCAGAACAAGAGGGGAACTATGGAGTAATTGTGCCTCACAGGGGTCTCTCTCCTCCTAGGGAAAACTGGGGTATGGTTCAGTTTAACCTTTGCGCGAGTCTGTGCCTAGAGGCACTATCTAGCCCATAAACAATATCCTTGGGTGAAAATGAAGGTGAAAACGGGGAGGGGTTGTTATTGACCAAGGTTCTTGTGGGCTTATGAGAGCTATTGCGAGTATACTGGGATATCTTGAGGCATTTTGAACAAGAGAAGCAGGCTTGTTACACACACACAAGCATGAGCAAGTAAGAAAAAAAAAGTCAAAATTGAACTAAGCCTGTTCTGCTGGCCAGGAGGCAGAACAATGAGTCTAGGGCATGCACCAAATCTGCATAATAGAACTGCTAGTGAAGAATTGGTTACTAACCTTTGTTGGCTGATCACTAGCTGCTCCACATTTCAAACAGAAAACTGGAACTTCAGGGCAAATCCCTGCTGACTTGAATGGTACTACAGATATGGTATCAGCTGAATGTATGCAACCCAAAGAGGACGTTCTTCATAATAAAAGGCTAAAGACTGCCCTATTTCTCCTCCCCTTAAGTTCTGTCACAGGGAAAAGAGGTCTCTGGTTCAGGATCCGATAAAGACATTGGAGAATATCAGTTAGCGAAAGCAAATGAAGAATCAGCAACGACAGCATTGCTAATACTATCAACCTTGCTGGCAGCCCAGAGTCTAGGCATTTCTGTCAAAACAGATTTCATTTGTGTCTCTAACAACGGGGGGTGGGGTGGGAAAGGATATTTGTATGATAAGTGTCTAAGTGCATGGAAGACTGATTAGCATGTTCAGAATTGAGGAATTGGCTGAAGCCAGCTTTGGGGTGCTTAATGTGCAGTGTTTGCTCAATGTGCATATTTCGTGCGGCTGGTGGCATGTTTATTTGCAAAACCACACACAGAAGTACATGAGAAGATGAGATCCTCACTTTTTCCAAGTAACTCTGGAACAAATCCTGGATTGCACTTTTCCACCCCGACCTACATGTCAGAGGATGATGGTGATTTGAAAAGAAAAGAAAAAGTAAGGCAGACCATGTAAACAGCTTGAGCACACGCCACCCCAGCTTGGTATTCTCATCCCAAATGTATATTGACACACTGCAAAGAGCAGCTGCACAAAGTACACTCTGCTACAGTGATCTTTTAATCGTCTTGCCACTGGCTGGAATCACACACACACACACACACACACACACAACTCAAGTGCAAATCCTTCCCTGGCTAAGGGCCTGATTCTTCTCCCATTGACTACTCTGGGGGTTTTGATATAAATTTTAAAGAGAGCAGGACTGGAATGCATAGACACAGTAATGCATGTATAAATCTACCCCGCCCTGTATTGTGTGTGAGAGACTGACATTTGGATTAATGATTTACAGCATATGTGCAAAAGTTATAAAACAAACTTGTGAGTGGCAAAAAGAGGGTGCACCACAAGTGGCTTGGCACTGGTGTGTAATTTCCCATAAGCATAAATAATGCTGCTACGCTCTCCTTCACACCCGGTTTATACAAAACACATTGAACTCTGGCCTTTTTTTCAGTTCCTCTTCAAATCAAAATTCAGAGTCGCATGTTTCTCCTGCTGAAGTCAGGATCTCAGTAACACCTACAGTATAGGGAAGTGCTCCATTGCCCATTATGTTATGCAAAGAATACAAACAAAAAAGGGAGATCTGTTTTTCTTGCTTTGATATTTACTTTCAACATTAGCCATTACATGCCCTCTGCATCCCTCTCCTAAGAGGATTGTCTTTATGTATGGTACACAGGTCCGGCACAACCCATTGGGCAACGTAGGTGGTTGCCTAGGGCACTAACATTTGGAGGGTGGCAACCGCGGCTGCTGGATCTTCGGCTGCCCCGGTTGTCGGCGGTATTTTGGGAGCAGGAACTTCCGCTGCCTCTGTTGGGGGCGGGATCTTCCGCCGCCTAGGATGCCAAAAAAGCTGGTGGTGCCCCTGATGGTACGTTCCA
This sequence comes from Mauremys reevesii, assembly GCF_016161935.1. NCBI lineage: Eukaryota > Metazoa > Chordata > Testudines > Geoemydidae > Mauremys > Mauremys reevesii. Next base: position 71,627,390 of record NC_052632.1, read on the forward strand.
CAAGGTGTTACTTGATCTTCCTGATGCTTTTTCTTAACGTTGGAAAAGGATGAAATTTTACAGCCAGATTAAAAAATAACAGGGAAGCCAACGGAGCTGTGCTGATTTACTGAGGATCTGGCTTTCATTGCCTTTATGTTCAGGTCTTTGGCCCCGGACATGTTTTAGTTTCAACAGATTCAACAGTTCAAACCTAACACAAGCCAAGCAGCCCGACTTTGAAATGACAGCCAGTCAGGAAGCGGCATTTAGAAACTTCTAAGAGATAACATAACACTTTTTGATAGTTGCTATTTGGGGGGAAAAATAAATAAGTTTCTAGCCATTCAGATGGGAGATATATCTGATACTTGGAATCCTGAAGAGATAAAAGCTCTAACTAATTACCGTTGCTTTTTGTTTCTTTGAAGAATTGGGTTCTCGCTCTTCTGAAAGTAAAATTCTGTTTTTGCTTGTTAGATGTATAATTTAATTTGTTTAGGTCTTTTTCTCTTTTTTTAACATGTTGTACTAATATTATCTGGACTATTTTTTCTTCCTGCTTCTTCTCCCCCAAGATATGAACTCTTGCTTCACTTTAGATTTTTTTTCTCCTAACAACAAAACACATTTCTGAGTGAGTAAGTCTGCACTCATTTTTTCAATCTCAATTTTTTTGTCTCTTGAAAGCTTCATTTCCTTGTCAACAAATTTTTACCGTGTCTTTTGAATGTGAATGTAAGTGGTTTTGGTTATTGCGATGGGGTGTATAAATCCTTCACTGGACAGGAGTGTGTTAAGGAGCACTGTCTATTGTTATTAAATAATTACTGCCTGACCCTGACCCCCAACTTCCCACAACTGTGAACATTTAAATTGATAAAAATTAAAAAATGCTTAGAATCCATAATTTTGCATACATTTGAACATTTAAATGAATAAAAATAGAAAACAAATTTAAATAAACATTGATATTATGCATGGAAATTATTAAAAAACCAAAACTGAATGCTGCCAAACCTCAGTGTAACTTGTGAAAGTCACATGGACTACAAAATTCTTATTCTATACTCCAGAGTCATTTAGGCAATCCCATGGACTTGTGCTCCTAAGTCACGTAGGCACCCCTTGCCCCAAATTAAAATACAGATCAGCAAGACATTTATAACCACCCTGCTTATGCCTGAAATCTATTTCTATTTTTTCCTGTTTCAGCGGAAAAAGAAAGCGTCATGCATCACACTAGATCAGTGACAATGTCATATTGCACTTAGTTATGCAACATGAGGGAGCTCTCCCAGCTCCAATGTTTGCTAATTCCAGCAGTAGGTTACATATTGTGATAACTGGAACCATCAAATAGGTATTTTTCTTAGACTAACAACTTTAGGATATTATTGTTTGGATATAAATATTTTGTGCTATGTATGCCAAATAGTTCTGTCATTGTGTGCCTCATACTGCATGTATTGCTATGTGCTTTTAAATTTTTATGGAAAAAGAAAGGCATGGTGGGAAAGAATCCTGAGTTTAATTCTTGGCTCAGACACTGTCTCTGCAGCTGTGGACAAGTTACAAACTTTCTGCCTTAATTTCCCTATATATAAAATGGGACTATCAATGGATACTTACTCATGTGGCCTAACAAATAGAACTCTGGGCTGTGAGTCAGGAGACTTAGCATCAGTTTACAGCTCTGCCACTGCCTGCTGAGTGAACTTGGGTGAATCACCTTGCCGCCTTGTGACTCAGTTTCCCCATCTGTTAAATGGAGATTATGATACTGATCTCCTTTGTAAGACACTTTGAAATCTACTGATAAAAGTGCTATATAAAAAGTTAGGTATTTATTATCATTATCATCATTATCATCATCATCATCATCCCACAGAGAATTTGTGGGAATTATTTTATGAATGAATGTTTGAAAAACACCTTGCAGATGTAAAATATTGTGAATGTTATTCTTGCTTCTACTGTGAATAATAGTGGTCAGATTGCATTTCAGGAGTAGATTTTTTCATATGCTGCGCTATCCAACATTGCCAAATAGAGGAACATACACATGGTATTTCCTGGAAAACGTCATGCTTCATGATGAGGTAAATAGGAATTGCCCGGAGCAAAACTTCAACAACAACAGTGGGTTAGTGACCTCTGTATTCCTCAGTCAAAGGTGCATAAACAGACCTCTCTCATAATTCGGAACATGAATGGTGACTCAATAACACGAATACTAATAATATCAATCATCATACACACTGTAACGTTTCACTCCATATTCTTTATGAAAATATGCTTAGGATATGAATATGACATAACTGATGTACTTTATACAAGACGGGTCTTGTAAGATATCATTGGAAAGGTTATAATTTACTGAATGTGATTATCCAATTTGTGTGCCTGTATCATTTCTGTATCTGAAGTTAGGAATATTGATTATGTATCTGTATTTCAACTATGCTACTTTGGGTGACCCCCCACTACTAACACTTCAGGTACAACAATAGAAAAGCCAGACAGGGGGAATGGCCCATCAGCGAGGACAATGGGCTGTGAAAAGGCTTGGCCTTCCTGCCGAGGCTTCATACTGCCACTGACTCACAGGCACTGTGATACTACAGAGTCAGTGGTCTTGTCATCTGATACTAAACATTATCTGAGGCTGTGGCTACACTTAGCACTTCAAAGCGCTGCCGCGGCAGCGCTTTGAAGCGCCAGCGCTGGGGGAAAGCTCTCCCAGCGCTGTCCATACTCCACCTCCCTAAAGGGAATAAGGGACAGCGCTGGGAGCGCGGCTCCCAGAGGGTGTGTTTTCACACCCTGCTGCAGCGCTGCAAATTTGTAAGTGTAGCCAAGCCCTGAGACTTCTTGTAACTTTCCACTGGAAGGAAAGAGGGGAGTGAAGTTTGGGAAACAAAGGATTTCCACCTTATGTAAATCCTATTTAAGGATGAGGAGGTTGGACTAGATGACCTCCTGAGGTCCCTTCCAACCCTGAGATTCTATGATTCTAGGAAGGCAAACAGGACTCCTCCCCTCCATGGCCTGTCTGCCCAAGAAGAAAGACTGCTAAAGCCACCTGAAGGGAAGGGAAGGCAAGGCAAGGGGGAGTCCAGACTGAGACATGGGTCCAGTCTGAAAAGGAATATAACTGGGACTCTGAAGCACATTGTAAACAGGCACAGACTCACCCAGCGGCAGGTCATCTCGGGAATTGCTCACCAGTCATCACAGCACTTTCTATAGGCCAGGTGTCCCACCTGTCATTGGCCCCCGTGTCCCTCCCAGACCCCAGTGCCCTTGTCTTGCATGCTGCCCCCATGGCAGTACCCCACTCTCTCTAGGTCTTCCCACCCAGGGGAACCCCCACATCGCCTCAGTTGTGGCTACTGCCAGTTACCATCTAGCCCCCGCACCGTGGGGCGGACTGCAGTCTATCAGCCAATCATCACAGGGGTATGGACTGGCTGCCTTTACCCACCCTCAGGTGGCTCCTCTACAACCCCAAAACCTATATGGGCCTAGGACCAGGCCCTGCAGCCTGGTGAGTTGCTGGCCAAGGCCTTTCTCCAGCCCTGCCTCACTCTAGGCCCCTGGGTGAGTTCCCCAGTAGCCAAACCTGTTTCTCTCTCTCCAGTCAGAGCAAGACTCTTGAGCTTCTGGCTGCCCTGGCCTTCTTATAAGGCCTAGTTGCTCAGGTTGGGGCGTGGCCCCAGCTGCAGCCACTTCTGCCAATCTGGGCTGGAGAATACTCACTGCACATGCCAGATAGAATCTTCTGGGAATTTAGTTGCTAAAATCTTAAGAGCCTACTGAGCATGCAAACTCTGATTTTCCAGTGGCTTATAACTCAGTAAGATTTGGGCAGATTGTCACAGGAATAGCAAAAGGCACATCCCTGACCCAAAGGCCATCCCATTGCCAAATTTCAAGGCCCTGCTCCTAAGTATGGGGGGGAATTAGAGCTTTTCAAAGAAATTCACCAGAATTTTTTAACTGGGGCAAAAGAGTCATATTCTTCCCTAGCCTCATTCTCTGAAAAAGCTGAGGCATTTTGGCTGAAATTTCCAAAAACGGTAAGCCAGATGGAAAAGTGAGTCACAGAGAGACAAAGTGACCTGTCCAAGGTCGCACAGAAAGTCTGAGGCAGCATAGGGTATTTAAACCTCAGTCTCTCACGCCCTAATCAGAGGGACATCCTTCCTCCCACACTGAAGTGAGTCAATTTTTTGGTCTCGTTAACACATAACCAACCTGTTTATATAGCTGCCTCAAGGAGGCTGATATTCTTGACAGGTTTTTTTTTTTACTCCACTGAAACAAATTTCATCACACATATAACTGGAAGAAAAACAGCCTGTTGTGCCAGACCAAAAAAAAAAACCTTAGGCAAAACATCCTGCTCCAACAAAATCAAGACATTTGCCAGCCCTGTGCTGTATTGGGTTCATGCAGAAAGTCATTCCCTTGCTATACAGCCAGCTCCCAATCACACGCTAGCCACAGAAAAGCCTCTAAAACGCTGTGCTGTACCAAATGGCATTTTGTTTTAAAGTCACAGGATTTTACTATAGAGCACAACCTGAGACAGTGAAATTACTGAATCCAACAGCTGCAAAACATGTGGAGCAATATGGACTGTGACCTCTTTCATTAGCTGGTTGAACAGGGAGGTCTCTGAAACAGGTTAATCAGAGACGTGATGACAACGCCCATTTTCTATTCCTCTCCTCTCACTGCGTTGCTCCTCTGCAGTTCACGGAGCTGAAATATGAGGTGGCACTGGCAGGATGAGTGGCATTGCTTTTTGCTTCATAGCTTTCCACTATCTCACTTACGCAGTAACGAATCTGAAGTGAAAGCTCCTTCAGCTGACAACTGAAAAGGTGGACGGTAGAATTGCAGTATCTATTATAGGACATGGGAGAGACTGTGGGGAAGGTTGCTTTTAAGTTGACCCTACACATCAGAGGCTGCTGCCCTTTTTTGGCGGTTGCCCTTGTCCCAGAATAGAATGGAAAGGTAGATGCCGTCTCTCTCCAAGCCCTGGCAGAGTTGCCATTATTTTGCGCTCTCCCTCTGCCTATTTTTCAGTCTCTCTTCTTTCCCATCATTGTAATTTAATTCTCTGATTGTTCCCTCATTTTAAAATTTATTTTAAATAGTATTATTTTCTTCTTGCCCTTAAGTGTTCGCTTCCCTCTCCTGGTGGCTTCCTCTCACCTTCCTTCTACTAGGGTGACCAGATGTCCTGATTTTATAGGGACAGTCCCGATTTTTGGGTCTTTTTCTTATATAGGCCCCTATTACCCCCCACCCAGTCCCGATTTTTCACACTTGCTCTCTGGTCACCCTACTACTCACAGTTGTCTCAGATCTGCCTCTCCCTTTCTTGGGATACGGATGACTTCTGTTGATAGCAATGTGAGTTACTAGTACCCTGAGAGAGGAGAATTGAGCCCCAGAGAGACTTGGGTGGGATTTTTTTTTGACAAAACATTTTATTGCTGGAAAATACAGATTTGTCAAACCAGCTTTGACAAAACTTTTGTCGGGAAGGTTTGTCAGGTCCAGGACAGTGCTGTCTGATTCAATGCAAGAACTTGAACCTGTGCCTCCAACAGCCCAGGTGAGTGCCTAAACCACCAGCGTATTGGCTTTTCTGGAGTCTCTTTCTCTCTCTCTCTCTGAATTTTTTGTGAAAATTTCCAAAATGTCTCTTTTGTACCAATGCAGAACAAAACTAAATTCCAAGACTGTGAAATTTTTCACAGATTTGAATTTTTGTTTTCCAGCCCTTGCCCCAGGCTTATGTGCTTTCATGTCTGAGCAGACGGCAGAGGAAAGGACCAACAGGTTGCTGTCTAAACCTGTGCTCATTTACACATCAGCTGCTCCTCTATATTGAGGGCTGCTACCAGAGCGGGAAGTTGAGCAGCAAGTACTTTGCCTGCAGCCACCAAAGCCTTGTGAGCAAAAAGTCTTTCCTAAAATATTCTTACAGTTTCCACACACTGTGTCGAGTCAACAACTCACCTCCTTTTCAGGGTTTGATTTTTATTAATAACAAAATTAATAAGAAGACAAAAAATGAGGAATCCGGTGGCAGCTTAAAGCCTAACAGATTTATTTGGGCATAAGCTTTTGTGGGTAAAAAACCCACTTCTTCAGATGCATGGAGTGAAAATTACAGATACAGGCATAAATATGCTGGCACAAGAGAAGGGAGTTACCACCGGACTCCTCGTTGTTTTTGTGGATACAGACTAACACGGCCACCCCTCTGATATAAGATGACAAAGTTCAGCTTAATCCCCTTCCTCAGGCATAGCTTCTCCTACAGCTCCATCAGCACTGCTCAGCCCTTACCCTATATCATCTCTCCCTGAATAACCAGCCTGTCTTCTCCTATATGTGTGTTCAGTAGCAAATCCTCTGCCTCACTGAGTCAGCAGAATCAGCTTGTTCCTTTCCCAGTGGGCTGTTCACTTGCTGACAGGATGGAGTGTTCCAGGTAAACACTGCCAGCTTTTCACAAGCACATTTGCCAGGGGGATATTTGACGATCCAGAATGATGCTGTTTTTTCCCATACCCACGGCTCTGTCTCTTCTGCCTTGGGCTGCACCTGGCCTAGTCTGCTCCCCCTCAGTTTCTGAACTTCCTCACAGCTGTCAGCTCTGCTTGGTTTCTTCTCTGACTGTATGTGCACCAGAACAGAGGCCTACTGCCATCTTCCCTGTGCAAGCCTAGGTGCTCATAGCTGTCTCCAGCATGGGTTGTATTAATCACCGGCAGCACCTATGAGTCACCCTTTCCTAATGCTGGCTCTCCAGGATGATGATTCTGTGTCAGAAAGGGCTGGGGTGGAGGGAGCGGAAGCCCAATGCTTCAAATTCATTGTCCTGGAAGATCACAGAGGAGTAGGGATCTCGAGTGGAGCCTGAAATGCTGTTCACTAAAAGTTAAACCATGGCAACCCAGCTATACAGCACAGGCTGGTTTTTAATAAAGATGTGAAACTCTCCTCTTCCAGCAAGGGTGTGACTCAGCTTCGGTCACAGATAGGAACAGTGGAGCCATTCCAGGAACAAGCAGGAACTTGAAAGGGAGACAGTGCTGTTGTCTCCTGGAACCTACTGGATAAGCATCTTTATTGCTTGTTTTCAGTCTCAGAAACAATGGATATGAGGGATTTACATATTAAGTTACAAAACGTTTTACTGCACGTGGGAATTTTACTGCCAGTCTGTTTAACCTGCAGTATTGCCAACTCCAGCTGTTCAAAATTGTGAGTCAACCGCCTCCCCCCCAAAATCATGAGATTTTAAACACAAATTTGGGGTTCTTTTCATTAGACTTCTCGGTTTCTGAGCCTTTAGAATGCACTCAGGTCACATTTTTGGACTTCTCTCTACAATCATGAGGGCTAGAAAAGATTCTCGTCCCAGTTCTTGGAACTTTGAAGAAAAACTGCCTAATCATTAGACCTGGCAATACTGAACCTATCTACTTGCTTAGGATTTAGTCCCTGATTCAGCAAAGCCCGTAAGTGCATGCTTAAATCCATCCCTGTTTCCAAAACGGATAAACACATGCTTAAGTGTTGCTGAAGTCAAAACTTATTGCACTAATATGTCACAAATTCACCAACATCTACCTCCCAGGAAGGTAGCCTGCTTGACTGCACAATAAAGCAGTATATACTGTGTTTGGTCAAGGAAAAAGAGGCAAGGGTGGGAAGTTGGATAAGACTTCACTGTTTCTTTGATTGGTAAGACACTAATTGCTAGCACTTAGCCATGCCAGCCACCTGTCACTGAGATTTTGGAAGAGGCCATTTATATCCTGTAACTTATTATCGAGGTGTTTCCTGCAGAAATCAATATACTTTAGCTAAAGCCTGAACAAAACTCTTTATTTACATCTGAAGTAACAAAGATATATTAATATCTGAAGTAACAAATATTTAGGAGACCGTTCTGCAGTGAAATCCGTGCTTCCTCCGCCCCCCTGCCCCATCACCCCTTGGAGCTATTGGCTGGAATCTTGAATTTGAATCAGATATAGGGCCAGACTCTGGTGCAGCAGTGGCAAAGCGCTCAGGGAGCTACAAACTCCCTTATTTCCCTGCCCAGCCTGGCTAGGTCACAGGCTAAAGCTGGCTGGGGGCTAGTCTAAGTTGCACCAGCTGGCTATGGTCTTTGAGGGACTATACATGGAAGAGAATCACTGGGGCTCAGCATACTTTGTCCAGTCAGCTGACATGCCCCCCTGTATCAGAAGCTGGGGGAGAGGGGACAGATGTATGAGCTAATCCATCTCTATGAGTGCTGTGGAATCACCCTCATCAGGGGAATTCCCAACAAGTGGGTTCCCTTTGCACCCCCTGAGGGGCAGAAAGCGAGTGGAAAGAGGCAGAGAATTTGCCCCTAGGAGCCCAAATTCTCTTTGTGGAAAAAAGTTTCACAAATTTCAATTAGAAACCATCCCAAATTGTTTCCTTTTCTCTTCCGGCCACAGTAATGAAATCAAGTGCACAGGGATTATCCCAGCTGGGTTAAAGCAGAGATAAGGTACCCGGATGGATCCACTTGAACATCATGGGTTGAAAAGTTTCTTCTGAACACAACTGAATTTTAAAAAGCCAATGGGGATTTTAAAAAGGGGTTGGAGGAATGGAGGCAGACTGAAAGAGAGAGACAAAGAGATTGTGAAAAGGAAGCAGAGAGCAGGATGAAAAAGCAAAATATTTAGTGGGAAAAATAGCCAAATCATGCAGAATAATTCCAGGGCCTGATTTTCAGAGTTGCTGAGCACCCACAACTCCCATTGGCTGCAGTTGGAGATAGGCTTTGCTCAGTCCTGCTGAAACAAAAGCCCTTGGGGCTAGATTTCTGAAACCTCTCCAGACCCTCAATTGAGGCCACTGCTCCCATTTAGGTACCTAAATAAGGACCCAGCTTTCCAAAAGTGGTCAGCATCCAGAAGTTCTTATTGTGACACTTCTGGTCATATTTTCAAAAGAGCTCCCTGTCCAACAGGCGGAGCTCCTGTGAAACTCTGGCCCCAAATGTGGGTGCAGAGGTCATCAGAAATGTCTGGCTTTAGGGCACGAATGTTTCGGAATAAAGGTTTCTCCCTGCTTCAAAAATATTTCCAAGACAAATTGATAAAGCCTGAACAAAGCCCTGGTTAATATTTCAAGCAGCATCTTATGGAGCTTGGCAAGAAACAGCAAAAGAGACAGAGTGTAGTCAGCGTGTAAGTGTTCATGTATTTGGCATTATTAACTGGTACCTCCTATGGAGATCCAATCCCTCCCTCTTCCCAGAACCTCTTAAGAGATCTGCTTGAATCAAATATCAGATATGCATTTAGAAATCTTTCTTTGAAAATATTTAAGGGTGATATTTGCCCTAGTATAGGGAGCCGGCGCACAAATGCTTAAATGCACAAAATAGTGCTTAAATGGTGCATAGGCCTATAGTAAGCCTTTGCACAGGGATGAATTTCACCATACATTAATTTGTACAACATCCTACTTGATGTGTAACCTTTTCCAGCTGATTTTGCCACTGTTCCTGTTCAGAGCGGAGGAGCTGTACAGAATGTAACTGGAATTTCAGCTTGTTTAGTCAAACAGACATTCTCCACATTTTATTTCCTATTTAAGAATGCTGACGTGTCCTCATTCTAAACAGCTTAGGACTTCATTTGTTACATTTCTGTTAATCATATACTCCTGAGTGCTTTTGTTAGAAACTTCTGTTTTGGAGGTTGGAGCTAATTAAAGTGACTACGTTGGCTCATTGCAGTTCATTATGAAACACATTCTTAGGAAGTGAAACCAAAGAGTGCCAGCTAGATATATATATAAGAAAAACTGCACCAGTTGGTCATGTTACAGAACAGGATGCTCAGTTGGTATTGCCACATATAAGGAACTGACCAGGTAGGTGTATAGTCTGAATAGGAAGATTCAGTTCAGTAATTTTTCAAGAGAATATTATTTGAGCTCTTGAGATCAGGAGGGAAAGTTCCCCTCTTCCCCCCTCCCCCTTATTTTAATAAAACCATATTCCTTAAGATGCCCACTTAGTATTAGTTAGTTATAAAACATAATTCATGTCTGACATTACTAGATTACAGAGAAACAGACAGCTATTTGGGGATTATCCAGTACTTCACTACCAATGGCACATATATACAGCTATAAAATCAGTGATTGCCAGACTGTAAGAAAATCACTACGATCAAATTACAGGATTAGTTATTTAGTTTCTGATCATCCATTCAACTCTGTTGAAGTCTATGACATAGTGTACGGGGCCTTCTGCCCCCTGCTGGAGTTATTGCTGCCCTGACACCCCTGCTCCAAGGAAAAGTGTTAGCTGGGAAAGAGGAGTGATGACTTTACACCTCTGAGCACTGCCTAGAGAAGCCACTCAGATAGTGATGTCAGTGGAACTAACAAGACTTGGTCCTCCAGAGGCTAGAAAAGCTGGGAGGAGGTAGTAGCCAATCAGGACCCATTGGGTGAGATAAGAGGTCTTGTCTACTTCTTCAAAGAGGAAGTTGGGTGAACTGGGGGACGGAGAGGCATTTCTAAGCCTACTCAAAACACCCAGAACTGGGTCAGGACTTAACAAGCTGACCAAACCTAGAGTTAAACTGTTTGTTTGTTTGTTTGTTTGTTGAGTATACAGGCCAGGTGGCCAGTTTTTACTTTAATTTTAATTATCTGTTACCGGTCTAGCAAGTGGCTCATTGGTCACCTTGTTCCTGATGAGTTTTGACACAGTCAATGGGAGTATTGCCTGCCCTGTTTGCCAAAGAAAGAGAGCACATTAAAACCTGCTCATGTATCGGAATAACGACTATCAACATACTGTCCACATCTAATCACTAAATAATCAGCAGATCTGAATCATACCAGATCTAACTCAATACTAGCTGTCACAGATTCATAGCATCTGTGCTATGCCATGGCCTGTAAACAGTCTCCTAGGAGTAACCCCTTTAATGTGCTGGACACCAAAGACCTACATTTTTCCACGGGGCAGGATGCCACAACTTTGAAACTGGGCATTTAGTGTCCTGCTACCCCTGTTTCTTTCTGTAGCTCTCTGCAGTGAGTCCAACTGAAATCAGACTCCTCAGAGAGACTTCACCTTCTTAGGGCACAATGCATTCAGTAAGTATTTGCAACCTTCCCAAAGCAAGGTAACATTTATTAGTCACTGGGGATACAGCATCTGGAAGTCTTTATATTAGCGTGACAGAGGTAAGCTTTGGAAGAGTTCATATTAGTGGAAGACATGGCTTCTTCATACCCTGATTCTCTGAGCTCCTTCTTGGTTGTCTTTTTCCCCTGTCCCACTCGGTCTGCCATACCAATTTTAAGGCCCCTCTGTTCACACCTCATCCCTTTATTCTTCACACTCAGCCATGTTCAGCTGTCTCAGCTCCCCTTTTCTTATGTGTTAATGTCCAGTAAGAAAGGCATCATTGTTTTATTGGGTCTTCCATTCAACCGTGTTGATTCTATCTCAGACCCTTCTCCCTACTAACTCTTTTGCACCCAATGGGTAGCAATACCTATGGTGTATGTATAGGGTCATACAAATTGCTCATAAACATATTACAAAAATCTCATATTGATCATTCTGGGGAACAGTTACAGCCGATTATGTTCTTTAAACAAAAATTCAGACTTGCTTGTTAATTGTTAACTTAGTGTTTTCTCTGTGCAAACAGGTCATCACCCTCTCTCTTCCCTCATGCACTCAGTACAGTCAAACTCCAGGGCACATGCAGAGGTCACAGTTTCTCACTGGAATAGACGAGCGATACTGGACACGGCTGGGTCTTGATTTGGATCCAAACTTTCCTTGAGCTTAGAAGAATTCACTCCTGGAGTTCTAATTCTGTGATCTTTTAACTATTATTTGCACTGCACTAGTGTCTAAGGCCCCAAGCAATTTATTGGCCTTTATCAGTAGCTGATTCCTATCCCTCACACTGGCTTAGCTTTCGGAGAAGTAACACAGGCATTGTTCCTGCCTACCTCATGAGTCTGGACCTGCAGCCAGGGAAGGCTGCACGAGCTAATGGTGCAGGCATGCCAACGATTTGGCCCATAGATTGCAGTCCAGTCTTCTAGCTCATTTCGAGCACATCAAATATTTTCCTTTTTACAAAAGCCTCCAACTTCTCTTTTGTTAAGGTCACAGACTGCTCCACGTGGTCTATTTGTAAGAACTTTCCACCGTGTCACCCATTTCCAATCCTATTTATAGCCATTTTCCTCTCTCTTTCTCCCCCCTCTCCTCTCTCTATAGCAAAGACGAGGAATTGCAAGAAAATCCTACTTATTTTATTGTTGTAATTTAATATTAACAGCAAGAGAGATAATGCTCTATTGTGCTCTGTGCAGTATCAAAACCTGACCATTTATAAAGAGTCGATATTTTCATTGCAGAGGTTCTGTAGGTTAAAGTAGGTAACTAAAGCATGGTAAACCAGACAGACAATTACTGATTAAGAAGGAAGGAATTAAGAAAGATCAAGAGAGTGACGGCTTATTTTGTTTTGTTCCTATGGAACATGATTAGCTTGTCCAAGATTATAAAAGCTATGAGAAGAGCATATTGAAAAAAGGATTCCCATCCATTTTGGTTAGCAGATTATATTAATGTCCATCATATTAATACTGAGGGTATTTTACTCTTTTAAAGCACTCTGGCTGAGTTAGAACTTAAAACAATTTTTTAAGAGACAAGACGTTGTGCTGGTAAATTGTCACAGGCTTACAAAACATGCCGCAATCATAATATAACAATCAAAATGTGTTACAATGATTGACTTCAGCAGAGTTAAATCTGGGATGAATTTGGTGCCTGTTTTTTTGTAACGGAACTCTATAATATGGTTTTATCAACACAGTTTGGTCTCATCAAGATCTGTTATAACACGTTAGAGGCATAATTTGAGAGTAACCTACGGTCCCCTGTAAGATGCTCTCCAAGTAAATGGTTTGTGGGAATATTTTTAGAAGTGGTTTTTATCGGTCTAGGTAGTTTTTGCTCATCATGTGGCTTGCAGGGTGTGCAGTCTATGAGATGGTCCAGCGGTTAGAGTGATAGTCTAGGCTGTGAGAGACCAGCATTCAGTTCCTGCTCTGCCATAAACATCCTATATAACCTGGCGTCAGTCACAAAGACTATGTCTAGATTTGGAGCAGGGGGTGTAATCTGTTAGCGCTCATCCAGCTAGCGCACCTAAAACAGTAATGTAGAAAGCAGCAGCATGGGCTATCTTGCCCTGAGTACAAACCTGCCTGTCCTATGGGTACATATCTGAGGTGGCTAGCCCATGCTATTGTAGCTACAACCACTATTTTTAGCATGCTAATGCGAGTATGTCTACTTGAGCTGGGACTCCCCGCCCCCAGCTCTAAGTGTAAATGTAGCCTTAATCTCTCTGTGACTTAGTTTCCCATCTGTAAAATGGAGATAATGATATTACCCTACCTCATGGGGTGCCGTGAGGATCAGTATATTAAAGATTGTACAATGCTCAGATACTGTGGTGATGGGGGCCATATAAGTACCGAAAAGAGACAGAAACGCAAGCGTATGTTTAAGTGCTGTGCTGAATTGGAGTGGGCTCAAGCAGGTTCTGAAGTGCTTTGCTGAATCAGGCCCTTCGCACTGAGTCAAAATGAGTGAGCTGCTCTAAGCAAAATCACTTTGTTCATTGATGTGGTGCTGCTCTTACTGGAGCAGGAAATTCAATTAAGGGGAAAATGGAGATCTGATATTTACTCCTCCCTTCATAAAATAAATGTGGGTATCTATCCTTGGAGGCATGAATGAATTTGTGCCACTGATTCAGTCATCATTTCTATTTGATGTCTTTCCTAATAGTCCTACTGTACTTCCTCTCAGACAGACTATTCCTAGCAATGAACTTTCAGGTGCTGGAAGTGCTGCTTCATTGGGGAGGGGACATCATTTCCTGTTTACTCCTGTCAGCTAACATGGAGGAATGGCTTTATGGGCTCAGTAGATAAAACACATGAACGTTTGCATAACTGAGGGTAGCGGGTAAATCCCTAAATACAGCAGGTGCATCTGTGTCCAGAGATAGATACACACACCAATACAATACCATTCAAAACATGTAATGGACAAAAGGAGATTGCCAAGAACTGGAAAAAAAATCTAGCACAAACCACAGTCACAGTTGTAAATGAATGATGCAGTTTAAACTGTCCATTAAGTCTGTGTGGGGATGACTGTGGAAGGAACGGCCATGCAGAGATGAAAAGTTCTGGGTTCAGGACCAGCACAGGCTGACATGGAAGGCTGCCATAGGGCTCAGTCAGGGGAGGGACCATGGGACGCTGAAGAACAAGTGCAGAGTCGCTGCAGTCACTATCCCAACCATTAGGCTGGAAAAGCAGCTGCAAAGGTCCAAGAAATAATATGAAGGGATCCAGAGAGGGTAAAACATGGACAGAAAAATAAGATTTAATCTGGATATAGGAAGGAATTCAAAAAAGAACAAGTACCATGATCAGGGGTTGAAAAGATTGATTTAAAAGGAAAAGTTGAAGGAAATATGGTATATGTGGAATGTCTCCCTTTCTTAATTTCAGCCCCAGCACTCATAATTGTATACAGACGCTCCCCGACTTACGCAAGCATTCCGTTCCAGAATGCCTTGCGTAACTCAAATTTTGTATAAGTCGGAAATGTATGCCCGACCATTACGCACAAAAAAAAAAAAAAAAAGAAAAAGAAAAAACCCTCCTATTTCTAGCTTATGGAACTTTTTCCGTAAGTGCTGATTTGCATAAATCAGGTTTGTGTAACCTTGGGGGGCGTCTGTACTCACATCAGTGGGTCTGTTCAGGTGCTTAACCATGTGTATAAGTGTTTACAGGATCAAGCCATAGCAAGGACATGATGACCCTACAAAGATTTGAAGAGGATTAACAACAAGGAGAGAAAGGGATTACTGAGTGTGGTTCAGAAGGATATAACAAGGAGTGATGGGGCTGAAACAAAGAAATGGGACATTTAGGCTGAATATTAGGGGAGACTTCCTGATATTCTTTTTCGGTTGACCTCTAGTCTCCCAGGGAAGTGGTGGAAACCATGCCACTTGGAACATTTTAACCAGCCTGGACAAGACACTAGAAAACAGACCAGAGAACTTCACCTAGTGAAGCGCTGCATTTAGCCCAGCAACTTGTGGTTGAACTAGTTTTAAAAGGTACCATAGGAAACAATCCCACCTGGCAGAAGAATGGATGTTCCTTTCCCATCTCTAACTTCAGTGATTCTAAGAAGAAAGTCAAACAACTCAGTAGAGGGGGGTACATCTTCCTGCAGGGAAGGGAAAAAAGTGGTTTTGTAAAAGTCTTTACCATTGCAATGGAGCAGATAATTAGGCAATTAGTACTATTAAACGTTGACAGAGCACCAGAGCTTAAATGAATAACATCCCAGAATCCTGAAGGCACGAGAATGAGAAAAATAAGAAAGCCTGTGGCTAAAACTTTTGATAGCGCCCTCAAAAGAGGGGAAGTTTTAGAAAATTAGAAGGTGGCTGTGCATTTCCCACATGTACAAAGGTAACAAAAAAGGAGCCGTACAACTGCAAACTTGCAAGCATGCTGCCAGGCATAAAAGAGAGATGGGGAGCACGGTAAGGGATGGGATTATAAATATTTAGAACTGTCTGGTTTCATAAATGACTGTTAGCTCTAGAAGTGTGCAAAATATTTGTGACAGAGTGTAAAATTACTGGAAATGTAAGGGTTCCCTCTCCCCCAAATAACACACACACACATTCTGGTGTATATGCTCTCTCCCTATGGAAAAGTGAGGAGGGAGGAACCCATGAATGGAAAGAATGAACAGCTCCATTACAGCTACAGAGCTTGCATGTTCTCTCTCTCTTTGGGGCCAGCAGTGGGGTAGAGTAGACAGGAGGTAGATCTGGAAAAACAATAGAAAGACAAAGGATCCACAGGGATCCAAGGCTCCAACCCCAATGGCAGTCCGTCCATTAACATTTCCCGCTGTTGTGCTAACATCACAATGGGGGAGTGGTGTTAACCTTTTAACCTCAGTGTCATCTAACTCAGCTCCCAGAATGTCTAGAGAAGAAGCTGGCTGTAAAATACCAGTGGCCACCAGACACCACAGCCTGTCTGCACTTGTGCTATCACTGGTGGAATGGCGACAGTGTGAGATTGATAGTCTCGACAGATTGGGTGCAGATGTGCAGTGGGACCTCCCTCCTCATTGTCCTGCAGCCCTTAGCCGCGAACACAGCACCTGGACATTCTGCCATAAGCTCATTTCCCCAGCCTCACACTGTGACTTCATGGAGAAGAGTCAGAGAGGTCAGGCAGTGGGGTGTTCACTCTTGGCATGTACAATCAGCAGACCAGTGGTAGTTCTAGAGAGCTCCTTTCCCAACAATTTACCATTTAACACAGGGGCTCTGCAGATATTTTGCAGAGGGGTGGAAAGGTGGCCTTCCTGGAGTGGAGGGGGAAGCAGCATTCTGTATAGAAATCTTTCCCCTTCACCAGGCCTCATCATGGCTTTCTCCACTTCCAATACACATGTGTGTAGGGGAAGGGAGTAAGGTGGTGAGATGATAGCAATAGATTGAGATACAAATTCAAGTGGCCTCATATCATAGAATCATAGAATCATAGAATTCAAGATCAGAAGGGACCATTATGATCATCTAGTCTGACCTCCTGCAAGATGCAGGCCACATAAGCCGATCCACCCACTCCTGAAATAATTCTCTCCCTTGACTCTGCTGTTGAATGCTCCAAATCATGATTTAAAGACTTCTAGTAGCAGATAATCCACCAGCAAGCGACCCCTGCCCCATGCTTCGGAGGAAGGCGAAAAACCTCCAGGGCCACTGCCAATCTACCCTGGAGGAAAATTCCTTCCCGACCCCAAATATGGCGATCAGCTGAACCCCAAGCATGCAGGCAAGACTCTCCAGCCAGACCCTCTGGAAAAAGGCTAACAATATCCTATCATTGACCCTTTGTACTAATTACCATTGTGGCACGTTATTGACCTATTGACTAAACTCGTTATCCTATCATACCATCCCCTCCATAAACTTATCTAGCTTAATCTTAAAGTCATGGAGGTCCTTCGCCCCCACTGTTTCCCTCGGTAGGCTGTTCCAGAATTGCACTCCTCTGATGGTTAGAAATCTTCGTCTAATTTCAAGCCTAAATTTCCTGACTGACAATTTATATCCGTTTGTCCTCGTGTCCACATTAGCACTGAGCTGAAATAATATAAGAGAAATGTTCTTCAAAATTGTTTAGGAGCAGGCAATATTAGGTGTAAATAATTCTGGGACAGCTCGGAATGGCAAGAGACTATTGTTGTTTTCTCTGCATCGCACAGAAAAGGGAAGGGAGATCATTTGCATCCAACAGAGCAAGTATGGAGCGATCAAAACAATAGAAGCTGATATTCTGCAAAAGTGAAAAAAAGACTGAATGATCATTAAATTAAGATATTAAAAAAAGGAGCGTGGCGCTCTTCTGGAAAAGCTTAAGTACCAAACTGATGGTAATGAAGGAAGTGAGGTTTGAATTTAGCAAATGATGCTTACTTGATTACGCCCATATGCAGCCATTGATGAGCTCTTGATGGAATTGATGAAAAATTGGATTGTTTACATCCATTAGGCCAAGCAAATGGGAAGCTAAGCTTAATATGCCCCAAAACCTTGAGAATAAAAATGCTAGCAATAATTGTGACATTTTATGTGCTGGCAAGGACTTTGCATCAAACCCTGGCCAGTGGAAAAACGTTGGGTGTGTGAAACCCTGCAATATCACTTATCTATTGAGCAGGCCACCTGATGACGGACAACTTTAATTTTACCGTGAAATTGGCTGACTGCTGTTGAAACATCCATCCCTTTTGACAGGGATAGTGCAGAGTACTTTCTAGATATTTACCACCAGAAACTTCCACAGTCAACCTTCCACCCTAGCAGACTAGACATATATAGAAGGAAACGGGGTCTGGGGGCATGTGGGGGGGAGGCTGTGTGTTCATTTCACGCAATTAAAAGATATCATAGTCCCATATTACCGCTCTCCATCAGAATTCAGGTCAGTGATAGTCTAATGAAGACTGTCTGTGGCAAAGTGCTCATCACATATGCATTGTTCCTGCCTGCATTAGAAGAAAAGACTGCATACATGTTAGTCACTGAGATATTGTGGATCTGCCTACTGAATGAACAATGTACAATCCTTGATTTAAAAAGTGGAGGAAAATCAGATATATTATTTACGTTTCTTTAATATTGCTAATGACTGCACATGTGACCTGACTTAAGAGGACATAACATAGAGCAAAATCCTGACTGCTTAACCCACATAGGAGTCCTGTTGAAAGAGATGGATGAAGTTTGTTAGCAGGCAAAATGTACAGTTTTGTGTGATCTTGCATGAGATAACTATTATCCAGTGTTTAGGTTATTCTGTGAACCACTTTAAAGTGCCATCAGACATAGCTGAATTCTGCATAGCATGACAGGGTCAGGCCAGATAGCTACAAGAGAGTGGTCGAAGGTAGATACATTAGCTCCAGGTTAAGCAGGTCCCTTTTCCCTGGGTGAGATAACAGGGAATATTCCAGAACACTCAGGAACTTTCTAGAACTAATTAAGGCAGACAGGCTAATTAGGACACCTGTAGCCAATTGGGAAGTTACTAGAATTAATTAAGGCTAATCAGGACACCTGGTATAAAAAGGCTCTCACTCCAGTTAGTGAGGTGTGCGTAAGGAGCTGGGAGTGAGAGGGTGTGCTGCTGGAGGACTGAGGAGTACAAGCGTTAACAGACATCAGGAGGAAGGTCCTGTGGTGAGGATACAGAAGGTGTTGGGAGGAGGCCATGGGGAAGTAGCCCAGGGAAATGTAGCTGTCGTGTAGCTGTTCCAGAAGGCACTCTAGACAGCTGTAGTCCACAGGGCCCTGGGCTGGAACCTGGGGTAGAGGGCTGGCCCGGGTTCCCCCCAAAACCTCCCAACTCCTGATCTAACGCAGCAAGATCTCTGAGGCTAGCAAAATCCACCAATAAGCACAGTACCCACCAAGGTAGAGGAGGAATTGGTCACAATAGAAAGTTATATTATAGTCTGTTAAAATAAGAATTAAATAGGTCAGGGGTTCTTAGCTTATGGGTCATGACCACACTGTCTCTTCTATGTTGTGGACTGGAACTCGTTTTAGGGGCAGACCAAGAAAAAGTCACAAAGACAATCTCAAGCCCAACCTCCAATCTTGCAGTGTTGACCTGAACACCTGGGAGTTTTTGCCCATGACAAGATCCAATGCCGGCAGCTGTGCCACCTGGGATGAAAAGGTTTTGAGAGTTCACAGATTGCAGCAGTCAAGGAGAGATGTGTGAGGCATAAAGCTAATAGCAGAACACATTAATCTACAATTATCTTTACCTGAGGCACTTGTGGACAGGACAGCAGGTCCACAATTTATCTTAGGTCTTATCTCAGGTCCCACAATAAGTGACTGTAGCTCATTTGTCGAACTCGATGATTCCATCATCATCATCATCATCAAGTGGGATGGCAGGGGAAGGGTTCCAGCTGGTATGGAAAAGGTCTAACTGAGCTAGGAGAAAGGGAGGGTTATTTCTCTGGTGCATTCTTTGCAACGGTAAAGGGCATGAAAAGGGTCCTTCAATTTATTGTATTTGGATAAATTTGTTCACAGTTTATATTTTGGACCTTCATTAGTACCTGTTATCATTTATTTATTCTGATTTGCTTGTTTTCCATACATTTTGGACTATGGGAGTATTTACAATTATTACAACAATTAAAATATGAACCCAAACTAATGATTTTTCCCTAAATCAACCACCAGTTATGATCTCCTACAGTAACAATTTAACTCTCTCCCAGAGGAAGCACCTTTGAGAACATGCAAAGATTTGCAGCGTGTTCTGAAGTTCAATAGACTAATAATTTTAGCAAATTTTGCTTGTGTAAAATTTGTTTGCTTTGTCTCTAATTATTAATTTGCTTGTGCCTATCCCCTTAACAGTTATACAGACTGTATTAGTAGGCACATCTGGGAAATACCTTCTACATTAGGAAGGGACATACCAGGCATCTACTCATTCATCATAGCAATGGACATGCTGTAAATATGTTGCTGAGAGACCAACATGATTCAGAAACAGTGAAAGGGAGGAAAAGATTAAAAAGAACAACTACAAAGGTTTTGTTGAAACAAAAAGCTTTATTGAAACCCTGACTGAGAAACACTGGGCCAGACTCACTGGTGTGCTCCTCCTGCTTTGATGACCCAAAGCAACCATAGACCTAGGTTAGTTGGCTACTCAAGCCAGGTCTGGAGCTGCTTTGCACTGCCAAAGTGCACCAGTGGGCGTGGACCAATGTCTTTTACTGTCTTAAAAATGCCTTCTAAGGGAATGCTGCAGGATTAGGCAAAGTACTTAAGAATGCTGAATACTGCATCATTTTCTGGATTGGAACAGGCAGCTTCCACAGAACTGCAGGGTTATAGTTTATTTTCATTGAAAGGGGGGATATAGTTAATTTTAGCATGTATATAGAATATACGGAATGTTACAACCGTCTACAGAGTATTCGTACATAATTAACTACAAATGGTTTCACACTTAGGCTTTTATGGTTGACACTTCTAGAACTAATTTTGCCCCACTTTCCATTCTCATTACAATCTATGTCAGTAGGACGGACACCTTTTTAAGATGTTTCCTGCTCTTGTTACAATATTTGTCAGGAGTATGAGAAATTGAAACTATGCAATGAAAGAGAGAGTGAGCGAGCGAGAGAGAGAGAGAAGCTCATGCATTATAATGCAACAACAAATTATTCTCTTGGTGAAGATTGTAATTGCAATTTAATTTGGTGGAAAATTAACCCATTCTTGAGACAGTGACAATGCTTGCTTCATGATCCTATAAAACAATGCTCTGAGTGGCGATGAGAGAATAATAAAAGATTCAGAGATGCAGTTTGCCTCAGTTGCCAAAAGTACATGTTTTGGATAAGATTAAGACTCTCCCAAAGTCACAAGTCTGCAAAGGCATGCTCCACTACTAGGAAATACTGAGCACCCTGAACTCCTCAGTTCTTCAATGGCATTCAGGCATTCAGCCTCCTCTAGGATGAGATCCTAAGATTGGACATCTCAAGAGAATGGGCCCTGTGATAAATGAAGTGAGGGTATCTCCTGTTTATGGATACCCAGCCAGTCAGTTAGCTATAAAATTCCTCTTAGTAGCTGTTCTCTACTTGTTTTACCTGTAAAGGGTTAACAAGCCCACAGGTAAAAGAAAAGGAAGTGGGCACCTGACCAAAAGAGCCAGTGGGAAGGTAGAACTTATTAAAATTGGGGAAAAAACTTCCCCTTTGTCTGTTGTTCTCCAGAGTGATCATTTGTAGCCAGAAATTATTTTCTTCCAAATTGTAATAAACAAACAGTTTGCAAATATTGCTGAAAACCCAAGTGACTGCTGTCGTTTTGCGCTTAAGAACAAAGAGAAGCTCTGAAATTGGAGCACTAGGTTCAGATCCTCAGCTGGTGGTAAATTCTCATAGTTCCTTTGTCTTCAATAGGGCTAGGCTGCTTTACACCTGCTGAGGATTTGAACCCTCCATTGCAGTTCAACTCTCTGGACAACGCTGAAATTTGTGTATCTGCATAACATTTTTAATAAGTTCTCAACTGTTGTCTTAATGTTGCACTGTCACCAGAAGCTGATTAATTATCAAGGATTCCTGCACAGCTGCTAAAGGAAGAGAAATGTGCTTTGAAGAATGGCATTTTCTGTGGCAGTCATATAGTACAGAGCTAATTATTTCTGTCTGTGTCATTGTATTGCTGTGGATGGGAGGAGCTGGCATTTCTCCAGTTTCTGGTACTTTAAGGTAATAATGGGACCATCTCAGCACGTAGCATGTTAGGAGGAGGTTAATTCACTTGCGAATCTTTTATTGAATCCCAGATTTATGTCAGCAAAGAGCTGCTAAAAGTGGGGGGGAAAATGGTATCCAAATCTATTTTGCATATAGAATCATAGAAAATTAGGGTTGGAAGAGACCTCAGGAGGTCATCTAGTCCAACCCTCCGCTCAAAGCAGGACCAACACCAACTAAATCATCCCAGCCAGGGCTTTGTCAAGCCAGGCCTTAAACTTTTAAGGATGGAGATACCACCACCTCCCTCAGTAACTCAGTGCTTCACCACCCTCCTAGTGAAATAATTTTTCCTATTATCCAACCAAGATCTTCCCCACTGCAACTTGAGCCCATTGATCCTTGTTCTGTCATCTGCCACCACTGAGAACAGCCTAGATCCATCCTCTTTGGAATCCTACTTCAGGTAGTTGAAGGCTGCTATCAAATCCCCCCTCACTCTTCTCTTCTGCAGACTAAATAAGCCCAGTTCCCTCAGCCTCTCCTCATAAATCATGTGCCCCAGCCCCCTAATCCTTTTTGTTGCCCTCCTCTGGACTGTCTCCAATTTGTCCACATCCTTTCTGTAGTGAAAGGCCCAAAACTGGACGCAATACTCCAGATGTGGCCTCACCAGTGCTGAATAGAGGGGAATGCTGGCAATGCTCCTCCTAAGTGCAGACCAATATGCCGTTAGCCTTCTTGGCAACAAGGGCACACTGTTGACTCATATCTAGATTCTTATCCACTGTAATCCCCAGGTCCTTTTCTACAAAACTGCCGCTTAGCCAGTCAGTCCCCAGCCTGTAGCAGTGCCTGGGATTCTTCCATCCTAAGTGCAGGACGCTGCACTTGTACTTGTTGAACCTCATCAGATTTCTTTTGGCCCAATCCTCCAATTTGTTTAGGTCACTCTGGACCCTATTCCTACTCTCCAGCATATCTACCTCTCCCTCCAGCTTAGTGTCATCTGCAAACTTGGTGAGGGTGCAATCCATCCCGTCATCCAGATCATTAATGAAGATGTTGAACAAAACCAGCATCAAGATCAACCCCTGGGGCACTCCTCTTGATACCGACTGCCAACTAGACATGGAGCCATTGATCACCACCAGTTGAGCCTAATGATCTAGCCAGCTTTCTATCCACCTTATAGTCCATTCATCCAATCCATATTTCTTTAACTTGCTGGCAAGAATACTGTGGGAGATCATATCAAAAGCTTTGCTAAAGTCAAAGTATATCATGTCCACTGCTTTATGTTTAGATGAGGGTAAATTACACTGGAGAAATCCTGACTGTTGCAATTGGAGTTTGTAGCAGATCTTAGATGATTTGAAAGCTTGCTCAGGGATCACAGAATCATAGAATATCCATGGAGGCAGGAAGATATGTTCTGGGTGCTGTGCATACAGACTTCTCATACACATTGTCTATGACTTGTGCAAATATTTTCAGTGTCAGGCTCATACATTTTCTTCCTCACCACTATTCCCACTGTACAGACTCCCTCCTAGGCTGCCTTTCCAGCTCCAGCTCCTCTCCAACTGCTTCTTCAGTTCTGCACAGACTCCTGACCAGCTTCCTTGCTATCTCCCAGCTTCTCTGCAAGAGCCTTTAGTGCATCTGCTGGTCCTTCCTTCATCCTCTGATGCTCCCCCAGAATGGCCTCATATCTTTCACCATTCCCATTGCCTCTTACATCTTCTGCTCCTGGGGGATTTCTGTGCTACTGCGCCTGTGCATAATTAATGAGCCATGCATATTTTTATTTTTTTGTGCAGAAAAAAGCTGCTGAAATGTTGCTGCAGTTCCACCTTTTGCCCACCAGAGGGCGCTGTGGTGATAGACCACAGCAGCTGCTCCCGGCCAGCTAGGGAAGAGCAAGAGCCTGCCTTCTTCACAGCGCCTGTCAGGCCAGGTCAGGAGACAGGCGCTATGGGGAGACAGACAGCATGGGGGTTGCGAGGGAGCCAGACAGGAGTTCATAAGGGCTAGTGGGGGAGGACAGACTGGGGAAGGGGATGAATAGGAGTGGAGGCATAGGACTACAGTGGGGAGGGAGGTGCAGGGCCACATGGTGATGGGGGAGGGGGTGCAGAGCTACATAGGGACAGAGGGTGGCTGAGTGGGGGCACAGAGACACATGGAGACAGGGGAAAGAGGTACAGAGCCCATAGGGATGGGAAGTGTCTGGGTGGAGGCACAGACACATGGGGATGGGGGAAGGGTACAGAGTCACATGGAGATGGAGGAGTGGGTGTCTGAGTGAGGGTGGAGGGACACGTCAGGGGTGGCTCTAGGCATTTTGCCGCCCCAAGCACGGCAGGCAGGCTGCCTTCGGCGGCATGCCTGTGGAGGGTCCGCAGGCAAGCCGCCGAAGGCAGCCTGCCTGCCGCCCTCGCGGCGACCGGCAGAGCGCCCCCAGTGGCTTGCCGCCCCAAGCACGCGCTTGGCGCGCTGGTGCCTGGAGCCGCCTCTGACACATGTGGACAGAGGTTACAAGGACACATGGGGGTGCAGGAACACATAGGGACAGGGGTAGATGTGCCTGACTGAATAGGAGAGGCTAGGGGTCAGTGAGGCTCTGCATTGTGGGAAGCTCCCTAACAATCCCGCCCCACTTCCACCAGCCCCCCAAAAAACCTGTTCCATATTTTTCCCACCCATTCCCAACAACCCTCCAAGTTCACACCCAGGCTCCTTCCCAGCAATTTATTTCCCTCTCCCTCAGCTCCTCCATTACCCCTGACTCCGCCAAGCCTTTGCATTGCTTCTGATAGATGTGGGGAATATGGTTCTGTACTGTAGTTTAAATGAATTATTACTCTAAGTTCTGTATTAATATGCCTAGTAAGGAAGCTATCTGTCAAAAAACATTTCCTGAATCTTTTTTTTGTTGCCTGTATTGTTTCAGACATACTTGCTGGCAGGTATTTTGAAATAAATGACAAAAATAATTGAAACTGGTGTGGTTATACTGTGTTATTTTGACAAATAAAATATGCACAATTTTAAAATATATTGTGCACAATTTTTAATTTTTTGGTGCAGAATTCTCCCAGGAGTAATCTTCTCTGTGGATGAGAGAGACCTTAATGTACCATCCCACGTAATCCAAAAAATTCTCAGCCGTTTAGGGGGACTAAGTGTCTTGGCTTATTAGAGGTGCCCTGGTATTCTAGTTTATTATATTGAAATAAAGTCATTGTCCCAGTTACAGTAAGAGATGGGACAGAACGGACATTCCAAACACCCAATCCTCCTCACTCTAACCTGGATGTTGTCTCTGGACTCAAAGGTGACATCCTCTGGCCTCAGTCTTTATAGGGACCTCCGTGTGGGTGCACAAGAGGAGGCAGGCCTTAATTCCCCCTGCCCAAACCAATCACTCCCACCTCCTTTCTAGCGACAGCAAATGGGCTGGATCAGCCACAGTGAATCAGCAAGAATGAGTCCACATCTACCAACAGGACTACTCAGCACAAAATCCCTGAGACCCTGTTTCATGACCCCTTGCTGGAGACTAAAAGGCTGCAATGGGTATTTTGATACCATGAAATCCCAGAATCTTTCCTAAAATATTAATAGGTTTGTTATGCCACATATTCTAATTTTAAAATTCAGCCTTAAATAATTTAGCAGTCTTATAAAAAAACAAAACAAAAACAAAAAAACCACTCCATCAAGGTTGCTGCACACAGTTACTAAATTGAATTTGCCATAATATTCTTTGGTTTATTATTCATTTCTAGTTAGATATTTGTAAACCTGCCTGTTAACCTTCAGCACTTGAGCCTTTTTTACCTTCTACATTCAGCTATTAAAAGGATTAGATCCTGCAACCACCCTATGCGCATGCTCCACTTTATTCACATGGGCATTCAAGCCAGCAGAACAAGTCCCATCAGTAATGTTAACCATTGGTCTGTGTTTGCAGTCTCAGGGTGTTACTTCTGAAACAACCCACTAATATGCTTATCTCTCAACCCTAAACCATCTCTCACCTGCCAGATGCCTATAACCCCACCTTTAGCTTTGCCCCAACAATGCCTAATATATTTGCTTACACAAAACCTTCCGGCATATCAAAAACTGAGTATAGGGACAGGATAGAGTCATAGCGTTTAAGGCCAGAAGGGACCATTAAATCATCTGGTCTGACCACCTGTACATTGCAAGCCATTAGATTTTACCCCAGTTACCCCTGTACTGAGCCCAATAGCTTGTGTTTGACTAAAGCAGATCTTCCAGAAAGGCAACCAATCTTGATTTGAAGACTTAAAGACATGAAGAATCCACCACTTGCCTTGGTATAGTTGTTTGTTCCAACCCTCAGTGTTAAAAAATTGTGCCTAATTTAATTTTTCTGGCTTCAGCTTCCAGCCATTAGCTCTTGCTATGCTTTCCCCCTGCTAGATTAAAGATCCCTTTAGTACTGGTATTTTCTCCCCATGAAGGTACTTGTACACTGTAATCAAGCCACCTCTCAATCTTCTTTTCGATAAATTAAACAGATGAGCTCCCAGACTCTCACTGTATGGCCTTTCCTCCAGCCCTCAAATGGTTTTTGCTATTTTCAGCACCCTCTTCAATTTTTCAACATCCGTTTAGAAATGGGGACCCCGTAATGTTGTTTCACTCTCACCAACGCCGCATACAGAGGTAAAATCACCTCCCTATTCCCCTGTTTATACAACCAAAGATCACATTAGCCCTTTTGGCCACAGGATCGCACTGGGAGCTCATGTTCAGTTACTTGTCCATTATGACGGCTAAATCCTTATCAGACTCACCGTTTTCCAGCCCCTCGTTCTTTAGGCACGGCCTGCATTCCTTGTTCCTAGACATATAGCACTGTATTCCGCTGTATTAAAACACATTGGGTTTGAAGCGGTCCCGTTTAGTGAGCAAGCCAGATGCTCTGGATCAGCACCAGCCTTTGTGTCACAGATTTTTATCAGCCGGGATTTACATTTACTGCCAGATCATTGATGAAAATGTTGACTAGTTCAGGCCTCATACTGACCCCTGAGGAACTCCACTAGAAACAGTCTCATTCGATGATGATTCCCCATGAGACCTGTCAGTTAGCCAGTTTTTTACCCATTTAATGTGTGCTCTGTTGATATTGCATAGTGCTAATTTTTGAAATCAGAATATCATGCATAACTAAGTCAATAGAAATTGAATTTTATATAAGAATCAATCATGAAGGAGGCTCCTGCACTGGCTGTATTATTCAATTTCACTTCTGAAAATGTTGGCCCTTCTGAGATTATGTTACCATTACCTATAGTGAGCTGTCCCTATGGATTGCCTCATGTGGGTAGGTACTTACCAGAGTGTGTGAGAGAAACCCTATATATTTAGTTTAACATTTATCCCTATAACACCACGCATCCAGATTGGTGAATAACCCAAATAATTCATCCTGCAGACTTGGCTGCTTTTCAGGGCATATTTAGTATGTTTCATGCTCCTCACTTCAGAATTTATTGAACTCCTAAAAACATATTGTGAACCCTGAAACCATCAATATGCCAGCTAACTTTCTCTATGTAATTTACACTTCTAGATGGCCTTGTTTTAAATAGATTTAGACGTTCAAAAGGTGAAAATGAAAAATTGCATCTCAATGAAGAACTCAGCAATAATGAAAAATATAGTTTTCATTATACTGTTCTGAAGCCATGGAAACTCCTGCAAGAAGCAGCTGTTTTGCCTTGTATGGCATCAATAATTTAAAACTTAATCGTGCATTATTTGGTACAGGAAGCTTCTGACTTTAACATTTGCGTTTATTTTTTTTCCCCAAGGTGAAATAGTTCTTCAGCATAAATATCTTTCGATATCTGTTCCCCTTAAAAACAATATCTTGGAATATTTTCCATTAATGATACTATTTAACCCTTCAAAGTTAAACACATCCCATTCTGATGAATGATCAAACGTGTCTATTCTTCACTTAGCAACCCATGCAGATTATCTTTCTGGAATACACTTACAAACCATGAAGGAAAACATCACTGTGATGGTAATCTTTGAAAATTACAATCTTATTTAACTGTGCTCCGGGTAAATGAAATTCCATGCTTATACCACCCAAACGGTTAGGCTCTCTCTTTTTCTTGTGTATCAGAAACTCCATTTATCTGAACACATTAACCAGCTCTGAAATAGCTTGGATCAGCAGGACTACAACGTGAACTTTCAGGCTGGCATTCTATTGCCTGTCTTTAGATATTGTAACCCTTCTCTTCTCAGAGCTGTTTGCAAACAAGGAACTTGAGCCAAGCCTCATTGAAGTCGATCAGTGGAAAGATTCTTGTTGACTTCAATGGGAGCAGGATATGGCCTTCTAGGTATACAGCGCCACCGAAATGCAGGTATGTTTGGAGTGAGGAATGACAGTCAGTGCACGGCAAATTGCACAATAGTTATGGGAGGGGAGATCCTGCCCAACGACACTGAGGCAAACCTCCACTTTTATTAAAAGTGCCACAGAATCTTCCATCTCCATGTAGCGCACGCAAGACTTCCGGTTCAGGTTTTGTGTTGAACCTTCAGGCGCTCAGCGCAGAAAGACAGTGCCTGAGGGAGGGGCACACAATGGTCCTTGTTCTTCTGGCACGCCCCGGGGGCCAAAACAACCCCCCAGCAAGCATCATTTCAAGCACCCTAGAATGTGCTCTAATTTACCACTGCCTCCTAGTTGCTCTGCATATGGGCTGCTCCAAAACAGCCCAGAATCTCCATTATGGCATGTACTATGGAGACTCCCCTGAGCCTCCTTTTATACTGCACTGGCTGAGTTCTCCTCTGGCCCTTTTGCCACCAGCAGAATGGCATGTAGGAAATGGGGTGGCAGACAGAATCCTTGGCTTTTCAGGTTACTTCTGAAAATCCCACCCACATTTAACTGCATGGAACTCAAATTTATTGCCCTCAGATGGAAGAAAAGCTGATCTAGCCCTTCTGCGATTCAAACCTGTGGTTCTAGGAGTCGAGTAATTTCTAACTGGAGGTTTACATCACTATCACTAAGCACTACAGAGAAGGTTGGGCTTTTGGGGGGGAGGTGAGTACAGGGGTGGGACAGACACAAATTTGCAGGATTAGAGGCCAGAATGAAAAATCTACCAGGATTAAGTGGCACAGAGAATTCGTTTTCTGTCCTAAATGCAACAATCTCACAGAACCCAATCAGAGCAAATCATTTTCAGCTGCTGATTGAAAAAGGCCAAGCAACATGGATCATGACCTCTCCACTTGCTTCTCAGCATTTCCCAGAGGTACAAGGAAACACCGCAGCTACCAGGCATCACACAGAATGAGAGAGAGGTGTGATTTTCAAAACTGCCAAAGTCATTTAGGGGCACAAGTCCGATTGACTCTCAGTGGACTAAACCCTTTTGAAAATCCCATCTGAAGTTTCTTCTTTAAAGCTAAAAAAAAAAATCACACAAACAAACACAGGGGTGCTGGAACAATTTAGTGGGGATGTTAAGAACCATTGAACCAAACTGTAAACCCTGTATATGATGGAAACCACTTCAAGCCTGGAGGTGCAGTAGCACCCCCAGCACCCGTAGTTCCAGAACCTATGAACAAACACCCCAAATCTTTGCTCATAAAGAGCAGAAAAGAAAAAGTCTATGGCCTTGACCCTGCAAGCTGATAAACACACACATTCACAGGCCCTGAAAGACCCATCAGAAGCATCGAGTCTGACTTTTAATAGAGTAGTGCCAAAGTAGACAGGATTTTACCCTGTGACTACCTGCAAACAAAGCATGACACTTTCCCCTGCAGACAGGCAGACCCTTGCTTGTGTAGAGAACCCCCTTTATGTCAGTGGGTTTCTTTGTGATCACATGGGAACAGCCACACAGAACAGCATGCACGACTGGGGGTTTGGTAAGTATGGTACTGACTATTCACACCTCCCTGTTGTAAACCAAGTCAGTATTGTGTAAAGCTAAGGGCAAGATTTTTCTAAAGCTTTTCAGTTCCCATTTCAGCACCTAAACAAAGATTTTCAGAAGTGCTCAGCATTCCCTAGCTGCCCTGGAAAACAGAGGGTGTCATTGACACCAAAGGAATGAATCCACCCTTGTGTTAAGATGCTTGCATGAATGAGGGGGTCTCTCCCACGGTTTGGGGTGTTGTTACACCTTCTGTCCTTGGTGAATTGAGAGGGGCATCACAAGCCGCCCACACAAAATGTACCACCTGAATAGAGAATTGGCGGGGGTTAGGGGACTTATGAAATGAAAGATGGAGGGAGTGCGGGTCATCAGCTACTCTTGAATAGCTGTGTGGGAAAGAGGACAGGCAGCCACACTCTGTACACATCAGGCTGGGGAGACAGTGTAGGCTAATGCCCTTCCACACTTAGAAGACAGCAGGGTAGGGGAGGCCGGATTATTAGTGAAAGTCAGAATATTAGAGAAGGGTAGGAAGCTATGCTTTAAAATCATGTGAAATTTGTTGACTTTGGCCCCAGACCCAAAAGGAAACAGAAAATGTGATCCTACCTGAAACAAATCCACACGGGTTTTCTGAATGCTTTGTCAAGTGAAGAAACCAGGTTTCACACCGCTCTAACTACTTTTTTATGTGCCTGTTTAATTGCAATATTATGGCCCATGAGCCCTGACATTTGGCAGATCTATAATACAGGTAGCAAAGAAACTCAGTTAATACATTTCAGCACAGACTAATAATAAACATTAAATAAAATCGCTAAAAGTTAATATACCCTTACATATCTAGTGTCTCTAGAAGTAGGTGCATGGGTATTAGTGAAGCTTTTAATTAAGCAAATCTATGCGATAATATTTACTCAGCTAATGCCACTTAAGCAGCGAAGGATTTCACTGAGACTTACATGATGCTCCTGTCTTTAAATGCCTGTATTTTTGTCACCACATCTTGCACTTAAGAGTCCACAGTCATCTGAAAATAACTGGTATTCCAGAACATAAGGAACAATTACATGCTTCCTAGATAATCTCATAAATATTTTATTGGTTGCAAAGAACACAGACTCCCTAAGATTATAGCCAATCTGTAATCAGATGGGTTTTAGCTTATATTTAACTGCTATTTCTTCACTGGAGTATGTATACCATCAACCTTCCCTGGTTACTCATAAAGGAACACTTCAACTGTTCATTATCTGCAGCATAATTTACTACTGCAAACAGGATATTATGCTATATTATTATGGAGACAGAGCCAACTGAAAGAGCCTTGAAGCCCCAAAACTGGTTTGGAGGTACACTTAAAGGAATGCATTGCTCCAAGACTGTCCATTACATTCATTCCCAGTTGGCCACTGTACATTGACCTATGCAAAATAAAATAAAGTCTCAAACACACAAAAAGGCCAGATCCAAACTCACTGAAGTCAATGGAAAGACTCCAGTGAGCTTAGTATTAGGCTCAAAATGTAATGGGTTTCAAGGTTTATTTGCTATTATCATGTTTGCCCTTGATCAGAATGTGATCAAAAGGAATTGCGTTTGCATGTGTTACTCTATATAACTTTTAAAAATATATCTCCTTATCTCATCGTAATAAAGGTGGACTAATATTGTCTGAGAAATTCAGATAGTGTAATGCTACTTTCTGCAATAGCATATGTTTGTCACAGTATGTTTTATGGATTGGGGGATTTCTTTGATTTTTCATCTGTGTTTAACTTCTTGTCTTGCAACACTGAATACAAATTCAGTGTTACTTTATAAACTCTGCCCACAACTGGACAATACAGCAGACAGACAATCTGAACAAAACCTTTTGTTTCCACTTCAGATTCATTTAGTTTTTGGCTATTGCTCAGCAAGCTAATGCAAAGGATCGGCATCTTTCCCTGGGTAGGGATTCATTAGGCAGAAGTTTTGTTTTCCCTTTGCAGCATTTCCTGTGCAAATGTCATACTCTTGAGAAGGGAGAACACAGACTGCAAAGAGGATTTTATTATGCCCTAGATTTACTAACAAGAGCTTCAAAAAAATCAACGGAGCCTCATTATGGTGGAATAAATAAAAATGCCATAAAGGAGCTTGCTGTCTCTTGTAGCCTCATGAAACAAGAGTTGGCATGATTTTCCAGCAGATATGAAGTCATTCACTTTGTTTAGAGTCAAACTTTCTGGCTCCATGAAGATCACAGACAGAGATACCTAGGGCCATGGCATGGCAAACAAAAGTAAGGATGCTGCGAAAAGGCAAGAAACCTTTTAGTGGGTGAGTCCAGGGGTCCTCACCTGTCAAATTTTGGAATACACAGTGCAATCCCCAGTATTTTAGAAGACAGTAGGCTAAGGATTTAGAGGAAAAGAGGGAAAAGCTAAGGGATCTGGTTATGTGCAATTATGCTTTGCTTAATAGCAATTAACTTGTGCTAAAATCCCTGAGCTCAAATTCATGCATGTATTCCCTTCCTCCCCCACCCTTATTAAAACATTCTACAAAAAGAAATCAGCCACTCAAATGTCTAATGTTTTTGCATGCCCAAAGGTTTAATTTTCAGAGGGACGGTGCTCAGCTGTTTCTGAAAATCAGGCCTCCCAGGTTGGGCACCCTAACATGGAGACACCCCAGAATGACTAGGCACTTTTGAAAATCTGTGTCAGAATCCAATGTCCTCCTCTCCCTCCATTTTTCCCTATTATCGTTCAGCCCCACCAAGTCGAACACTGCCCCTAGTCTGACCCAACAATCCAGACACCCTCTTTCAACCCTAATCTTTCACTCTTCCATTGCCTCTGTAATCAGTTCTCTGCCCACAGTCTATACTCTTGCCCACAGCCTCACAAACAAATTCTCTGGCTGCAGAATAATTCTCTGTCTCAATCTGTCTTCTACCTCCAACAGGCCCCTTGTATTCTTTGCTTCCCTAGGCCAATCTAGTCCATTCTCTCATTCATCCTCTACCCTCAGTTCATGTTTTGCCCTATCCCCTGACTCCAAATACCCCTAACTGCCTCCTCTGGCTCCCAATCTACACTCTGCTACCCTGGTTCCATCCTTCCATTCTTTGTCCTGAATAATTTTCTATTGTGCTTTTTCCCTATACCTGGGCTCCTAACCCATCCTCACCTGCTCAGCATTCCCAATCAGTATTCTGGCTTCCACTCCATCCTTTTGTGTCAACACCCACAACAGGTGTAGGAGTCAGCTGGTCCATTATAAAAACAAAATAGCCATTTTTGGATGGCTTGTGAAATAGCTTTTAACAATCATCAGCATTTACATTCTGACGGCCATTCTACTCAACCAACATGAATAAGGCATTTCCCCAAGGGTGGTAAATGAGGAACTACAGTTGTCTTTCCGGCAGATTTTTTTTTCTGGTCTCTGCTCATAAGACACTACACGAATATTATCCTATCTCAGTGCCTGAGAATCAAGGCATACTGAGTAGTCATATTCCCTCTAGTTCCGGTAGTCATTCAACCTCATTGACCACAGCAGGTGGTCATATTGCAATACTGTATTGAAGAGGTGCATATTGTAGATCTCACAGGACTTCAGGTTTCTGATCCAACAGCAGAAGCTGTTCTTTTTTAGGGTTTTCTTTTTCTTACAGCAATAAAATGTGATCATTTCAGAGCAGCATGCTCCTTTCAGCCTATCTTCTGTGTTCCTCCCACCCCCTTATCTGCTTTGCCCTGCATTGCCAATCTGCTGCTTACACATGCACTACTAAACTCATTTCTCAGTTCACACAGGGGTCCAATACCCACATGGCTCCCATTAATGCGAATGTGAGATAGGTGGGTATGCACAGGGGTGAACAGCTGAAAGGCCAAATCAGGGTTCTGGGGGTCATAACACCAGTTGCTATGCTAACCCATTTATCCCTGTGACCCTTCCCTTCCTTTTAAACAGACATCTGGTGACTCGTAGCAGGTTTGAAAGGCGAACCTTCGTTTTCTCTGCTGTAGCTACTTGCAGGGTTCACAAGGATGAAAGCAGGATTAAAGTGAAATAGAAATGAAAATGGGAGCCGAGGACAAAACAGTGTAATGGGGATCACTCTGAAGCAATCTCTACAATCATTTTGCATGGAGGATCCTCTTCACAGAGGACCCAGACAGTAAGAGTTTAAGGCCAGAAGGGCCCACCAGGGTCTGACCTCCTGTATGTCCCAGGCCACCTACACCACCCAACCATGGAAATTAGACCAAAGTATTACAGATAATTATAGACAATTATCTGCCACAAGCAGGGAAGAGGAGGGACTGGGATGCACCAGTGCCCAAAGCTCTTGAAGTGGCAGGGAGTTGATTAGGTGAGATATACCCAGATAATCCTGGCAAGTGACCCACATCCACATGCAAACAGAGGAAGGTCCAAAACAACAACAACAACAACAGGGTCCCTGCCAATCTGATCTGGGGGGAGAATTCCTTCTCGACCCCACATATGACGATCAGTTAGACCCTGAGCACGCGAGCAAGAAACAGTCAGCCAAGCATCTGAGAGAGAAAATGCTCAGTGCCACCTTGTAGCCCTGGATCTCCCCATCCAACGTCCCATCTCCAGCTGTGGCCTGGTGCTTCAGAGGAAGGAGATTTTAAAAAGTCAGAATACATTGGGGAAGGGGTTCCCTTCTGACCTCTGCAGCTGGCTGGCTGAAACCTGGAGGCATGAGCTTTTAGGAACATAAGACATAAACTAGGGCTGTTGAGTCCTGTCCCTCAGCCATCACAAGCAGCCTTGGCATACAACTGCACTCATAAATGTATTGAGTTAAAACTCTCAACAGACAACACAGAAACTAATTAGGCCATCTCTGGGGTATAGTTCTGTCTCCACTTCTGTAAAGAACACAGCACTCTTCTCAGCCCCTGAAGCATTGTCCATGTGAAACTGGTACAGAATAGAAGTCATCTGAAGTGCTTGAACTTGAGCAATTGATATAGTCACAGTAACATAAGGAGCTCGTAGTGAGACAGTAGAACAACTCGTCTGCTATTCTCACAAGAGCTTTGCTAGCGCTGTCAATTGTGAGAGAGAAGCAGCCTTTAAAAAAAATCCCACCTTATTTTAATGTGTAATTATGATAAAAAAATGTGTAATAGTGGCCTCTACTTAGTCCACAGACCTGCTCCTCAGGTGTCTTCGGGCCATGTCTGTGGCTATGCAAATATAAGGGAGGTGTTATGATCTTGTTTTCTGTGCATGGCACCCTTAAACATAAGAAGTCTCCTTGGTGAGGATTGCAGTGTGCAGGGAAAAGGCTGAGTTAATCC
The DNA here is from genome assembly GCF_016161935.1 of Mauremys reevesii. Lineage (NCBI taxonomy): Eukaryota > Metazoa > Chordata > Testudines > Geoemydidae > Mauremys > Mauremys reevesii. Next base: position 71,662,696 of record NC_052632.1, read on the forward strand.
AAAATAACTGCTGCAGAATGAATCGCACACTGTGTGTGACTAACACACTCATGCTGTGTCATGAAAAATTATATTTGTTCTTTCTTTGTTTATTGTTTTACTTCAGCTAATATGAAAGTCATCTGGTCTCAGCATGAGTGTTATGCTTTCTGTGTGTATGAACAGAGTTGCGTATATTGATATTACTCAGAAAACAAGGTTTTATGCCTAGTAGCATTGCAAAGCCAGTTCAGCTAGGGAAGAGTAAACTGGAGACTATTTTGCCTTTTTCTGTCATCACTAACATTATCAGCTAGATTTTAAGATCCCCAAGTTGAGACAGCAGTGCTGGCAGCTGGAAAAGCTGTCCTTGGATTAGTAAACAGGGCAAATTTGATAAGGGATCCCTTGGGAGGGAATTAATAAAGAACCCACAAAGTCACACACGGTCAATTTTTTTAAACTATAATGACACTTCCACATCTTGGACACTTTATCTTTCTACACCCTTTTGGGGCTCCTGTATTTTATTTTACCGTCTTTCTGCCTCCCTGTGGGTTTGATCCAATGGAAGTCCACAGGAGTCTTTCCATTTATTTCAATTGGCTGGATTGACTTTGTTGTATCAGTCTCTGTGTTAATAATTTGAATATGCTAAAATGCTCGGTGCTTTTTAATGGACTCCTAGACATGGATTGTCATGCTTAGGAGTCTGGGTGATGTGCAGCCTGCATAGCTATGAATTGATTTTTTAACACAAAGCTGCAGAGTGTCATATGAACATCCATATAGCCTTGAGGACAGCATATAAATACTGCATCTCGGCTCACTAACCAGCATGCCAAGACAGTAACATCGGTTAGAGTCCCAAGCATGGTCTGAGGGCAGTGTATAGCCCATAGAATTCTTTCAGCTCCCCCCCGATCAGTATAAATTCTTTTCAAATGGAAAAAAAAATCAAAACAACCATCCCCCCAAAAACCTCATATTGAAATACTTCTTTTCTTAAGTTTATAGCTTTGGTTTCATCTGTGCAAACCAAAAACTCTGATTGGTGAATACATGAAACCTTATTAAAAAGTACTAAGCTGTATTATATGCAAATTAGGATTTCATTGTCTTTCATCTCATAAAGGCTAATAACATTACAGATGTCAACCTTCTTATCAAGAATAGTTTCTAATACAAATTGCCTTTGACTATATTTACAGTGTCACTTTTAATCAACCGAACTTTCAGGCTAATGCATTTTTACAAACTACGTTGCGCAAAAAATAGACATCATAAAGAGGGAAGTGGATGCAAGTGCTTTCGGCTTTAACTGGCTGCCCATTTACAAGCCAATTGTTACTGATTTAGTAGTTTTACCTTCCTGTTTCCCTTGGAAAATGCCAAATATAAACACACTGTGCTTCAAAGGAAGTAATATCTACTCAGGATTTAACATTTGTCTTTGTAATTACCCTTCCCGTTTTGAGGAATTAGTAAATATATGCTAACAATAACCATCTGAGTGCAGATATCCTTCCTAACTGTTGTTCTGTCATTATGTCACAGTTAAGTATAGTTAATAAAATGGTTCACTAAGGACTCTGCCAGATATTTTTTATCCCTGCAGGTACATTTTCATTCCACGCCCGCTCACCTTCTCATGCGTGTCTCTCTTCTACAAGGGCAGGGGTGTTACCAGCTGTACCATACACTAGTCGGTATTCAACTAACATCTGAAAAAATCGGCCACATGTTGGCATTTTCTGTGGGGTTTTCTCAGTGCATGGTAGACATTGGCTTTCAAATACAAGTTCAGACATTTCCTTTATTTTATAAACCCTTATACAGAAGCAGTGAGGATTTACAAGCAAAGCATGTGGTATTGAGACAGCTTCCACCAGACAAGAACTGATTTGTCACCCAGACCAATGCAGCAAAGCCACTTCATCGGTGTGTGCCCGGATGCCGCTTGCAATGCCTTTAAAAGCACATGCGCTCCAGAGCCTTTGCCCAGGATGCTGCTGCTGCTGCTGAAGATTTGGACAGTTTGTCAAGCACACGTTTGATCTCTGCAAGGCCAAAATGAAGGGAACCTCAGTCCTTGCAAAGGAGGAAGTACTAATGCGAAAGGTCACTCAGCAATGCAAATTGTTCTATAGCTATGGAGTCTGTGAGCAGATAGAGCCTTTGGATGCTATTCTGTGGTACATCACTGCTGTGGGAGAAAGTGTGTAACCGCAAGGGAAACATTATGGTACTTTTAGAGCCAGTGTGGAACTAAACTGATTTACACCAGCTGCAGATCAAGTACTTTAGCCCTGGCTGTGACCTCTAGATGCTAGCTCAGTGCAAACAAATACCGTATATACTCGTTCATTAGCCAGTTCCTTTATAAGCCGACCCCCCCAAAATGGATAGGTAAAAATAGCAAAAAACGTATGACCCTTTCATAAGCCGACCCTATATTTCAGGGGTTGGAAAACTTTGGTTCCTGGCCTGTCAGGGTAAACCGCTGACAGGTCGGGACGTTTCGTTTACTTGGAGCATTTTGTTTACTTGGAGCCACTTCCCGCAGCTCCCATTGGCTGGAAACGGTGAACCGCGGCCACAGAGAGCTGAGGGGCTCCATCCCTGCAGATGCTCCAGGTAAACAAAACTACAATGTGTTAGATCAGAGATTGGCAACCTTTGGCACATGGGAAGCGGCGCGGGCCGAGGGATGTGCTGGCTGCAGCTTCCTGCTGCCCCCATTGGCCTGGAGTGGCGAACTGCGGCCAGTGGGAGCCACGATCAGCCAAACCTGCGGAAGTGGCAGGTAAACAAACCGGCCCGACCGTCAGGGTGCTTACCCTGGCAGGCTACATGCCAAAGGTTGCCGAGCCCTGTATTAGATAATCAATTCAATGATTCCAGAGAGTTTAAGATCATCAAATTTTGGTGTAGATCTGTTTATAAGCCGACCCCTGCTCTTTGATGCATCACTTTTTTACCAAAAATATTCAGCTTATGAACGAGTATATGCAGTAACTACTTTTCACGAAATATTTTTGCCCTCTTCTCCACCTACAGATCCTACCATTTTGAACCGAATGATCTGAACAGACTACACAGATACTTAAAGTGAAGCTTGTGACTAATTGCTTTGTTGGATTGGGGCCAGAGCGTTCAGCACTTTGTAGAACTGAGCCCAATATGAACTTAAAGATACAAGGGGGAAATTCTGGTTCTTAATTAAATCAATGGAAAAACTCCTGTTGACTTAAAGCCAAGATTTCATACCAGTGAACCGGATTTTTAGGAGCGCTCACTGGGAGCTGCAGTGGCTTCACACCTCTGAAAACTGCTCCTGTTGGATGTTAGACTTCAGAACCGGATTTCACCATTGAGAGCCACAATATCACTTGGCTCAGGATACTCCTACACTTTTAGAGCTGGGTGGGCTTTTCATAATGGAAGTCATGGGTGCCGTGTGTTTCAAGCCCTGCAGGGCACTTTGCAAGCAGTCCTAGAAATTCAAAAACAACGGCAGAAACGACTCATGTTAAACATTTACCTATGGCATCATCATGGCTGTTGAAAGAGCCGTGGTTTATGATCATTTAATGTTTGTTTGAAATACTTTGACTTTTATAATGCAGGGATCTTTTTGCATGTGGGTGACTGAACATGATAATAGCTGAACCGCTTTCAATGAGAACTTTGAATGCTGCCAAGTAAAACCAAGGGCTGCACAGTAGGCTAATAGGAAAGAGGAACTCAGTAACAATCCTGCAGCAAAACAAAGGACCAATGAAGTGTCAGTGAGACTGTTTATTCCTCTGAGAAGTGAGGTGTAGAAAGCACATTTCTCCCATCCCCTTTTAAAAATAAACTCTTAAAACACGGGTGCGTTACACTGGTTTTGCAAAGGTGATTTCCATCATAGCAACTATTGTGATTACTTTGTTGTCACAAAACCAGGGTTCTAGTTATTGAAACGAGGAAGTAAGGGCTATTCAGGGCACAAAACAATGCCAAGGCATGATTTTATGCACTGCCTTACATTACTTTTGGACTAATCCCCATCACCACCTTGTAATATTTCCCCCAAATTGCCATGATAAAACAGCAGCTCTGCTTATTATAGACAGAGCTGCACCCAGGTAAGAATGTAGCTCAGAGTATATCAGCATCTTTTTAATGCGAGTGTCAAGGTTGTTTTCCCAGTACTATTGTATAGTACTGGGAGCGTAAGGGGAGAATCCTTGCTTAAAGAATATTTACCAACCTGACAAAATAATTAAGTCAAGAATCTGAGAAGGCTTTTACATATAAATGTAATTCAAACTATAATGGATTAAAATGGTGGCTTTTAAGTGACAGCAGCTGGCTAAGTGCTGGAGAGTCATATGCCCTATAAAAATTTACATATGAATCTACTTTGAGTGAGGTAAACACTTTTTAGCAAGATGTGTGTACCCCCTTCTGACTGCAAAGTCCCCACACTGCTGGGTATGCTCCTGATATAGCTGGTTGTCCTGTCACCCCACACTACCAGGCAACTCTGGGCTGGGGGAGGAAACTGCTACCTGCAGACAGATAGGTGGTAAGAACTGGGTGAGAGGCCATGAAACCATTGAGTTCTTCCCTCAGCAGCAATAACCTAGAGCATATCTGCAAACAAAAGCATCCTTGGACCAAGGAGGGAAGGAAGCTACCATGCCTGAGCCTCAGTATGAGCTGCTGCAATCTGCCTCCAGCCTAAAAAATGTAAATCTTGCTAGCTGCGGCTTACTCAGCATCATGGTGTTGCCTTCTTCTTAATCCTAGTCCCAACAAAGGTCTCTGTCCACAAAGGAAGCAGGTGAGCTTCTTCAGTGAACATTCCCCTTTCATCCCCTACAGCACATAATAGATTGGCCAACCCAAAAGGAGGCCAGTTTCAAACCAGCCAATCCCTGACCAGCCACTCAAAAAACCAAATAAGAGAAGCACTCCCCTCAGAGTTCTTCTCCAGCTCTACTCAGATGAGGAGGAAAAGCACAAGCAAGACAAGTCCCCCTACAAATAGGAGACAGCATTAATACTCCCTCATAGACACTATTACATTGCATCAAGAGGAAGGAAGTTCTTGTGGTAAGGTTACTAGTCTAAGTCTCAAGTGTCTAGGTTCTAATCCCTGTTTAACCATAATTTTTCTATAGGCTAATTACTTATTCCCTGGTGCCTCAGTGACCCCAGCCGTAAAACTGATAATATTTATTTTCTTCCACCTTTGGTCTGTCTTGTCTAATTAGATTGGAAGCTCTTCTGGGCAGCGGCTGACTTGCTCTGCATTTATATAGTGCCAAGCACAATGGGGCCCCCATCTTGGTAGGTGCAACACTAATAAATAAATAGAAAATACCTAGCTCTTTTATAAATTACATAACATCTAATAAAAATATCAAAACCCAATACTCCTCCAAATTAAAAAAAAATAGACACGTTAGAAAACACATGCACTCTCTCATATCACAGAGTAACAATCATTTTAAAATTCCAGTCCTCATTGTGAACTTAATAACCAAGCACTTATATAATTGTGTCTCAGTCATTCTTCCACCCTCTGCTAAATTTTCAATCTATATTATCCAATTGTGTTTTGAAAAAATGCATTTACAAATATTAAATACTGGTTTAATTCAGAATACTAAAACATTCCTCATACAATGGGTTTTAACTATATATGTGTGGATATATAAGTTATTCACTGGAGGTAGTTGTGTGTTATACTTCTGTTTCTTCTAGGAACATAAATTTTTAAATTCTTACCTATGAGGTGCCTGCTTTTTTTGCTGAAAAAAATATTCAGGAGAATGAAACAATTTAAAAACATTATTAAAAAGATAAACACTGCATCCGTTTAAGAGTTTGGTAGCAAATTATTTGATTTAAAATATGAAGAGTTAAGAACATCAGAGAGGAAAGGACAAAAGAATTAAGTTAATAAATCTAACTAATAATCCTTTTTCAGAGGAAAAAAAATATATTGTGGGACTAATTTTCTCAAATCCCAAGAGTGATCTCTTTTTTTTCTTCTTTTCTTTTCAGAATGCAATTTTCATTCTTTTGATAAATTAGAAGGATTTTAATTTCCTTTTTCATTACCACTTGAATTATAAACACAGGCCTAAGATGGGCTTCAGAGCATTATGTGTTAACGGAAAGGCACACAAATCGTACATGTTAATTCTAAACAGTTTGTTAAAGACCAGAATCAGAAGGACAGTTGGCACCATTAATGAAAACAGTCAGCAAGAGCAAAATCTTATGCTGCCCATTTCTCCATTCTGCTTGGCTAACTGAAGGCTGCAGCTGCATTATTTATATATATATATATATATATATTTTAAATTGGAAAACAACAGGTGATTTGCTTGTCTTCTTCCAAATACTGCTTGTTGTTGTTATGCTTCCCCTGAGCTCTGCATGTATAAGTTATATGGCACATATCCAATGTCTGGAATATCAACGTCAGAATATTGCCAGTCAAACACTAACGGCTTCTGCTAGTTCCACTGCAGTCAGAGTTCTGCTGGTGTTGCAATTAGAAGTTGCTCTTCGCGGGGATATCATTCAGGCCAAAATATGTTGCTTTGGGCTTTAAATTTGGCGTGAAACCTTCAGACTATAGGCTGGTGGGGGTTTTTGTTTTTGTTTTTGCACAATTATAGCTACTTTTACATTATGGACCGGATCCTGCACCCTTTGAAATAAATGTCACAGTTCCAATTGACTTCAGTGTTACACTGCTAGGACTTCTATGAGTCACTGTAGGACTGTACAGGTTTCAGACATTACTATGCACCTTTGATGCAAATCCATGCCATCATATCAATGTAAGGAGCTTGTTTTGGGGGCTAGGTGGTTCCATGGGGTGAAGGAAGAAAATAATTCTCTCCCCGAAATGACAGAAATACTGTTCAGTGCGGGTTACTCCAGTCTACAATCCACATAAGGAAATCTATCCTCTATGCAGTTATCCAGACATTGCCTCCCTCACACTGATTCCAGGGCCAAAAAGTCTTTCACATCCAACCTCTAGGGAATGGGTTTTGCACCATAATGAGTGCAAGAAAATAGTTATTCATTAGGGCTGTAAAGCGATTAAAAATTAATCGCGTAATTTAAAAAATTAATCACGATTAATCGTGTGATAAAAATAATCATGATTAATCACGCGGTTAAACAATAATGGAATACCATGTATTTAAATATTTTGGATGTTTTCTACATTTTCAAATGTATTGATTTCAATTACAACACAGAAGACAAAGTGTACAGTGCTCACTTTATTTTTGATTACAAGTACTTGCACTGTAAAACAACATAAGAAATAGTATTTTTCAATTCACCTAATACAAGTAGTGTAGTACAATCTCTTTATCATGAAATATGAACTTACAAATGTAGAATTATGTACAAAAAATAACTGCATTCAAAAATAAAACAATGTAAAGTTTTAGAGCCCGCAGGTCCACTCAGTCCTACTTCTTGTTCAGCCAATTGCTCAGACAAACAAGTTTGTTTAGGTTTGCAGGCGATAATGCTGCCCGAGTCTTGTTTACAATGTCACCTGAAAATGAGAACAGGTGATCGTATGGCACTATTGTAGCCGGCATCACAAGATATTTAGAAAAACAGCCAAAATATTTAATACATTTTAGTTGGTATTCTATTGTTTAACAGTACAATTAAAACTGTGATTAATCGTGATTAATTTTTAAAATTGTGATTATTTTTTGAGTTAATTGCGTGAGTTAACTGCGATTAATCAACAGCCCTATTATTCATTTTTTCTGGCCTTTGAAACTCAAATTACTGCTTGGAGGAGGCTTAGCCAGTGTGTAAAATGAAACATTTAAAATGACCAAAATATTTAAGAACATAAAAACAGCCGTACTGGGTCAGATCAATGGTCCATCTAGCCCAATATCCTGTCTTCCAACAGTGGCCAGTTCCAGATGCTTCAGACAGAATGAATAGAACAGGACAGTTTATTGAATGATCCACACCCTATTGTCAGTCCCAGATTCTGGCAGTCAGAGGTTTAGGGACACTTAGAGCATGGGGTTGCATCCCTGACCATCTTGGCTAATAGCCGATGATGGATCTATCCTCCATGAACGTATCTAATTATTTTTTGAACACAGTTATACTTTTGGCTTTCACAATATCCCCTGGCAACAAATTCCATAGGCTGACTGTTTATTGTGTGAAGAAGTACTTCCTTATGATCCTTTCAAACCTGCTGCCTATTAACTTCATTGGGTAATCCTTGGTTCTTGTGTTACGAGAAAGGGTAAATAGCACTCCCTTATGTGTCTGGAAATCATTAGCTGCATCTACTAGAAAATCTTTTCTAGTAGACATATCCATTCTGTAATCACAAAAGTGACATAATCTGGGCTATGATCAACAATGTGTAGGCCAGGTTCTGTTACCCTGATTCATGTTGAGTAACTTGTGCTGTGATTAGTGAACTAGGAAATAGCTATTAAGGGTTTGAAGGGAATGCCAAATATACATCAGACAATATACATTTAGAACTCTTTGTTGCTTCAAATCAATGTCTCGGAGTGCTGTGTATCTTTTGGCAAATAAATCATACTTGGTTCTGAAGACACTGTTTCTGTGTCACTGAAAACATATACTGTCACAGGCTCCAAGGGAAAAAAAAAACCCAACCAGCCCTCTTGCAGGTGCCAAGCCCATTGGGCCTGATAGGTATCACGCTTTGTAACCAGTGTGGGGCTGGGAGGTGTAACTCCGAGTCCCAGTCAGAGAGTGGTTCCATCATGGGGTCCCACTCCAAGGAGATGTGGAGGAACAGACTGTCACTGGAAAGGGAGACATTGAGGGGACTGGAAAAGAGACCCAGAAGGGGCAGCTTACACAGGGGCCATGAGAGTCCTATTGAAATCAATGGCACTGCTCTCAAAGTGAGGTATTATTCAAGCTGAGGAAGGATATCAGACCCTGGGGACCTGTGATATTTATGTGCATTCTTCAGAAATGGCATAAGAGATAGAATGTTGCTGAATACATCGAGGAGCTCCGGGTTCTATTCCTGACCGTGGTACTGATTTACCTTAAGTCGCTTACAACCAAATTCTTAGCAAGTGATTTGTGGGCCCAGTCAGGTAGACATAAACATGCACTAGGCTGAGTATGTCACTACAAGGCTCTACCATTTCATTTAGGCACATCCCCAGGAAGCTGTACTACCCAAGGGGACCACATCCAACAGCTACACCCACTTCAGGCATGCAGCATACCAGGCATTCTCCAGGGGTGGGCGGGGAGACACACAGTGGCCTTTGCCCTGCCACTTCCTCATTCCCATTTGGGAGGACAGAGGGAACAGTTCCAGCACTCCAAGAAGCACAAGGACTGGCCTAGTGCCCGGCTGCAGCTTAGGGTACAAGGCTGCCAGTAAAGCAGCCAGCGCATTTCAGCCCACAATGATTTTCACTAGCAATATCAAGGTGAAAAAACGGGGAGTAGGTTTTCATAATCCGGTCCTCCCTCCCAAATGTGCTTGTATATCACCCATTTGTAAAATAGTCACAACCATGCTTGTCTCTGGGTCTCATATCACCCCCTCAGGTAATTCATTGATGCCTGGAAAGCACATTTAGATTCATGGATGAAAGAACAATAAAAAATACCTCTGTGGACTATTCTTAGAACTAAAATGGATTTTGGCAGTTCTGAGCTTAATTCTTTTAGCAAAAACAAGAAAGAGGAATATTCCAGTACCCATTAATACCCAGGTCCTGCTGTCAAAGAACAGCCATACAGAACATTCTCTGCACATCTTACACAGCACTACCCTTAATATTCACACACCGACATTGAGTCTGTCACAGGAAGCTTCTATTTTATTTTAGCCATAACTATTATTTGCATTATGGTGATGCTTAGTGACCCAAGGCAAGATTGGGGCCCCAGTTGGTGTGATGGGTGCTGCACAAACAAGAAGAGAGATCATCCACACACTGAAGAGCTTCCAGGCTAAATAGAAAAAAGACGGGAGAGGAAACAGAGGCACAGAAAGTGATGTGATTTGCCCAAAGTTACATAGTAGTTCAGTGGCAGAACTAGGAATAAAGTTCAGGTCTCTTTTGTCCCAGTCTATTGCCCTATTCACTGGACCACACTACCTCTTGCATTATAGCTCTGATCTAAACTTATCCTTATAAAGGGCACAATGTAGCTCCTTTGAAATCAATAGCAAAACGCTTATTGATTCCAGTGGGTGCCCATAGTTTATTCCTCCAAAGTACATTATTTATTGTATAGCAGCACACCTATAGAACTGAAATTGCACTACATGCCATAGTTCCCTAAGTCTACCTCAACCATCTGGACTTCAGAAGCCATCTTGACATTCCAGACCCATGACTGGAGACAGGGAGCCTCTGCAGCATCAGGTTATAGCATATCACAGAACGTTCCGGACTGTGTTCATATTCTTTGGAGGTAGCCAGCCAGCAGGCCCCCTGACAGCCATGCATAGCACGATAGATCACCTCTTTCTTGTATGACCTCAAGCATGGTGCTGTACGGGGGTTCGCCATGAGACCGGGTGAGCCCCCACCATCTGCCTTAGTGAAACGCCAATGTCTTTGGCCTTCTGAATAACCAGAGTTGGGTTGAGAAAATGCTGTTTGCTGGGGTTTTTTTAACACAATGGATTTTCTAACATTCTCTCTCCAAATTCTGAAAGCAAGCCAGCCAAGTTCAGTTTTGCAAGTCTGTTCCCCTTTTCATGAACCTGCCAGAGAAAAGAGAGTGCCAAACATTAGTGCCCACAACTGAAAGAATTACAGTTACACCATTATTAAAATGTCCATCAGCAAATCACATGTGATTGCCCCACTTGGGTCCTTTAATTTATGAAAATCGCATTAGTAATGAGACTCAATGTGTAATGTACATATGAGAAAGTTGAAGTCTCAACTTAAAAGACAAATATTCTCAGTGCCATTCTTTTCATGCTTCATTAATAAAGAACAAAATGCCTCTAGACTTTCTATAACATATGCACTGAGTGATTTCAAACCAGCCTGAAATTCTTCTCAAATGAGGGTTATAATGTACTTCAGCAATAAAAATGCATTTTTTATTGCTTAGCTTGTAAAGTTGTTCCCAAGTTCCACTAGAAGAAAATTATTTGTCATTTTTGCAAAGCATAGCTTGTTACTTTGATGGTTTTTAGGAATTTTCTGTTTTAACTTTCTAGTCATGTATGAATGTATTCCACACTAGGATTATGAGCTCGGAGAACCGAAGCTGGGGAAGAAGAGACTTACATTTGCTATATGAAAGCAATTTTTTTAACCCAGTTAAAAGCAAATTAGAGATGTAGAGGGGGGGAAACATGCACTACTCTTCTGAGGTGCATTAAATTTGGATGTATCTGCCAGTTCATATACAATGCATATACCTACATCATAGGAATTCAGAATAATTGCAACATGCATTACTTATGCTTATCTTGGTCAGATCACAAATAATTGTCTAAAGAGCATTGTTGGATGGACCTGGAAGAAAGGATCTTCAGCTGAAAAAAATGTTTCTCAACAATTGTTTACCACCATGATAAATGTCCTCACATTTTCCTCCCAAAGATGGGTTTATTTCAGCAAAATCAATGGTGCTTCCAGTTCTCTCCTGGGATGAATGTACATGACACCTTTGCTTGCTTTCTTCATGACCCCTACTTCTGTAACTGGAAGTCTTCAAATCATTTGAAGACTTCAGTAACTCAATCAGAGCGAGTGGGTCAGATTCTGTGGCCTGTGATATGCAGGAGATCAGACTAGATTATCACAATGGTTTCCCTTATGGCCTTAAAGTCTATGAGTCTGCAGGGTATCCTCATCACCTCCCATGAGGGGACAAGCATTTTCAACTTCTGTAGAGTTCCATGAGAACTGAAGAGGTACAGGTGCTCCATAGCTGTTTATGCCGGGGTCATCGTAGGATTTTTCAGTGGAACTGGAATAAAGAATGTTCCCAAGTCCTCACTCTTTGTCCCACTTCCAAAGGGCTCCTAATGCTTTTTAAGCACTTCCGTAACAGGGCCAAAAACAGAGTACTGGACAATTAGCAGTGTCTGCATTCTTCAGTACTTTTCACCATGTTCAGGACACAAACGTGGGGCCTTTGCCTACAAGGCATGGATATTAACAGGGGTTGATGCCACGCTGCTGCTGATACCAACAGGGATCACATGAGAAGTACTTTGCACCTTGCAGGATTGAACCTTCTGTTTGTAATGGACTGTCTAGTCTGGACTTCATGAAACATTCCTAATACATGTTCTAAGACAATCTGATGCCAGGCCCACTCAGTGCTCACACATATGCCGGAGCTTGAAGCTGTATGTGACTGCCAAGGCAACACAACAGTGAGGCACGCTCCTAAGCTTGTCTTCAAATGAGACAAGAGCGTCGCATAATGTTCTGGGTGTGGAAGAGCAGGAAATGGAGAGCATCTGTGTTTGAAATGGGGATTTGTCTGCAAAGTTAATGGGGTCAGACAGCTTAATCTGTAATGTTTGGGCTCAGTTTAGGGTACCAATGTCTCGGAAAGAAGCTTGGATAGGATTCTGCCCAAAAAACAGTGTTAGGAGTAGTATTGGTCTAGCTTTTTGTATTACAGCAGATGCCCAAAGCAAAACTAGAGACCCATTTTGCAAGGTACTGTACATACACTGTAGGATGATACACATTCTCCCCCAAAGAGCTTACGAGCTAAACAGGCAAGACAGAACAAGTATGGGAGAAAGGAAGAATTATGATGATGCCCTCAGCAAAAAGCATTTTCAAAAATACTGCGATGAGAGCAATTATTAACGCTACTTGCATGGCAAAAATCACACAGTGATGGAAACAGGGAGTGGCAAAGAGTAGACTTCTTTATGGACAGTTCCATGGGATTCTTGATTTTGTATATGGCCTCAAGGTACCTTGGTGATGAGTGAATAAGAAATAGATCACCAGACAGGCAGACATACACAAATTAGGTAGAGTCTATGCTTTTAGAGAGCTCTATGGCAAAGAGATTTAACGGAACTGACAGATGGCCATGACTACAGATCCTAGCCTGTTCTGAGGAGCTGACAGGCATTCTGGAGTCTGGGTCAAAGTGACCAAGGATGTGTACCTCTTTGTTCTCTTCTCTCATCCCCTCATGGAGAAATGAGAACAAGGTACTCTGAGTCCCTGAGCAATTATACTGATAGGAGAATTTTTAAAACAACCTATAAGCCCCAGTTCAGCAAAGCACGTAAGAACGTGCTCCACTTTCATCAAATCAGGAGCCAATGGGATAACGTCTATGCTTAAAGTTCAGCATGAGCGAGGGATAGAACAAATTTCCATCTAACATTTTTTTTTAATGGAAAATTAGATTTTTAAGTAAGCAAAAGTTTTCCTGGAGATTTGTCTACTCGCCTTGAAAATTTTTGACTTTTCATCAATTTTTTTTTTTTTTTTTTTTAGATTTTGGCAGTTTTAGTCACAGTTTTTAGGGTTCTGGCAGTTTGGGGCTTTCAAAATTATTGGATTTTCAATTAAAAGGCTAAATTCTACACAGAACCCCCTCCCCGCCCATACACACACAAGTACCTTTCCCAACCAACTCTAATGAGAGCATTGAATCACTCTTATCACTGTCTGTGAAAATACACCCCAGAAATCTCAGCTATCAACATTTACCAGCATTCATAATTTATATAGAAGCAGAAAGTGGACATTTGTAAAACTATGCAGAGATATTAGTCCATTTTTACATGGTTGTTTGTATATGGTTTGGTATTTATATCTGGGTCATGATCAGAACTTGCCGTCTGATCTGAATTGAATTTAAGAGGTAAATGGCAGTTAACTTACATTTTGTGTGGGTAGGATAATTTGCTATATTCAGCCAGTGAAACAAAGACTTCCTGGAGTGAGAATGTTATTAAAATGCTAATAGAGCTAATTCTAAAAAAGATGTTTGCTCAGACCTCAGCCGGGAATGCATCTATTTTGCAAAGATCTAACATGTGTGTTTTTAACTTAAAAGGTTTTCCCCTTACATAGGATCTAAAGAATCCTTTGAAATGAGCCAATATGATTTGATATGCCCCATGCAAACTGAGACAGAGGATTTTTATATAGTTAGAGAGAGGGGGAAGGATAATTGAACTTAATTAAATATGTTATAATATTGATACAATTGTAAGTATGGGCTATGTATTTATAATGAGATAAGACATTGAACCTAGAGAAAGATGCCAGAAATGATACAGCCGGTGAACTGCTAGTAAGAAAATAATAGACCTTCTTGCCATGCAAGGTTTTATTTCTCTTTAATAGATTTTAACCTAAAGCTCTTTTCTAAGTAATTAAGGGCTTCTCTACATGGGGAATTATTTCTGATTAACTAGTCCCGATCCACTCTGAAGGGATTAAGCTAATTTGGAATAAAGCACTCTTACTCCAGAATCAGAGCATCCGTACAACCCATTAATCAGGAATAGCTATTCCACTTTAAATCCACACCCTTCCTTTCTCCAAATTAACTTCCCAGAATAGACAAGCCATACATTTATCTCAGAGTTAGTCTGTCCTATGAAGTATTTTCTGCTCATCTTTTGAAATGATCTCACCTTCCCCCAAAATCACCGATCTGGCAGTTTGGTTTGGGACTATCTCAATCCCCATATTCTAGCATGAAAGAAAAAGACACTTCGGGCAGGAGGGATAGCTCAGTGGTTTGAGCATTGGCCTGCTAAACCCAGGATTGTGAGTTCAATCCTTGAGGAAACCACTTAGGGATCTGGAGCAAAAATTGGTCCTGCCTAGTGAAGGCAGGGGGCTGGACTCAATGACCTTTCAAGGTCCCTTCCAGTTCTAGGAGATTGGTATATCTCCAATTATTACCTTGTTTACAAGTACAAAAGGTACTTACTATTGTTAATTATTTCTTAATTAGTGCCATTAAACTCTATTTCTACACTATGGACTCAAATCTTAGCGCCTGCAAAGGCAGTGGAAAGCAGCTGGATCTTTGTCTTATGAGGGCATAGGAAAACTGCGGGCAGGGGCTGCCAGGGTAAGGCAGGTGGAATACACATGATGGGTTTCACATTGGAATGCTGCTGCTGCTGCTCACAATCAGGGGAGGAGAAAGGTAGTTTCGGATCCCACTCTCCCACCATCAGCTGCATGGAGTGTAAATAAGGAAATGCAGGTCATCAACTCAGCACAGCTGAGAAATGAGCTCTAAGACCTCAGTGTTTGATTTATACATCAATAGATTATTATACTGGATTCAAAGATTAGCATCACTTTCAAGATACCAAATTTCAGACTTTTAAAAAGAGTCACTTCAAGCGGCTTTGAATACAATGGGAAGAAATGTCAAAATGAAGAAATCCCAAATATATGTTGTAAAGACTCAATCCTATATCTGGCAAAATCAAGAGCAAAACTCCCACTAACATCTGTGGTGCAGGATGGGAGCGTAAATGCATCACTCTCCCTATGCTGCAGAACTGAAGATTTGTGTGTCAAAGGAAGAGGAGAAATCAAGAGATCTGTATAAACAGAGGCCAACCTTCCTGGACAATTGTAATCTCGCGGAAACCTAATTAAGCAAACAGGCACCATTGTTTGGAGTTGGAATCTCTGTTTAAACACTCCTGGGTTACTGTATTTGTATACCACAGAGTAGAGAAAAGTTCACACGTTGACAGAAACTAAAGTATACCTGCAGCTTTTCTTTTTCCTCTTTCTGTATGCCGAATAACCACAGTGACAGGTTAACTGGGCCAAGTCTGAGAGGCATTAGCAGAACACAATTCAAACCCTTGTATTCAGAAGCACATTCTTCACCCATGGCCGGATTCCCATTCCACCTGAGTAAGGGGATCAGAATTTAGCCATAGGAAAATGCATGCACCATGGCTAAGATTTTCAAAGAAGTGTTAGAAGACTTAAGTGCCCAAATCCCATTGAAATTCAGTGGCTGTTTTGCACCTAATTCCCTTAGGTTACATTGAAAATCCCAGCATGCATCCTGCAACACATATCACAATAATTTTGCATGTATGCAGCTATTTTCATTTTCTTTTTTCACATAGAATTTGATCTTGCAAATCCTTGAGTGGGGCTCAGAAGTCTCTTGCATTCCAGCAAAGCTGTGTGAAATTCATCTTTGCCCAATAGACCAACATAGATTCAGTGCAGGAGGGAAGTAGTGAAATTATCTAGTGCCTGGTTGTTGTGCTCTCCTGAAATATAATCCATCCGGGTTCTGCTCACTAATGAATAATGGAATTACTTATAGAAAAGCCTTCTGCATCAAGTATGTTTAAATCAAAACGACATAAGTTGTTGAGTTGTTGTTTTTTTTTTAGCAGCACAAATATAAAAGCAAAACAATGTCGTTGTTTTGCAGTTCTCACAGTCGAACAGAAAAAACAGTGCATGCGAATTAAAAGGGTAAAGCCCGCAAAAACTCAGCAACCGCTTATTAATAGATCTGATCCTTCACTTGCCTCCTGAGGTTGGCGGTATAAAGTGACCCCCAAATAATTACAAAGCACAGCAGCAAATTAGAGAGTTAAAGGATCAGTGTGACCTTCTGCAAGGCAGGATGATGGGTGAATAGAGCACTAAGCTAAGATCTGGGTTCAATTCCTGGTTCTGACACTGATCTTCTGTATGATAATGGGCCTCTCATTTTTCATCCCTCTTCCCGCCACCCACCCTTTGTTTACATTGTAAGCTCTCTGGGGAAAGGACTGGCTTTTTCTCTCTGTGTGTACAGTGCCTAGCACAATGGAGCCATGATCTATCTAGAAAATTCTAGTTTCTAACTCTACTAAGGGCTTGTCTACACTGGCAATTAACAGCGCTGCAACTTTCTCGCTCAGGGGGGTAAATAAAACACCCCCCTGAGCGCAGCAAGTTGCAGCGCTGTAAAGCGCCCGTGTAAAAAGTGCCCCAGCGCTGGGAGCCCCACCCCGTTGAGGTGGGTTTTTAAAGCGCTGGGAGAGCTCTCTCCCAGCACTGTGCCACGGCAGCGCTTTAGCCCTTAGAAAAGGAAACAACAAACTGACCAGAGAAAAACTAATTTTCTAATTTCTGCTTTTTAAAAACACTGCCCATTCAAAAGAAAGGCTCTTTTCACCAGCTAAATATGGTCTATGTACACAGTATTCAATACAGTAGAGCAGAGGTGGGCAAACTACGGTCCGCGGGCCACATCCGGCCCATGGGACCATCCTGCCTGGCCCCTGAGCTCCTGGCCCGGGAGGCTCACCCCCAGCCCCTCCCCTGCTGTCCTCCCTCCCCCGCAGCCTCAGCTCGCTCACTCTGCCGCCGGCGCAATGCTCTGGGCGGTGGGGCTGTGAGCTCCTGGGGCAGCGCAGCTACAGGGCCCGGCCTGACCCGGTCTCTGTGCCGCGTGGTGGTGGTGCCAGCACAGCTGTAGCGCAGCCATCCACCGGTGCTCCAGGCAGCATGGTAAAGGGGCAGGGAGCAGGGGGGTTGGATAGAGGGCAGGGGAGTTCGGGGTGGTGGTCGGGGCGGGGGTGTGGATAGGGGGCAGGGGTGGTCGCGGGAGGAACAGGGGGTTGAATGGAGGCAGGGGTCCTGGGGTGGGCAGTCAGGAAGGAGGGGGAGGTTGGATGGGGCAGCAAGGGGCAGTCAGGAGCAGGGGTTCCAGGGGCAGTCAGGGGACAGGGAGAAGGGATGGTTGGATGGGGCAGGGGTCCCGGGCGGGCCGTCAGGAATGAGAGGAGGGGTTGGATGGGGTGGGGGAGGTTCAGGGGCAGTCAGGGGGCAGGGAGCGGGGCGGTGGTGGATGGGTCAGGGGTCCCGGGGGGGAGCAGATAGGAGGTGGGGGCCTGGCCACGGCCCCCTCCCCAACCAGCCCTCCATACAATTTACGAAACCCGATGCGGCCCCCAGGCCAAAAAGTTTGCCTACCCCTAGAATAGAAAGAGTAACAAAAAATGAACTCATGTTATACTGTCAGCAACTGGAGTTTGCACACTCACAACAGCTTAATGAAATCAAAGTGAAAGACTGGAGAGTCTTTCTAGGTCCAACAAGTCACACGGATACTGAGTCTTTAGTATGTGTTGCATGTTTTTGAGAATGCGGGGTACAGTAAAATATGGCTAATGTGTGCATTTGAGTAGACAATGCACGTGGGTCTGTATGTGATCCATGCATTTCGCTACCAGGCCCTGCACACCACTTAGCCCTGCAGTGGGTTCTGCAAGGGAAGAGGGACACAAGATGGAGTGGCCTTTGCTATTTCTTTATGCAAAGAAATTTAAGGCAGGGAGTAACATCATCTTGTGGTTCTTCGTGCCCCACACAAGACGACTCCTGGAAACAAAGGAAACCTGAGGAACAAAGACTGAACTGGGGGAATTGCTGGACCCAGGCAAAAGGGATTTCTAGCCTGTGAATGAAACACCTGGGGATTCCAAGGTGTAAAGCAAGTGAAGCTTGCCCCTTAGGAATCTGCAGCCTGCTTGTATCATCTCTGAGGGTGAGAATCTGTTAATTTATTATGTTTATTATATTTAGTATATGAAACTTAATTTGCATTTTTTGTTTATTTGCTAGGTAATCTGCTTTGATCTGTTTGCTATCCCTTAAAATCACTTAACATCTATATTTTGTAGTTAATAAACTTGTTTTTGCTTTATCTAAACCAGTGAGTTGGAGTGTAGTGTATAATCATAGCTCAAGGGGCAACGGCTGTTTCATATTCCTCTCCACATTGAGGGAGGGGGCAAACTTTATGAGCTTACACTGTACAGTTCCCTGTGTATAGTTTGGGGTTTATACTCCAGGGTGGGTGCATGGGCGTTACCTTGGCTGTAGCCTTCCTATGCAGGGGCTGGTCAGAGAGCCTGCATGTAACTGCAGCTGGGTGTTTCCCTGCCTGTATGAATGCTGGTGAAAGTGCAGGCTGGAGGGCTTTGCAGCTTGTCACAGCAGTACAGTGTGAGAGAGAGAGCCCAGGCTGGTGGATCAGAGGACTCAGTGGTACCACAGTTCCAGGTGGAACCCCGGGAGAACCCGTCAACGCCCACCCCCCATCTGCGTTTAGGTGCCATTCAATGTTTGCTTTGGTGGGTGTCTCTGAGACAGATTAAAAACCAAATTATCATAAAATTCATCTATGTCCATCATGTTACAGGGAGTTAATGCTGAAACCTCAGATAAGAAGATTACCTGGCCCTTTACCCACTGTGGTTTATACAAAAAAAATTTGTAAACACTTTGTATAGGGGAGTGTACTAGCAGGCTTACAGACTATTTAAAGGGATATTACCATATCCTATAAATTACACCTGTCTTTCCCCATAAGGTAATGATATCCATTTATACTCACTCTGGGATGTCGGAAGATGAGTGCCTTGAATGCCGGGGACTGGACTAGATTACTTACTGCGGTCCCTTCCAGTCCTACAATTCTATGACTGTATAACAATATAAGGAGCATACCTGTTATGGGGAAATTTACAAGCTTGAAAAATAACCAATGTGCAATATGTATTTTAAATCTACTAATTCCAGCCAACCTAATGTTCTATAAATCTTGACTGTTAGAATTCCACAGTAATGTGTTGACATTAATTATTGTCTTACAATGAATTCATTGTAAGACAAAAATAATAGTTAACACATGTATTATTATTGTATTGGCATTCATTATACTAATGTAATCTGATGGCTTTAGGTGCGTGCCCGTTTCAGTTACATGCTTTTATTTTCTTGCATATTATCTGTTTAATAATTATTATTAACCAATGCACTAAATACCAATTGCATCCTCTTAAACAGAAGAGTGGCGATAGAAAACCTGGCATTTCTTTCAGTTTGGTAAAACATTTAAGAAAGGTGTCAATAATTCTATTCCTATAATACCAACACAGTCTGTCATGTACGCACAGCAAATGTGAAGATGCCTCTGCTTATCCTTTCTAGGCTTCTTTGAATGTGTAGTAATTAATCACTAGTGTTAAAAGAAAATGTGAAAAACTATTTTGATAAATATGCTTGGTGGTTGTGGCTTAAATATGCAGACGGGAATAAGTAGTCAATGGCAGTTACAGCTGACTTGTAAATAACAAAAGCTTAAAGATTTGCAATCTTTTGAAACACTGGAGGATGGATTATTGAGTCACATAAGAGATGGCATGGGAAAAGCGAAAAACGGTACCTGCTACAACAGGACATGATCAATGCAGAGCTGACAACAGTAAAATAACAATGGGCTTTTCGTAGATAATGTACCCTATTAATTGCATCGAAAACTAGAGCTAGGTGAAATTTTTCAACCAAAACTTTTTTTCAATGAAAAGTGAATATTCAGCAACACTGAACCATTCCTTGAAATCATGACAATTTTGCTGAATTGTTTCACTTAAAAAGCCCTCTAAATAAAATTCTGGAAAAAAACCTGAAATATTTTATGACATTTTCAAAATCAATTATTTTGATTTTTCAGTCTGAAATTACTTCATTTTGAAATTTCCTTTCATTTTTTTTAAATGCTCAAAATCTAAAGGAAACATTTTGTTCCAGGTCAAACAAAACTTTCAAGTTCAACTTTAAACATATTTGTTTGTTTATCACTTTTCAATTTGACAAACTTTTTTGAATAGTTTGATTTTTTGTTTGACCTGAAATGATTTTTTTTCAGACTTGCCAGAGAACCCAAAAATCCATTATTCACCCAGCTCTAATGGAACCCAGTTAATTCAAATATTTTCTGAAGGTAGATAACTTTTTTTCCTTAAAAAATAAAGTACAAAAGAGGCTTATCTCCAGGATAAATCTTGAAGTCTAGAAGATCTTAGTGGAGGAACAGACCCATCCAGAGGATGCTAAAGTTACAAGATGTATACATGGGTTTTTTTGTACCTACTGACTCATTATTGGGTCTGGTGTTTACCCCCAAATCAACATCCAGACTGCAAAGGACTCATAACATCTGGAGAACAGGAATGGGAGGTATAACCTGAGATCCCACAGGACCAGGTTCAGGAAGGAGAAGGAAGCTATGTGAGTGGCACAGCAGGATGGAGCCTGCAGTTTAGTAGCTGGTTGTGGAGGGGTGACAAATAAAGGGGGGGAGGGTAGCTCCCTTTTATGAACAACCAGCCAGCCAATTAGCTGTAAAATCCCCCTTGGTGTCAGTTCTCTGCTTGCTTTACCTGTAAAGGGTTAACAAGCCAACAGGTAAAAGAAAAGGAGTGGACACCAGACCAAAAGAGCCAATGGGAAGGCTGGAACTTTGGAAATTAGGAAAAAAACTTCCCCTGTGTCTGTTGTTCTCTGGGCTGCAGGGATGGAGCAGCAATGCTGTGTAAGGCTTGAACCAGGTATGAAAATTCATCTTCCATACCTAGAAGAAATTATTTGGATAGGGAATGTTTAAACAGACACAATCAGGTTTATTTTTTATTTTGGCTTGTGGATCTCCTCTGTACTAACCCCAGATGCTTTTGTTTTTTTGTAACCTTTAAACTGAACTCCCAAGAATGTTATTTTGATTTTTGGAATTGTTCTTTTAAAATCTAGCAAAAGCCTAAGTTCCAGATGTATTTTCTTTTTACCTTTTTTAAGAACAGGATTGGCTTTTTGGTACATGTTGTTTGATTAGCTGATAGCCACAGCTAATTTCCTTTGTTTTCTTTCTCAGCTCTTCCCCGGATGGGGGGTGAAAGGGCTTGAGGGTACCCCACAGGAAGGAATTCCCAAGTGCTCCTTCCTGTGTTCAAAGGGGTTTTTTTTTGCATTTGGGTGGTGGAAGTGTTTACCAAGCCAAGGTGAGAGAAAGCTGTAACCTTGGGAGTTTAATACAAGCCCAGAGTGGCAAGTATTAATTTTTAGACTCCCTGTGGGCCCCCACTTTCTGCACTCAGAGTGACAGAGTGGGGATTCAGCCTTGACAGGAGGCAGCTTGGGAGCTGGGATGTTAAGGATGAGAGCCAGAGTTGCACACGTTTGCTGGCAGTGGGTCCTGGCAGTGGCTGCAGCAGGAAGAGAAACCACCATAGAAAACAGGCTGGTGAGGAGGGGTCCCAACAAGACTCTTATTACGTTTGTACAGAACTTCCCTGAGGGGCTGGATTGGGACTGTTTTGGATGAGACAAGGTGCATGAGGTAATATCTCTTATTGGACCAACTTCTGCTGGTGAGAGAGAGAAATGTTCGAGCTTACACAGTGCTGCTCTTTAGATGCTGCCAGCCACCAGGAGGGCAAGTGTAGTACAGCATTCGCAGCCTGCGGTGGGGCTGATTACATTATCTTGGGTAACAATCCAACACCTGAGTTGTACTTGAAAGGCCACCATTACTGCGCTCTGATTACATTTTACGGGTACATCCAAACTACCCGCCGGATCGGCGGGTAGCGATCTATCTATCGGGGATCGATATATCTATATCTCTCTACGTGATATATATCGATCCCCTGAGCGCCGCTCCTGTCGACTCCAAAACTCCACCGAGCGGCGGCAGCGGCGAAGTCGACCGGGGAGCCCGACCGCGCGATCCGCAGGGTGAGAGAGGAGGTAAGAAAAATAAGATATCGTTGATTTCAGCTATCAGCTGAATGTAGCTGAATGCATATTAGATCGATCCCTCACCCCCACCAGTGTAGACCAGGCCTATGAGGGACCTTGCAAAGCACTCCCAAGTCTTGCAGTGGTAGGACACAAAGTACGTGGGTGGTTGGGTGGGAGGAAGGGGAGGGAGCTCTGCTGCTGTGTGCTGCCTAACAGGACTCTATGCTAGCCTCACGTAGGATGGCAGAGAAGCAGGAACACAGGCTCTGCGGTTATGGCGATCCACTGCCAGGGCCAGCGCAGCGATTTTTGTCAGTTGTGCAAAGGATTTATCCCATACTTGCCTCCCATGCTTCCCCCTCTCACCCACAACACAGTGGCCTCTTCCTTTCCTGTGCAGGGGGCTGGACTGCTACTCAGACAAGCCTGCAGGCTTTTGGGTCCGAGCTCCGTCTCTGTTGGCTGTCCTGAGGGCCCAAACTAAGAAGGAGACTGCATAAAAAACAGCCGCCTTCAAGTGCAGGTGCTTTTTTCATTGGCTCCAATACTGTGAGTAGCATGGAATAAATGGAACTAAAATAAAACCCACTGGTTTCAGCAAAGTGAATTTTTAACATTCCCAGGTGACCTACTACATTGCCACACATCACGCTGAACGGCTCAACAATGTCACTAGATGGGGCAATGGATAATTTAACAGGATATGACAGGCTCAATCAGGAGTAATGTGTCTCAGCAGACCAAACCAGCTGAGACTTATTTTTAAAAACTGGCTTCTTGCAGTGGAAACTACTGCAAAGAAAGAAAATTGCTTAATGTTTTTGTTAACAGGCTTCCTGACAGCAGTGGTTGATGAAGGAAATCGCAACACCCACTAGTCACTGGCAACTGAGTTACGCTCACAAAGAAGAATAAAGGCTGTGTAGGGGACTTCCTGGACTGCAGTGTTTATAAAGTTGCTAATATTTTTGATAAGTTTATGTCCCTAATGTACCAAAAGTTGAACGTCCAAGTTAACTGCCAACACCTACATTTGGCCCTGATCATTGCCCTGTTTATCATGTTTAGAATTCCCCAGATGATGTGAACAGCTCAATAAACACAAGAAAATCATGAACATACAATATATTATTGCCCTAGCGGAGCTCCATCCGGCTGGACGTTCCCCTGGGTAGTCTCTTTGGGGCCCACCTCACTGAGATCCATGTGCTTTAAGGGCATGTCTATTTCCAGGGTCCCGGGTGGGTCTGAGCTCTGATCCTCAATGTCCACCCTGCTAATTTTAGTGCGCTACCTTGAGCCCCGTTGGTGTGTGTCTGTCTATCCAGGCTGCGATGCTCACTCCCACCTTCAGTGTAGACATACCCTAAAGCCTCTTAAGTCTGAACAGAGTCCAGGCACTGCCCCAGGCTTGGGATCTCTAGGCACACCCTGGTGTGCAGATCCTCCGTCTAGCACCCCTCATGAGAGGGGAGACCCCACGGTTCCACTGCCCAGCCCCTGGAAGCAATACTGACCCCTCCGATCCTTCATAGCTTAAGCACAGCCTCTCCTCCAGAACTCCAGCTGCGTGGGCACTCTGGGTTTATAGGGGCAAGTGCCAGCAAAAGCAAACAGACACGCAGACTTTGCACAGAAGTCTGAACACAATTTACTCTTCTTAGCAGCATGAGAAATGCACAGATCTAGACACAAAAATAAAATACACTTTACACATGTGCCTGCCTCAGTCTCTTCCCCACTGGGGAGAGCTCTTGGGCTTGTCAGGGTCCTCTAGAGTATCCAGGATCCTTCTCCCGAAGCTCATTGGCTTTTCTACAGGATCGTGGCACCTCTCGAGCTAGCTTTCTCTGACCTTGGCTGGTCCTGCAGTTAAACAGGATGCCTCTGTTGCAGAAGTATTCCCTTCTCTTCAGCATAAAACTTCCTGTTTCTGTGGATCCTTGGCCCAGGCCATGCTGCTTAGTCCCTATCACATCATGTTCATCTAGGTCAGGGGTCGGCAACCTTTCAGAAGTGGTGTGCCGAGTCTTCATTTATTCACTCTAATTTAAGGTTTCACGTGCCAGTAATACATTTTAACATTTTTAGAAGGTCTCTTTCTATAAGTCTAAAATATATAACTAAACTATTGTTGTATGTAAAGTAAATAAGGTTTTTAAAATGTTTAAGAAGCTTCATTTAAAATTAAATTAAAATTCAGAGCCCCCCAGACTGGTGGTGAGGACCCGGGCAGTGTGAGTGCTACTGAAAATCAGCTCGTGTGCCGCCTTTTGCATGTGTGCCATAGGTTGCCTACCCGTGATCTAGGTGTGTCATAGGTCTTCTCCCCCACTTGGAGCTGTTGGGTTCCAAGATGGGGACCTGCATGGACTCCTCTAAACTAATCTTAGTCTAGATCCAGTTCTGCTGCCACCAGTTAAGTTTAAAGTGGGTAACACACTGCCTGTCCCCCAAACTTCCACTGGGGAACCCAGATTCAAACACCTTGAATCTCAACACAAAGGGAAATAATCCATTTCCCTCCTCCCCTCTCCTAGTACTTAGGAGAGATACCTTGATTCAAACTCCTTGAATCAAACAAAGAGGGATTCACTTTTTCCCCCTCCCCTTCCCCTGAAAATCCAAACAAGGGAAGAAATCAATCAAGTTCTAAAAAAGAAAAGATTTTATTAAAGAAAGAAAAAAAGTACACTATCTCTGTATTACCAGGATGCAAAAATACAGGGTCTAACTTATAAACCTGGAGAGGCTCTCCACTCCCCCCCCCCTCTCAGAATAATCAAAGTAACAGCAAACAGAAATAAAGATATTTCTCCAGCAAACACACAATTGCAAATGTAGAAATCAAATTATAAGACTAATTCGCCTTTCTAATACTCACTATACTGGATAGTAGGAAATACTCCAGGAGAACTTGGAGACATGTCTGGCCTCTCTTAGATCCAAAGAGAGCACACAGCTCAAACAAAGAACACAGACAAAGCCTTCCCTCCACAGAGATTTGAAATTATCCTGTCCCTTGATTGGTCCTCTGGTCAGGTGTTCATCAGGTTACTGAGCTTGTTAACCCTTTCCAGGTAAAAGAGACCTTAACCCTGATCTGTTTATTTACGACAAGGTGTTTGTAACTCTCCGTTGTTTCAACAAATTTATCTGATGCTGAAATAAGCCATGTCGCCTGTCAGTCCCCAGAGCACCCCGACTGCCATAAAATTATCCTGCATGTTTAAAAACCATCAGAGGGGTAGCCATGTTAGTCCGGATCTGTAAAAAGCAACAAAGAGTCCTGTGGCACCTTACAGACTAACAGACGTATTGGAGCATAAGCTTTCGTGGCTGAATACCCACTTTGTCCGTATTCACCCACGAAAGCTTATGCTCCAACATGTCTGTTAGTCTATAAGGTGCCACAGGACTCCTTGTCACTTTTTAAAAGCCATAATTCACTCTGTCATGTACTTCACCCTGTTCCCACTCCCACCAGCCAGTGCTCTAGAGTTGGCTTGTTTCTAGTTACACTCAGTAGCAAGGCTGTACAGCTGCTTCCCACTGCTGCCTGCCACGGCCTCCCTTGCACCCCATGTTGGCTTTGGTGCAACTCTTTAGCAGCCTCACACAGGTGTTTGGGAGCCCCCTGCGTGGTCTGATGGTAGAACCACATTGTCATCCATCTCCATTGTACTCAGCTGGTACTTCATCGTTATATTATTTATTTGTATTGCATTAGCATTTAGAAGCTCCAGTCAGGAATTGTGACCTCATTGTGTTAGGCGCTGTACATACTTATAATGAAAAGACGGTTCCCTAATCCTCAGTAACCTCAGAACAGCATTCCAAGCACAGCTTATAAACATGGATGGCACTTTGTCCCCCATATCTGCCACCCCATGTTATAGCATTAAGCCTTGTAGTCTCCTCTCAATTTCTCCCCTCACTTTCCGCCTTGCCTGTGCATTATTTACATGTCTCTCTTTCTCCCAGTACACTACCACCCTGGAAAACAATGAGGGTTGCTGCTGTAGCACTTCCATACAAAATTATATGCCCCCACAACATTTTGGATTTTCTTTGCCACTTTCACACAGGTCTGTATGACTGCAGGCCACAGCTGTGTTACAAACCTTTATTATAAGTCACCACATGACGACAATTAGCCTGTGGAACTCATTACCACAAGACAGCACCGAACTCAACATTTTAGCAAAATCCACATTAGATTAGACCTTTATAAGGAAAACAAAAATATGCAGTTATAATGGTAAATATTAAAATGTGTTTTGGAAGGAACACTAGCCGTCATGCTTCAGGACTGAAACCAGCTTCTAACTAGTGCGCCTTAGGAAGGGCAAGTTAGCCCGTAACTGCCTACTGCAAGGTTTAATGTAGCTCCTCTGAAGCACTGTGTTAGTGATAGGATAGACCACAATAACTGGGTCACTGATCTGTGCCATCTGGCAATTCCTATATTCTTATGTTGTCTGTCTTGTTCCCCAGCACTGTATACATTTTGTATTCCCGGCAATGTCTGCAGCTGGATGGTAATCTATATATAGGTGAACAAGATGTGTGAGAAGGTTTATATTCTACTGCTGTGACATTATAATTGTCTCTAATATAGTAGGGGAACAACTGCCTTAAATATTCTTTTACCTGGAAAGTGAGTGTTTTGATCAGTGTAGTTAGACATTACAGTCTGCTTCTTGGATAAACTCCCAATACAGCTTATGGTTCTGCAGACAGATAACATCTAATTTTATGAATGAAAAACAGATGGGGTTTGTGACTTGGTTTTATTGACAACAAAACTCAAGGTACAAGACCTTTGCAGACATATGACCCCATGTAATACTGAAGATAACAAAACGGTGCCCTCTTTCACTTTAAGACTCTTATTTACTTTTCATTATTTTAAGTTTTCACTTTAAGAATGTTCCATATTAGTCCTAAGACTCTGGTAATCCTAAGACTCTGAATTGATGTTATTTCTTTAAATGGAGCTACAGAAAAGAGCAACTGGTTTACAACTAATTGAAGCCAATGAAGATGTAGTCCAGATTTTGGAGCTGAGTATGTTTGCAGGAGATTTGTATGCCATTGTCAACTTCATCTTTTTCTCTCCCCCTTCTCCTCCCCAAACAATCATCTAATTGGATTTTCATGTCCAAATCCTGTTCTCTTAATCAAAAGGCAAACAAAATCAATCTGTTGAGTCCCCACAATCCGAGTGAAGCATTTCGTCCTAAAGCACTGAAAGACTTACGGTATTTTGCAAAGCTCAATCAGACCCAGCTTACTAAATTTGTTAACCCTTATCACTGAAAGACACGGTAATCAGCATCTAGATCTGCTACAATAACGTTTCCTTTTGTTACATCCAGAAAGGGTTTATTTTCCCAAGCCTCTGCAAATCAGTACAATCGACGCAAAGGGTGACTTTTTTTTTTTTTAACTGATTGCTATCCACACTGATGCTCCTAGGGTCTGATGCTTCAGTGCTTGAAGACATGATGCAACCTGGAGAAAGAAAGGGGTTAAACGCTCCCTCTCTACCACTGCAACACTTCACATCCTATGACACAAAAGTACAAAGCGCAGATTCTTCCCTGTGCTGTGGCCCCTTTGCATCACTATCGTGGCACAAAGGGACTATGAAACCAATTTAAATAGACACCTGGAGATTGTTCCCAAGATCAGGTGGAACACGGCCAACATACTGTATGCAATGACCAGAGCACCATCTCTCTACCTTTGCTATTCCCAGCGGCCAGAACAAAGTCTCGGGGAACTGTCCTAAGGTATTTCAGAGGTCAAGACAGCCCCAGCAGGCCCCAGAGTCAGGCAGCCACAAAGATGGTGACTAAAACCATCTTTGCCTCCCCACAACTTTGATCCTGGCCTAAATGCTCCTAGGATAAGTACAATGCAATATAAGCAGAACTGAAGGGAAGAACGCAACAAAAAAGGTGATTTTAAAGACTATGTAAATATCCGCAATGCATCAGTAAATATTTAAAATAACTTAATTCAAACACCTGGTACACTGACTGCAGTCACATAACTGAAGCAGGCCCCCCAAGTGAGAAATATTATTTTTTTTATTGTTGGGTAACAGAATATTGCAAAGCTTCCCAGTGTAACCCAAAGCTATTTGGCACAGGTATTTAATGGTGATTCATTGCAAAAATTCACAGCTTCCAATGACACACAAATTCACTATTTTCTCTGTGTGTAATGATGCTTTCCTGGAGTGTTGGTACATTGGCCTGTAATATTAGTCCTGGTCGGCTTGCAAGCTGCTGAATTTTGTGTGTGTTTGTTTGTACTGTTGGTGCCTCTTCTTCCTCATTGTGTTTCTTCACTGATTAAAGTAAACATCTTTTTTTAGACAAATTAATTTTAAAAGGCTGCCTTTGAGTCTTGGGCATCTGATGTTACAAACAGGTGAAGTGCCAATATATTGCATAAATGGAAACTATCATGAAGGACGGTAACGGTTTTGCATTTATAATGAATTTAACCAAATGGTATAATTGTGCATCTAATTTATATTAAGATGTCTATTAGCACCTCTGTCCTTGGTCTTACAGTGAAAAAGTTAACTATAGGCCAAGTGGAATCATAGAAGTGTAGAACTGGAAGTGACCTCAATAAATCTAGTCCAATCCCCTGCTCTGAAGCAGGTCGAAGAATTATCTAGACCAGTGTTTCCCAAACTTGGGACGCCGCTTGTGCGGGGAAAGCCCCTGTCAGGCTGGGCCGGTTTGTTTACAGCCACGTCCGCAGGTCTGGCTGATCGCAGCTCCCATTGGCCCTCCATGAGCTATGCACTGGCTGAAGTGCATCACACTTTGAACACTGCCCTACCCTGCCACTGCACTTGGGTACTTGCAGGTGGTTTTTCATTGCCTTTGTACTGCCCAAGTGCTGTAAATGGAGCAGCACTGTGCAGAGTATCTGCCCCAATATGTGATATTGCTTTCTAGATGAGATATTTAAAGCAAAGTTATAAACCATTGAACAGAGAGCTTTATGATGAGAATACTTCTCTACAGCTGTACACATGCTTGGTACAAGGCATCATGGATGGCCTTGGACAGGCCATTCTTTTTAAAGTTTTAAACTATATGAAAATAAAAAGATTACAAGATGTAGGGGTTACCTTGGCCTGTTAGAACCAGTGGACTGGCATCAGAAACAAATGCTTCAATTCTATATTTACTGTTTTGCACATCAGTGCTATAAGCTGTGTGTACATTGAAAAGGAAATAAGAAGAGATATTGTGCCATCCCCATCACTGAGCGATGCTTCGGCAAAACAGTAGATTGTATTTAAATAGCAAGTATTGAATGGCATTTATTACACACAAAAGTAATCAGGAATAGGTGTCAATTTTCCCTTCTTGAAAGTTAAATGTTTTAACTTCCCTTTTATTTTAATGGGTAAAGGAAGTGATGGGCACATTCCTTTGTGCTCATCCAAATCTTGGAATATTCAAACTGTTTTGCTGGGGATCATTAGGAAGATCACACCATGCTGACATATGCAATGGAAATGGTAGAGTAAACATACTAAAGCTCATTTCTTCTCAAAAGCCCATGAAGCTGAGTTTTTAATGCATTGGGATACATTGGCAGCATCTCTTCTTTAGACAAGTTTTTAGAAGGGGATTTATATCTTCAGCGTTTGAAAGTTAGTGTCAGAGCTTAGATTCTTCGCACAAACAGAAGGATCTTGGAAATGCTGTAGAGATGACAGACAATGAAAGCTACAATTTCATAGAGGTTTGCAGTGGAACACACCTCATTCCCATCAGTGCACAGCAGGATTGCTGTCCTATGCTCTCTTCCATGATTATGCAGAAAGGTATTTGGAAATTTTGCTGTTCAAAGAACAGAGCCAAAGTGGACACAGAAACAATGAGACCATAACAACACAGGTAAAAGAAAGCCCTGTGAATGGCCTCTTGATGCTTAAATAGTGCCACTCTTCTGCCTGGGGTCATCTTGCAAATTAAAACTTGCTTAAATTGCATAACTGGAACCCTAGTGTTCTAGGAAGCTTGGTTCTCTTTAGCTTCTTCTCTCCAGCTTTTTCGTCTGATTCCCATTTACGCTCCATTAGCATTTCCCTATTAGGCAGTGACAAAGGTGCACAAATTCCTCTCTTCAGATCTCTTCTTGGGTTGTTTTTAATAAATGGCAACCCAAGGCTACATATCCTAGCATAAGGCTCTTTAATTCAATTTACCCTGAAGGGGAGATTCCACCTGCTACTGGCCCATTGTGTTTGCTGTTATTGGTCCACCCACCTGAGCCCAACCTGTAGCCCTCTGAGTCCCTTGTAAACCATCTGACCTTGGTCCAGAACTGGTGTCAAGCCCAGTTCCTGAAGCCCAAATCTTAGACCAATGTGGGGTGAGGGCGTCAGTAGCACTATGGGGTGTCCAACCTGTCCTCTTCCTAGTGCGTCCTTGTCACCCCAGTGTTCACTAGCTTTGCCCATGTTGGAACCCTGATGGCTCTATTGGGGAAAGGGGGGCGGGGCACAAAGGGCATGGACATCTGAAATGCCACACCTGGGAGGTATTCCCCTAGTAGGCCAGAGACTGCTCCCTCCACCCTAGCAATGGGTAAGGGACCAGGGAATCCATGAAGACCACTCATCCCACCAATAACCTTTTATTCTTAACTACATTCCAGAAATCCCAGAGGTCCTTGCTTGTCCACTCCAGTTACACTGGGATCCCCTCACACACACTTACCCAAGGAACCAAAAAGGGGACCCTGGTACCCCAAAGGGAATGCCCAATGCTGCTCCCCCCAGGAGACCCTCTGACCAACCTGTAGGTCTCCCTACCCCTGAGACTCCAGGCACTATTACTGCGGGTATGTTTCCACCAAAGAGGGGCCAAGTACTGCCTTATACTGTCATCACAGTGGAACAGGTTCCTCCTCTCAGTGGCTGCTGCTGCTCCCCCACGAATCCTTTGCAGCCTTCACGCTCTTAATTTCTGGGTGCCTGCCTCTGCTTCTGGCTTTCCTTGCTGCTGCTGACACAGGGAACCCACAAGGAATAACTTGTCTAGGGAGTAACTTGTACCATGCTCTCCTACTCCACCACAACTAAATGGGAGCCCATCAGACAGCCTCAGCACCACTTCCACTGTCCATCTGCAGCAGCAAGTGGATGGGATAGATCCCAGAGCCGAGTCCCATGTGATCCATCCTTCCCCACCATTCCCTGCAGTGCAACCGGGGGAGGGGTAGAGAAGAAAAGCTGAAGGCAGAGGAGGGTAGGAAAGGAGATGGGGCATGTGGAATGCTGTTTCAGCTCCTCCCATCTGAAATCGCCCTCCTCGCCCCCCCCCAGGTCCAGAAGGTATCTCCTCTGCTCCCAGCCCCACCTAAGCCACGCCCCAGATAGCAGGGTGAGCATTTCAGTGTGGTTGGCTGATGTTATTAATTCCCTAGTCTACGTGCAGATTCTCCACGTCTTGCCAACACACTGGCATGTGAACTATGCACAAGTTTTGAAAGGACTATAGACTCTACCCATCCAACCACCCATCACACAACTGGAAATCAGGCACAAGTTTATCCTTTCCTTTCCTGATTCTGCTAAGATCCAAGAGTACTAAGAACTCTAGCTCTCCAAACAGCTCCATCTCAACAACTTACATCCCTATATATATATTTACACATGTTAAGCATTTTCCTTCATGGAAAAGCCAAATGCGTGATAGACTAGTGATACTCTATGGAGTATCCATCGGGGTCTAATAAGCCAGAGATTTCGCTTTCCCTGTTAACTTTTGCTTGCCCAACCCCAAGGCAAACTTGTTTCCAAACTCTAGTCTCCTGAAAATTCAGAAATTCCCCAGATAACTGTATAAATAAGTCTTTAAATTCCCTTTCCCTCGTGCCTTTGATTATATGTTTGCATCGAGCTATAGACAACCACACAAATTCATATTTGTCTTTATTGACCTGTGCCATTGGCTTTAAGTGGTGCTGAGTTTCTGCTGTCAGAATTTATGTAGGCATTTCTCTGAAAAACCATTTTGAAAGCTGAATTTACATAATGGATGTGGTACAAAATGTGTCCTTTATAAATGAAAGATCTGGAGGTTTATCACAAGCTTCGGCTATTGCACAACTTAAAAGGCTATAAAACTGCTAAGAATATGATGAATGATGGAAGAAACCCTCATTTCTTTACAGTTGAAGGGAGACTCCTCCCTTGGGGAGCTTTTATAGACTTCCCAAAGCTATGCAATGGCTTCCCAGCAAAGATTACTGTGAAATGTTTGCACTGGAATCATACTGTGTTACTTCAGCTGGAGATACATCTTGTGACAATGGAACAAAAACAGTAGCTAACACTAACACTAAACGTAAGTACTGTATGTGGTTGTCATAAGTCATAAGCTGCCCAGATGTTATTTAACTCTCCTTGTATGCTAAAATGAGAAGTGAAATGCATTTTTAAATACATGAAATATTTTATTTT
This sequence comes from Mauremys reevesii, assembly GCF_016161935.1. NCBI lineage: Eukaryota > Metazoa > Chordata > Testudines > Geoemydidae > Mauremys > Mauremys reevesii. The sequence goes on from NC_052632.1 coordinate 71,695,804, forward strand.
CCTTTATGATTTTATTACCACAGTACGCAAGGGTCAATATAATGTTGCTTAAGAGAAGATATAATTTCCTATAGATGTGAATGTGTTGACTTATCCTTAGAATAACTATGGTATTTTAGCATGGATTGGTGAATGTGAGATATGCATCCACTCCCAGGAAAATAATATTCTGGCTCTCCTTTAAGCTCAGGTCAGATGTTACCATTCGCTTACAGAATGCCTCTGCAGTTCCTGGGACCCCAGCCACTGTACCATAGGAATCTTAACACACACATTGTTAAGGACTCACACTATACTCGGAAAATAACATAATGTGATCCCTCCCCACCCTGCTCAACCCCTCACCCTAAAGGGCAAATAGAGCAAATCATAGACATTCATTGGTGCAAATGACAGCAGGACTTTGGATTTTTGAACACTAATACGAACTGATGGAATCGCCATCCTTAGAGGTTTTTAAGGCCCGGCTTGACAAAGCCCTGGCTGGGATGATTTAGTTGGTGTTGGTCCTGCTTTGAGCAGGGGGCTGGACTAGATGGCCTCCTGAGGTCTCTTCCAACCTTGATATTCTATGATTCTATGACTTTTCAGCCCTTTAAATACTCATAAATACTCCTTAACTGTCTCTCGCATTCCCTTCTTGTTTTCTTCCACGCTGCCCATTACACTTCAAACTCCTGCCCAACCCGTGTACCAAAAACCCTTTCCTGCAAACAAACTTCTTCCATGAAACCCTTCAAAGAGAATCTAAAAAAGGAACAAGAGTGTATAAAAGTAAACTTCCCCCACTTTGTGACTGGACTATTGTACTGTTGGTGCAAACTGTACTGTGCAGTTAATATAGACAGTGAATGCCTCAGGGCAGGGCCCATCATTGCCTCTTTAAGTTGTGTGCATTGCCAAATGCAATGATGTTGTTCGACAGCAAATAAAGCAGCCATTAGTATTATTGTCACTGTAGCCCTGCAGCCCAGGAAACAGATCTCTAGTGTTGTCTCCACTGTGGGTAACATTGCAAAGCAAATTCCTTTAATCAGTCTTCCCTGGATCCCCTTTATCCTAATTAGAACTCTGTGAAGCTTTGTAATGAAACCTGAATTCAAGGGAAATGGCTTACTGCTGGCACCTACACCACTCCACCCTCTGGCTGAGATGGGGTGTCTGCATACTGACAAATCTCCCCTCCCTTCCCTGGATCTTCACAGGATGAGTGGCTGACCCACTAGTGCTGTAGTCCTGAATGGGCTGTACATTACTTGAACTCTCCCAGCAGCATTACCTCGCACACATGGGTGAGGTCCCGCTGTGTGGACGACACCATTTTGTTATAAAAAAATAGTGTCGTTCATGCAGCATGAGCTCCTGTGTATGGTGAATCTGAGGCCAGGTCTGAGCAAAACGGCATCCTCCATATGGCAAAATGCCATTCTGGTGAATTCCAGCTCCACTAGACACAGCTGTGTAGGTCACTGCATTCAATCTGTGGGGACTGACAATATGGACCAGATGGAAGAAAGGAGAGATGCTCTTGAGCTTAACACACTAGATTGACTCTCAGGATACCTGGCTTTAATTCTGTACTTTGCCACAGACTTCCTAGATTACTCTGGGCAAGTCACTTGAATCGCTCTGTGCCTCAGTTATTCATCTGTAAAATGGGAATAATGATGCTTCCTTTCTCCCGCCATTTGTCTGTCTCGTGACCTCTTCAGGGTAGCTGTGATTTCTTTCATTACATGTGTGTACAGTACTTTGCACAACGGGGCCTTGATCTTGATTGAGGCCTCTAGTGGTTATTGCAGTACAAATAAATTATAATAATCTCCAGCTTGTGTAACTGAAGAACTTTGTTTAGATTTTTCATTAAAATCTCCATGAAATTAACATTTTTGTTCACTATTTTGACTTTAAAATTTTGCAAAGCCTTCATCAAATCCAAAATTGACAAATATCATCCAAAACCAGTGCTGTTAAAAAAAAGGGCTCTGGTCTAATAATTAGCCAATCCTCTAATCTGCCTAAATGTGTAAGCATGATGCAAACTACTTTTATAATTTGCCATTAAAAGTTGCAAATAAATTATTTAACTGAGACATCACCTTGCTCCCTGCCTATTTTGTACACAAATATATTTATGCTCTGAAAAAACTGCATATTTCTAAATGCTCCTCATTGAAATAGAATGTCTGTCTATAGTCTTTCGTTCATTCCTTGTATGCTTGGGTGGTGGTTTATAGATCACTAAAGTTTTCAAAATATAGTACCTAGATGTTTCTCTAGAGCTAGAGTCATTTTTGTGCATTTTTATCTATTGTCAGCCGCCCAAGCTTTAAAAGTTAATGTCCATTGAAACTGTTCTATTTTTACCACTACCTAAATCTAAGGTTTTTTCAGCTTTATACTTCCGTAAAATGGGGCAAGCATGATGAGAAACAGAACCAATATTTTCTGTTCCTACAGGGACAAACACTAGGGAATATTCTTTGCAACACATCTTACCACCAGAACTGGGTGAAGTTGTTCATATAAAATAAGAATTAGCACAACTGTTCACGTTAAACATGAATCAAATTGAATCTACTATTTCCAAGATCTAGCAATATTTGGTAATTATTTTTAAAATTGGTACCCTGGTTTGGAAATCTCAGCAAAATGAAAGCCCATTCCCATGAAATTTTCCAGCTGGATTTTCTGACCAAAGAGGCTTTAATAAGTTGAAAATAAACAACGGTTGCATGATTCTGGTCTTGCTCATGTCTGTTTTATACTGATGTAATTTCAACTGAGAGACTCCTGGGAGAGCCAAAGCCTGACTGAGTGGGGTAATTATGCAGGGCCTTGAAGATCAATACAAGCAACACAAACTTGATATGGAAGGTGGCCAGAAGGCAGTGGTGGGATTCAAACCTGGGAGTGACACAGTGAAAAATATGACAATGATTTTGGTAACAACAATGTACAGACTGGGAATCAGGTGTAAGGTAATATAACTGTTGGTGAACTAAGGTAGCGCAGCCACAGGGTAGATTTCTAGAACAATTCCATTTTGAACCCAAGGTTAGAGTATTAGAGTTTTGTGTCTCTATGAGGAGATTTGGAAAGTAAGAGAGTACAGGAGGAGGCAGGCTGTTCTTGAATGATAAAAATAACACCTTCTATAACTTTCTCCAAACCCTGCAACAGCCTGCACAGTAGCCATTCTTCTCAAGCCGTTCTTCTCTATTGGTTTTCCTTTACACATCCTGTTGCAATATCGAGTCGTGCTTGAATCTAATAATCCTGCCAGTTTTCCTAGTTATGAGAGATGTAATGTATGATACAGATGTAAAATATTTATATAGCAAGTCAAAAGTTGCACAGCTACAATCAGATTCAAATTGCCATTCCTATTTGGGATGCAATAACACATTTTCTAACCATAATCAGTTAAAATAAAACCATACTAGAGAAATCACAAGATAAGAACAAACTGTTTCTCTTGTAGCCAACCATTGTTCTTTATTTATTCCGTAGTTTATGTGAGCTGTTCAAAATATGCCACAGGTGGTACATTTTTATGATAATTTTGGAGACCTGATTTATAGGGATCATTTTGGTGTCTGGGGTGCAGGGGCGGCTCTAGGAATTTTGCCGCCCCAAGCACGGCGGCACGCTGTGGGGGGCGCTCTGGCGATCGCCGGTCCTGCGGCTCTGGTGGACCTCCCGCAGACGTGCCTGCGGAGGGTCCGCTGGTCCCGCGGCTCCGGTGGAGCATCCGCAGGCATGCCTGCGGGAGGTCCACCGGAGCCACCTGCCGCCCTCCCGGCGACAGGCAGAGCGCCCCCTGTGGGGGTCTAGAGCCGGCCCTGCTGGGGTGCCAGGCTGCCATCTCAGTGAAGAACATGAGTTAGTTAAGTTTCCATCTGTAGTAAACTTCATTACAGACTTGTTTACTCTAACATGAAATCGCTGAAACAGACACACTGCCCTAACTGACTTAACTAAGGGGCTTGGAATACCACATATTCATTAAGAAGATCATAATAAGTCTCAGGAGCCCTTGCCATTTCAGAAAAGCACTTAAGCATATGCTTAATTTTGGACCCATGCTTAAATCCTCTTGACTTCAGCGGGAATTTAAGCATATGCTTAAACTGTAAGTTCTTTGAAGCAGTGACCGTCTTTTCGTTCTGTTTTCGTAGGACAGTTGGGTCCTGACCTCGTCCATGTATGATAAGTCAATACATAAATAAATAATAATGAAAAGGCTTTGCTGAAATGGGGCCCCTAGTTTTGCTCACTTCAATTAGTCTCTAATGCATAATTGAACTGTAAAATACAAACAGAAAAACAAACCTGAATCGAATACTTAAAACCTGATCCTGTCTAAGCAATGCCTTTTCATTAGTGAGATAAAAAAGATACTACGGCGTTCAACTTTTTCATATGTTTTCCGAGTCTTTTGTTTAACCCTTTTATCTACTAGCTTTTAGCGTGATTAACAGAAAGATCAATGATGATAACATTCCTCATAATGATGGAGACAAACCTAATTGCTATTGAAACTTCACAAAGAGAGAAAGAGAAAAAGCAAGAGCTAGAACTTTTTTTAACCTTTTAATCGACTGTGATTAGTAAAGTCAATACTTAGAGCTGTTGTCTAGGTTACGGGATTTATTGTCCCCTTTCAGGACTCTTGCCCATTACTTAACCACTGGATTGATTGTAGGCAGAACAAATCATCTGCCATTTCATTTTAAGGCTCATTAAGCAAGCATAGCAGATAACCATTACAGCTTTTTGGCATAGGAAGATTTCAAAACTTACGTACTGCTAATGATACTGGAATTAGCTAAGGCAAATAACAGGCATGCAAAGGTCAGAGTAAGCATTAATGGAATACTTATCTGCACAGAAGTAAATGAACTCAACTTCCTGAGCCTTGGAATAGGTACGGAGTATTAAACCTGACACAGGACCCCACACAATGAAGGAACTGCAGTTCACTGGCAGGTGACATCCAAGGCTACCCTAATGTACAGTGCAACTAACTGTAATTCATGATGGCTGCTAAGGTGACTCACTGTTGAATGGGGAGGAGACTTGTAATTAAGAGAGGAAGACATTATCAATGCCAGCTAGACGTGTGCCTACTTTATGGTAAATTAATACTTCAGAAGAAAACTGAGTCCTTGCCAATAAAGACACACACCGGGTATGATTTCAGGGGGCTTCCTGTCAGGCGGTGGAGGACTTGTTAGCACTGTAATATTGCCTGGAGTTCCCACAAAAAGGAATTAACAAGATGGGTATGTAACAGAGCATATCTGAAGATCTCTCTGCCATGAGCGATGTTCTTTCCTTGACCCCAGTGTCCTGTTTGTATTATCTTAAAGTGTAATACCTAATTTAGATAGTTAGCTCATGGGTGCAAGGACATGTCTTTTTATTTGTCTGCAAAGCAGCATGCACATCTATGATACTGCATGCAATAAATGATTTTTTATTATTCAGATGTGAAGGGAAAGAATGGAGGTGATTACAGGAGATGAAGTGAAAAAATATGACCATTCATCACTATTGCTTAGTAATACTAACCCTGAAAGAGCTCTGGAAATGGAAGAGACTGGAGAGAAAGTAATGCATAAGAACACTCCTCTTCTCATTTCTGCTTTGATTTCTCATCCTTTTTTCCTGTTCTTTGGATGGGTACAAAACATGGCTTAAAAATCTGCTGGTATTTGTATGCAGTTCTCCTTTAGGGAACCTAGAAAATGAGTGGAAATTTGGCACGTAACTCATTTGTGCCTTTAGGGGGAAAAAAATCTCTCCTCCTAGAACCTACCCTATATGTTCAGTGGTAATCTACTCCCTTAAAGCTGTGAGTAATACCAAAATGACTACATGAAATTTTATTAATTTCATCTAAAAAATGTAGTTACTCCTTATATCTTATACAGCTCACTGTTCAGTGACTCCCCGCAAATTAGCAGTGCATTAAAGCTCTGAAGTTTTGTAGATATTTTGGGTTTTAGCTAGGCTATTCTGGTGTGCTCTGCTGTAGAGGAGGTTTCTAGCAGCTGGGGAAAAGGCAGATCATGAATATTGGCAAAAGTCAGTCTTGATGTATGCCAAGCAATCTGTGCACCCCAGCCAGGTCACCCACAGGCTGGGAACCAAAAACTGGGAGAGTAGACCTCACTGGGAGATGCGACTAGGAGCAGGGATAAATTGCCATGAAGCAGCACAGAAGAAGCAACCTACTGCTGTGGGACCCACATTCCAATGCTTCACAATGATTTAGGGAGGTTGGAAGGGCCTTGTTTGGTTGGGCAAGAGGGAAATGAATGCACTTGGCTTCCATCCCTCAGCTCTAAATATAGTCCATACTTCCCATTTTCCCTCTTCACTCAAGGTTCAGTTGTTGGCCACAACACGGGACACAGCAATGGCCACAAAATTATTAACGCACAAAAGTTGGCATGCTGGGGGATTCTTTCCTTTCATTTCCTTCCTTTCAATAACCTCCATCTCATGATTCTTTATTACTGATGTAATTACATTTCAATAATAAAAAGCGAAGGGACATCACATTTGTGTGGAACACTGGTAACTTCGGGACAAAATGAGTGGAGTCCATTGAAACGAGGTACAGTTGAGCGACAAAGCATCCTCTAATTACATTACTGTTCACTAGTTCTTTGGCTTAATCCTATTCTCTACGAGTGAGCTTTCAAATATCCATGTCAAAATCTTTCCTCTATCCTTTTCAAAGTCTGTTGTGTAGCTCATATGGACTCAATGCTTTGTAAACCCTCAGTAGTTCCATTTGCCTTATTTGCTCTAATATACTAGTCAGAGTGAAAGCTAACACACCATTATTCTCCCCCTTTGGTAGGAATGAAGTTGTCTTGGCCTTCATTGCTGTTAACCTCATCTGGATACCAAGTGAGAGGATTGCTTTGTTGTGATTACTTAGTTAAAAATCCCCCAATGGTTTCATATATATATTTTTTTACTTGCTCTGCTAGCTTTCCTCATTTATAACTTAAACACCTTGACAGCTTGGGGATGCTCCATTCTTTTCAAGTCAGAGCACACTTTTTGGCTATCATGTGTGTGCACTGGATACATGGTCCCATCGATTTCAATGGAAGGTGAGCAATATGAAAGCAGCACTTCAGGACTGGAAGCAAAAGGTTATTCTCCCCTCCCCCTCCCGCATATCTTTCCATAATCTACTAGCCTTGATTAATCATTTAATGATTATGAAGTGCTCTGAAGATAAAAAGCACTAGATGTGCTAAGTACCTATTATTATATTGATTTCGTATTTGTTCAGAAATCTGCCTCATTTTCCTTAATCACACCAAGAAACTCATTCATCACGGCAGATCACTTCACTCTTCCTTTGTTTCAGACTAACCAAGGTGCACTGCTGAGTGCTCTCCTTCAATATCTACTTCTTCCCCACTCACATCTCATCTCATTTAATGTACCTTGTACGTCCAATGGCTGCAAAAGAGAGCGATGTACACTACCATCTGAACGTAATGAAATCCATTTTATGCTGCTTTAACTTTTAATTTCTAGGGCTTTGGATGCAATTTGGAGAAGCATTTCTCTTAACAACAGGGTACCATTATTAAGCAAATAACAGTTAATGACCATATCGTATTGCTTTAAACACTCCTAAAATCCACTGAAATATCATACAAACCCATTATAAAATGAAAGCACCATGCTAGGTAAGATGTTTGGATTATGCTGCCAAATATTATCCTTTGCATTAAGAAATCAAACCGCTGAAGTGTTTTATTTGTAGTAAAACCCATTATTTTAGATACTTTTTTTTTATTATTCAAGCGCAGTCAAAGGTAGCTTAATATCTTATGTACCTGTTAAAACCTTCTGTTAACTCACCTCATGGTGAAGGCCAATTTAATTGACCTAGCATACATCTCAAATTCCCAGTGTTCCATCCATTCTTGGAATTGTAGCATCATAAAGATTTGACTGTTGAGTACCAGCTGAAATAGACTAAAATAGAATGAAAGGATCAGCGATAATAAGAACTGGCTGGTGCGTATGTGTATCATTTCCATGGGAGTCTGACGTTTGAGTGTGTGTGTCATATGATCTATACTGATACCGAGGATACAAAACGCTGAAGTGGTAGGAGTCTGTTTTTTGGCAGCAGGAGGGTGATTTCTATCCCCATGAGACCATGAAGTTCCATGTTGCCATTGGGTGCAGCACAGAGTCACCCGTGAAGTCCCTAAATGGCCATAGATTTATCACAAATACATGAAAAGCCACAAACATCTGAGCAGTTGAATTTTACTTATGTAAATGCTCGCAGAATATGAATGCTACATTCACATGCATTCACTCCCCACAAAAAAACCCAACCCCTATATATTTTATACGAGTTGGGGCAGTGCTTGATAGAGCAGGGACGCAGCATTCCCAATGCTCACTATCTCAGTCACTGGATAGCTGCACTTCTGTGACTAATTCAGCAGGTCCAGCTGGGCTTGGACCCTACCAGCTCTCTCTTTGGGAGCCTGTGACAGCCGTATGTTTGCAGTGAGACAGAAACAGCTTCTTCAAAACAAAGCATGATTTATTTTGCCCAAAAGGTACGCAGCAATTAAAGAAGTAGATTTAAAATAACCAAGAGTCCTGCATGCTTATTCCTTTACCCAAGTTTAACCTCTCTATCCATTGTTCAGGTGGGTCAGCCTTTTCACAGACACATCCCGGCCATCCTCTCTGGTTAGAATGTGCCTTTGGCAGAAAGAGGAGGGGGAATTGTTCACAGTCAAAGTCTTCTGACTTTAGGGTCTCAGCCTTGGGAAGCATAAAACATCCTAGCTAGGATGGAGCCAGCTAGATAAATTCTCCCACCAGTTAATGGCCCATCCATTGTTCTCTTAACTCATTTGAAGCAGGATACCTGAGAGGTTGCCTTATCTGTGTCATTGTTTTACCTTTCTTGGGTTCTGTAACAACCCCTTTACCGCCTCCTTTGATTGAACTATATGCAGACCAAACTGAATAAGGAGTTACTCATGTATTAATAAAAGATAATACAAATGCTTTTCCAGTTTGTCACACCCATCATCACATTAAACGAGCTAAGCAAGGCTGTGATGACAATCAAAGCTAGGAACCTTTCAGATCACGCCTGAAGCATCCGCCTGCGGGACTTATAGCGCAACACATTGGCGTGTATCGCTATTCACACCCCCATAGTCCAAACTATGGAGCAGTGCAGTCATAGCCTAAATCCCTTAGCAAGGAGCGGCAGAAAAGCCACATTTTCTATTTATCAGGCACAGAGAGGGACATCTAGCACATACAGTGGTTTTCTGTGCATGTGATGCAGTAAAATTAACTGATAATATTTATACCCAACCAGTAAATTTCACAGTCACCTAATTTTCATAGGAATCATGCAGCAGGCAAGACCTGTGTGATCCAGAAAGGCAAGGGTTTAAACATGTCTATCATTCTTTTATCCTGTTGATCTCCTCCTTCTCCCTAAGCCCTCTCTGAGAGAGTCAAAGTCCCCAACAGGGTCTTCAAACCCTCCTTCTCCTAATTAGTGAGAGTTACACTCATCCAATCGGAAAACAGAAGCAATGCTATGTAACCGACATGACCAATCACCAATAGCCAGTGCTGCTCACAGGTCAATGCTGAATTACTTACAGAAACTGCACCCAATCAGTCCCTAGAGTAAGTATGTCCCAACAATGAATAAATATGACAGAACTGTGATCTGCTTTTGGACATTCCATCAGCAGAAAGAGAAGCTAAATTGATCAAGTAAATTATGTGCTGTCTATTGTTTGCTCTGGTTAAGACAAGGACAAATAAATCACACATTTAGGGGCAGAACTTGCATTCATTTTTGTCTATAGCAGAACTCCCAGTGAGGGAATTGGGTCGAGGACAGGATTAGGCCCTGTGTGAGCAGTGCAGCATGTTTTCTGGTTACCTTTTCAAAACATTCATATTATATTTTGAGGATTACAGACAAAAGTCTGGGGATGAAACATGTTTTGAGATGGACTCTAACTTTGACTCAAAAGCAGAGGCCATGAGTGCCAAGCATAAGTCTCAAAGTGCATCATGGGAAAAGGTGCAATGACTTGAAGTGGAGCAGAGGTACAGGAGATAGGCATAGGTACTGGGTTATATGGGCCGATTGGGCCTGGGCCTGGGCCTTAATAATATTCTCAGAAGTGGTCTCATCCCCCCAGTATTTCAGCTTATATAAAATAATTTTAGGGACCTTTTGGGGTGAGTCAGCCTGGGCACTGTACAGAAGAGATGAAAGCACATGGGCACCAGAGATGGGGGGGGGGGAGTGTGGCAAAGTGCCATTGCTCCCTCCCTCCCACAAACACTTTTGAGCAGTGCTGCAACCCTGTGTGCCAGGTCATGATGCCACTCACTTAAATTTGGCCTGGTTGCCCCTCTGTCATGACGGAGCAGTGTTGCAAACCAGAGTGAGTGGTGTTACAATCTGGCTTGGTGAGCTGGGGCAGGGGACATGAAGCCAAGGAGGGGGGATGCATGAGGGGCTGGAGAGCCAAGCTTGGGTACATGAGGGGCCTGAGAAGCTGAGTGGGACCACTGAGGTACATAGGGGGGTGAATAGGGGCCTGTAGAGTTGGGGCAGGAGTTGCATAGGGAGCTAGGGGATCTCCTGGCCTGGTCAGGTATGTGGAGAGCCCAAGCATGAGGAGAGTTGTGGGGCATGGGAGCTTGGGGACACTGGGGTGCTAGGAAGGGAGCATTGGGTGGGGGCTGCAGGGCAGGAGAGGGGATCCTGCATCCTGGGGGCCATGCGGGTTTATGGGGTAGGAAGCCTGGGGGTGTATTTAGTAGATGGGTACATCAGAGTGTATGGGGGTAAGGGCCCCAGGCAGGGGTGACAGAAGAGGGCCTGGCCAGCCAAGGAGTCCAGGGAGATTGGGGTAGATGAGACATCCTAGAGTACTTGGTGAGCTCAAAGGGAGTTGGGGGAAGGGGATTCATGATGGATTCACGGGGAGGCAGGGGATTGTATCAGGGGGCTGGGTGAATGGGGCTTCATAAGGGGTTGGGGATGCCTGGGGAGCTTCTAGGGGGTCTAGGTTATATGGGGATGGGGTTGTTTTAGATTAGAAATGGGGTTGGGGGAGCTCACTTGGGGGAGTAGATAGACCCTGGGATCCCCGAGTATAGGTGGTGGGCCCCTTACATCCCTGCTGGGGGATTCCCCCGTGACTCCTGGCCCTACCAAAAATTGTACAAAGCAAGTACCCATGGAGACAGGAGACAGGTTAAGGAGAGTGACCTGTGAGCCGTGAGACAGGGAGAAAGGGAGTGGTGGAAAATAGAGCACAATGTTATTAGGGCAGACAGTGTACAGGGCCTTGGACTTACGGACATGTGTCAGAGAGCTGGCTGGTGAAACACTGGTTTAGATACTCTTCTTGTAAAACTAGTCAGTCATTAAACACTGACTTAGGTTACTAAATTCTCTCCCAGCCAACTCTCACCCTGGTTTTGCTTTTTTGCAAAATTAACCCTTTCTATATTTTCTTGTAATCTGCCTTGCCAATGAAGCTTGAAAGATCCCATACATTTGTCCAATGGTTGAGATAAGACCGTTTTTGTATTTTGTTTGCAACCAGTATTTCTCAATAATTTTTCCAAAGTTTGTAACGTAAGCACACTTTTTAAACCTCTTGCAAAGTCATCCGGAGCATTTTAATGCTAGGTGACCAGATATCAAGGTGTAAAATAGTAGAAGGAAGACAGATGGGCAAAAGGCAGCTATAACATTAAATGGTTTATTTCGTAACATTTTGAGCTAACACTCTCTGAACTACATTCTGCTTTTGATGTGCACGTAACTCTAGTTAATATTAATAGAAGTTATGCGAATATCCAGAGCAGCAATATGCCCCTTAAACTCCTGGTACAACAGCCCTCATTGTCTACTTCTCTAAATTTGCATAAGCAATTAACATCTCATTAATTCATCATTAGAAACATTGCAGTGTGTGAGGGATGGGGGGGAAAATCAGTGCCTCAGTGGGAACTGAGGTCTCAAATGAAAATGAACGTGGTGGTTTCATCATAGTTCTTATTTGAAATAATAATAAACACCCACGCTGTTTGGCACCCCTCAACACATCAGGCAGCCTCTACACAAGGGATACAAGGCGGTGAGGTAATAGCTCTACTGGCCCAGCTTCTGTTGGTGGGAGAGACAAGCTTTTGGGCTTACTCAGAGCTCTTCTTCAGGTCTGGAGAACAGCTCTGTATAAGCTCTAAAGATTCTCTCTCTCTCACCAACAGAAGCTGGTCCAATAAAAGACACTACCTCACCCACCTTGTCTCTAGTATCCTGGGATCAACACAGCTACTACAACAACTCTACATAAGAGAGGCGTAGGCTTGTAATAACAGGGGACATTTCTGGAACAGAAAATCATGGAACAGGTCCTCAAGGAATCAATTCTGAACCACTTAAAGGAGGGGAAAGTGATCAGGAACAGTCAGCATGGATTCACCAAGGGCAAGTCATGCCTGACTAACCTAATTGCCTTCTATGATGAGATAACCGGCTCTGTGGATGAGGGGAAAGCAGTGGATGTGCTGTTTCTGGACTTTAGCAAAGCTTTTGATACAGTCTCCCACAGTATTCTTGCCAGCAAGTTAAATAAGTATGGGCTGGATGAATGGACGGTAAGGTGGATAGAAAACTGGCTAGATGGTCGGGCTCAACGGGTAGTGATCAATGATTCCATGTCTAGTTGGCAGCCGGTATCAAGTGGAGTGCCCCAAGGGTCGGTGCTGGGGCCGGTTTTATTCAATATCTTCAATAACGATCTGGAGGATGGTGTGGACTGCACCATTAGCAAGTTTGCAGATGACACTAAACTGGGAGGAGTGGTTGATACGCTGGAGGGTAGGGATAAGATACAGAGGGCCCTAGACAAATTAGAGGTTTGGACCAAAAGAAATATGATGAGGTTCAACAAGGACAAGTGCAGAGTCCTGCACTTAGGACGGAAGAATCCCATGCACTGCTACAGACTAGGGACCGAATGGCTGGGCAGCAGTTCTGCAGAAAAGGACCTAGGGGTTATGGTGGACGAAAAGCTGAATATAAGTCAACAGTGTGCCCTTGTTGCCAAGAAGGCTAATGGCATTTTGGGCTGTACAAGTAGGGGCATTTCCAGCAGATCGAGGGATGTGATCATTCCCCTCTACTCGGCACTGGTGAGGCCTCATTTGGAGTACTGTGTCCAGTTTTGGGCCCCACACTACAAGAAGGATGTGGATATATTGGAGAGAGTCCAGCGGAGGGCAACAAAAATGATTAGGGGGCTGGAGCACATGACTTATGAGGAGAGGCTGAGGGAACTGGGATTGTTTAGTCTGCAGAAGAGAAGAATGAGGGGGGATTTGATAGCTGCTTTCAACTACCTGAAAGGGGGTTCCAAAGAGGATGGATCTGGACTGTTCTTAGTGGTAGAAGATGACAGAACAAGGAGTAATGGTCTCAAGTTGCAGAGGGGGAGGTTTAGGTTGGACATTAGGAAAAACTTTTTCACTAGTAGGTGGTGAAGAACTGGAATGGGTTACCTAGGGAGGTGGTGGAATCTCCTTCTTTAGAGGTTTTTAAGGTCAGGCTTGACAAAGCCCTGGCTGGGATGATTCAGTTGGGTTTGGTCCTGCTTTGAGCAGAGGGTTGGACTAGATGACCTCCTGAGGTCCCTTCCAACCCTGAGATTCTATGATTCTATGGTGAAAAATGAGGTACTTTGACAGAGGTAGGTTGGGGGAAGATTGGATAGCACCTGCTGGTGATGGGACATGCTCAAACCACGGGCTTTACTTCCAAGGGGATTGAACAAGTCATACATTCACTTGCCAGTGTCTTTTATTTCATTATCAGAATCAAAAGATACAGTCTTCTTGTTTATAACCATGCTAAGTTTTCATACACATGTTCTTCTAGCACCTATTTCTTACATTACTAAAATTCTTCTTAGTTCATTTGGGATCTCCCTGTATCTTCAGTTCAGTAGAGAAAGAAGCTTAGATGTTGGGTTTGTAACAACTTTAGTGGGGCTTAGGGGTTAGGAGGCGAAGCCCCAAGTGGAAATGTAAGGGACGAATACCTCTATGCTTGGGGAGTGTCTCCCAAGGTAGGCATGACATGATGGTGGGGTTGCCAGGCCAAATTGGAGTGGCATTGTGACCCTGTGCACCCAGTTGCAATGACTCTCAAATTTGGTCTTGCCACCCATCCATCCAGCATGATGGGGTATGCAGCTAGGCAGGTAACCTGGGCCCCCTTCTTATCAAAATTTTGGTTGTTCCCGTGGCTCAAGCATTGGTGGGGGTAGGCCCAATCTACAGAATATTGTGGGGCACAGGCCCCATGGGCCCATAAAGCCTGGCACCTATTGGTTATGGGGTCAGTTTCAGTGCAGCGTTTCTGCTGGCACAAACCAATGCATAAGGCCCTAGAGGTGGAAGTCCAGCAGGGATGCAGGAAGTGACCTATTCCAGGACGAAAAGGGAGGATAATTAAAGGGCCAGCTTGCCCGAAAAGTGGACAGCATTAGTTAGGTAGAGGGAGAGGGGTGACACATTTGACATTGCCTGTCATCATTTATGAGCACTTCTATCGTTGCTCCCTTTTGACCCAAGTGGCTAGTCAAACATCAGCACCCTGGGAATGTTCCAGCTGCAAATAGAAATTGATGGAATCTAGTATTTTATTTGAAGCAAGAGGACTCAAGAACAAAAGAAGCAGTTTCTTAGCTTACAGTCTAAGCCTCTTTAGCCAACACCAGAGCCACAATCTCTGTAGTTTTTCCCAGGGCCACGTTGTGCTCAATGGCTACTGCTTGGCTTTCTTGTTTTTTGCCTCTGCCTCTCTCTGTTTTCAGTTTGTGTGTTCTGCCTTCACACACACACCCACCCCTCAGGAAAAGCCCTCTGTCCATTCAGACCAAACTCCTGGGCAGGTTTTGTCTTAGGTGGGGGGTGTCATTCTTACAGTTATGTTAACTGGAGGGTGTACTCTCACCCAGTCTTAGTCAGGTTTTAATTCAACCCATCCCAATGTTTCACCCAGCTCAGAATAGTGTCTTGACTGGGGAGTGAGTTTACTATTTGCGTACACTGAGTGAGTTGTCAGAACTGCTTTAACCAGGCTCAAGGGACTCGGGAGTCCCTGAAGGAAAGTGGGGAGACTGAGGCAGAGACTGTTGGGGAGGAGACACACCCAGACTCCAGAGCTTGGGGTATGGGGTAAGCTAGGCCTACCATTGACTATAAGTAAGATAGTCATTGCATAGAGACCTGCTAAAATCCCTTCTTTTTTCTTTCCTTATGCTCTACTTTGCTCCTGATGTTAAGACTAAAAAAAAATATTTGTTTGGAGAAAGTAGTTTTGGGTTACTGCTGGTCCCTACTGGTCAGAGCTCCTAAAGGGAAGACGTATAGGTGCTGAACTCAGGCTACATCTAGAATGTGAGCTGGGTGGGTGACGCCCATAAACATGCTTGTTCTAGCCCTTATCTGAACTAGCACACTAAAAATAGTCTCAGTAGCACAGGCAGGGGAGCACCATGCTCACCGCCCCAAGAACAAACCTTCCCGAACCCCATGCAAACACATATGCCTAACTTTATACAGGAGTCTACGGAACCACTAATATGCCTACAATGAAGCACATGCATTAGCATCTCCAGGCTCAGGACCAAAAGCCACCCACAACCCAGAGGAAAACCTCAAGGGAGGATGGTGGTTGCTATACCTCCTGCCCTGGCACTATTTGAATCATCCAAGTTCACAGGTGTATTAACTGGCATAGGCAGGTGAACGTTGGTTAACCTGTCCTTCAGAATCTTCCTTTTATAATGCAAGTTTACTCCTCAGCTGTCAAACCTGCAATGAGCAAGATAAAGTTATATCGTATGATTATCAGTAGTGCAGAAAGTTTTGCAGAGTGACAGTCTGTGGGCTTGCAGTCATTTGACTCCTCTTTGGCTCTGTAATTTCTAAACACTAACATCTACATTTCAGTGTGACTCAGAAATCTATGAAGGATTGGCAGCTACAGCAGACTTCAAATACCCACACGCACTGATCAGAAGTGTGTCCTTGGAAATTGCTTTATTAAGATTTTAATGTAATGTATTATTTTTAGCTTATAGAATAATTTAACACATCGTGGATAACAAGAATTGTTTCAAACTTGCTTGTCTATCAGGATGTCTTATTAGCCTGGCAAAGAAATTAATACATTACAAAAATGTATTGCTTTGTTTCATTTTAATCCTAAGGACCTGATTTTGATCTTGCTTGCACCAGCTGCAAATCAAGAGAAGCTCCAGTGAAGTGGCTGGAGGTCAAAGCTTGCTCAGCAGAAGCGGAGACCATCTGCAGCAGAGATAACACACCAGTGTGCCAGAAGAGAATTCAGGAAATGGAAATATGAACAATAAAGTCTTTATAAAGTAGGGCTGGGACCTGTGTCAGGGAACATCTGCTTGCCAAATAGTGATGAGGTGACATCTTATTGGCGGGGGCATCATAACAAGTCCGATTAAAACGTTCTAGTGGCAGACAGAGCCAAGGAGGTGCTTACAAAGGTAAAATGTGGGCTGACCTTGCCTTTATGCACACCAAAGAGGATGTTCTGATAGCCGTCATCACTGGCATAATGAGCCAAACTGATCCATGAGGTGGGCCAGCTGAAGTCGAGAGAGTTACGTGGATTTCGCCCGTTACCCTTCAATTGATAAATGTAACAGGAGGCACAGACCTTGCCGCAGATGGATTTAAAGACAGTTTCTGTTGCTTGATATAAAAAGGCAGCTGGTCGCTACCTGAGGACAGTGCTTATTTTCACAACAGCCCCTCTCTATTTCGACACCACAGATATTTTCCTCTTTTGCTGTGTGCATCTGCATTTCTGATTGAGTCTTAGTAAGTCGTAGACTTGATGTAGCATTCTGACTGAAAATGAATTTAATTCTGGGAGTGAGCAAAATCTCACATGAGAAGATTCTTCCCACAGTCTTGCATATTATTGTAAAATAACTGTCAGCTTGTGGAAAGAAATGCCATAGAGTGCTGTGACCATTTGATATAGGGCACAGCCTTCTTTGGAAAGCAGATTTCAACTGATGTATTTTCTTTATTCTCATATTTAGGATCAGAGAGAAGATAGCAATATATTTAGTTCTGTTTACAGCTTTAAATCTATTGCAAGGCTAAGAGAAAACAATAACATTATACAAGATTGTTAAAATCTCTGTATTTTGGGTCAGTCCCTATGAATACATCCATTGGGTTCAATAGGGCTACTCACAACATGTAAACCTCCATATGTGCATAAATCTTTTCAGGACTGACCGTTTGAGCAGCAAAGTCTGTATTATACATAGTTCTGTGCAAATGTTAGAGACCAGTTAAAAAATGTCTGCATTTTCATTCCTCCTGAGCTTGAGAAAATTGATGCACTGACCAATATTACATGACTTTAACATAGTGATGCTCTATTTACTGAAATACTTCTATTTCAAGTATTTTTTTGAAAAAAAAATGCAATTTAAGTATCTTCAGAACAACTCACTACTTTTTGGTAGAAAGTGAGTATGATTTATTCTGTTCTATTTAAACTTTGGAAGTAAAATTCTCTGTCATTTTTAATTACAAAAGACCCTCCTCTCCTAAGTGAACAATTTATCTAGGTCTTTTGGGTGATAGCTTTGACTGTAATATATTCTAAATAAGACAACCAATGCTTTCCATGGGGATAGCAAGATGGAAATTTCATTTTCTTTTGTTCCAGCTCATTATGTTTATCAGACCTGCTTACAGGGGCCCCAAACCTGCAAAAAGCACTTATGTAGGTGGTTAACTGTCCCTCTGAAGCATTTGGCACTGGCCATTCTTGGAATAGAAGATAGTGGGCTAGATGGACCATTAGTCTGATTCAGCATGGCCATTCTTATGTCCTTATAGGATATCAGGGTTGGAAGGGACCTCAGGAGGTCAGCTAGTCCAACCCCCTGCTCAAAGCAGGACCAATCCCCAGACAGATTTTTACCCCAGCTCCCTAAATGGCCCCCTCAAGAACTGAACTCACAACCCTGGGTTTAGCAGACCAATGCTCAAACCACTGAGCTATCCCTCCCCCCACATAACTTTATTCAGGCAAGTAGTCCCCCATGTAGTTAGAAACGCTCACTTCATTGGGACTACTCATGCCAGTAAAGGTAAGTATGAGTGTGTTTGTGGAATACAGGCCAGTTAGTGTATTTCTTAGGCCTAGTCTATACTTGAAATTTAGGTCAACTTAGCTACGTCGCTAGGTGCAGTTAAGCTAAACTAAGCCCCAGTGTAGACTAGGTCTAGGACTAGGTCAATGGAAGAATCCTTCCATCAGCCTAGCTACTGACTCTTGGAGAGATGGATTTACTACAGAGATCTAACAATCGCTTCTGTTGCTGTAGTGTCTGCATCTGTGCCCTGTATGGCTTTTAGCATAGACGTAACATCAGGAAAAGTAGGGGTTCATTTTAAAGGGAATTCATCATGGCAGAGAAAGGATGGCCTTGGCGCTAACCCCAGCTCTTCCACAACCCACTGTGTGACCTTGGACAACTCACTTAATCCAAGTTCCTAGTCTCTTTTGTGCGTCTTACCTCTTGTATTGCTGTGAGTGTCTTACCTCTTTGGACTGCAAGTTTTTCAGGGCAGGGACTCTCTCTTCCTGTCTACAATGGGAACCTGTTATTGGCTTGGCCTCTAGGTGCTACAGTAACACAAATAAACAACAATAAAACTAGTTGACCTTGGAATATGAATCTTATTTTTGACAATGAGACGTCTCTGTGTGTATAAGGTTTATTTTCAGTTGTTTCCTACCAGGACTCCATCCCCTCCCCCTGCCATTTAGAGGACTATTATCCTACTACAAATGATCTGTATAAGACACCCTTTGTTTTCAGATACT
This sequence comes from Mauremys reevesii, assembly GCF_016161935.1. Taxonomy (NCBI): domain Eukaryota; kingdom Metazoa; phylum Chordata; order Testudines; family Geoemydidae; genus Mauremys; species Mauremys reevesii. Next base: position 71,714,837 of record NC_052632.1, read on the forward strand.
ACAATACCAAATAATATAGTAAAGTGGGGGGGAAAAAGAGAGTGCATGCCTACATATCTCAGCAAGATAAAGTGGTACAAATCTCTAACTCCTGTTTACTTTCCTCAGTGGTACAGAAATTTCTTGGTGTTTGAGTGTTCTTGATGCCTGGTTAGCAACAACTGTGGCTCCCAGGAGGGTCTCACACTGTAGAGTCTAATATAAACTCTCTGTATGGAGTAATTCTTGAGGGGATTCCATCCTTCATAGCACAAACTATCAGTATAAAAAAAATCAGAGGTGCCTTTGGGTGCATAAGTTGTAATGCAGTTACTGTGCAACCAAATATATTAACCCTTTCATCTGCACAGTCATCATTCCAAACTGCTTTTGTCCATAAGGTTTAACTAGTGTGTTTGAAGCAACATATTATAATTACTTCCCTTCCTCCCTCCCTACTCGATAAACATAAATTGAGGCTTTTACACCTTACCTCCCAAGCTACTATAAAATGCTTTTGTTTTTGAGCACAGCAGGACAAAAATAATGTTGCATGATTCAGTAGCCATGGGACATATTTCTTTATTTGGATGCAATTAAATGTAAATGGTTTGTTCTGCTTTTTATCAAAAGCATCTATGAAATATGTATAAAGGCAGCAATCTTTGCCTACTCATTTATTCACTTTGAATAAACTATGCGGAATTATATTGCACTTTATTTTATTCCTGCTCCTGATAAGGTGGATAAATAGTGAGTTCTCAGGACATGCATTGCCACATGCTGTATTAGTCTGTGTTTCTTTAATCTGCCTGCAGAGAAGAGGTGCTGGATTCTTAATTGGTTCAATTACCAATACTTTCTGCAAATAAAGCTGCAACTTTGTGGGATACAGATTAAAACCCATCAGTTTTGTCACTGGGCCCATCCAGCTCCTATGAAGTCAATGGGAATTTTGCCATTGATTCAAGGGGAGTAGATTAGGGTCTAGAGTCTTTGCTGTGAATGCATGCTGTGTTGGTAATCACAATCTAATCTAAAATGTGAACATCCCTAGGAGCACGGGCCACCATCAGTTTGCTGAAGCCATGAATGTGTGGAAAGAATAAGTTGCCTGAGAAACACATTTTTGATACCTCGGTCAGCAAATCTGCCTTGGGACTTCTCTTTGGTTTTTCCCAGTCAGAGAAATATAATTGCAATGGAATGCCAGAAGCAAACAACAGAAATACACTGCTACTGGATGTGTAAAAAATTTACCCAACCTATTAAAAACAGAAAATGTAATCCAGATTTCTGCAAGAAACTGAAGGCCCAACTTGCAAAAATGCTGGTGTGAAGATACTATAGCCATGGAACAATGTTGCATCTCATTTTTGCCCACATTTATGGAGACTGCACACACAAATCATGTTTGCAAGTACAAAAGGCAAGTTATACATTTAATTGATAAACACCTTTTCCTTCATGACGTTCATAATCTATTGCTGAGCCCCCGCAAATCAGCTCTAATGGTTTATTTTGCAAGTCCTTGAAAATTATATTCATACAATAATATGCATTTCAGTGTCTGCACAGAGTAAGTACATGTTGCGATGAAAATATGTTGAGATCTGCTAAACTGTCATGAGGGTTTTTTTTCTGTTTGTTTAATTTAAACTGACATTAAAAGAAATGAAACAAAAGACAAAATCTCACACACAATTAGTTATAATGTTCTAAGGTAGTTTTCAGTGTCATTTATCCTTTGGGAAAGCAGTAATGTGTGTTCAACAACTCTTTCATTCAAGATTCAAATAGATCCAGTGGGATGGTTTTCATATTTTGATACAAAGCAAACAGCTCATGTATTGCAGGGAGAATCAATGGGCAGAAAACATTTTCTAAAGCCAGTCAGTTGCTGTTGCTTGTAGGAGGTGGTTGCTAGTGGTCTCAGTGATAATGAAACTTACTAATATTTGATAAACTAAGTTCATAGCCCTTCAGGAAATAGCATTTTTGGCTCTGTCTCACAGAGTCTGCCACATTCATATAAATATCTGAAGCCTTTTCTGGATACTTTCCTATAACAACAGATAAACATTTTGCTTCTTATTAAACCTCACAAGGTTGGCACTTGCGATATCAGGCACCTGATTTCCTACAAAATTCAATTTCAGCCTCACTTTTTATAAGTTGGGTAGGTGTACATTATATGGCTAAGTGAGTCTGCTCTTCCTGTATAACTGTTTAAGCTGTCATCCTCTTTTTGTCCTGTACATTTTTGTCCTTTGCTTGCATTCAAGAAACCAGTCTCAATGGAAGTAGAGATAAGAATGCAGCAGGCAGGTGGAGAGTAGCCTTGATTGAATCCTGTTTAACTGTTTTCCAACTCTCAGAACAGACCGACCATTTAATGACATTGGGAGATAGTGGGAGGAGAACCCAGGAGCTAAGGCGATAGAGCTGCTGAACCTCACAAACAAAACACCATAGATTTCTCAGGAACAGCTTCCATGTCACCTACGTTTTTAAATGTTCTTTAAATGCATACCTTGACTCCCACTCTCTACTTGCTCTCAGTAATCTGGTCTGCAGGGCCAGGCTCGTCTTTCAGCCCTTTGAGGGGCATTAAGCCATTCAGAAGTGAGGGAGCTTGAGTCCATGTTGGGGTGACAGAGAAGTGACTAGCTCAAGAGAAGTGAGCATACACAGTGGATAAGACCTTAGCCTAGTATTTAGGAGATACAGGTTCAGTTCCCTGCTCCACCACAGACATGTGACCTTGGGAAAATCACTTAGGGCTAGTCTACACTTACCAGCCGGGTCGACGCAGTGAGTTCGACTTCTCGGAGTTCGAACTATCGCGTCTAATCAGGACGCGATAGTTCGAACTCCGGAAGCGCCGGGGTCGACTCCGGTACTCCACCACTGCAAAAGGCGGTGGCGGAGTCGGCCTTGGAGCTGCGGACTTCGATTCCGCGGCGTCTGGACGGGTACTTTGAATTCAGCTATGCTATTCACGTAGCTGAACTTGCGTACCCTAGTTCGACCCCCGCTCTTAGTGTAGACCTGCCCTTAGTCTAGGCTTCAGTTCCTATTTCAGGGAAAATAGCACTTCCTGACCACATAGGGGTATTATGAGGAGAAATAGATGAAAGATTGCAAGGTACTTATATGATATGGTAATGGGGGCTTATATATATATACACACACACCCCTAAAATAAGCAGGTAGTATTTCAAAAACCACTAGCAGGAGTGTGAAAGGAAGCACAAATTAAAATCTCCACCACAATCCTAGACCCTCACATGTACATTTGAATTCAGCCTCTGCATCAATTGCGCTAGCTTAGACATCCTGACTATCTCTGTTGGATGTTTCTGATATCTCTTTGAACATATTAACTTACACTTCCTTAGACTCCCGTTGTACCACACACTGATGTAATTTATAGTGCAGTCACCAATCTGGGTCACCACATAGACAGACCCTACGCGGTAAAATACAGGCTGTGATTCTCTGTCTGGAAGCTAGAAAGTTAAAGAGCTCCAGCATGTGTGTGTATCCAGCATCCCAAATGAAGAATGCCTTTGTATCCACTACACATGACTCCTAGCCCTTCTCTATAAGTGGGATATAACGTGACTTATAGACCTTTGCCTATAACCTCGGATTTTGGCACACTGACAGTAGGAGCTCAAGCCATATTTCAGATGCTAATAACATGCCAAGAGCTAATGGGAAAGGGAGGTTTCCTTAGCAACAGTCACCATAGGAAACCCTTTAAGGTTGTTTTACCTGACTAACATGATTCTGTTTCCCCACCACCACCATCACCTTTCCCCAGTGATTTATACAGGTGAATGAGATATAAAGTTTTGACATGAACTTACAAAATAAAAGGAGCAGGAACACAGGTGCTTTAAGGCTAAATGCAAACCACTATTTCTGAATATCTGGGCATATCTCTGGTGCAAATGACAACTTTATACAAATCAACCTTCATGAACCAAAACAGAGAACGATTTTACAGATGTGGCGTAAAAAAATGCCATGAAGTACCAAGCAGGCTGGCTTCTAGTGATAACCCCTTGATAGGAATGAGCCTGGTTATTGTTATTTATTTATCTGTCACATTATGATAATTAAACAGCTGGTTTATGAATCGTTAAACTAGTGTGTGTTGGTTGATGATACTGTAGGTTTAGCTGAAATTCATGCCCTGGTCCACTTTTCATAATAATCTAATAATGAAGCATGAATTATCACAGATTTGAAAGGGTAGCGTGGAAAATGTCATAGTCTTGATAATGTCTCCAGTAATATTTTATTTTCTCTCTAATTACAGCCAGAAAGCAAGTCCAGCCAATATATCTGCAGTAGAGAGTTATAATTCGTAGCTGGAGGTATAAAGATTATGGCACAAATCATTAATCAATAGACTTCCTGCAATAAGGTATTTCTTCTGATCCTAAGTAAAAAATGAATTTGATTTTTTTCAGAGAGAGGCATGGTAATCAAATATCCTTTACCAATATTTAATGCCAAGATTTTCTTTTACCTGTGTACCTATTATGATGAAATATCACTGAAATCGGCTGTTTTCATGAATAATGTTTTAAGAATCAGCAAACCAGCATTACAGAGTGAAAATGCCAGTTTATGAAGAACCCCTTTCAAAGCAGTGCCACTTCTGGAACAAAAATGGGCTTGGCATGAAAGGCATTGACAGCAAGACACTGCTCCTTCTGGAGAAGCTGCTTCCCATCATGAAGAGTTATGCCAGTCAGAAAAAAAATCTACTAGACTTGAGTGAAAGGTGCTCCTGTGGAGCAGAAGGAGCTGGCTTCTCCTTCAAGTATCTATTGATGCCAAGAGCTCTATCCCAGTTCTGCTCCCCTCTTTAGAATATGTACAAAACCTCTCCATGGCAGTAGATTATAATTTATTTTAACTGATGCAACTGATGGCTGGTGGGCTCTACTAGCGCTGTCTGTGTCCCCATGGCTATTGCAGTATTTAAGTTTCCTTTACAAACTTTTCTTGCTGATGTGTGGCTAACCCTCTCCTTTCTGAATGGGATTCAGTGCAGTGCTAAATCTGCAGACAAACAGAATTATGCAATAGATCGAGGGCCAAAACAGAGCCCCTTTGTGGGGACAGAACATTGTAAGCACAACAGAATTGCCATGGTTTTGCTGGCTCCCCAGAGGGATTCCTCACGGTGGACTTTGGAGATGTGATAGGGAAAGGCCGAGGTGGTTCTTTCACTACCACCACCCCTTCCCCCCCAACTCAGCTGCACTCCTGCTTTGCAGTTCCCCAACTCAGCAGCTCAATGTTTGTTGGATACAGCTCTGGACTGAGAATTGCCATTTTGGGGGGAGAATCAGGTCTTTACATGACTGGAGCACTTACATTCTGTAGAGCATGTCTTTGTTGTGTTTAACTCTCACCATCTATGCTGACTAAGGTAATCTGCTTCTTCTGCATAAGTAGACAGTATAACTCTCGAATTAAACCTCTCCCTGACACAAGAGGCTTTACCAAATGACCAGGTCTTTGTTGTTGTTGACAATAGTTTCTTTGAAGCAGACTTATCAAGAGGCACAAGTCGAGATTCACTTTTTCAAGTGCCTAGAATTAAGGTCTGAGAGCTTTCAAAGGTCACTCATGATTATTGACTGCTTCATAACAGTACTAAAAGCCTTTTCATAGCAAAAGCACTTGGTCGCTGAAAAATATTGATTCAGACACCAGAAAATACCACTATGTAGGGCATGAAGAAAATTGCGTAAAGAAAGGTAAATAACACAGAGGACAATTCATAAATGTTATTTACAGTTGGCTATAAAATAAAGGGATACCTAGATGTTACAAAATTGCTTGCTGCACAAACAACTGCTCCATTATGTTGGTTTTTAAAATATAAATATGTTTTCATTTTTCCTCAATGGGGTATCCCCTCCTTATCAGTTCCTACTCAAAGAGGCTATTTCCTGATTGGTGCCATCTGTGGTTTTTGTGCCCAGACAGTACAGTTCTCTTGGCACCCATTTCTAAACAAACCCCCCAGCTTTTATACCACTCCTAGTGCTGAGCACATGCTGGTAGAGAGTCAAATAGCATGCCAGCACTTTTTTGTTCAAGCATTTGCTACTGAGAGGCTCTCATGTTTCTGTTGTGATGGTGTATTTTCTTTATTTAAAAACTATGCAAATATTATTTAGGTTGAATGGATAATGTTCTGTGCAAGCCTATTGTTCCATGTCAAAACCGAGCCCTATAGAGAAGAAAATTGCAGAGAACCATGGTGAATCCATAGACCTCAAATCATGACTACCCCTCAGATTTCCTATTTGGCTGCCATAACTGAGTTCTCTGCTTCAAAAAGGGGGACATTTAAATGTGGTTTTGGACAGCAGCACTGATAGGGAATGTGCCAAGCTATCCTCCAAGGAGAAAAATGCAGAGTAATTATTGTTAACGTGAGATGTGGACGATGCTTAATCCAAGATTGCGAGATTACAATCTCTAGTGTTCCTAACATGGATTCAAGTATAGATACGCATCTAAAACCTTTGATGGCATGCAGGGAACAATTTAAGACATGCATTCTTTGACTTATGCTATGATCAGAGTGTGGATAATACTTATGCCTGTGTCACATTGCGTTTTCAGGGGTTTGTCTTGCTGTTTCAAGAACAGTGAGTGAGTTCATCCATTCTGTAAAACAAAGCCCCAGGTTGACAGTCTGGGAAAAAGAAATGCTCTGTAGCATATATATTTTCCTACAATGTTTATGCCGAGAGACAGATGATTCCTTACTCCAGAGGGAAGGAAAATATAGGAAGATCCACTAAAACAGTCTGAAATCTACCAGGCTAGAAGTTTATCCTAAATGCTATTTTTGCCACCACTTTGTGACCGAGTAGAAGCCACCTGAATTACATGTGTCTGGGACTCTCTGAGCAAGGCTAAGGGAAGAAGAGAAGGTGTAGCTCGGGGGAGACATTTTATGTAGCAGTATCCCTTGGAAAAGCCAAAGGAAATAGCATTAATTCCCATCCATTCCCACTCTGTACTGGCTCCTTCGTACCACCCTGAATAGGTTTGACAGCACAAAGATGCATTGGCAGTATTCCTCTATATAGAGTAGTGCTGCCAGCAAGGATGTGGTGATATCAGCATGGAAGAGCTGATCCTCTCATAAATCTTCTAGCTGTCGTCTTCCCCTCCCCATACAGAATTACCTTGGGAGGGGGGCAGGTAGAAGAGAAGGGATATATTTTCAGGCAGGTGCCACAACAGATAACCAAGAGGAACAACAGAAGTTCGATGGATGAAACTTATCATGTCAGGGGTCAGAATGGATAACCAGAAGGTGCAGCGAGAGGATACAGACTAATGCTTCAGCTGTCCAGGGAAGAACATCAAGAGGATATTGGAATCCTGCAGGCAAACGGACATGGTCAGTTTCTGAAAGGGATCTGCCTGCTAGCACCATGTCATCCTCGCGTATTTGTATGTCAAGCCTCAGTATGAGTCCAAAATGGCAATCATGGACCCAGTCTGGAGACATGCATTCACCCACAACCCTCATGGAATCAAACGAATGGAAGGAGTTTGGCCCTTCTCAAAACCAGACCTCATGTGAATAAGATCTTTGAACAAAACAAAACAACTCCCCCCCCCCACCACCACTTTATTTAACATTCATGTGAGAAGCTGGACTTACAGCTCCTGCAACTGGAATCCTCTGCATATCCACGGAACAGGGACAGCATAGACAGCAATGAAGACATTGGCAGTGGAATGGTGCTAGCCTACCAAAATGCCTCATTCTTGAACTCAAAGGAATGCCTTGATGAGTAAGGTGGGTGGCTCAGCCTCTGTATCCATCTAAATCTCTTTTTGTTAACACAACAAGGATGCTGGTCAGCATCAATATTTGCATTTGGCTCTTTGGTTTAGAACTAGTGGAAGATACTGTGTACAGGATTTTAGGGAATGATACTTGCTTCCATGACTAGAAACCCAAAACCATATAGGGTTGGGGAGAGATTGTGAGAACTCCAAGTTGGCCCATAACAGCCTCCTGGTATAAAGTCTGATGGTTAGAAACAGCAACTTAATCCACAAGAAAAGAAAGCTAAAAGGGAATACATCCATTTTCATTGTGTTTTGGACAAAGTTTTCCATAAATCCATTAATACGTATAAACAATTTGCTTAATCAAGAAGTCAGTTGGCAAATTAGTGTAAATGCAGGAGTGGGACGGCATTAGAGGCATATTGTTGCCGGTATGTAGATCAATGCCTGAAGAATGGATTATCTGGCAGCTGTGTCTTTGATAAGTAATTCGGTAATTCTAGTGTTTCTTCCGCAGCCCCAGTGATAAACAGCAACAGGAAATGTTATTACAACTCTCTGTATTGTAAACTGTAAGATATGTTAAAAAATTAAATGCAAAGTTTGCCGAGGTTTACTCTGCAGTTTGTAGGACACCTTACCCCTCACTGAATTCTTTTTTTAATGATTTTTAATGAAAGATAATATCAGTACGACAGAAATCAAAATAGGAGCTTTTCCATATTGTGCTTGGCTTGCTTGTCAACAGACTGTACTGTGTTATGAGAACCTACTGCAATGACCTAGTATTCACTGGACCCTTTATTAAGGTTCAGAAATGGAGCTAATGCATGTGGGAGGAAAAAGCACATGGACATTCATTTGAATTCACAGGTGAATTTCTGTTCAGCTGTGTTCATGGCCCATTCGTGTCTGCTTTCCACAAACATTTGTGAGCTAATCTGAGGGGCCTGATCCTGAGAAGTGCAGAGCCTGTGCTTAGAAATGATGAGCATCCTTAACCCTCCCTGGAGTCAATGGAAGTTGTTGACAGTCAGCTCCCCTTGCAGGAGATGCTTGTCACGTCTCAAACAACAGGCCCAAAAAGACAATTTAACTGAAAGAAAATTTCAAAATTTATACTTCATTTTAAAATTTGCAGTCCACTGTGTTGTTAGATATAGTGATTCCACTTTTAAAAATGCTACTGGTTTGACTGATTGCCAGGTCTATTGGTATTCCCCATTTTCAATAAAAGGAATCTTTATCAGATCATTCAAAATGGAATGTAATCACTGTAATTAATTCAGGGAAGTTCTCTAGCCTGTGTTACAGAGGAGGTCAGGCTAGATGTACACAACAGTCCTTTCTGTCTTTACAATCTATGAAAGTCATCTCACTGTTGTTTCTCGTCTCTAATTAGGTGACATTCATAGCAAACCAACATGCATGAACCACGGCATGAATTGAGAACTGCAGATATGCCAAATGAACATGCAATTCTTAATTTGCACTTCCTTATAAAATACATATCAGTTACAACATCAATTTTAGAATGAATTTTGTATCAGAACGTTCAAAATTCACAGTCCAAATTCTGCAGGTCAAGAATTACCTGCCAAAGAAATTCATGATAATTTTGAATAAGGAATAAAGTCAAAAATTTCACACTCTGTCCATGAATAATTTACAAACAGACCCTCTCTCCCACCAAAATGTAAATTCCTCCAATACATGCTTTGTTGTGAACTAACAACTCAGCGCTGTTCAAGGAAAAGCTCCAGAAATTCCTGAAATATCTAAAAAGTTGCACACAGACAAGCTGGCAAGTGCTTTATGTCAGCAAAGATACGTTTTGTATTCCTGTGTACTTGTTAGAACTTGATTGCTCATTTGATTGCCTGCATGAAGTCATGTGTGAAAAGGACATCGGAAGTCAATGGAAGTTAAGCATTTTAGGAAAGATACCGGCCATTCATGCTGGAATCATGATATCTGCACTTAGTGTTGCTGTGCTTTATCCAGGTTTTTTTTTTTCAAGGGAAGATAATCTATCAAATGCTTAGACATTGAGATCCTGATTATCAGTAGTGTCTCAGTCTAGCCTGTGAGTGAACAAAATGTGTCCAAAATACTCTACAGGCACAAGTGGAGGGTAAGGTCTGTTTCACTTTCAAAAAGCAGCTGATTCTTCCTATTTAAATATTGCATAATCACTTTAGTCTGTCATCCAGATGCAACCCAATCACACACACCCCTAAATAAAAGAGATCTTACTCTGAGTCAGCATTTGAGCGACTTCATGAAAAGACACGCCTGAGAAAGATGCTGAGAATAAGAGTGAAAACTTGGCCCCATTGAAATCCGGAGCAAAACTCCCATTGATTTTAATGAGGCCTGGATTTCACCCACAGTAAACATTGACGCAGCAATGGTGGCAGCGTCTAAATAGGTTTCTTCCTATTGATGAAGATGGAAAAGCTTTCATAGCTTTCCCTCGGGTAGTGTATGTAGATAGCTCAGGGACGGCTGGCTTCTGCAAAATTCGTGTTTACATGGGAGATTGAATGTGTTCCTTTAAAACTAAAATAATATTTGCATGTTAATATTTGTCATGCATTTATTAGGAAAAGATTAATCATTTGGAGCTTGCTTTTGAAAATGAGTCATTCTGCTCTTGATTTCCATGCTGTTGTACTGAGCATATGTTTTGTGCTAGAGTAGACAGGTGGTACTGTTCTTTATTGAAAATAATTAACATAAGGGTCAAAATGGTTGAATGTTTCATTTTCCTCTTCCAGTTGTGAAAGGCAATTAATTAAAAATAATAGCCAAGTGCTTGCTTTTTGTATTTTATATATATACACAATTATATATTTATATATATTTAAAACCAGTGGTTTACTGGAATTGTGCAGGACTACTCACGGATCATTTAGAAGGTGAATCCATAGAATACATACAATTTGGAGAGCTTTTGCACAATGCTTTTACTAGGGATCATCTCTATAACCTTCACAGTTAGGTTAAGTAACATGGACAGACCTGCCCCCATTTTAAGAGCTCTGGGCCTAAAATCTCAATTGGTCAACTTGTATATTGGGAGAAATGCTCATTACCTGGCTCTTTAAGGATTCAGATAAGTGGGGTTATAATCGTACCTGCTGTGCATATCTTCCAGAAAATACGGGGGACAGAAGTAAATATTTTCTTTAATCCATAAATACATAAGGCCTAAGGAGGGGATTTTCATTCGGGCTCCTAAATTCCTCGGGCGCTTTGGAAAAAATCTTACCCTAAATTTTCAAAAGCAAGTAGTGGTTTGGGATACCTCTTCCTCTGAGTGACCAGTTTGAGACACCTTAAAGGGGCCTGATTCTCGGAAAGAGCGGAGCATCCATCCTCTGAAAATCATGTCCTTTTAAGGTGTCTCAGGGTGAGCACCCAAAGATAGAGGCACCTAAAATCACTAGTTGCTTTTGAAAATGTAGGCACCTAACTTGCTTATGTGTTTTGAAATCCCCCCCTAGACACCTACATGCCTTGAAAAATTTGGCCTTTAGTGCTGATGTTTAAAAGATACTTGCATGGACCGAAGAAATTAGCTATTGCATGAAAATCATTTTCCAAATAAAGAAAATGATGGCTACTGAAAGCTAAATTTATTCTCTCCAAGTCTCATCGTACCTCCTTTCTGCTAAAATAAAACTTTCCTTCCTGCAGTCAACCAGGAAACTCCCCAAAAGCCAAAAGGCAATATAAAAGCAACGAGGAGTTCGGGCTTATGCCCAAATAAATCTGTTAAGGTGGCCCCGCACTCCTCATTGTTTTTGTGGATACAGACTAACGCAGCTACCCCTCTGATAAAAGGAAATATAATTTTTCTGAGTGTTATAAGGAAACAAACCAACCAGTTGTGATAATGAGTAATAAGGAAAGCAGTAAAAGAACATTACAGCTTGGGTTTGTATTTACAAAGATTTTTATACTCTTTGGTTTACAAAAACGTTAACGACAAAGCAGAAAGTAACTAAAATGCCCAATTATATATTATCTTGTAATCGGAAACGCTTTGAGCTAATTTGCAGGCAGAATTGAAACTGTATTCTAAATATACTCAAGACTTTTAGCGCAGACAGAAGCGAGATTAAGATCCCAATCAGATGAATGAACACCAAAGTTACTCAAGATTATTTACGTAGAAAAACATGAAAAACCCATACTGCCAAATACAGAGAAGTCAATAACGTGAAATTGATCAGCTGGCTAAACTTTTATTAGGAGCCATTTTAAAAGCATCCTGACTGGGATGATGATTATTATTTTAAACGCTGTGATCATTTATATTTTGGACAGCCTGAAGCAAGATTTAGGCTGATACAGTCATAAAATAAATTGTTAACAGTGTCAGAAACTAAACATCAGGATAACGTACAACATGATACCGATATTAAAACAGTCAGTGAAACAATTAATTATTTCCATGCCCCTGTAGTTTTTCAACTGACTTCTTAAAAAATGTGTTATTAGTGTCACCATTCTTAAGATTTATTCCCCATTATAAAGTTTAATTTTAGGGTTTATTTCAAGCTATTTTAAACTCAGCATATAAACTGTCAATCCAGAAAGCAGTTTTATTAAATTGTAAAAATGACTTAAATTGTTCCATAATTTTGAGTTATAAAGGCTTCAGAAATAATGCCATTTTAATCCAATGACAGGGGTTTGTTTGTTTTTTCTTGCTAAACCTGGAATCTTAATTATTTAATAAAAACATGTACTTTTTAAAAATGAACATTATCTTGCGGTTATTACAGGAGATTAAACCCAGGGCTATTGACCTCATTTAAATAACTGGTATTTAGTCTTGGCTACTAAGAGCCATAGGCTACTGCCAACAAGCCAAATCCTGAAGTCCTTGCTCAGTTTTAACTCACTGCGGAACTTCAACTGATTTCAGTGGAGCTGGTGCACATAGTTCTGAGGGCACTAGTTGGGTCATACTCAAGGGGACTCAGACATAACTCTATGTCTAAGGCTTGCCAAGAGACACCCTTCCTCCTGCCCTCCCTGGAGGTATAGGGGGCAATAATTACTTTATCACCAAATCAGGGAGTCTCTGATCGAGAGCCGTGCTCCCATGCAACAGCCCACTGCCCATTCCTTCCTCTCACATGGCTTCTGACCTTCTGGAGCACCCTTCTCGGGGTCTGGGAAGACTCTGCCATGCAGGCAAAAGAGCCCCATTCTGGAAGGGCGGGCTGAGGTTCATAGGTCAACTGTCCAACGTGTGCACAGATTTGGGGGGCATGCTTTGCCCCTTTGCCACCACCATAAAAAGCCTGTGCTCATTCACAAGGCTCACCGGTAGGCTGAGTATGTCAGCGCTGACACGTGTACACAGTCGTCCCGTAGCTGAGTATTTCTGTGTATGAGGCATAAAGTAAAATCAAGCAGTCCCTGGGAGTAACACATATGCCATTCTTAGAAGCAAGAGAGAACGAGATCCCCCTTCCCATTTGGAATCCAGAGTTCTACAGGTGGAGAGCAATTTGTTGCACTAGAGTATTATGGATATAGGCTTGATTGTGGCTTCAGTCAGAGTTGTGACTGCTCAACAGTTCAGGAGCCAGCCTCACATAAACTGAAGTTGTTTTCAGCCACCCTCCTTGCCAAGGAAATCATGTGGCTTGAAGTGTCTTTTTCTGCAGGATATTCTTCAGTGGATTAATCGGCTGCACAAATGAATGAGATGAAAGGGGATAAAAAGGGATCCTGACAAAATTGGTTTCACCATTTATTTATTTTATTTATTATTTTTGACAAAAAATGAACATCTATCTTCTGCTGGGAAAGTTTTATTCCCTGCATTGCAATTTCAGGATAAATAATGAATGAACACGATCAAAAATACAAACATCTTGCAGGCCTCATGTGACAAAGTTGGTCCAAAGCCAGACTTTTCATTAGGTGGTAAGAGTATGATTACATTTCAAAAGGAAAAAGCTTTCTATCATATTAAAATACCCTGCAAGATAGTCAATAGCAGAGCACCTAACACTAATGCATAACCGTTCTTTTGAGCATGCACTGTTATAATGTGGTCATGCTAATAAGCTTCTCAAGTGGAATTCTTATTAACCACTTAGTACTGTACTTGCAAAATGTCTGATTCATTGTTTTCCAATACCACGGTTGTCTGCAGGTCCCAAGGAGTTTAAAACTGCTAATACATTATGATTTAAGTAGGGATGTGCCAGCCCTGGACTCTTGGTGCTTATCCCCGCATTGAAAGCCACCAGGAAATGTTACTGGTGCAGTAGACTAAAATGTTTCAGGACAAATATTTATTTCCTTGAGTGAGCCATGAACATTCTAACGGGTCAGGGGAGCTGTTCCCTTTGAGATGTTTCCCCCAAGATGGCTTCATTTGCTCTCTCTTGCCCATTGACCTAATTTAGTTACAACATTTTGCTGGATGGAGTCAAATATGTGATGTGACAACTAGGGATGGGCAAAAAAATAGCTTGCACGATATGGCCCACAGTTCAATTTTAGGAACAATAAAGGGGATTCTGCATCAGTGTGTGACATGTGAAAAGATATATAGGTTGGCTCCACAGCCAGCTGACGTCTCCAGGGAAAAGGCTGACCCAATAAGGAAGGCCCAAAGAAAGGAAATAAAAACTCCCTGTAAATGAATTTCAGAGCTTCCAGAAGGGAGGAGAATTCTTTGATTTGAAGCTCTCTGCCTTCCACATTCCACAAATGGGTAATCTGTATCCATCTGTTATGTGCCCAGTGGGAGTCATAGGGGCTGACTCCGTGGGTGCTCCAGGGCTGGAGCACCCACAGGGAAAAATTGGTGGGTGCTCAGCACCCACTGGCAGCTCCCCGCCCCCCCGCTCACCTCCGCCTCTGCCTCCTGAGTGTGTCGTGTTCCCGCTTTTCCTCCCAGCTCCCAGTGCTTGTGCCACCAAGCAGCTGTTTTGTGCAGCAAGCACTAGGAGGGATGGGGGAGGAGGGGGAACGCAGCACACTTGGGGAAGAGGTGGGACCAGGATGGGGATTTGGGGAAGGAATCCAATAGGGGCAAGGAGGGGGGCAGAGTTGGGGCAAGGACTTTGGGGAAGGGGTTGGAATGGGGGTGTAGCAGGGGCGGGGAAAGGGTGGAGTCGGGCTGGGTCCAGGGCCATGGGAGCACGAGCACCCACCGGGGCTGGAGAAAGTTGGCGCTTATGGTAGGAGTGATGCTTGGCTGCTACAAAGTGGGGATGAATGGGCTTTTAGTTTGAACCCCAACTTAAAATAACATGGCCCCAAACCTCTTTGCCCATTGGGAGATATGCTAAATAAATAAATAAACCAATAGCAGGGCATGCTCCCATCAAGGAACTGACATCCTTCTCCCAGTATTTGCCAAAGGCAAATAGTCTACATTGTGGAATGATGACCAGCAACATCTCAGATTAAAATGAAGTGGAGATATGAGAGGCCAAAAAAAGATGGTTGCGAGTCCAATTATATTGTTTAATTCAAAAACAGAATAGATAATTGTGAAAAATTATAGCATAGAACTCTTTTTATACATTCATAGATTTTAAGGCTGAAAGGGACCATTCGATCATCTCTGACCTCCTGTATATCACAGGCAATAGAATTTCACCCAGTTGCCCCTGTTCTGAGCCCAATAACTTGTGTTTGCCTAAAGCATTGCTTCCAGAAAGGCACCGAGTCTTGATATGAAGACTTCAAGAGATGGAGAATCCACCACTTCCCTTGGTAATTTGTTGCAGTGGTTCATAGCCCTGACTGTTACAAACATGTGACTTACGTGCCATGGTTCTTGTCATGACTTTCTGCCTCATTTCACGGCAGAGTTTCGTTACAGGGCTGTGTTCAAATGTAAGCACTAACAAGCTCATATTTCTAGTAAACCCAATACAAACATGCTTATTAGGCCAGAAATGCTAGGTTTGCATTTTCTGGATCATTGTCAAAACTCACAAGCAAAGGGATAGCATGGCAAGCTTTTGGATAAGATCACATCTGTTAGTCCATATGAAGACATGGCAAATGTTCCTTTCAATCTATACATTAAAATGAAATACAGCCTGTTGGGACAGTGCCAAATTATTATGAATGACTGTGACTGATATGAATGAAATGTGGTAAGTATGAGTTTGGTATGGCTTGGTATGTCTGAATTTGCTAGAGGATTCTGGGAGCAGGATTCTCTTAGCATTAAATAGATGATGTGGACATTTACTGGAAGTGCTGAAATGGCTCGATTTGCATGGATGTTTCATCATCAAACTCTGGACTATATCAGCTCTCAAAATAAAGAAAACGTAAAAACATGCAATCAGTGACCCCTCTGGATGGAACCTCGCAAAGAGCTCCAGTGAATGATTGATGAAAGGGTAAGCGTTGATTGAGCTTTGGTCTGTTTGTTTTGCAACCCCCATTCTAAAATATTAATTAGAAAAAAACAGTAATAAAATGCCCACATGGCATATTTTTGGGACATGTGACTCCTTTCCAAACAAAAGGTATAAATGCTAAGCAAAGTAAATTAGTTAGTTCCCCAATTAACATCTGAAGAGGTCCATGACCCTGTGAGACAGAAGGCCTCAGGGTAACCAAGACCCTGCTTCAGAGCACATTTGCCAGACCAAGTACTTGAGAGGGGAAAAGAAGAGAAGAAAAGAAGTCTCCCTCTAGAACTGGTAGCTATATCTGCTTTGTTTGCCAATCAGGATATTGTGTAAGGCCAACATAGTTACTGAGGGTTTATGTTTGGGGAATTGAGGCTTATTAAGGAGATGTGTATTATGTAACATTTACTGCCTGTGTGATTCTTTCTCAAATAAATTACTATGCATTAAGCATATTGTTTTCCAAATTTTCACTGGTCCCGGTAACAGTCCGCCCAGCTGTGGGCCATTGAAGATCCGTTTCAACACACCCCAGGACAGAGGGCTGGTGCTAGATCTCCCATATCAGGTAGCCCCACACCGGGGCTCTCAAGGGGGAAGCCAGCCAGTGGCAGTACAACACTTGCCAGCTGCCATCCTACACAGTTCAAAAACGACCCACGTGCCAGGCCAAAAAGAAAGTGCACAGGACAGGGCCACCTTCGCATGGATCCAGTGGACCTACTAACTGAAAAATCTGGTTCAGGGATTCAGTTGTTATTCCAACCCACTGACAGCTGGAAACAGAGGAGTGGGAGTGGGTGGAAGCCCCAAACACTAGACCTATATTGGGGGAACTGGATGTCTCCTCCCAGCAACCCTGCACTACCCCCTGTATAGAACCAGAAACTCCAGCTTTTTCACACTGTGAAAATTCCTATCCTATTTCAGGCCAAGCACTAGCTCCCTTACATGGAGACCAATTCCACTTTGTGCCATGGTGCCACCCTGCACTGCCCATCTCCTTTGAGAACCCTGACTAGACGGCATAGGCTGCCAGCTTTGCAGTAAAAAGATGCCTGTTTCACTCGAATGTGAATGAGCCTTTTTTCCTTCTTCCCAATAATCTCGCCTCTGTTTTCAGGAGCTTCAGGTTTCAGTTGCAAATTAAAAAAACCTCAGGAAAAAAAATTAAACACTTATTCAAACACCTCACACAAAATGTGCTCTTTGGCCCAAGGGTATTGCAAATCAATACATTGCGTCTGTACTGAATATCAAGCATTCCCTGCAGGCTGATGCAACATAAAGTTGTAAGGAGCTCGAGAGGGCTGTTTTGTCACCATTTGTTAGGTTGATTGTATATTTATTCCTCCAAGCCGGATTCTGCTTAATGTTCTGTGCTTTGAAAAGGGCCTGGCAGCTGGTGTAAATGACTTATAGACCCATTTGCCACCAAATCAAAGCTCGGAGCCAGATCAAAGGCAGATTTTAAAAAATCATTTTTTCTGTCAGACTGGATGGCTTCTTCCCTGCCCTGTAAACAAAATTGATATTATTCCATCCAACTCCTATTTTCTCCTGATCAAAATATGATTATGTCTAATGCAAGCCTGTCCAGTGCACTGAAGCTGTATGAGATATGAAAGCTTATTGATGTGTTCAATTACTGGATGCTGCTCTATTGTCTGCTCACCAGAGAAGCTCAGTTATCAGTTCTTTAGAGCTCTGCATTTCTGCCTAACAAAGTCATAACTCCCGCAATTACCTGCCTGATGGATGGAAAACAGAAATATCTCATGAGTCCAATGCTGTTATCAGCTCTTCTCCATCTCAGAAATTGCTTCATATTAATGAGATTAGGGTGATGAGAAAGGTTACACAAGATTTGTTGTTATATTTTTTTGTACTATGCTTTGTACGTAGGCCTGTTTTTCTTGATCTGCATAAAGATTTTTCTAGGATCAACATTTTTCTGAGATAAGGATCGTGTGTGCAAATATACAATGAAACTTAGGAGAACCATTCTAATGGTATTAAAGGCTGCCATAACCAATCTGTTTACCTTTCTTTCATGTGCATTTCTAACACACCCAACAATGAAGTAGTTATATAGGAATATGTATCCTGTTTTTAGAATTATACTTAATTCTGTTGAAAAAAGACTTGGTTTAAGCTCTTAAGTAAGAGATCTGAGCATCAATCTGCCAATGTCTATAGTATTTATAAATATCTTGAGTGTCAGTGACTTTTTCTGTAACTCCCCAGTGACAATGACAATCCAGAGGTGATAATGGTGCAGAGTAATGAGCTGCTGTAGACAGAGCTATGTACTCCAATTGACAATGCACTCAACTATATTCTCTTCCCAGGAGTTCTAGGTGAAAGTTTTCTGACAGTCAGTCTCCCATTTTTTCTTGCTCTCTGAAAAGAATTGGCATCCCATCTGATAACTTCTGTCACTGCATTTCGCTTCAGTGAAACAGGTAGCAAGTACTTCTAGCCGGATAGGGAAACAGCTTGGGTAACTGACCCCACCACTGAATGGGAACTGGTGGCAAATGTTGACATTTTAATGGTGACCTGACTAAACCGCAGAAGGATGGAGAGGCTGCGTTAAGGGCTGGTGCCATTTTTAGTATAGACATTTTTTAAATATTAATGAAGGCTTGTGACCTAATGAGCAGTTCACTGTGACCTTTGCTACATAAAGGGAGTTTCAATTTTACACGGCCAAATTAGCATGATAGTAAAACAGCTGAAGAAGCATCTATTTTTCTGTAGGCCCTAAAATTCTTGTTAGGACTTAGGCTGTTAGTCGCTGATGTGAACAAGCAAAATATGTAACGAACCAAAAGATTACATTTCCTCTTCCTAACCATTGAAAATAGGTGATTCCAGCTTGGTTCAATGAATGGTATACTTTGAAGCTGAGACTCCTTGAGCCTGCTGGGAGTGATTAGATCATTTAGCAAGTTTTTTGGCACCATTTGCCATGTATCAAATGCATTTGGTGACATTTAATTCATCATGCTTGACTCCCAGGTGGCAGAATTATGGAACTCTGCAGAAATCAGTGTGCGGCCTTAGGTCCCCCCCCCCTTCCCATCTCCTGCCTGCTTCTCTGGATTTCTGACTGGCCGCCTTTTCAGCAGAAAGGGTTAAAGTGTCAGTGTCATGCAGATGATTTTTAGCTGTATTTCTCGGGCTCCTCATCTCTCCAGAGCAGTCTGACTGCTGTCAGCCACCCTTATTATAGTGGATGACAGGCGTCATTTTGTTCAGAGATGGCACAAACTATTTTATAAAATTTTAGTATGGCTAAAGCTGGATTTATTATTGGGGAGTTCAAGATGGGCATTCATATACTGGGTACAATTCTGCATTCCTTGTAGACACTGAATTTGTTCATATTAATGGAACACCTCTGGCAAAACACATTTTATAGTAACTCTTTGCTGGGAGATTAGGCTGGAGTAGGAGTGCAGGATCCACCCAGCACTTGTTTGGATGTTGCAGAGCGTTCTGATTTTATATAAATATTCTGGGTTGTGGGAGGGGTTGCCCAAGACACAGCTACATCTTGGAAAGATGTGTGCAGGGTCCTGCGTTTTATTGACTGGAGAACAAGGTCAGTTTTTGACAAGTGACCCATGAGTGAGTGTAACAGGCAGAAGACAGAAGGGAAGATCTGAGCTGCATGGATGTGCATTGTCCCAAGTAGCACATCTGCCCAGGTGTTGATAACCTACAGATGTATTAATAGCTGTGTGGAGTCCTTCTGTGCTATGGGACCTTTCTAAGTGGGATCGGGGGAAGCCCTATCGGAATAGCTCCATCTGAGCCAAGAGAGCAAGGAAGAGGCACAGGAGACTAAGTAGTAGAGAAGAGCCATGGGATATCTCCATGGGTGAGTTCTGTTCATCCATGGGATCCCCCAAATTTCCCACCAATGTTGGTGACCCTGCAGGGCACAGGGGCCAAGACTCTCTGCTTCTTCCATAGTGGGAGTCCCAGGTCCTCCCCAGAGAAGAATGGGGTTAAAATTCCACAAGAGGAACCTTATGTCATGAGATTTTCCTTCTCCTTTGCCCCACCTTCCATTGGTTGATCTGATGGAAGATATGGGTCCCAATCCTTGGGTCTGGCCATGCTGCAATCAGAGCAGGACCGGGGAAGGAGGGCTAGTTTGGCTCCTGGTGCATAGTAGAGCAGGCTGGAGGTTACACTAAATTGCATTGGATTAACAGACACATAGGGCTACAAAGCTGACCAGGACAGAGCATGCTCTGGCCATGCCCTGGTACTCTGCTCCAGGATAGGAGGACATACAAGGGATCATTATGCTGGTTTTATATCAGAAAATATCCCCATGCCAAGGAATCCCCAGCTACGCTATTAGGAGAGCTTTCCTGTCCCTTTGTGGTACCATAATGGCACAAAGGGACTGTATCAGCACCAAGAAGCTGGCTCCTAGACATTGTATTTCAGAGTATTGTGTTTATGCTGCAGAACCATGCCCAGATAAATTCACAAATGGGGAGATATTTTATCTTTGTACTGTATTTGTCACATAAGGAAGACAAACAACAAAGCAAGCATTTTAAGATCAGCATAATTAAAGCATTGTAGGTAAATCTCTGCATAACAACTTTGAAGCCTTGACTTCTGCATTTTTTAATTTTAATAATTATTAACCTTCCTTGACTTATACTTATTTTCACTTCTCAAAAGATGCTTCCCCTTTTACTCAGGAGCTCGTAACATTACACTTAGGAATTGGGAATCAAGACTGTTCATCAGTATTTCTTTGGTAAGCACATGCTATCATGTGAAGTGGAACTATTTGTGACATTTTCAAAAGCTAAGAATAATTATACATCATTAAAATTGTTGACTGAAATACTGCCTTGCCATGACATTTCAATCTATGAAACAAATGAATGCAATCTCTCCCCCTGGGGAAAAAAACCCCCACCCCCAGACCATTGACATAAGACAGAGGATAAAATATAGGAATCATTGAAGTCAATAGCAAAACTCCCATTGACTTCAATGGCATCATGATTTCACTCATAGACCTTTAACTCTGTCCCAGTATTCAACTTCTCTCATGGTCCCTTTTTCAGATGTCAATGGGAGAAAGTGTTTTGAGGACACCATACTTACTCTTTGACATAAGATTTAGATTAGTGTCTATTGAACAACGAACATTTCAGTAGCAATAAATTCATTTTAAAATAAGCTGGTTTAATGCAAATTCAGATTGAAGTGCAGCATGGAGAAGGGAAAAATTATGGCAATTGGAAGATAAGAGTAAGAGGCAAAGATCTAACTCAGAGACAAAGAACTAGAATAAATGGAAAAATGTGCATACCTAGGAGGACTAGTATCGAATAATGGAAATTGTGAAGATCACACACACACACACACACACAAAGATGGAATAGCTGCTACTGCATTTGGAAAACTCCACAAGATCTGGAAGGCTAAAGACATTTAAATAAAAACAAAAATCAGTGGCTATGAGAACTGTGTTTTCCTGTTACCCTTTATGTCTCTAGCTAGTTTGATCTCGTTTCGGGCCTTGGCATTTCTAATTTTGTCCCTACATACTTATGTTATTTGTTTATATTCATCCTTTGTAATTTGACCTAGTTTCCGCTTTTTGTGGGACTCTTTTTTGACTTTTAGATCATTGAAGATCTCCTGGTTAAGCCAGGGTGGTCTCTTCCCATACTTCCTATCTTGCCTTTGCAGTGGGACAGTTTTTTCTTGTGCCCTTAATAATGTCTCTTTGAAAAACTGCCAACTGTCTTCAATTGTTTTCCCCTTACATTTGCTTTTCATGGGATCTCACCTCCCAACTACATGCGTTTGCTAAGGTCGGCCTTCTTGAAATCCATTGCCTTTATTTTGCTGTGCTCCCTCCTATCATTCCTTAGAATCACGAACTCTATCATTTCATGATCACTACCACCCAAGCTGCCTTCCACTTTCAAATTCTCAGCCAGCTTCTCCCTATTAGTCAAAATCAAATCTAGAACAGCCTCTCCCCTAGTAGCTTTCTCCACCTTCTGAAATAAAAAGTTGTCTCCAATACATTCCAAGAACTTGTTGGATAATCTGTGTCCTGCTGTGTTATTTTCCCAACAGCTGTCTGAGTAATTGAAGTCCTCCATCACCACCAAGTCCTGGTGCTTTGGATGATTTGGGTAGTTGTTTAAAAAAAGCCTCATCCACTTCTTCTTCCTGGTTAGATTGTCTGTAGTTGAGCTCTATCATGACATCATATTTTTTTACCCCTTTTATCCTTACCCAGAGACTTTCAACAAGTCTGTCTCCTATTTCCATCTCAACCTCAGTCCAAGTGTATGCATTTCAATATATAAGGCAACACCTTCTCCTTTTTTTTGCTTTCTGTCCTTCCTGAGCAAGCTGTACCCTTCTATACCAATATTCCAGTCATGCGTATTATCCCACCAGATCTCTGTGATGCCAACTATGTCATAGTTGTGTTTACTTACTAGAATTTCGAGTTCTTCCTGCTTATTCCTCATACTTCTCGTATTAGTATACAGACATCTAAGATACTGATTTGATTCCCCCACCCAGTTCTGTCTTGTCTCTCCTTTATCCCTGCTATAGCAGCCCATGCGCCCCTCAAATTCTGAACCTTCTTCCAGGTCTCCACGTTCTTGACTTACCTGTGGGCTTTGGTCACCTGCCCACTTCAAACCTAGTTTAAAGCCCTCCTCACTAGGTTAGCCAGTCTGTATCCAAATATGCTCATCTCCTTCCTTGATAGGTGGATCCATCTCTGCTTAGCAGTCCTTCTTCCTGGAACAGCATCCCATGGTCAAGGAAGACGAAGCCCTCCTGGCAACACCATCTTCGCAGCCAGATATTCACCTCCAGCATGTATCTATCTGTCTGTTCCTGGGCCCCTACCCTTGACCGGAAGGATCAAAGAGACCACCACTTGTGTTCCCAACTCCTTCACCCTTACTCCCAGAGCCCTGTAGTCATTTCTGATCTACTGAGGGTCATACCTTTCAGTATCATTAGTGCCCATGTGGGTGAGTAGCATGGGGTAGTATTCAGAGGGCTGG
This sequence comes from Mauremys reevesii, assembly GCF_016161935.1. Lineage (NCBI taxonomy): Eukaryota > Metazoa > Chordata > Testudines > Geoemydidae > Mauremys > Mauremys reevesii. Next base: position 71,738,178 of record NC_052632.1, read on the forward strand.
ATGATCCTTGACAATCCCTCCATAATATCTTGGATATGGGCCCCTGGAAGAGAGCATACCTCCCAGGATGCCATGTTGGGGCTACAGATGGGTGCCTCCGTCCCCCTCAGAAGAGAGTCACTGACCACCATTACCCTACATTTCCCTCCTAGAAGTGGTGGCTGCAATCCTCCCAGCCTTGAGAGTACATGGCTTCTTCTCCTACACCTTTGGGGGTGATTCCTCATCGCTCAGGGAAGCATATCGGTTTTCCATCACCATGGTGGGTGGGTTGGGAGTGGGGGTGGAACAATGCCTGCTGCCAGAAGTAACCCATTGCCAGTATCCTCCCTGTGACAGAGCCATATCCTCCTCCCCAGTGGTGTGATAGCAATCCTTTGTAGCTGGATAGCTTCCTCAGCCTTGGATGTCTCCATATGAATACTCTCGAGGAATTCCTCATGGGCACGGATGCTCCTCAGCCTAGCCACCTCCTCCTGTAGCTCTCCCACCTACTTCCTGAGATATTCTACCAGCAGGCACCTTTCACACTGGATAGTCCCCCCAGCCTGGCTTTTTGTGAGAGGGAAATGCAGGTCACAGTCTCTGCAAAAATCCACACCAGGATCTGGGCAGAAGCATCCATGGTTAGGTGGCCTGTCTAGATACAGGTGCAAGTGGAGGAGACAGGAGCAGTGTTGGCAAAGGTGATGCACCCCTTCCTAACCATAGCAATTATATTACAACTCCCTCTTACAAACTCCCTCTCAAACGCCCCTGTTTAACTCAACTCCCCTGTTTGCAGTCCCTTGGTCGCTTAGACTCTGGCTTTTAAGGTCTTCTCTCCTAGGTCAGCCCTATCCCCTCGTTAATCACACATGGATAGGGGGGTGATCACAAGGCTGATTGAGGGTGATCAAAGATGATCAAGGATCATCCTGGGAACAAAGGCTCAAACTGTCCCCAGACAATCCCAACTGACCCAGTAACTGAAATAACCTGTGTTAAAAGAGTGGCACTCAATCTTTCCAGACTACTGTACCCCTTTCAGGAATCTGATTTGTCTTGCGTACCCCCAAGTTTCACCTCACTTAAAAACTACTTGCTTACAAAATCAGATATAAAAATTCAAAAGTATCACAGCCACACTATTACTGAAAAATTGCTTACTTTCTCATTGTTACCGAATAATTATGACATGAATCAATTGGACTATAAATATTGTATTTACACTTCAGTGTATAGTATATAGCGCAGCATAAACAAGTCATTATCTGTATGAAATTATAGTTTGTACTGACTTTGCTAGTGCTTTTTATATAGCTTGTTGTAAAACTAGGCAAATATCTAGATAAGTTGATGTACCTACAGGAAGACCTCTGTGTATACCAGGGGTATGATTCCTCCTGGTTGAGAACCACTGTGTTAAAGGAAGCAGTCACTTTACAGGCTGGTTTGTCAGGACATATGAGAAAATGTGTTGTGAAAATGTATTATAGGTATCTTCAGTTTTCACTGCAGGTAGTCTTGACTCTGGAACTTCATGGGAGGCCTAGAGAAGATATTGGATAATGCTTCATGCAGCACGTACTGGGTAATAACATGAGAGGACACCATGCTTGTAAAACTAAACTACGGTAAGTATTTATTAAGAGAACTATTTACAGAGATGCTGAACTGCAGGTAGCATTTCAGCCACGTGCATACAGGCTGACTTATGGGTTCCACCTCCAACTCTTCTTCCTCCAAGTTCCAAGCTGATTACTACAGATAGTATGTAATAAATGGGCTGATTCAACTCCCTGGAGGAGTCTTTTGGTTGGGTTCAGTTTTCAAAGGCTTATAACTTGGCCAAATTTCAGTGGACTGTCCTGGGGACAGCAAAAAACACATTCTGACACAAAGGGAACACCCCTCTCCAGGGGAGTGCTAGAGCTTCTCAAAGAAAAGGTTGCCAGAATTTAACATGGGCAAAATGTATTCTCACTACCCTAGTTCTTGGAAACAGCAGAACTGTTTTGGCTGAAATTTCCCAAAACATTTCAGCCTGAAGCAGATACCCTGAACATTTCGGCCTGAAGTATGGAAAATGTCAGCCCAAATGGTTAAAGTTTGACAAAGTTATGAGCAAATGAAAATAGAGTCTTATAATACAAAGTGTTGGGCAATCTTAATAATAGGCACTGCCATCAGCCGTGCCTACTTACATGATTTTGTAAATATATATATGATTTTACTGTGAGTTGTTTTAGTGTGTTGCTGACACGTTATTTTTGAAAAATGGTAGTGTAGGTGTATTTAGTTCCTTTCAGTAAGTAGGTGCTATATGTCACAATAGCTTGACATAAATGAAAGGGTGAGAAGAGCATATCTTTGAATACAACATGTTAAAATGAAAGTTCTTGGTTACTTTTGCATATGTCATGTATTTTGGGCCTACTCCAAAATCCATGGAAGTTAAGAATCACATTCACTTCAGTGAGATTTACATCAAGCCATTATTGGGGTTAATATACATGCAAAGTACACAGAATTTACATGGTTAGATTAAATACAGGTAAGAACACAGCTTCACATTGCAAACAGTGAATGGCAAGGTGAACAATTTGCAGTCTAAAATTTCTTTGCAATAACCATTCAGTGGATGCCTATCAATAAATAATTAATTTCCTGAAATCAGGGTCATGTCACAAATGACTCGTGGATAGAAAAAGAGAGCCATATTCATCAGTTAATTTATTTTCATTGAATAATTTGACCAGGAGTGACCTATTTGTGCAGACATTGAGTGTGTTTGAGTACATTTTGTTGGTCATTTCTTCTTTGGACCTCATAAAGCCCACAGCTATCAGAGAGCGGAATCTCAGCTTTCATTAATAAAAATGTTCTAGCTTTTTTCCCTACAGGAAGTAGCCTTGAAAGCAGCAACCCATGTTAACCAGTTACTAGGGCTGAAAGGAACAAGCAGCTGAGCTCCACTTCTTCTGCAGGAAGCTGAGTGGTAGTAAAATCCATATAAACATACTATTTTTATATCAAATGTATTTGTTTGGGATGCATTCCAGGGAACTATCTTGCAAGCCCTCCCAAAAATTCTTAGACTGGCTTTGTGCCTAGTGGTGTAATGATGGTGGACAACAGTTGTTGGTTATGTCCGGAAATAGGCCGTAAAACATTCCACCAGACTACTCTGATCACTGGCTTGTAACATGTGAATTCCTTTGGAACGTTGTCCAGCATGCTGTGGAGATGGTGGTATGTTATTCCAGAGGATATCTACCCAAGAATCCCATCATCTATACGGTCCCTGGTAATTGTGCCACCCATTGTTTACCCTTTATGGAAACTGTACTATTCAGAGCTGGCAATTTGTACTTTACATCTGTAGGCTTTTCTGAATTATTAGCAATTCATTTAAAAGCTTGGACATGAGCTGCTATGTGTCTGCCAAGTGAGTCTGGTGTAAAGGTAGTGTCATCGCTGGAAATATGTATAAAATTCTGCCCTTTGAAGGTTCTCCTGTTGGATCAGCTGTTCAAACAGAGTCCACAGTATAGGGTGAGGCATTTTATTCTGTTCTGATTAACAGTAGCTATAGTCTTGTGACTGAAGCCAGGAGTGAAGTCCGTGCTGCTGGAAATGTTTACTAGATGAGTCAGAGAAGATCTGAGACCCAGTTTCTTTTTATCTGTTTCCAAATGGTTCCTGTGGCCTGAGAAGATGGCAGACTTGCAGCTCATTTCTAAATGCGGTTAGCAGTAAGTGGCGATATTAGACAAGCAATACATTTGTGCTCAGATTACTAGGACAGTAGATTGGGGCCATTATTGCTTATTCCTTTGTAAAAGAGGTAAATTAGTAACGTCATTAAGGCACAGTGCAATATAATCTAACACTGCTGTAAGAAAGAAAAGAACAGAACACAGAGTATTAAATGCATAATACGGTAGGACAAACAAACAGCAACCCTGACCTGTTCTATAAGGGAAATATTGCCCTGTGTTATTAATTAAGTACGTTTTCTGAAATCAAATGATTTTAGCAAATATTATTAATGTTAAATATGGCTGGGATTAAGAAGACAGTAGTTCATAACACACACTCAGTGTAAAGCTCTAGAATAGCTAAGTAATAAGACATGACAGGAATTGCATTCGAGAAGCAATTACTTTGCATCTGGGGCATTTGGGGAGGCCTGAAGTCACAAGGGTACAGTGCCTTCAGCTGAGAAGTGGTTGAAGTGTATCTGGCTATTATAAAATGGAAATGATATTAAAAATATAATTTGAGCAAATGCAGGGAGGTGATGTATTAGCTTCCTGATAAGTCTGCTAATGTATCTTCAGTTGCAAATCCCCTGCTACTGTATTCTTACCCCTTGCCAGCAAAGAGTAATAATTGTCCACGTAGCCATTTTTGTGGTGGGGATCGACATTCACTAAAGGCTGGTGCGAAACCTTTACACTCATTTTTATCTCTGATCTAAGCAAAATCAGAACTGAAAGCTCACGCTGGAGCTTATACCCCCAAAGCCTTGTTCTAGCTGAAATATTTTAAAAACCACCATGAGAGGATCAAATTAAATGTATACACCGAAATGAAAAAAGAATAGTAAGAGGACCAAAAAATATGCTACCATGGCTAAACAACTAAGTAAAAGAGAAATGGTGAGAGGCAACAAGGCATCCTTTAAAATTGTAAGTCAAAGCCTACTGAGGAAAATAGCATAAATGCTGGCAAGTCAAATGTAGAGGTATAATAAGCAGGACAAAAAAGTATTTGAAGAGCAACTAGCAGAAGTCTCAAAAACTAAGAAGTCACCAGGACCAGATGGCATTCACCCAAGAGTTCTGAAGGAACTTAAGTATGAAATTGCACAACTACTAACTGTGGTATGTAATCTATCACTTAAATCAGTTTCTGTACCAGATGACCGGAGGATAGCTAATGTGACACCATTTAAAAAAAAAAAAAAAGGCTCCAAAGCTGATCCTGGCTATTACAGGCCAGTAAGCCTAAATTCAGTACCAGGCAAATTGGTTGAAACACATAGTAAAGACCAGAATTATTGACACAGATGAACACAATTTGTTGGGGAAGAGTCAACATGGCTTTTGTAAAGGCCAATCTATTTGAATTCTTTCAAGGGGTCAACAAACATGTGGGCAAAGGTGATCCAGTGCATACAGTGTACTTGGACTTTCAGAAAGCTTTTGACAAGGTCACTCAAAAGCTCTTAAGCAAACTAAGCAGTTATGGAAAAGAGGAAGGTCCTCTCATAGATCGGTAACTGGTTAAAAGATAGGAATAAATGGTCAGTTTTAAGAATGGAGAGAGGTAAATAGTGGTGTCCCCCAGGGATCTGCACTGGGACCAATGCAGTTAAACATATTCATAAATGAAATCTGGGGAAAGGAGTAAACAGTGAGGTGGCAAAGTTTGAAGATGACACAAAATTATTCAAGATAGTTAAGTCCAAAGCAGAATGTGAAGAGCTACAAAGGGATCTCATAAAAACATCTGACAGAGCAACAAAATGGTAGATGAAATTCAGTGTTGACAAATGCAAAGTAATACATATTGGAAAATATAATCCCAACTATTCATACAACATGATGGGATCTAAATTAGCTGTTACCACTCAAGAAAGAGATCTTGGAGTCACTGTGGATAGTTCTCTGAAACATCTGCTCAAAGTGCACAGCAGTCAAAAAGGTTAACAGAATGCTAGGAACCATTAGGAAAGGGCTAGAAATATCACAGTGTCTATGTATAAATCCATGGTACGCCTACACCTGGAATACTGCATGCAGTTCTGATCACTCCATCTCACAAGAGATATATTAGAATTGGAAAAGGTACAGAGAAGGGCAGCAAAAATGATAAAAGGTATGGAACAGCTTCCCTATTAGGAGAGATGAAAAAACCTGGGACTTTTTAGGTTGGAAAAGAGATGACTAAGAGGTCTACAGAATTGTGAATGGTGTGGAGAAAGTGAAAAAAGGAAGTGTTTACCCCTTCACATAACACAAGAACCAGGGGCCACCCGATGAAATTAATAGGCAGCAGGTTTAAAACAAACAAAAGGAAGTACTACACACACACAATATGATCAAGCTGTGGTACTCGATGCCAGGGGATGTTGTGAAGCCCAAAAGTATGACTAGGTTCAAAAAAAGAACTAGATAAGTTTATGGAGGATAGTTCTATCATTGGCTATTAGCCTAGATGGTCAGGGATGCAGTCCCATGCTCTAGGTATCCCAAGGCTTCTGACTGTCAGATGCTGGGAGCCTGAGACTGGGAGGCAGGGGACTGGCTCGATGATCAGCTGTTCTGTTCATTCCCATTGAAGCAGAGGCGATACACAGGGGAAGGGTCAAGTGCCCCCCAGATTGGCCTGCCGGGGTAGAGAGGGAGAGGGGCTCTGCCCTTCTCGATCTGTGCCTTCCCCTCCCCCCCGCCACCTTGGTATGTTTGCCTGCTCTCCCTGGCAGCCAGGTGGGGAGTGGGACAGAGCCACTTCTGCCTGAAAGAGCCAACAGCAGCCCACTCCCTGCCCAGGGTCAGCTGCCAGGGACAGGGACAGAGAATGCTGGGGGGAGGAGGGGCAGCTCCAGGTCGTTTGGCCTGTCCCTGGCAGCAGAGCCCCGGTGGAGGGTGCCTGCTGCTGCCCTAGCTGCCGAGGTTAGGGGGAGAGCCAGCCAGAAACATGCTGGAGGGAAGATGGGGCTCATCAGCTCAATGATACAATTATCTTTCAGTGTTTCTTTGTGTCTTTCTCTCTTTCCCTCTTCTGGATCTCTTGCTTAGTATTTCTCACATCAGTTGTACAAATTAAATATCTGGTGTTTTTTTTTTAAGAAGACTCTAATAGAGATTTTTTAAAAGCCACACACGTTGTGTTATAGAAATTAAAGTGTCTTGATAGTGCATAAACGGCAGTAAGATTTAATTCTTCATTACAAAGCAGCTAGTCTCTTTTCTTTTAGTTCATTTTCCATCATCAGAAACTGGCTCTCTGCATTTGTTTCCAACAGACACTGATTTAGAAGGGAGTGATTTGTCTTACGTAATAAAGCATCTGCAGCTTCATGCTTAGTTTAGACCTGAGGCTTAACACCTTTAGAGAGTTTTGTTATGAATCCTAATTAATCCACTCCATGCCATGCCGGTAGCAGTCAAGGGTCCGTCTCATATACCTTTGGCCTCCGTTGTTTTCCAATAGCAACAAGAACATCTGGACCAGCAATGTACATCTGAAGAACACAAGAGTTTGGATTCACTGAATGCAAGTCTGATTCCAAGGCCACTACAGTCCATGGAAAGATTTCCTCTGGCTTAGATTATAGGCCCTTCAGAGCAGGGGCCACTTTTTGTTCTGTACATTGCCTAGAACAATGGGGCTCTGGTCCATGTCTAATGTTCCTAGGTGCTACGGTACTACAAACAATACAAAACTGTAGTGGACTTTGAATCTGGTTCCAGATGAGGAAATTCCCTGGGCATGCAAAGGGTTAAAATGATAGGCTTTTGTTTTTCTAGTTTGTTAATTGTCTGGATGTTAACATACACAAAAAATAATCAACGCAGGGGAACTGGGCAGGGGGTGAGTTTCAAGGAACCAGAAAGATGCTTTTGCAGTAACGTGCAGCCACTTGGGGAGCCATTCAACTTTGGTCAGAAATCGGAGCCCTAGGGATTAATTCGCTCATTACACAATACATGAAAATAAATTGCACACGAACGAAATAGGGGATTTTCAAAGGAATTAATGCACACCAAAATATACAGGAGCTTAGTGATAAATAGAAAGGATGAATTTGTACAGGAGTATAATGTACAGCGTGAATAGTTCAAACATAATTACACATGAATCACTGAAACATATTAAATATTCATTAAGAAAAACACAAGCATCCTTTCCTATGCAAATATCTTTAGTTTTACAGCATATCCCTGAGCACAGCCAGGTAAAGTTATTAGTTTTCACTACAGTTCAAATCTTTGATGATGTAGCTATTAAATAAAACTCCATGCAATTAGTGTTTCAGATGGTTGCTTCTCTGAGTCCACATTATATTCAGTTGTAAACTCAGAACTTAGAATACTGATGCAAAGCTAGCACAAGATCAATTATTGTAATTAATGAGATCAATAATAGTTTAGCAATAATGTATAGTTCCTCTTAGGATATTAAACTGTGCTTGCTGCATTCACATGGCCTTAATCTCAAAGTGAAATAGATCCGCAGCTGAACAGCAATATTAATGTGCTGCAATTCAGGGCATCATGGCAAAGAAGAAAGCAGCAAACCTTTTCTGCTAGTACACAAACTAATGTTCTCTTCCTATCCCGGAGTTTTTGATATATTTCATTTTTGCCTTAAAGGGACATTAATCAACATAAAAAGTTATCGGCCTGATTCTCAAGTGCTTTGCATATTGTGTAGCTATTTATATCTGTGCACAGTGGATTTGAAGTGCTATCATTCTGATTGGGTGTACAAGATAGAGGGAAATCAGGTCCCATTTGTATTCTTTTAAAATTCTGTTACCTGCATCATTTACACCTGATGGCAGGAGCGCCCAGAGGCGGGGGGCAAGTGGGGTCCTTCACTCGCACTGGGGGCCCCGGAAAACTCTCGCGGGGCCTGGGCCCTCGGAGCTTCTTCCGCTCCGGGTCTTCGGTGGCAATTTGGCGGCAGGGGGTCCTTCCGCTCCGGGACCCGCTGCTGAAATGCCCCGAAGACCCGCAGCGGGGGGTCCTTCCGCTCTGGGACCCGCCGCCAAAGTACCGGGTCTTCGGCAGCAATTTGGCGGTGGGGGCCTCCTGCCACTGAAGACCCCAGGCCCCCTGAATCCTCTGGGCGGCCCTGCCTGGTGGTCCAGATCCCCAGCTGGTATAAAGTGGCATCACACCATTGAAGTCAATGAGACCACACGTGCATAAACTTAAGCACAGTCTATAGTGCTTTGCTGGATCAGGGCTGGAGTTCTCTGTGTATTGAAGGATTGAGGTACTACAGTGAAGTTAAAGGCGGTTTGCCTATTGACTTCAGTGGGAAAATGGAGCAGAATTTAAGATAGGCACCATTAAGACATTGAAACAAACAAATCTTGGACCAAACTCTGCTTGCTGTACTTAGGGTGCCCAGACAGCAAGTGTGAAAAATCAGGACAGGGGGTGGAGTGTAATAGGTGCCTATACAAGACAAAGCCCAAAATATCGGGACTGTCCCTTTCAAATCGGGACATCTGGTCACCCTAGCTGTACTCATCCATGTAGTTATATTCAGCTCAGTGAGACTACGTGGGTGGGTAAAGTAATCAGGATTTGACCTAGGTAGCTGCCCCCAAATCTGTACAGGAAGCTGTGCAGTCAGCATACATGTGCTGGTGTATTGTGAAAGTCACAGATTATATTTTGGACGTTTTTGCCACGGGTTGCTGAACTAATATGAAATTCTAACTGAATTTGTGGTGCTGGTGGTAATGCTGGAAATCAGCAGCAACATGCTGGGAGCAGACTGTCTCCTAAGAATGCCAGGCCAGAGAGAACCCTGAAGAAATGCTTCAGCATGAACAAGCCCTCCTAAAACCCTACAGAACTGCTGCAGGAAGGTCTGGCACTAAGTGAGCTTCACTGCAGCCAATGGCTCATAGGTCACATGATGGACAAGGACATTTAAAGGTAAAAGGAGGCAAAACATCATTTCAGACACTTTTGCCCACCAGATCTCTGAGATGTTTTGCTTTAACGAAATGCAACGGGCGACTGCAGGGCATCATAGAAAGCTGCAGCTGTATGCTCAGTGTTAGAGTTCACAGCTTAGGGTCTAGTTCCATATAATTTCACTTTGTGTGACCTTGATGTTCAACATATTTCAGAGGCACAGATCCACGTAGCAGTGACCTGGTGGGCTGAACTACATTGTATTCCTTCTCATTCCACAAATCCCCTCCAATGTGTGTATATTCTCATTCCAGACAGGAGAAATTCACCCCATCCCCTCGCACAGGGCCAAGCCCAAGGCCTATGTATCACAAAATGCTCACTTAAATTAAGGGTGTTTCTTAAGAATTCCTCCAGGGTCTCCCTTGAAAAGCGTTCATCATCCCCTCCCACAGAGTAATGAGAGCCCCAGGGTAACTCCCTGCTCCTCTATTACCACAGCTTTGGCAAGCCAGTCAGGTACTTCATGCCAAGTGAGCCAGTACCAGAGAACTATTACAAAACATATCTGCTTTGAATTATATCTGTGATCGTATACCAGGAGGGGACCGCCACCTTTATCTGAGTCTCACCGTAAGTGGCCCTGGTTCACTTTTTATGTTCCAAAGGAGCCTAAAATCTGCTTGCACAGCACTTATCAATGCTTCCATTCCATGTTGCTAGAGTTATTGTAGATTTAAGGTTTTCTGCTGCAAAACTCAGGGACTTTCTCAATCTAGTGACCCCATGACCGTGGTGTAGGTGTATGGTTTAAGGTTTTGTTGAATATAGAGAGGCAAATCCTGCAGTCTTTTTTCAGTTCTTACATGGCAAAACTCCCTGGGATATCTCTGGGTGTTTCACCTGAGCAGGAATTGCAAGACTTAGCCCAGAGGGCTAAGCAGGCCAAGGAAAAGGAGAGCCAGTGAGGGGGAAATTGAGCTAAGGAACAGGTTTGAAGGTTTGGAGAATGAGGAAGGGGTACAGCAAGTGGTAACTGACAGTGAGAGGCCAAAGAAAAAGAGGCGAGCGGCCAGTCCCATAGATAAAGGGGAGGAGTCGATGGAAGTAGCACCAAGTTTGGGCCCAGGGGAGATACAGCATGGCTTAAGGGGAACCACAAGGGATGATAGGAATGGAAGGAGCTTGCGACCAGGGGGAACGGGGGATAGGTTAGAGGACCGTGCTGTCCCCAGGCGAAGGCAGGTCTACGTGATTGGGGATTCCATACTGCGAAGGTTGGACAGGCCTGTGACCAGGGCCGATCCGGAGAACAGAAGGGTGTGCTGTCTACCGGGTGCTAAAATACGGGATGTGGACCTGAGGTTGAAAAGGATCCTAAGAGGAGCGGGTAAGAACCCTTTGATCATCCTTCATGTGGGAACGAATGACACGGCTAGATTCTCGCTAGAGAGGATCAAGGGAGACTATGCCAGGTTGGGTAAGACGCTCAAGGAAATTGAGGCTCAGGTGATCTTCAGTGGGATTCTACCTGTCCCTAGGGAAGGCAGCCAAAGGGGTGAGAGGATCGTGATGGTTAATAGTTGGCTGAGGGAGTGGTGTTACAAGGAGGGCTTTGGGATGTATGGGCACTGGGAGGCTTTTGGGGACAGACAACTGTTCTCAAGGGATGGGCTCCACCTAAGTAGGGAAGGAAGTAGACTTCTAGGAGGGAGGCTGGCTCATCTGATTAAAAGAGCTTTAAACTAGACACTGGGGGGAGACGGTCGGAGAGGTCCTGGTGCTCTCCGCCAAATTTTCACATTGGGAGTGAGGACAGCAAGATAACAGATATAGCCAGAGGGGGCAGTTAAGTGTAAGGAAGAGTGGGGACAGATTCTAGATCTACAAGTCATACTGGAAGTACTGTGTCCATACCGAGTTGGGTAAAAGAGTGAGAGGAGCCCAACAGGAAAAATTAGGATGTTTGTTCACCAATGCGAGAAGCTTAGGTAACAAAATGGAGGAACTGGAGCTCCTGGTCCGGGAATTGAAACCGGATATCGTAGGAATAACAGAAACATGGTGGAACGGTAGCCATGACTGGAGTACAGGTATGGAAGGGTATGTGCTGTTTAGGAAAGACCGATGCAAAGGTAAAGGTGGGGGAGTAGCACTGTATATCAATAATGAGGTAAAATGTAATGAGATAACTAGCGCTGCAATGGACAATACGGAGTCTGTTTGGGCAATGGTCACATTGGGGAAGAAAACTACCAGAGCCTCATCCAGGATAGTGATTGGGGTGTGCTATAGACCGGGATCTAGCTTAGAGATGGATAGGAGCTCTTTAATGTTTTTAAGGAGGTAAACACTAATAGGAACTGCTTGATCATGGGGACTTTAACTTCCCGGATATAGATTGGGAAACAAATGCTAGTAATAATAATAGGGCTCAGCTTTTCCTAGACGAGATAGCTAATGAATTCCTTCATCAAGTGGTTGCTGAACCGACGAGGGGATGCCATTTTAGATTTGATTTTGGTGAGTAACGAGGACCTTGTTGAGGACATTGTTGTAGGGGACAACCTTGGCTCGAGTGATCATGAGCTAATTCGTTTCCAAATAAATGGGAGGATAATCAATAGTGCATCTGAGACTAGGGTGTATGATTTCAAAGGGCTAATTTTACTAAATTAAGGCGACTAGTTAGGAAGTGGACTGGGCTAACATATTTAGGGATCTAAGGGCAGATGACGCCTGGGGTTACTTCAAGTTGAAGTTGCAGGAGTTGTCAGAGGCATGTATCCCGAGAAGGGGAAACGGCTCGTAGGTAGCAGTTTTAGACCGAGCTGGATGAGCAAGCGTCTTAGAGGGGTCATTAAGAAAAAGCAGAAAGCGTGCGGGAGTGGAAAATGGGAGGATCAGCAAGGAAACCTACCTTATTGAGGTCAGAGGGTGCAGGGAAGCTGTGAGAAAGGCAAAGCGACGAGTGGAGATGGATCTAGCGAAGGATTAAAACCAATAGCAAACGGTTTTTAGCCATATAAATAGGAAGAAAACCAAGAAAGAAGAAGTGGGACCGCTTAAAACTTTAAATGGAGTGGAGATTAGGGATAATCTTGGAATGGCACAATATCTGAACAAATACTTTGCCTCGGTCTTTAATGAGGCTAATGAAGGGCTAAGGAATAGTGATAGAGGACCGATGGGAATGAAGATATGGGGGTAGACATTACGGTAGCTGAGGTAGAAGCCAAACTGGAACAGCTTAACGGAAGTAAATCGGGGGCCCGGATAATCTTCACCCTAGAATATTAAGGAATTGGCGAGGATATTGCTAGCCCGGTAGCGATAATCTTTAATAAATCCCTAAACTCGGGGATTGTACCGACTGACTGGAGATTAGCTAATGTAGTTCCTATATTCAAGAAGGGGAAAAAAAGTGACCCGGGGAATTATAGGCCTGTTAGTCTAACATCTGTAGTATGCAAAGTCATGGAAATGATCTTAAAAGAGAGAATGGTTCCGAAGCATGAGGCCGATGGCACCTGGGATAGATTACAGCATGGATTTAAGAAAGGTAGGTCGTGCCAAACCAACTTGATCTCCTTCTTTGAGAGAGTAACAGATTTTTAGACAAGGGAAATGCGGTGGATCTCATATATCTGGATTTCAGTAAGGCGTTTGATACGGTACCGCATGAAGAATTACTGGTTAAATTGGAAAAGATGGAGATCAGTGAAAATCCAGAGGTGGATAAGGAGCTGGTTAAAGGGAGACTGCAGAGGGTAGTATTGAAGGGGAACTGTCCGGTTGGAGGGGGGTTACCAGTGGAGTTCCTCAAGGCTCGGTTTTGGGTCCGATTTTATTCAATCTATTTATTGCTGACCTGGGAACCAAGAGTAGGAGTGGGCTGATAAAGTTTGCGGATGACACCAAGTTGGGGGGTATTGTCAATTCGGAAGAGGATCGAGATATTCTCCAGGGAGATTTGGATGACCTTGTAAACTGGAGTATTAGTAACAGGATGAAATTCAATAGTGAGAAGTGTAAGGTTATGCATTTAGGGATGTCTAACAAGAACTTTAGTTATAAGCTGGGGACGCACCAGTTGGAAGTAACGGAGGAGGAGAAGGACCTAGGAGTCCTGGTTGATCGCAAGATGACTATGAGTAGGCAATGTGATGTGGCCGTTAAAAGCTAATGCGGTCTTGGGTTGCATTAGGCGAGGTATTTCTAGTAGGGATAAGGAGGTGCTAGTCCCGTTATATAAGGCGCTGGTGAGACCTCATTTGGAGTATTGTGTGCAGTTTTGGTCTCCCATGTTTAAGAAGGATGAATTCAAACTAGAACAGGTACAAAGAAGGGCCACTAGAATGATCCGAGGAATGGAAGGCCTTTCGTATGAAAGGAGACTTGAGGAGCTCGGTTTGTTTTCCTTAACCAAAAGAAGGATGAGAGGAGATATGATTACACTCTTTAAATATATCAGAGAGATAAATACCAGGGAAGGAGAAGAATTATTTCAGCTCAGTGCTAATGTGGACACGAGGACGAACGGATATAAACTGTCAGTCAGGAAATTCAGGCTTGAAATTAGACGAAGGTTCCTAACCATCAGGGGAGTGCAATACTGGAACAGTCTACCGAGGGAAACAGTGGGGGCGAAGGACCTCCACGACTTTAAGATTAAGCTAGATAAGTTTATGGAGGGGATGGTATGATAGGATAACGGGCTTAGTCAATAGGTCAATTATGTGCCTGGTATGATGTAACCTTTTCCAGAGGGTTTGGCTGGAGAGTCTTGCCCGCATGCTCGGGGTTCAGCTGACCGCCATATTTGGGGTCGGGAAGGAATTTTCCTCCAGGGAAGATTGGCTATGGCCCTGGAGGTTTTTCGCCTTCCTCCGAAGCATGGGGCAGGGTTCACTTGCTAAGGAGTGGGTGGATCGGCTTCTGTGGCCTGCATCTTGCAGGAGGTCAGACTAGATGATCATAATGGTCCCTTCTGATCTTGAATTCTATGATTCTATGATTTGACATAGCAGACTGGCTTCATACAATTGAACATGTATTGAAGTGGAGCGGGTGGAGAGAGTAGTAAAAAGGTTTTGGAATGAATCCCTTATAAACATCACTGTAGTGCTGAAACAAAGGATATGATAAAAGCGGCAAAGAGTCCTGTGGCACCTTATAGACTAACAAACGCATTGGAGCATGAGCTTTCGTGGGTGAATACCCACTTCGTCGGATGCATGTGGATATGATGTTCATCTTTATGCCTAAACTTCAGTGCAATGTGAAAACTTACAGTTTACACACTAAAACAATAGAGTTTCTTATTAGCTGGATGTAGCTGGAATGGCACTGAAGGGAATAACTTCCAAAAACCGGTGTCGTTTGCAGATCACCACATGCCAAATCTTCCTGATCCTACCTTCTCGTTTGGACCAACACTTGACTGCCCAGGACTGTCCAATTCTTCTGTAAGCCATAAACTGTTGGCAGCTGAGTTAGGCCCAGTTCAGCAAGGTACTTAATTGTGAGAGTAGTTTCACTGACTTCAAACTCAACTATTCACTTGTGTAATAATGTGCTGAATCAGGCTCTTGGCGCTTTTCTTAGATCTTATTTTAATAATATGCAGGATGCTGAAATATGACATAATTCTTCCCCATCTCTTATGGGACCTTCTATGTTATGAGCCCAGTCACGATATTAGACTTAGCTTTTGGTTCGTCTCAGGTATTTCAGCGGCTGCACAGGACTCTCATTCAGCGTGTCTGCCAGAGTACAATAAGCATGCATGTCCCTTCACAATGTACACAAGTCCGTATCTAATGTTCATCTCTCTTTGTATGAAGAGGGCGGATTTGTGAGTATTTAATTGGAGCATGAATTTGGTTTGGCTCTGTGCTCGGAGAACCAAGTGTCCTGAGAGTTTGCTTTATTTGTTCTTCTTGGAAAACCCTATCTGGTTTGCCAACTGCTTAGTACTTAAATGAACGTATTTAAAAAGCCACACGCCCTCGAAGCTTCTAGTTCCTTATTGTAAAATGGAGTTAGTCACTCAGTGATCGATAAGAATCCTTGACCTTCCTGCATGTATTTTTCTGCAGGCCGACATAGCTAGATATGAGATTTTATCAAAGCCATTTAAATGTGGTATAGTTGGATCTTGTCATCAGATACTGTACTAAAGATACAACCTCCATATCCTTTTTTGTTCCTTACACTAGAGGCACTTTTCAGAGATTACCTAACCCTTCCACCCACCCTCTTAGAGTTATGCCATGCAATACAAAGAAACAGAGAAGCTGATTCAAACCTTTGTCTGATAATTACTCAATCAAAATCCTATGTTTTAGTCACCTAGGAGTGTTGGCTTTTAGTTTCTGGTTATTCAAGAGTGAATGAAGAGCTACACGGTATTTTTTTAAAATCTCCTTTGAAAAAGGTATTGCCCAACTCAATTGCATTGACACATGGGGACCCTAGTCACATCTCCTATGATCCATGCAGATGAGCATTATATCCCAAACTGCAAAGGCAGTAAAAGCTGCAAACAGGAAGGGATCAAGATCATAACTGCCGTGGAAAAGCCTGAGACACTTTCTCTGACCTGACCCCATTTCTGGGTTTCTCTCTTCCATTTAAGGGAAAAAAAATGGATGTCAAATTGCGCCATGTTGCCTGGGCACTCGCACCTCCAGTATGCCCACAAATCCTAAAATTTTGGAGGCATCATGATGACCTGAGATATCCCCTACATGCCTGGAGAATGAGGGCCTATGCTATGTTCAGAACAGGGCCTGCAGGAGACAGGGAGTAAAAGTAGGTAGGTTGCTCATAGTCCTTGGGCCACTTGGAAGCTAATTCTGCCCCAGTGCAATTTAGAGCAGCAAGTTAGAGCTGCTGCAACTTGCACTTGGCTGCAAAATATCTATTCCAGCAGCTGGGGTTCTGAAGTCACATCCTCTTTAGCTACACCATTAACACCACTAGGGGCAATGACCACACTGCTCAGGGTAGCCTGGAAAGCCACAGCTTTGCATCTGCTTTTCATTGGTGTAACAAAGCCGCCACAGAAGGAGCCAGGATCTGAGCCTGAATTCCAGGCCAAAAAAGCTCAAAGTTCTGCTGATCTGACCTTCTTAAAACCCAGAGAGCCCCTGCTTTTTGGAGCCCCTTTCCCATTGGCTGCTGGTTCACAGTTGCACGCTGTCATCCCAAGTGGGGAGTCCCAAAGCACAACGGAAAATTAGTGGGTTTTAGTAGGATTACCTTTACCCCACTTTTTTACTGGGGGCGTTTCATAGCTCTTGGAGCAGGACATACTGGTTAGCACAGCTCCTGCTGTTAGCGTGGCTCTGGAGAGGAGCTGTGCTAACCTGCAGCTAAACAATACATGGGAGGGGAGACTTCATGGAGTGGGGAGCAACCTTCCCTCTCCAGCCAGCCTCAGTGCAGTTTTCTTCCCATCTGCACTGCTCCGTAGGGGGAGCACAGGTGCCCCCTAAATTACAGGAATAAATCAATATTCTGACATCATGTGTTTGATATTTTACCGTTTGATTCCCACGAGTGATAAGGACACATTTGCAGAAAAAAACCAGTGGGCGTGGAAATGAAGAGTGACATTGGTGTAAATCTTGGGGGGGGGGGGCGGGGAAGGGAAATGCACTGTGGTTAAAGCACTGAGCTGAGACTCAGGAGATCAAGATTCCATTCCCAGCTCTGCCACAGACTTCCTGCATGACCTTGGGCAAGTCATTTCATTTCTCTGTGCCTCAATTCCTCATACATAAAATGAGGCTAATACTTTTTCCCTACCACACAGGAGTGTTGTGAGAATAAGTAATTAAAGCCTGTGAAGTGCTCCATTATTGCAGCGATGGGGGAACCTATAAGTACATAGATCTGGGGAGAGTTCATGTGGGCCGAAAATAAATGAGTGTTATAAGAAGATGTACTAGGAAATTTATTTTAAAACAAAAGAAAAATTTTAAACACATATTTGGCCACTACAGCCTCTCTCATCTTTGGGCAACACTTTTCAGTTTCTCAAAGTGATTTTTACAGTGATCCCTTAGAACTTATTTCATGGGATCTAAATGAGCCAGCCAATTTCGAGACTAAATAATGCTCATTACAGCTATATCATTTTCATTCATAAGAGCAGCTATCTAATTCTGATCAGGATCTACCCCTCAGCCATGTGAATTTGAAATAAAGATTAGCAAAATGGTTCATAACACGTGGTTAGTTCTAGAGAAAAGGGTTTTGGCTTCTCCTAAGGCGAGGTATGCAAGTACTTTCCCTACTAAGAATTCAGGGTAGGTACTTAGTACTGGAAACTAAACGGTCACTGGAATGAACTGGAGCATTTATCTCAGTGGGAATGTGAGGAATAGAAACAATCAGATTAATTAATATAGATTCCCACAACATTCTCTACCTGGTCCCTTCCAAAATGCTCCCCACAATAATATGCCTCCTACACTGCTCTTTGCTTTACTCAACAAATCCCTTCTGTACCACCAGCCTTATATACACAACTGGAGAAGAATGCATCAAAGACACGAAGTGGCCAGGAATCTTAAATATATGCCCACCAATCCATATGGTGTGCACATGTGGCACACACCCGGTTAACCATGCCCTGGGCCGCAGTGGCTGCACTTAGTTCAAAGCAAGCTATGTATCTTTCTTCCAGTTTTTCCCCACATCCTAAAATACATGCAGTGACATATTTATTTTGTGCACTAACTTTTTACTGAACAGGCACAGTAAACAAACAAACAAAACCAACAAACCCTTCCACAAACACCCAAACAAACATCAGCAGAATATAGAGCATCTGAAATTACTTAGAACCTGCATTTCCTTCTCTCTTAAACCACAATGACTTTTAAAAACAATTTGAATCAACGATCTATCCCTTCTCAGGTCCCTTTCTAAAAAGGGGCTATTTTGACTTTGTTTGAGCTGATTTTGACGTTGCTGGGATAAAGCTGAGAAATACACAAGTGCATGTGAGAGTTTCTCTGTAGCTGGAAGGCTTGACTCTGCTCTCATTTGCAGTTTCACACTGATATAATTCCACTACTTTCAGTTGAGTTATTTGCAGGTCACACTAGTGTTAAGTGAGAAGATAATCAGGCCTTATATGGATGTTCTTTTTTTATTCCCTCTTGTATATTTTAAGCTGAGCTAACAACTCAGCATCTGCACATATTCCTGGGGTGAAACCCTGACCTCCATGAAGTCAGTCACTAGGAACTTGGCCATTGAATGTAATGGAGTCAAGACCTCATCCTTGAGATGTAGGGCCAGATTCTCTGCTATTCCAAGTTTCTACTCAGTGTAACCAAGATGGGGGATGGGGGTGTCAAGCTCCTTTATTCTCTGTCTGGCCCCAAACCCAGGTCAGTTTAGAGGAAGCCAGTGGGTTGCTCTAATCTGTATCTGCTGTCACTCACTCTTTAGGGATTCTTCACCAGAGTTGACTCATTTAGAGTCCGGTGCAATCCAGCTGCCCCTCCTCCTCAGCCCAGACTCTCCCCCTGCACTGAGCAGTGGCACAAAGGAGATGGCGGAGGGCTGAGGACCAGTCCCACGGTATTTGCTCAGCCATGTCAAATTACTCCATCAGATTGGCTTTGCTTTGAGAGCTTTGAGGATAAAATAAAAACCAAGAAAGCAAAGTGGTATCAGAAAATAGCTACGCAACAACAATAATCAGAGCCGTAATGCTCTGACATCCTCAGATGAAAGTATAAACCACTTTATAAATACTAATGAATCCTTTTTTGTGTCATGCCCATTTTACACACATGCTGAAGCTAGGGGACTTGACCGTGGTCACAGGCATGACACTGGACTAGCCAGAGAGAGTCCAGGGAGTGGCGTATCCTCTCCTACGGGTGTCAATCAGGAACAACACCACTAAAAGCAGCGGAGTCACACCAGCATGTACCTGATGTAGAGTGAGGGGACATCCTGAGGCTTGATTGTCATATATCCTAACCTCTACCCATAGTGCCTCTATCTGATAAGAGATCAAGAGTTACATTACCCATTTGGGATGAAAGTGTGACAGTGTACCCCATAAGGCTTTATGGGGGGTGCTTATAAATGTATGTATGATATAACTGGAATAGGGTTTTGCTACATATGACATGTAACATATCTATGTAAAGGTTATGATCTACTGGTTATGTTCATCCTAGCTGTATGCAGGCACCATTTGTGTGTTCAGAGTTATGAGCATTGGCTGTATAATTGCTTGATTTCTAAGTAGCCTTAGTTAAAACATTTGGTCACTTCTTGGGAAAGGAATGTGCAAATTAAGTGCTCAATCCAGAAGTACTTAACAGACAAAAGAGCTTGGAAGGTCCAATCTACATAAGAAGTCTTCCTGGAGACATACAAGATACCATGTGTAAATTGTAGTACAGAGGATGCCTTCCATACATCCCTATCTGATCATATTTCACAAAATTAAAAGTTAGTGAAATGTCATGCAACCTCAATTATTTTAGCAATGGCTATCAATAGACACACACACACCCCTAACAGTTTAAAACTTGATTTAAATACTTACATTGTTTGGGCTTTATGGACTCCAATTAGCAACTAATTCAGTAAACATGCAGCATACTTTTAGGGTAGGTCTACACTTACCTGCCGGGTGGACGGGCGGCGTTCGACTTCTCGGAGTTCAAACTATCGCGTCTAATCTACACGCGATAGTTCGAACTCCGGACGCGCTCCCGTCGACTCCGGAACTCCATCGGAGCGAGTGGCGGTGGCGGAGTCGACGGGGGAGCCGCGGACTTCGTTCCCGTGGCGTCTGGACGGGTGAGTAGCCCGAACTAAGGTACTTCGACTTCAGCTACACTATTCGCATAGCTGAAGTCGTGTACCTTAGTTCGACCCCCCCCCCCCCGCCCTCAGTGTAGACCAGGCCTTAGATACACACTAAATGTGTATATGGCTCTATTGCTAAATAGAGACCCTAGAGTCTGCTTGAGTAGATTTTGCTCTTTGTCCAGAGACAAGTGAAATTGTCACAGGGTCCACTCACCCCTAGGGTACCTCATCCTGGCCACATTCTAGTCTACTCAGGGTTCCACCTCAGGGACCCCCTAATCAGCAGCCAACATCCTGCCTTTTCCAGCTCTCCCCTCTTCTCTGGGTTTGCCATCCACACAACTCCCTCCTCCCAGGGAGCAACTGTAGGCTGCTTGCCTTTATAATCCCAAACAGACTTCCTTCCTCCCAAGGAGTGACTACACAGACTACTTCCTTGCAATCCCCTAGTTGCTCTCAGCTCCTGGGCTTTATGCAGACCCCTTCTGTTCCCATCCAGCTGAGCCTCATCTAATTAACCCTTGTTCCCTGGCTCCTCCTCTAGGTGCAACCTATGCAATTGTTTGGCCTACCTAGCCACCTTCAAGTCTTGTGTGGGGTGGATACTCCATCATAGAACTCTTTAAAATAAACAAACCAAAACCTAGCCGTGCCACGCTTCAGAACGTTTAGAAAGATCAGAACTTAAAGTAAATCTGCTGCTTTCCTGGTAACCAAAGTAGTGAATCCTGGGCTAGAGTTAATACTTTTACTCTCAGGAAACCACATTCTTCAAGTGAAGTGCATTTGAGGTTTATTCAGGCGAACAAAGAGCAAGTTACAGGAGTCCATTTTCACAGTACTAAAAGCAATGAAGAACTATTTGAAGATTAGGAGTTGTGACAAAGGAACGGAACCAAGCAATGTTTCTTACATGAGAGAAGTGCTGGGCGGTTGAACTATGGAGCATCTGCTTCTTCAGAGAAAGGAGCAGAGTCAAGCCTGACCCCTAGATTCTCTGCCACAGAGGTGAGACTCTTGATTTCATCTAACGGAATCTGAGTTCTGTTATCCCACTTCCCTTTCCAATTATGTCTTTTGAGATGAAGCAGAAGGGAAGAGAGGGCAGAACTTCAAAATAAAAAAAAAATGGGGGGGGGGAGGCAGAAATTGCTGTAACTCCAAATGGTCCTGATAGCATGCAGGGTAAATTAAGCCTTCCCGAGCCCTCTCTAATAGCAGTGTTTGCTTTAGGGCAGGTTTGTCTTTGCAGATCAGCAGTTTACCTCTCTCAGCCTTGTACTGTCAGTTCATTTCCAGTGCTCATCACTAGGGATGATTCCCCTCACACTACAGACTTTACCAGTCACCAGCCCAAATTATTTCACTACCGTTTAGCTGAGTTTTAAATTATTTTAACTTTCCAAATCACAAGCGGTTGTTTCTACCTTCAGAAATGAAGGGGTTAATGAATCAAATAGGCGCCTGAGACTGGAATCAGTGGGCTGGGGCACGTACGAGCACAGGTCTCTTCCCGCATTAGTGTTCTCTCTTACCTGAATGCCAAATGTATCAGAAGAAAACCAGCACAGGCCACTAAACAATCTAAAATGTTGTCACTTTCCTGGAAGTCAGAGGATTAAAACAGTTATGAACAGTAGATAAGATTTTACTTACAAAAATGCTTGCAATGTCCTTCTAGATAAACATTTTTTCTTGAGAGCAGATTTTCTCCTTTTTATCAGTCACAATAACAGCTGTATAAGTACAAACATGCTTTGATCAAAAGTCAAATTGCTTCATTTTAAGGAGAGGTCTACTACATTTGGATAATTTTCACCCTGTAAATTGACTTTCATGGCTAAAGTTTGGGTAGAGAATAGTTTGGGTAGAATGGCAGTCAGAATACCTTCTTCAATGTGTAATGAATTAAAGCACATGGTCTTACAACCACATCGTTTTTAAAAGGTTGAAAACTAGCATGAATGCAAAGTCAAACATGTCTCACGGAGCCTGATCCAAAGCCCATTGCAGTCAATAAGAGTCCAGTAGGCTTATTATCACATTTAGAAAGAATTTCACTTAGGGGAACAGAAACAACAACATCACAAAGATCAGCTACTCCCTGGAGTTTATTGTTACTGCCAATATTAGTTTGTTAATAAATTACAAACACCTTAACATGTGCTGCTAACAATCCACCTACCTTCTTGTTCTCCTGGACTCTGTGCATGTCCAACTTCCTGTGAAGGATTCTGGGGGGTGTAGTCCAACAGGCCCTCCTGGTTGAAGTAGTACAATAGTTAGCATTACCACTACGGAGTATTGAAAACACCAATATGGTTCCAGTTCTTTTATTCCTCAAACTAATTCATCTATGGAAAACTTCCTCACCCATCCTTCAAGTTTCCCCAGCACAGTTCTTGAAGTGTTTCTTCATTTTGTGAACACTAGAAAGGGCTCCATGATCCACAGCTTGAGAGCCGCTGCCCAAGTTCTGTCCTAGCTCCATGGCAATGGAGGTCCCACATGCAGTGTATATGGTACAATTTTGCTACACTGGAAGGGAGAGATTCAGAACAGAACGAAACACAAAGCCCTGTACTACATGAAGGGTTCCTCCTCTGTGTTTTGAAAAGGAAGGACAGTCACCATGCCTGGTTTGGGACACAGCTGAGGATGCCAAATTCAGGACACACTGTAGGAAACAGGGTAGGCACCCCCCAAAACTGGTGGTTTGTTCTATCATTATAGGTCACCAAGCCAGTAACAAAAACGTGTGCTCCTCTGTCACTATTCTAGTTAGCAAGGAGCCAAAACAGTCCCCCCACCCCCGCCACCCCATAGGCAATCCAGTCCCTATCGCCATCCAACTTGACTTTTGTGATGTAAGTTTATTCAAACCAAAAGCACCACTATAAGAATCCAAAGAACCAGCCATTCACCCCAGGTCAATATATAGTTCAGATCTTACCCCAAAATCATGCTGGTAGCCAATTCTTTTAGTAAAATAAACTAAAGGTTTATTAATAAAAAAGGCAAGAAGAGCGTTATTAATTGGTTAAAGGGATCATCTATATTACAATTGATTTCAGAATCTTGTAGGTCAGGATAATAGCAGTGATGGTAATTCTGCTAGCTTGCAATACGTCTTTCTGGAGCGCCCAAAAAAATGGAGGGCCCTTTGTTCAAAGCTTTGCTTTCTTAGACATTATAGTCCAGAGATGTGGAACAGGAATGAAGACCAAGAATGATTTGTCAGTCTGCAATTTATACCTCTTAGCGTAGCTGCATGGAAAGTTACTGGCACAAACATGGAGGAGTCTTGGATCACATCTCCTTATATGCCATCGCTGAGTCATGGGGAATCCATTGTCTCCATGCCTTCCAAGATGTCCTCAGGAAGGGCACACTGAAGAATTGATTCTCCTTAATGGCTCATCAATTGTGGCTGACTGGCCTTAATGTAAATCCGTCCTGTGGGTGTAACCCAGGAATACATGTTTGAAAGACAAATACATAGCAAAGATTCAGAACTTCATACACAATGATAATACACACATATAAATAGGATAACTTTGTTCAACAGATTACAACTTTTCCAGTGATACCTTATAAGGCATACTTTGCATAGGATTTATCACAGTTGTACATCAGTGGTGATATTTTCATGTACACATGGTCATCTTTTTTTCTATATAGCATCACAACAACAAGGAATAACATTAGGGGGTGGGGCCAGTGGATCTAGTGCTGTTCAAATGCTTCATTCCTTTTACCCCTCTGTTTATCCCAGTAGTGAAGGTGGTAGGGGAGGAATGTCAGGGCCACAAAACCTACTATAGGCCTTAGACTGAACAAGTGGCTATTGAGTGGCTCTGCTCGCACACAACGGCTCAGAGAGGCAAAGATTCTTCTTGCTAGGGACCCTGAAGACCCAATACCCACCCCAGCCCCCCAGGCTAAGCATTGCATCATACTGCTCAATCTTAATTTATATAACAATGGTTATAATGAAATGCTACCTCTGCAGTTGCCTAACATTACACCATGGCTCTATGGAAAAATGTGACTTTAAAAATACACCTTTCTATTTATTTTTTGAGAGGGTGAATTACATTTGAAAACACTTTGGTGTGCAGCACATGATACAAAGAATCAGGCTGAGATGTGGATTTCATAATTCAGAACTGTTCCACATGGCTGCCCACTCAATACATATAACTCATTACTGGAATCCCATGCCTGCTTGCTCATTGTCATGTACCAGCAATGGACTGGATTTAATTTAAAATGGCATTTAAATGGCCACTGGCAGCATTTAAAATGAATCTTTTTTTTTAAATGGCAATGCAAAGTCCAATTAATAGTGCATATGTCTGCTTAATTTAAAGACCTAATTCCCTTCCAACACCTGCTTTTCATTTAGCACTAGGTTGTACCTTCAAAAGTTGATGGAATATTGGAATGAAACTGAAATAATAAAACCCAGGTGAATATTCTCTCCCCTGTGCACTAATATTAGATGAACTAATAGTTCCCATGACAAAATTAACAGGGCACTTGTACCATTTTAATAAAAAATATGCATTGCTTTGCATTCATCATGTACTTTATCTTCAACATTTTATTGCTATATAATGTGGCTATTTGGTAGCCAACTTAACTAAACCTGATACATGGAGTTTTGGTTTTCTTTTGTTTTTTCCAGCCAGCCATCCCTTTGAAGCTCAGGTCAAATGGCACATGCAGTTACTGTGGCTAAAAAGTGCAATAAAATATAATTCAGTAGAAGTTTGACAAATCTCTGACAGGTGGGGACAGGGAAAAATATATAGGTTGGCTTATGATTGGTAGAATTGCAGCATCACTGATAGCAACATTTTTGTAATCACGGCATTATAAATTTGCCGCCCCTGCAAATTTGCCGCCCTACGCCTAGGCCTTGTCGATAATACGCCGTTGCTGAGGGGACCTAGTCACAGAAAAGGATCTCATTGTGCCGGGCGCTGCACAAAGAGAGAACATGGACAGCTCCTGCACCCAGGGGCTTACATTCAAAATATAAGGTGAAACAACAGATGGATACAGACAGATGAGGGAGTACGAGTAAACAATATTGGTCAGCATTATAGTCAGTGGTTTTGACCGTGATCTCCCAAGAACTTTAGATTATCAAAGCCAAAGAAAGTTAATGGGAATTGGACTTCCCAGACATCTTTGAAAATCTCAGTTCCAATATTCTCTTTGACAGGTTTCTTCCTTAAAAAAAAAAAAGCAATCTAATGTCTTCTGCCTGGAAATTAAGAGGATGAACTTCACAGTTTAGACAGCTTTACAAGCATGTCTTTTTTTCTGATCAGAACTGATCCCCCTCCCACTCCCCAAAGACTTTCCAACTTGAAGACTATTTCATTTCTGACCTTTCACTGATGTGTTAATAGAATCGAAAGTGCTCAGACCAAAATGTTCAGACCAGAGCTGTGCTAAATTAGCTCCACTGCTTGAAACATTTGCAAGATGGTCAGATCGCTCAAGACAATTAATAACTGTTCAGTGTTTTGCAAATGTGTTTATTTTAAATCATTAGGCAGATTTTCAACTTATTGCAATGTGTCAGAGAAGAATACACCGAAGCTCATAGCTGGGATATAGTGTTGAAAGCCTGATCATCTTACTTGGAGTGTGATACAAAGTATAGTCCATGTGAATCTTCTCCAAGACTACATTGAGCCTTTAGACTCAACATCATGCCAGCAGAGAAACCCATCTGAAGCACACTTCCTTGGTAGCTAGAAGAAGGGAATACTTTGCATCAGCCCTTTATGAAATGCCTAGACTCCTCACTTTGTATCTAGCTAGCTCCAACCCTCTCCTCTCACTTGGGTGCAAGGGGAAGTATTGGGAGCACATCCACTGCTTTCCCCGCTATGCTCGTTCCAAAGGACGAGGGAGATGGAAAGAAAGTCATGTGGTTAAATACTGGAGTTGGATTCAGGACACGTGGTTTTAATTTTTATGGGGTTTTTTTTTGAAAGCTACGAACATTAGAACTATATCTAGACGTTCAAAGTTAGACTCACTCATATCGGACACTCTCCCAACATTCCCTCCTGGTTCTGCATATTGGAGCCATGCAGACTTTACTAATTCCATAGGGGGAATTTATAATCTCCATGGATCCCATAATGTATGCAGAAACTGCTCTGAACAGCATAAAAAATCCAATCAAAAACCAAAACAAGGCAAAAGGCACAAATCCTCACCAAGAACAAAGTTTTAAATTAAGTTTGGAGTTTCTAGGATAAGCTATTTTGAATTATAATGACTCAAGCAACACATACATTATGGAAATATTTAAGCAGTGAGATAACATTTTTTGGACTCTCATAGTTTCCAAATACCTTGTCCAATTTACTTCAAAATGGGAAGAAAAAATTCTCCCCTGACATAAAATCCTGACATCCTGGAAGAATGTCTCAAAATAAAATCCATTGGTATTCACTCAAATTAAAAACTTTACCCATTTTGCCTGAGTTTGTGCTCCTTGTTATCTACACAGCACTCTTAAATTCTTTGTAAATAAATATAATAATGATATATGGTGCATAAGCAGGTAGAGACAAGCCAATATTTTATTCAAATGAATATTTGTGAGCACTAGTGTGAGTTTCTTACTCATTTTGTTGAAGGGTTATGCTATTTATCCCTGGAATTCAATCAACTGCAGAATTCCTGAGAATCATTTGCTGTGTGTGAACAGCTGTGCAAACATCTTTACCCAAATCTCTTCTTGTGCCGTGCAGCGTGGTGGACTGTAGGACACTCAGTAGACTTCAGCTGAAAGTGCAAATCTCTTCCCTGTGCTAGAGATGGTACAGCAGCAATTTGGAGGCCTAGAAAAAGATGGAAAGAGTTCCAACTCTTGGAACCAGACTGACTGACCTGATCTTCCGCAATCAGACCTTTTGGGCTGCAACTGAAGAAGGGAACAGGAAGGAACCAATGATCAGGCTAACAGGTAACAGCAACAGTCTGGAATGGTTCTGATGTTTGGAAAAAATGTTTGAGAAAAAGCTTGGAACGCGGAAGCATTTTTTGTTGATTTATTTTCTCTAAATGAAACACTTCAGCTAAGCAAGAAAAAGCCAGAAATATATACCTAGAAGAAACTAAGTTCTGTGGAGCGAGATTCAAGACACTCTATTCTGAATTAATATTATCTCATGTTTAAATACGTTCTGCATTTCTGCAAAATGGTCGCCAGTGAAAGGAATCCTGAAATCCTTACATCTATGCTCACTGTAGGTGGTGAAGTCTGTTTCCTTTGGGACATGTGACTAACTTATTGTGATGGACTATTACTATATTTTCATTTATTTCAAAATAATATTGTGAAAACTGCATCAAAATAGTTGTTCAAAGGGGAGGTATCAATTGTTTGCAAGAAGTTATTCTGAAATCAGCCAAGACATTAGAATGCACCTATATATTTTGACACAAAGTTAAGCAAGGTAGAATACAATATAAATTATTCTCTCTACAGCCCAAAATTTAAGGAAAAAATGTAGGCCTCAGTCCTGCACAGCCAATTATACACAGGAGTAACTACACATCTGAGTAATCCCTTGAAACTCAATGAGACTTGTGTATAACTTGATTGTGATTGAATCATTAATATTTACTATTGGAGCTGGTCAACAAAAAATATCAGAACATTTTCATGAAAGTTTTTGCAAAAAGTTTGTCTGGTTCTTTTAATAGCTATTCATTACCTTCGTTTTTCTTATTTTATATTAAGAAAAAACATTAGCAACTAAACTGCACAAGTGCACATAACTAAAACGAGTATTTGCATGAACGCATTTCTGTAATCCCCACTCTGCCTTGTTCCATCACCTTCCCCACTGTTTGTGACGCTGGATATCTAGTCATCTAAAATTTAGCTTGGAAGCTCTTTGAGAAATAGCTTGTATCTTTTTGTTCCCTATAAATCAATGGCATCACTGGAAACAGTCAGATTTTAGCCATAGCTTTCCATGGATGAAGGATCAGATGCTTTATTTTACAGCAGTGGTAAACACAGGTCTTCCAGGGAGTACATCAGCTCATCTAGATATTTGCCTAGTTTTACAACAAGCTATATAAAAAGCACAAGCAAAGCCAGTACAAATTAAAATTTCATACAGACAATGACTGGTTTATACTGCTGTATATACTATACACTGAAATGTAAGCACAATATTTATATTCCAGTGGATTTGTTTTCTAATTCTACGGTAACAATGAAAAAGTAAGCCGTTTTTCAGTCAGTGTGCTCTCACACTTGTATTTTTATGTCTGCTTTTGTAAGCAGGTCGTTTTTAAGTGAGGTAAGACTTGGGTAAATGCAAGACAAATCAGACTCCTGAAAGGGGTACAGTAGTTTAGGAAAGTTGAGAGCCAGTGGTGTAGAGGTCTCAGCTGAGATCGGGGCCCATTGTGTTAGATGCCATAAAAAAAATAAAAACTTATGGTAAGAGAGAGTCTCTTCACGAAAGAGCTTATATTCTGTGGAGACAAACAGAGAGGGGAAGTGACCTGTCCAGTGTCTCACACCAGGTCAATTCCTGAACTGGGAATTAAACCCAAGTCTCCTAGGTCTAGTGCAGTGAATGACACACTAGACCACACTGCCTCCGTCTAAAGTCTTAGCACACTTTCGGGTCTTGTAAGGTAATAACGGATTTCTAATTTTCTTGATGTTTATTTAATTTTTTTAAATGAATTATTAACATGCTTATTTCTGGAGTCTGTAAATTGTGTCCGCAACAAATTGGATGGTCTGGTGGCATATGTGACTGACTAGAGGTAAGCATCCATGACGGTAGCACAGAGATGAAAAGGTGTGTTCCAGAGATATAGAAAGTGATATACTACATAGATGATCAGGGAGATTAACCTTGCATGGTTTTAGACAGTGTCAGAAAATTTTTTTAGTCTAAAAATCTGACAAGTGCCTAAAGAGAAAACTGAAAGCAAAATTACATGGGTTAATCTGACAATTTGTAGGGGCTGTCACAGTTGCATTACCTCATTACCAATTTTCTTTCTTGCTAGTGTAGTCTTTTAGAGTTCCACATCTGAAATGCTAATTCCTGACACCACACTTTGACACCTTCATGTCTGAAATACATAGCATTTGCTGAACCTTTTTAGGTCAACCTTTGTTCGCAAACAAAGTGAGATAGGAATAAATTACTCAATTCACTCAACTGCCTGCAGGTATCTCCAAGAACTAGTACAAGTAGTTGCAAGAAGGTGCCTCCAAGAACACAACAAAACGTTGATTTTTGGGGGGGTTGAGGGTGTCTACACTATTCCGGAGTCACTCCTGGAAGTACTGTCACTTAAGAAGGTACACAATATGGCTGTATGGCCAGTATTTACACTACAGTATAGTGGGTTGGTCTGAACTCTACCAAACATCAAGCTGATAAATTATATTAATACAGGATGATTTCAAGGTGTCTTCTAATTTACAGCATGTGCAAATTTCTCAAATAAAATCCGATGTTTGCTAATATGCTACGATAAGAGTTAATAAGATCAAATTATGTCTGATCATACTACGTTAGTAAACGTCACATCAAATTAGTCATTTTAGAATCATCATGAAGCACAGAAAGCAACCAAAAATAACTTTTCTAACACAAATAAGCAATGATAAAACTGGAAACTTCGGGCTACATATCAAGCCACTCCTCAAGTGTCTGAACCCAATGGCTAGACTCACTTTCCCCTAAATCTGTTCATTTCACTGCTACCTCCTACCTGATGCACTTTGCAGATGAATAAAACTGAGGTGTAAAGAAACTTGCCAAGGTCACACCGTGAGAGGCAGTCAGTACTAGCACTAGTTAAATTTGGGGAGATCTCTCCTGTAAAATTATTTGTGCAAAAGTTCTCATCAATTTGTTTCACATGGTTTAAGATCCATAGATTCTAAGAGTAGAAGAGACTGGTGTGATCCTGGTTTTGTGCACAAAAATAGGTTTACAATGCAGCATGTGAAAATTCACTAAGCTTTGTTTGTCAAAAGTTCTGGAAGAGCTGCAGCACAAAGAGGAACACACTAAAACGTCACCTAGTCTGTGCAAGGCTTCTCCACCAGTGTGGTTTCTCCTATTTTTCGGGGAGCAATCTCTTTCATTTTTAGCATCCTCCCCTTTTGCAGCTAGCCAAAGTTCAGAGCCTTTCAGTGTTGTTTCCGTTAGGATGAGAACTTGGCGATATGAGTCAGGTGTATTCTTGGTGTCATCTTGTTTATTTACCAAAAAAAGTCCACAGTACTATTTCCCTCAATACAGTCAAAACAATCAGGCAGTTTCCTAGCTCAGAAACCCCTCCAGCAAGCTGTGTCCAACAAAGTCCCTCTGCATTCTTTCAGGGCTCACACTTTCACCTTCTTCGCTTGGCTTTCTGCCTCCAACAAACAAAGCTGCAGCAGATCTCCTAGCCCCTGGCAATTGCAACCAGAAAAAACTATTCCATTCACACAGCAAATCTCTGACCTGCCATGAAGCTGAGTGCCTCGGGCAGTAGTCTCACATAAAGGGACTTGACTGCGCCTTCTGTTGAGCCTGAAAAGAGTACTTGGCACATCTATTGGCTTTAATGAAGTCTCATTGTCTTTGGACCCGAGACTCACCTTCTGCAGCCATTAATATCTTACAGCATAACTTGAGTCCTTCCGGTTACTTTGAGTTCACCACTGAAAAAAGGCTATCCAAGTATGTCTGAAAGGAGGTCAGATGCCACTCTGCAAAAGATGGCAGCCCAGCGTCACTGACTGCAGCACTGCATAGCTAATGTCTAGAATCAAGTCTGTTGAATCTCAACATTGGCAACATCCCAGTATCATTTCTGCAGGCTGAAAAGTCCTAGGATGTATTTACTGAAAGGAAAACAGACCAGGACAGCTGACCTATGGGAATCTCTCTTCATAGGTTGGTGTGATGGATTGCCATAATCAAGGCAAGTTATGGAAGTTGTGTCCAAAATACTGAATCTGTCAGGCAGCCAGAGAAAATGGAGAGTCCTCTGCCTTTATTTTGTCTAATGAGCTGAGGGAACTTGCCTTATTCAATTAGCTTAATAAGATTCTCTGATTCAAATATCATCTTTGGTAAAAGTCTGTTTTAATCTCTGCAATTCCTACTGTATATAAGAAAGCAAAGTCTTTGGCACTGCTAAAAGAAGGAAAGAATTGGCATTCATGTAATTGATCCAGCTATCTTTGCCATTAGGATCATTGAGATCTGGATCAGTTTCACAAGTCAAAACCTAATAACTTCTATTATAAGAGAAAGAGCTCCATGGAAATTCATCTACTGAAATGGTCCATGGTTCAGCCGTATTTTACGAGGCAGTTTCTTTCAGGAATTTAAGTAGGATACGTTTCAAAAGGACACTATGCCTATGTCTACACTGCACCATTAACCTGGTTGATTAGGACCCTGGGTCTGAGCATCCGGGTTAGTTTAGCCTGGGTGCGGGTGTCCCCATTGCAAACCTAGCTGGATTACTGTGTCCTCATCATTTCTGCCCTTACCCAGGTGTGACTTAGGTACATCCTATCATTCTTTGTGCTGATGGGCTCAAGGATTCTTTCCCACTCTGTTGTGCCAATTGCGAGAGAACTGGGCTGTCCCTCAGGGGGAGCTACGGCTGGCGAACTATCAGCACTTGAGTGATTTTGCTTATGTCCTCATTGCAAAGTGGGGCTTATCAGCCTGAGTGAAAACAGGGCTCGAGCTCTAACCCATACGGCCCTCCGAGTAAACTAGCTCAGGCTTTTAAGCACTTTCAAACCCAGCTCAGAGGTCGGGGTGTGTTGTCTGGGAGTGGCAAAGCTAACCTGGCTAAGAGCCCAGATTAACTGTATAGTATAGACATGCTGTAACGGAAATAGAGGACCACGGCTGGAAACAGATGATACTTAACTATTCTCTTAGAAGGTGGAATGTGTGTTTATTACTGTGACCTACAGTGCTAAAATATTAATCTTCTTGAGTGTGTACATGCTGGCAAATGCTTCAAAGGGTATTTTTTTTTACAATGGTTTCTCTCGCCTCTGTTCATGACTTTTGTTTATTTTGTTGATGTTTATTTTTAATCCAGGCTGCCTGTATGGAATTTTAACTCAATTACAGGTGTTTATACAAGGCAGTCAGTTCAGGGATAAAACTGTTGATCTCCAGAGACCGCGTTCTTCCTTATGTGTCTGTCCTTCAGCAAATTAGCTTTAAACCAAACCTATCTTCAAAGTAAACCCACTACTATACAAGCTGTGCATGTGCTTTGGTTTGAATAATACACCAACCTTTTGTTATTAGTAATTATGATTTCTTCTGCTAGATTCTGGACGTCAGTAGGCTAGGAACCTTTTAGGCCAATGTCTACGTTATTCTGCATTTTCTTCTTCTAATCTCTCCCCTATCCTGAAGGATTCTGGAAACATTTACTGTCATTCAGTTATGGAACTTTTCTCCCTGAGTGTGTTGCAATTTCATGAGATACCTGAGGAACATATAAATAAAACATAGGCACAGCCATAGAAATGTTAATTACCTTGCTCAAAATGAAAATACTCTGTGCATGGGGGCGTGGGAGAGAAGCATGGCTTGACAAATTATTTAACTCCTTGCTATATTTATTGTGCCCTGGTTCTGGTTGCCGGGGCACCTGTGTGCAAGTTATTAGGGAGATGTCTCAGGGAGCTCTCTTCTGACTGCCTCCTAGGCAGATTTGCAAGGAAGATGTCAGAGCCCTGCTGCTTTTTCCCTGACTGCATGGTGCAAGGAGAGTTACATACCACCCTGCATGCTGGAGACACCCAGTTCTCTTCTGCATTAGCTACTGGTTCTAGGCCAGAGCGAACAGGAGTAAACACAGGGTAAAGCAGTTGCCACTCCTCCATCTCCGTCAAGGGAATGGCATGTTGCTGCTGTATATCCTATATTGATATACAGCACATTGGACATGGCTACAAAAAGCAATGGAGAGAGCCAAGTGTGGATGTCATATATAGATCTGTGTAGAGGGGAAGGACTGCAACCCAGCGTATGTGGCTGACACCAGGCAGGAAGCCAGGACTTATGGCATATTAGTTCCTATAACATGAGCCCCTTGCAGGCTTCAGTGTGGACCACGACTCCTCAATAGCAGGAAATGTCCAGTGTTCTGGAGCTGCTAAAGTGTAACAGCACATTCTACACCAACAAGGTGCAGAGACCCGAGTACCTTGGCAGGTCCCACAACTACATCTCCCACAGCAGTTTTGCTTATCCAAGACTCATCCTACATTTCTACAGAGCATCCCATGAACTCAAAAGGTTGCAGATCTGCTGCAGATGGGGTCAATAGGACAATGCAGCATTCCACATAGTCAGCTTGTCGTTTTACAGAGTGCTGTGAGTAAGGGCAGTGTAGCTGCACTGCCCCAAGAGCACTCCAGGGAGAGAAGTCACAGCTTTCTTCTTAATTTTTCACTTCCTCTGGGGGCTGGAGGGGAAGGAATCCACTGTTGATATTTATCAGCAGCAGATTATTTCCCCATCGTGTTGGCTCAGCTGCTTTGGTAGAAGCACTGGGGAGGCAGATCCTAGGTTCTTCCCCTTTCTCTACCAGGGAGGGGGAATAGTAGACTGTGGAGGCTGCTGGGAGCCAATAAGCAAGGAGAACAGAAAAGCAAAAGGTTGCCTTTTAATCTTGATTTTTGTTGGTACGCCAGAACTTCCCAAGCACTTTTAAAATGGGGTTAGGATGATCTGCTTCTCCATGTCTCTGGCTAGCCACGGGAGCACATGGCACACTGTTGGGGAATTACATGTGCATTCA
Source organism: Mauremys reevesii (assembly GCF_016161935.1). Taxonomy (NCBI): domain Eukaryota; kingdom Metazoa; phylum Chordata; order Testudines; family Geoemydidae; genus Mauremys; species Mauremys reevesii. The sequence continues at coordinate 71,772,548 of NC_052632.1, forward strand.
GCCCACCATCCGATCCTCAGACTGGGTTGGGACAATCTGCCCCAAGATTGCTCCTGCCAATCTTGCTGGGATGGAAGGAGGCTTAGCCATTGCAACAGGGCTGGAAACAATATCCTTTTCATCACATCAGTTATAACAAGATGTTCCATCTCCTTGGGACCCTTGAGTAGCTCCCGAAATATTGTCATTCAACTGTACCTGAACATGACTGACAAGTGAGCTATCATATTGACTTCTACTTAAAGGCCCAAGAGCCAGTCTTGTTACCTACTTATTCCTTTTTGTTTGAGATGGCCATTCAAAAATTCAAAGCCAAAAATATTTCCCTTTGAAAACAGATTCTATGGGCTTGATTCCAATCTCTCCTGTATTAGTGTAAAGCAGGAGTAACTATTTAATCAGTTATCCATGTAACATCATTGTAGAATCAAGATCTGAATATATAATTTGTTGGAACCCATACAAACCTAGCTCAAAAACTAGGGTAACACCAAGACAGTAAGCAGGAAAGTGGAGCTAGGAAATGTATTTGGCAGATGGGGGAATGTGTATTGGTAACATTGTGTGAATAGTGTTTTAAATAAAGCCAGGTTTCCACTAGTTTCAGGCACTGATCACTTGCAGGTTTGACCCAATATCCACTGAAGTCATGTCAAGTCTTTTCTTGGACTTCAATGGGTTTTGGGTCAGATCCTAAGTCATTTTCTACCACCTATCACACCAGTACACTTCAGGTCAGGAAATAAGATCTCTGCAACTCAATTTGAATACTTTCCTGAAAGAGTAGCTGTAACACTAAGTAAAACAAAGATTTTTGTCCATTACTCAATTTATGGCCATGATGCATGGAAAATACCATATGGGCCTTTGCCAGGCACAAAGTGAAGCAAAATTGGTCTTGGGAATGTGTTTCAGTGCAACAGCTGTGTCGAATTGCCTTTCTCCAAAAAAGAATATTTTAATATAGAAAATAAAGGACAGATGTCTTATGTAAAATTGATTTAACGAGACAAATATTAATGCCAAAATAATCCAAATATGGTTTCCTGTAATGGTTACAGAAAGCAGAAATGGAGTTTAAGTATTTTGAATGGGATTTTCAAAGCCAACAAAGGGATTTGGACAACCAATTCCTGTTAATCTCAAATGGAAAACAGGCATGCAAATCCTTAAAGTGACTTTGATAACTTCAACCTTTGGGTGTTTTAGAAATGACATAAGTAATATTTTTTTCCTGAATACTAGAGGTCATGTTGGTGGTGAGGCAGTCCAAGCCAATGTTTGTTCATGGCAAAGGGGGAGGGGGAGAGATAACTCAGTGGTTTAAGCATTGGCCTGCTAATTCTGAAGTTGTGAGTTTGATCCTTGAGGGGGGACTATTTAGGAATCTGGGTCAAAAATCTGTCTGGGGATTAGTCCTGCTTTGAGCACAGGATTGAACTAGATAATCTCCTGAAGTCTCTTCCAACCCAGATATTCTACAATTCTAAAGAGCACAAGATACAGGTATGCTTCCTTTTTCAAAGTAGTACTTTTTTTCTCCTCCAAGTCTGCACATATTAAATGTATGACCTGACCTTTCCTACAGACAATCTTCCCCTCTTTTGAAATTACACACCTCTGTGGTATAAGTGAGATGTGTCCTTGAAGGCATCTGGGAAAAGACTGAGGTTCACTGAACTGCAGAAATTATCCAGGAAGAAACAGTCAAAGTTCTCTTCAGTTCTGGTAATTCTCCAGAATTATCAGTGCTACAGTTCCATTGGAGAATATGAAACTTTCCAAGCAGTCCACATAAACCAGGCCCCAGGTGACCCAGCTGAATGAGAATGGCTTACTTTTATTATCCTCTGATTGGACAATATTCCAGCCTCACCTGGTGACCTTTCATTACAAGTTAAATAAAATGTTAATATTCACTTCCTTAGAAGTGATCTTCAGCAACACTCATGTTTCTAGGGAGTGTGACCTACTACAGAGGGCATTAAAAATATTAGAGTAACTCCTCTGCTCTAATACAATCAAATACAGTCAAATTCTGCCTTGTTATACCAGTGCAACCCAGAACAGAATCCAAGCCCCTAACTCCATATCATAGGGCACTGATTATAACTCTGAAGTCACAACGTCTATTAAATCTATTAGTCCACTAGAGAGCTTCTTGGATAAAGCTGGATCTTTTCTATTCCCTCTTGCAGCCTGAGCGTCTAACCTATTTTCTTCCTCCCTTTGATATAGCAAGTCAAGTAAGCCAAACTCGGAGGCAAGGCCAATCATTCCAAAGTCTCACTGACAAGCACACCTGGGCTTTGAGGGAATGCAGTGAATAAAATAAAGTTTAAACCACAGTTTAAACTATTTGTTAAAAATTTCTTCCACTTAATTTCAGAGCCCCCCTCAAAATAAACAGTTTCTTACAGAGAAAATTTAAACATTGCTCAAGAAGTCTCATCCATGTAAGTTCAGCACTTGGCCAAAAAGGTGACCAGGCTGTACTTTACCTAACACAACCCCAATCCCATTCTAGCCAACCTAACCCCTTGGAGCACAGCCCTTTTATAGTATATTGGGGAATCACTTAATCCATGACAGCTGTCCCAGCCAATCCCTGTACTAAGGGCATGCAGCTGTGGTCTTTCCTCTGTGCAAGGAGAGAGTGTTAACCCTCTCCTTGCCGAGCACTGGAGAAGGGGCTCTATAAACACCATGGCAATCAGCAGGTGAATGGGGTGGAGGTTTTTTAAGTATCCTTGTGCATATTAATATTATCTACATTACAATGGAAACAGATTGCATTTCCCAGTGGAAAACCTGGCCAAATGTTGCTCTTACCCTGTAGAGTGATGTGAACACCCCCTTTTTGAATGTCAGGTTGCAGGCCTGTCCAGTTCCTCTGCATTTTTCAAACTTCCAATTTCTCTGAAATGTTACATTTCCTAGCCTGGCTATGAAATAAAAATCCGCGTGATTTCTGGCTGACGTTGGGTCCAGTGGAGTTACGCCGGCATCAAACTGGTGCAGCAGGGTGAGGAATGGGGCCTACAAAGTGCCAGCCTGCATCTCTTAGGCCTGGTTCTCCCTTCACTTCTGCCAGCATAAACGAAGGATGATTTCACACAAGTCCATAATGTTATATTAGTGTGAACGGAAGACCTGAATCACTGAGTGTTATTCAAGGCACTGACACTGATACCAGCACTTAGGGGGTAAGGGGTCATATCTGGATAGGGGCAGGACTGTTTGCTCTCCACATACCATGCATAGCCTCCCCTAAGTTGAATCAAGAGTCACTGGTGAGCATGCTTCCTCCATCATCCCTGGAGGCAGTGTGTATGCCCTGCCCTGCTCGGCCACAAGCTCTCCCTATGGCATAGAATCATAGAATGTCAGGTTGGAAGGGACCTCAGGAGGTCATCTAGTCCAACCCCCTGCTCAAAGCAGGACCAATCCCCAAATCCGAGGCTTTTTCAAGCACTACTCAGCCAGTGCACAACCACTTCCCTGCCCTACAGTGACTCTGTCCAAGCCCTACTTCAGACTTTTGACTTGAACCTACAGGAGAGGCTGGATTCTGCTCTCGACATCAGTGTATATCCAGAGCCACTCTATTGTCTCTAGTAAGTGACTCCAGATTTACAGTGATAGCACAAAGAACACCATGGAGAGTTTTAGAAAAAAAAAATCACAGGTAAAAATATAGGGCCTTATTCTGAGCTTCCTTTTACCAGGGTAAATCAAGAGTAACTCAGCAAGTCAATGGAATTAAGCGGGTATAAGTGAGAGCAGCTGAGGAATCAGTCCTTGTATCTCAATTAAACTAGCACCGATCTGAATTTGGACTCTTGCTAAATGCAAGTTTGCACTGCAGTCTCCTGCATGCAATTGGGTATAGCTGGAATTTGGCACATAGTGCATGAGAGACCTAAACCTGAGGTGATCTGGAGCCGCTCTTTTAAGGCTGAGAACAGCAAACTGGAAATGTGCAGTAGACATCCTTGCTGGGTTATAGCCTTATTTCTACATCTGGATTTGTTAATGCAAGAGCTCATGCTCTGTAAATAGATTTTTAAAACACCAAGGCTTGTAACCTCGGCAAGAAATGAATACTTTCTCCAAGTCATTCAGAAGAAATATATCCCTTCATAAATGCAAACCAGCTGACCCCAGAAAATAAACAGAATAACAAACGACAAAGCAGCTACATGCAGCAGGCTGTAACAGCCACTACATTGAGATACACTGAGCCGTATGATGCCATTAGATTCACACTGCAGACCTCCAAACATTGACCACGTTTATATATTTAAGGGACGGACAGTGACTATGAGTTATTGTAATTTCTATTTTTAAATACTTGGCTCAGGTATGCATACAGTTACTTATGTCTTGCAGGCCATACAAGTCGATAGGTAGGGAGATACTTTATTAAATTCTGGGTCAGTTTAAAAGCATTCCTGATAAGTACACATCGTGTGCATTTGTGTGGTAAGAGTCCCGCAAATTGGGTTTGGTTTATTCAAAAAGTGGTCATTGTTAGCTGATATCATGCTATTCAGTCATATCATGCTGCCCAGAACGCACGGATGAGAGACACTTTGAGCAGAAGGAAGAAAAATAATGAATTGAGTTCCATGAAAGCCCACTGGGCCTGATTCTAGTCCCAGATACACTAGTAACTCCATTTAGGTTAATGGAGTTACAGTGGTGTCAAATCAGCATAAATGAGAGCAAAAATCAGATAGTTTTGTTTTGGGAAGAAGGGAAGAGAATATAGAGCACGTGGATTAAGCCCTCAAAGACCCCATTCATAAGTTTATTTTTATCTGAAAGCCTGTTCTTGAGAGATTTCCAATTCCATGTATAAGCCTGAGACGTCTAAGTTCAGACAAAAAGAAGGAGAAATGTTGGAGGGCTGAAATGAACCTCTGATACTATTGTGGGTCGATCATCACTTGCTGTGTACCCCAATGACAATGAAATTGGTGTTCCGTTGAAAATACCACATTTCTCTTGAGGAACACATGGTCTACAATAGGTGTCTGACGTTGGTTCCCAACATTTTCAGCGTCAATATGACTGACAAGTGTGTCTTCTGGCCCCGTGTTCAAAATGCGCGTGTAAACGTGGACACTCAAACAGTTCCGCTTGCACATGCACATATGTACCCTCGTGTGAAATGCACATGTGCATTGGAATTCAGTTGCCGGCTGTTAAGTTCACAGCATCTACATAGTGAGCTGGGGAAAAAAACATTTCTACTTTTCCTGCAAGGTAGCTGCATAATGCTACATTATTTCTTAGAATCCAGAAATCTGTCATACAACCAATCACAAAGAGAGAGAGACAGTAGACTGCTACTAAGGCAGAGAGACACAGCTCAAGCCACCTTGCTCTAGACTGGCTCTATTGCAGACTGACTGTGTGCCAAAGACCCACATGCCATGCTTCCCTACCGACCCGCCTAGTCTGCAAGCAGGACCAGGAAACCATTCACAAACTCATAGTGCGAGCTTGTCATTTTAACACAGGTTTCAATACATCACCCAGGCAAAATGCTTATGCCCACAATTGAAAGAGTGGCCACTAATATAGCGCTACAGGTCTGTTGGAGAAAAACTCAGTTCTCGCTTTTTCTTTGGGTGCAGCAAAATCAAATACTTTACTCTTTCTCTAGTAATTACAATAGAGGGAGGGAGTGCCCTAGGACACAGGGTCGCCCCAGTCCCGGACAGGTCTCTCAACAGGTAAACAATTACAGCAAGCACTTACACCTTTGTTACAGACAGTAACTAGCAATAATACAGACGATAATGAGCAACAACTGCATTTTGTTTATACATAAGCCATCTTGCTATCTTATTTTTCTCACTCCTAGAAGACACCAGTCTGCATATTTGGTTATCAGTACAAGGTCGTAATAACTTTTTACACAGTTCTTTTCCTCTCGCCTCACACTATCCTCGCTTCTACAAGTCTCACGTCACAGCTGGCCTAACTCTTGCTAACTGACTGACATGCATTAAAATCCCCTTCAAATCCTTGTTAATTCTTTCCCTGCTTCCACAGGTCCTTGGACCAGGACTGGTCTTCACTGCAGTCTTACATTTGTCAGGAGATGATAAGTCCCATAGTTTGACAGAACTGGTGGCAGCCATGAGGAAACCCTAGAGCGAACACTTGTTGGTGGATGACTAATCAAAGCACCAAGTACTGTACATGCCATCAATGCTTCCACAAACTAGCTCAGAAAATGGTGGGTCCCCGTTTGCACATAAAATAAATGATTTTTCCAGTGATGCAGTGTTCTTCGGGAGAAGCTAAGATGTAATTTTAAGCCCCAGTCCTGTATGCACATGACTGCAACAGGACTACTCAACGTGTGTAAATTTAAGCACGTGGATGATGTGCCCATGCCAGCTGGGTGGACTTTAACTAAAATGTGGTCTGGAGCACCCCACCCTGCACAGCAAGCATGTTGTAAAAACAGTTCTGATTTCCTAATTAACTTTCTGGCATGACTCATCTGTTTTGCACGCATACTATTTTAGCAGGGGCATGATGATAAAAGGACACGCTTGAGCAATATTTTAATCCCTCCGAATGATGTGTTTGCCAAAGAGATTTCACGTCTCGCCTGTTCCCCTTAATTCTACTATCAGGTCAATATACAGGACCTAGATATCTTCTTTTAAAGACCGAAAGCTAAATGGGGAGTCCCCTTCCTCCTGCAAGTAAGAAGTTCCTCATTCCCAGCTATAGGAATTACAGTTTTTATTTCATAAGTGATGTGGCCCAGTGGGTTAATGCACATGCTTTCTGCCCCTGGAGCCTTCCTGTACGTGCAAATGCCTGCCCTGCTCACTAGTATAAATAAGCCTGGCAGTCTCACCCTAGTCCCATCTCTGAACAGTCTCAAACCAACACACACACGGTTTGACATAAAGATCAGTCTCTGGAGAAAAGAGGCTCTGGATTTCAATAGCAGCTCTGGCACAGGCCAAGGCAGAGAGGCGTTGGCCGAGCCATGTGGGAAGCTTCCACAGTGTCTGTCCACATTACTTTTGTCTCTAGTCTAAAGCTGGAATCTTTAAGGGGATCTAAGAGAGTTAGGTGCCCAGCCAAAATGATTAATAAGAATAACACCTCACTTCTATATAGTGCTTTTCACTAGTAGATCTCAAAGTGCTTCACACAGGCAGATCAGTAGAGTCCCTCAGCTCCAGGAGCACCAAATCCACTTAAAATATAAGACCTGAAGATGAAAAAAAACCAACCCATTCATGCTACCAGCTTTATTTACTATGAAATACCCAAACTGCCCATGCAGTACGTGATTTTGCAGTTGTGACACTCACTGACAAAACCCGGGGAATACCAAGTGTTTGGTAACACCACTTTCCAGATACTCTGCTCGTGTAAAGAGCTCCACTGATTCCATTGTTCACCACAGGCGGAGATGTCTACATGTCTTTAAGCAAAATCTTTCCAATAGCGGAAGAGCATGATGGCATGAATTAAGCTTGGGGTGAATCCTCAGCCCAGTATGTCCACACGGGTGTTGTTTGTTTGTGCCTCTAATGTTATTTTGATTTGTTTTTAATAAACCCTCTTTAAAATATGTACTGTTGAAATTTCATGGGCACCTGTGCAGGTGAAAGGTCCAATATGAGAGTCCTGGAAATAGAAGATCGACTTATCCACGGAACAGGTACTATATTAGCAGCATCCATGCAAGCTTGCCTGAGCCACTGGAGAAATCAGTGGAATTCAGTCTCCAGAACCATTCAGAGGCCATTTGGCTAAGATTGCTTTGAAGGATGCCAGTTATTGCCAGTTGTAGCGATGGTGACACCCGTCCTCTGGGACCTGGAGTATTTCACTGGCACTGGGGATTCTGGATTATGTAAATACCTAGTAGTGATATGATACGTGTGCATATTTTAAAAAAATCACGGGGACCTGGCACCTTGTAAATCAGGGTTTCTCAAACAGGGGTCACTGCTTCTGTAGGGAAAGCCCCTGGCGGGCCGGGCCGGTGTGTCTACCTGCCCCGTCCACAGGTCCGGACGATCGCAGCTCCCACTGGCCACGGATTGCTGCTCCGGGCCAATAGGATTTGCTGGAAGTGGCGGCCAGTTCGTCCCTTGGCCCGTGCCACTTCCAGAAGCTCCCATTGGCCGGGAGCAGTGATCTGCAGCCAGTGGGAGCTGTGATCGGCTGGATCTGCAGACGGGGCAGGTAGACACACCGGCCCGGCCCGCCAGGGGCTTTCCCTACAGAAGCGTCGACCCCTGTTTGAGAAACCCTGTTGTAAATTTTAGTACCATGCTTATACAGTGGACTGGACTAGATGACCTGTCGAGGTCCCTTCCAGTCCTACACTTCTATGATTCTATATTTCCTCCAAAATATCAAGTGCAATTAAGGATGCACCACTTGTCATTTATTCAATCAAGTAACTTTTACTTTTCTCAGCACAAAGAAAAACACACCCCAAACTGATAATCTTGCTCTTGTGCTGAGACCTTGCCAGCCTCATTTCAGCTTGGAGCAAATTTTCCTGGCTGGGTTTATAAGCTCTTCAGTATAGGAGGTTTGTAATGGAAACTGCAATTCTGCCTGAACTATGACAGCGCAAATGTGCAGCAATGAGACACCCAGTTCTCTGCTAGACTAGTGAACATGCCCTCTGGCAGTGTGAAATGACCCATCTCCTGTGTGACAGCCCAACCTCACAACGTGGTAGAGCTGTGCAGTACGTTGCTGTAGCTGCTATGTTTTTATAGGAAAATAATTAATCCCAGCGACTGACATTGTCTCACCTCCACCCACTGTCACTGGCATCTACTCTGACTTACATCATAGCCCACAAATGTTATCTCTCTCCTGCTAGAGCTCCCCACTCCCCTTCCTTTAGAATGAGATTCATTATAATCTTCTCGATTGTATCAGGGCCAAGCCTCCCGCAGTGCTTTCAGCTGATGTATTCTGTAACAGAGTGAATTGCTGAGGGGGAGGGGAGAGAAAAAAATACAATCCTGTCCAAGTTTCATGAATTCTGCGTATCTGAAATCATTTCCAAATGCCCTCGTGCTTTGGAGGTTTTGCTCTGCAACCGGAAAGCACAAGGGTTTTCATATATTTTGTTTCATATATTTTGAGGCCTGTTGATCTGTGGCGAGTTTTTCATCATTATCCCACGAGGAATTTGCTATGGAAACCAAGGAAAGAAACAACGTCCCTGATGTCAGACCCTGCAAACGTGGAACTGCCCTCGTAAGATGGATGCTGTAATTTACCTAGGTTCTTAGGAGCACCCATCATCATGGAGTCAGGTCATCTCCCCAAATTATAAACTGAAAACAAAGGCATCTGTCTCAGTTTCCCTCCCCCTGCCCATCCCATTAACATCTGGAGTCAGCTCTGCATAGTGGGGAATAGCCAGTGTTTCTAGCCAGGATGGCTGTTCCAGTGATTAGGGTGCTAGCCACGGATGTGCAAGATGCCGGTTCAGTTAGCTGCTCCACCTCACATATCCTCAGGCAAGTGACTTGGTCTGCCTATGCCTCAGTTTCTCATTTGTGCAACATAGACAATAGCACTTCCCTACCTCACAGGTGAGGGTACATACATTAAAGATGCTCAGCTACAGAGGAATTGGGGGCCAGTGAGGTACCTAAGATACAGGGCCGGCTCTAGACCCCAGCGCACCAAGCGCGCGCTTGGGGTGGCATGCTGCGGGGGGCACTCTGCCTGTCGCCGGGAGGGCGGCAGGCGGCTCCGGTGGACCTCCCGCAGGCATGCTCCACCGGAGCTGCGGGACCAGTGGACCCTCCGCAGGCACGTCTGCAGGAGGTCCACCGGAGCCGCGGGACTGGCGACCGCCAGAGCGCCCCCCGCGGTGTGTCGCCGTGCTTGGGGCGGCGAAATTCCTAGAGCCGCCCCTGCTAAGATAGATGGGAAGAAGCAGTCACAAGTGTAAATGGGCTGGAATTCTGACTGCCTCTGACACCCCAAAATCACCATTGCATAAGGGCAATGCAGAATCTAGCCCAGTGACTCCAAAGGGACCTATTATAAGATTAAGTGCTACTACTCTGTAACAACTGCAGCACCAGGTCCATAATAAGTCATTGTTTAAATTCTGCCCTAAATGTCTCTCCGGCATCTAAAGTACTCTGTTCAGAGATGGGTACTTTAAAATAAAAACTCTTGGTTATCCCAGGAGTTACTCTGGATTTACTGTGGGATAAATGAGATCAAAATCTGGCCCTGTGTATCAGAAGCAGCCTTAACAGAAACCATAGTTCTATGCTCTGTTATTTAGGATGTGGCAATTCACAAAATCTTACACTCCTCTCAGGGCCTCCCAGAGGGGGGGCCAAGTGGGGCAATTTGCCCTGGGCCCCGCAGGGGCCCCCACAAGAATTTTTTGGGGCCCCTGGTGCAGAGTTCTTTATTCGCTTTGGGGCCCCCAGAAAACTCTCGCAGGGCCCGAGACCCCAGAGCGTCTTCCACTCCAGGTCTTCGGCAGCAATTTGGTGGCAGGGGGCAGGGGGGGTCCTTCCGCTCTGGGACCCGCCGCCAAAGTGCCCCGAAGACCCACGGCAGGGGGTCCTTCCACCCCGGGACCCCCCCGCCGCCGAATTACTGCCGAAACTGGGGCCCCCTGAATCCTCTGGGCGGCCCTGACTCCTCTCTAGACTGGCTCTTTTGACAGGGCTATTAGCAATCCTTAGGTCAAGTTTCATTTGGAAAAATGTGACAGAGATTATGGTTTGCAACAGTGATTACTCTTCGTAAACTTCATTCGCCAACCTGCAAATGTTATTACTGGTATTTGGGAGAAAACTCTCATGGAAAGATTGGGACTAGCTTCCAGCAGATGTAGGTCTGAATGAGTTTAAAACAGTAGTTCACATTCTCTCTTGCGATGGTAGAAAGGGTTCTGAGGTGGGAAAGAACGCTCTAATTAATAAAAGATTCTTCCCAGCTATGATGAGAAAGCCAGGTAGGCTCACAGGTAAGCTACATTATTTCCGCCTTGATTCATATATAAGCAGTGATGAGCTGCCAAAATCATAACAACCGGTTCCCTCCTCACCCCAGAAGGGATCATGCCCCCGGACTCCTGCCCCAACCAACCCCCCGCGTTCCTTGATGCCCCCCCCACCCCAGGGACCCCTGCCCCATCCACCCCCTTCCCTGTACCCTGAGTGCCCTCTGCTGCCCCATCCAACCCCTCCTCTCATTCCTGATGGCCCCCCAGGACCCCTGACCCATCCAACCACCCCTTCTCTCTGTCCCCTGACTGCCCCTGGAACCCTTGCCCCTGACTGCTCCCTGCCACCCCATTCAACCCCTGATCCTTTCTGACTGCCCCACCAGGACCCTTGTCCCTATTCAATCCCCCTGTTCCCTGCCCTCTGACCCCCCACCCCCAAACTCCCCTACCCTCTCTCCAACACCCCCTCCCTGCCCCCTTACTGCGCTGCCTGGATGTGGCTGGCGGTGCTACAGTCCGGACGCTGCTGGAGCCGGGAGCCCGGGGACGCGGGGCCGGGACAGGAGTCGCACGGCCGGAGCCGGAGGATGTGCCCGGGTGGAGCCAGGGAGGGCCACGGCCAGAGCTGGAGCTGGGCAGCCGGGGCCGCCGCCATGCCCAGACCCGCGCTGCCAGAGCCCGGCCCCGTGGCAAAACAGCAGGGGCGGCTGGAGCCACGGGGCCAGGCCGGGCCGGAGCTGGGGGGCCGTGTCCAGAGCCGGGCATCCGGGTAGGTGGGGGCACGGCGGGGCCAGGGGGGGATGCGGCTGGAGCTGGGAGGCCGGGGACACGGGGCCAGGGGGGAATGCGGCCGGGGACGGGGAGGGGGGGATGCGGGGACGGGGTGCCACAGCCGGGAATGCGGGGCCGGGCAGGGTCGCGGCCGGGAACGCAGGGCTGGGAACGCAGGGCCAGGACGGGGGGGGGGAACGCGGGGTTGGGGGAGGTCGCGGCCAGGGCGGCGGGGATGGGCGGCCGGGGATCGGCCGTGGCTGGAGACCAGCCGGGGCACACGGCCCCCTCTAATTTCCTACCTCAGCGTCGTCTTCCTGGGCCGGGGAAGCCTGCTTGCTTCTCAGCCCTCCCAGGCTTCCCGCGCGAACAGCTGATTCGCGGGAAGCATGGGGGCAGGAGAAGCAAGGAGGAGCATTCATGGCAGGAGGAGGTGGAGGCAGAGCTGAGGTGAGCTGGGGCCGGGCAGCAGGGAGCGCTTGTTAAATTTAAATGCCCTTTTAGAACCAGTTTGTCCCACGGGGAACAACCGGTTCTAAAAGGGCTTCTAAATATAACAACCGGTTCGCGCGAACCGGTGCGAACTGGCTGCAGCTCACCACTGAGAGAATCGAGCCCAGGATATTTTAATTTGAATAAATAATAGTAATAATAAATAATTAAAAATAGTGTGAATTCATCCACACTATGGAGGTGGTTGAATGCAAGTGGGACCAGCTTCTGCTCTCAATGACTCCAGTGAAAACCTGGAGTATTTTTACTAAAGCCAGTGGAATTCCTCTGGAAGAGAACTTAGAGCAGCACTTAGTGTATAACCATACCAAGTGAATATAGTGTAAAATCCTGGCTCCTTTGAAGTCAATAGGAATTTTTCCTTTGGCTTCAATGGGGCTGGGATTTCACCCACAGCCTTCTCTTGGGCCAGGGTGGAGCCTCTATCAGTTCAGAGGCATATACTTAATTCTTTCCTTACCACAGGAAAATCTTATCCCCATATCATCCCAAAGAAGAAAATAAAGATATCGCAAATTGAATTTTCAGTTATGTTGTTTTTATGCCTATAATAAAGCCACTCAATGTTGGAACTATGTATACAAGTTCAATTCTATGTATAAGCTTGTGCTACACTTTACGTTTTCTACCCAGCCTTTCCAAAAGTAAATCCCCGCCCCCCCCCCAAGTATATATAACACAGTGATTTTTGGATGGTCTTCATGATTCTTGGCTACTACCATTAAAGCTGCAGTTGTCACAAGCACATTTTAATGTATCAATTTCTATTCAGAACAAAGATTCTAGAGTTATCCCATCCACAGAAATCCTCCTGCACTTGATTGTTCACTGTTTCCATCATGTAGGTTATTGTTTCCATGAGAAAAAATAAACCAAGGTTTTCCCTTGTATTTCAGTTTTTGCTTCCTATAGTTTATCTTTGGAGATAGCAAATAAAAAAACCTTGACAATTGATATCCTTTGAACTAATAGAATATTTAAATTAACATAGTGCTACAGTGCATAGAAATGTTTACAAGTATACTGTGTTTTCATGCAACTGTTCAAACTGTAAGAGAACAGCAATTTACAGTTTATGCTTCTACCCTCCTCACTATTTGATATAGAAATATTTTTGATTCTTCAACATTATTATTTGTTGCACATTATATATGGAAGTGGAATTTTCTTTTTCCCCCTTAAGTGTGTTAGCCTATTAGCCAGATGTGCAATTTGGCATGGTGTGGGTGAATGCTGTCTCTCTGAAGTAAAGCAAACTTTGACATCATAGGGTAGACCCTGCAATATCTACTCAGAAGTACTTCCGCCACTGAAGTCAAATAGTACAGTATCGACCCCTTTGTTTAAAGAAATGAAGAAAAACAGATCATCTAGAAATGATTATGACAAAGCAATAAAATGTCTATTAGAGATACTCAGTTAGGAAAGTTTCCATTAATATGAAGTAGCCAAAAAAAATCATCTGTTTCTTCTTATGACTAGTCAGCAATCTACTACATAGCTACAAAACATTCAGATGACGAGTTGGCCTTCTCATTTTACTATTTACCAGAACAGATGTGTGTGCTTTTGGTTAGGGAAGTTTAGCAGGAAAATTAAAGCATAATTTGAGAACAGTGCTGAAGTTCAAAACCCAATAGCATATGAGAAAGTTGTGACATTGACATTATTATTTGCTGGCCATAAGTTTAAGAAATGATTTTGTGTTCTGTCAGAAAACATGACATCTTCTCCAATTGCCCTCATTGCTCTTCAATAGAGAACTCCAAAGGGTCAGAGGTTCAGTTCCAAAAATTCAGATGTTCCTATAATATACATCTGAACTCATCTGGTTTGGACAAGAGCTGGTCAAAACTCAAATTGCTGGTCCCACAGGAAATTCCTAGATTTCAAAATTTTGATAATTATACCCTGTCATCATGTGACTCCCATGACACAACCAGAGGAGATGTAGCCCAGGCAAGGAGCTGGGCTCAGAGACGAGAATGAGGGTATGATGAACCTGAACTTCAACTCCCATGAGATATCGTGGCAGCTAATGTGGATACAGATTAATATCAAACTGATCTGGAATGAAACAAAATATGTTGTTTCAGTTTTCCTGATGGGAAATTGAAAAATTTCAGCAAAGTCAATTTCCCCCCAACACTCCTCAAAATGTGTTTTCCATTAAAAAGATCAATTTGGTGGACAATTCCCAACCAGCTCTAATTTGGAGGATCTTTTGCAAGATCAGAATTATATTCTGAGATCTCCAGTACTTCCTAGTTTAGGCGAGGGCCAGGCCCCAATCTTGCAAGAAGCTCCATGTGAGCAGACCCCTTCCGTGTGAGCAGAGCCCCCCTGACTTCACTGGGGAGCCACACATGCAGAGCTCATTGCAGGATCAGGGCCTAGACTGGTGTTTCGGAATTTACCCATTTTGGCTCCCGTTGAGAAAAGAACTTAAGCGTGTGCAGAACTTTGAACATACGAGCAGGCCCACAGGAATGTGCTTTTAAGTGCATTGCTAGCATGAGGAAAGGGAAGCAAAAGAGGTCAACAAAACTTAGGATGGGGAAGAAAGCAACTTTCACCCTCCTTTTAAAAATAGTTTGTTCTGAATTTGGAGCAAATCATTGAATTGATTCTTTTGATTAAGAGCTCTGAAAAGCCTGTCTCTGCCTTCTTCATTGCCTCCAGCCATTCCATCACACACTGACTCCTCTAGCACTTGCTCCAGATTTTAAGCTAATTCGGGGAACTGGTGGATTTGCATTTTTACAGGGTTTGGTACTGCTTCACCGGAGTCTTGCCCCAGCCTTCCAAGCCAAGAAGCAGGAGAAGGGACCTGGGAATCGATCCAGCTGTGTATTTAATATTAGATAATGCTGGAAACATTTCAGATTGAAAATACACTCCTCACTTAGTTCAGGAAATAGATCATCTGCAATATCTGCGGGGGGAGGATCAACACTTTATATAGGAAGCTAGAGTCTGGAAAAAGATTCCTAAAGCTCCACCCATAACCAAAATTGCAACAGAAACTACACTCACAGATATCAAAGGTCCTCAGGACTATTTTCCAAAACCTGTTTGCTTAGGCTTGCTATGATCTTTCATATTCCACAGCATACCTCCATTGTTACTGTTTTGCTCTAATAGCTTTGTCAATCTTAACGTGAGATGGGGTTCACACAGTTTCTCAACAAACAGCTAAAAGAAAGCTCCAACTGTCCTCATGTGATCCTTTAGCAATATGCCCAGCATAGAGAGCACGAGCAGAACGTCTGACAGTGTGTAGGAGGAAAGTATGTATCTTATTGGCGTTGGGCTTATGCAATGATATTTTCATTATTATCCTACAAGAAAATGAATAGCGGATTCTGGTATGTTATTTATCAAGTAAAACCCTTGCAGGGATAATTCGCCAGTAGATTAGACACTGGCTTCCATTTTTAAATGCCACACTACTTTCTGGGGAAAAAAACAACACTTCAGAGAAGTAAAATATGTTACCTAGCAGTAAGCTAGTTAGGGTTTAGCAAGTCTACAGTTTTCCCACAGACAAAAAAGGCAGAGCCAAAACTGTAACGTGTGTCTCACATTCACACACTCAGGGTAGCATCCAGATTGCTGCAGAAAGCAAAGCCAGGTTCATTTTTGCTCTTATTCTAGTTTTATGAGAGGTGAAAAGTGCTGCCTGCAAGAGGACAAGCATCTTCAGCTATTGATAGAAAAATGGGAGCTGAGGATGCTCAGCATCAAACTGAATCAGCCCTTTGATTAGTTTGCATGGACACAGAGGTTTGATTGCAGTGTCAGGGCCTCGTATTACTTTGCAATTTCCCTAGTGATTGAGGAAGGACTCTTCCACAACCCATGGCAGCTTCACAGCCATCTGCCTGTGGGTTGTGGAGGTGAATTACTTGTTCCCAAATCCCATGTAGATTCCATGTTCCTGAAGAGAAGGCAGGTCCCCACAGCCTTAGTGCAATATTCACCAATTGGATCCACACTGCTGACCTCCATTACAAATTCTGTCTTTGTTCCATGTGTGGAACACCCATTGAGGTCAATGAGATTCCTGAACATTGATCAAGGCCAAATTATGAAATATTGGGCCTTTGTGATATAAACTGGCAAAGCTCCATTGATTCCAATGGAGCTACTTAGATTTACACCAGTGATGGTTCTGGCCCAGAGGCCACAGCACAGATAAGAGAAGAGAAAGTTTTGCATTTGGTTTTCTCTTCTTATAATGAAGGAGCTATTCCTTGTCCTCTGCATGCTGGGTTTTACTGCAGATTTATTAACGTATGGATGAAATTATTAGCATGATTGAAAAAGTCCAATTCTCAAGCCAGGACTAAAATTAGCTTGATAGATTCACCTTGGTTCTCAGTTATTAGGTGAATGCAAAAAATGTTCATAAACATAAAGGACTTTGACACTGCAATCTGAAAATTGACATGATAATAAATTAAGGGGGGGGGGTTACCATATAATTTCTCATTGCAGGCTTTTGTCCTTCTTCTTCCCAGGAAGTATAATTTTTTTTTACATTTCTTTACTTTGTCATTTTTGCAGAACCTTGTAAGTGGCTCAGGAGCATATTTTGAAACATTTCCTTTGCCAAACATTTCAAACTTTGATCTTTAATTGAAAATGAGAGCAGTCCTTCTTTATCGTCATCCCCAAGACTCGATCATGTGCTACAGCTTGGTTCAGATGTTCATGCAGATATTCTAATTAAAAATCCCAGAGGATTGTTTCCTAAGAAATGTGACATTTACATGATAATGTTTTATGTCTCAGACAGAAACTCCAACAAGACACTGGAAAGAGAGAGAAAAAAAGAAATCATTTATACCAAGGGATGCATTATATATTAAGACAGTGATTAGAACCCTAGGGTCAGAATCCACTTACCAAGAGTATTGCTATGAAAACTCCTGTATTCGTCATAGAACTGGAAAACCATGTTTGATAAATGGGTGTTTAATTTAGTGGACCTAATGGGAAATCTGACCCCATTTTTTTCATACAATCTGCCCAGTTCTTCAGTTCTTACTCAGACAAAACTTCCAACTAAGGGAGAGAAAATTGAACCATTCAGGTTCATTAAGAACTGCAGGATTGGAGCCAAGCAGAGACAAATATGAGGAATCAATGCAGTATCATGTCTAGCATAGATATCAGAGCATTCACACGGATCTAACTTTGATACATGTTCTTACATCATTTAAACATCTTGGGCCAAATTCTGCTGATATTATCATGTGGGCTTCAGTAAGGTTACCCCAACACAACTGAAAGCAGAATTTGGCTCATATTTTTTCTGCCTGCCTGCTATCCTTTTGGATAGCAAATACATGGCTAGGAGGGGATATTTTTATAGACTTCACTTGGTCTTGCTATAAATATTTACATTTTCTGGTATTAATGACACTTATCTCCATCTCAGTTAAAATGTAGGTCACACACTTTAGTTGCTTGTAAAACTGTGCAAGCATTTCTACATACAAGATGAAACTGATAAATTTTCCCTCTTGCTGGTTTCAAGAGCAAAATTAAAAAAAAGAATTTACTTTGAGGTGTGTTTTTTCAGATCCTTCCTGTGACAAAATCTACTATATTGCTCTAGGCAAATTAAAAAGTTTGCACGACTGAGAAAGTGTCAGTGTCAAAGGCCCAGATCCTCCGTTGCTGCAAATCAGCCAAGCTCTATTGGCTTGATAGAACTACACCAATTTATACCAGCTAAGTGTCCAGCCCTCTACGTGCTATGCAAATTAAACTTTCCAGGTCAAGTCATGAAATCACTGTTCACTTTTAAAGAAGCACAGGATAAACATGCTCCTTCACAAAAAATTTTCACTGAACAACTAAGATCACCATACACAAAAGGGCAGCCCAGAAGTCTTTAACTTGGGAATTCTCCAAGCTAAGTGAGAGAAAGGCTTCCAAAATATACCACACATGGCAATATTCATAAATTCCTAACTCATTCATAGCTAACCCAGTTTTCACTGTAAGATCTAAAAATACAGTAACTCCTCACTTAACGTTGTAGTTATGTTCCTGAAAAATGTGACTTTAAGCGAAATGATGTTAAGCTAATCTAATTTCCCCATAAGAATTAATGTAAATGAGGGGGTTAGGTTCCAGGGAAATTTCACCAGCCAAAAGACATATACATATATATATACACACACACACACACACACACACACACACACACACACACACACACACACACACAGTATAAGTTTTAAACAAACAATTTAATACTGGTACACAGTGATGATGATTGTGAAGCTTGGTTGAGGTGGAAGAGTCAGAGGGTGGGATATTTCCCTTACTGCTAAATGATGAACTAGCAATTGGCTGAGCCCTCAAGGGTTAACTCTCTCACTCTGCAAGGCAGCAGGAATGGAGGGAGATATGCACATTTCCCTTAAGTACACTGCCTTGTTATTAGATCAGCTTGCTGAGACCTCAGCTGCTGCAAGCTCCCTCGGTCCTAAGCCCTGCTCTATGGAAGATGGGGTAACCAGGCAGGGGCGGCTCTAGACATTTTGCCGCCCCAAGCACGGAAGGTCTGCTGAAGCCGCGGGACCAGCGGACCCTCCGCAGGCAAGCCTCCAAAGGCACTCTGCCTGCCGCCCTAGCGGCGACCAGCAGAGCTCCCCCCGTGGCTTGCTGCCCCTGGCACGCGCTTGGAACGCTGGTGCCTGGAGCTGCCCCTGTAAGCAGGCTACAGGAGTGGGGGGAGGGGGACACCCTGACATTAGCCCCCCTCTTCCTTCCCTCTCCCACCCCCGGCACAGCAAGCAGGAGTCTCGGGGAGCAGCTCCAAGGCAGAGGGCAGGAGCAGCACATGGCAATGAGGGGAGGGACACAGCTGAACTGCAGGCAGCTGCTGCACAGGGAATTTAGGGGAGCGGGGAACTGATAGGGAAGCTGCTCGTCCACCCTGGTTCCAAGCCCCCACCAGCTAGCTGCAAGGGGCTGCCCTTCCTGCAAGCAGTAGACAAAGCAGGCGGCTGCCAAACGATGTTAGAAGGGAGCATTGCACAACTTTAAACAAGCATGCTCCCTAATTGATCAGCAACGAAACAACGTTAACCGGGACGACTTTAAGTGAGGAGTTACTGTTCTTGTCCTCAGTGAGGGCTAGTTCTATGCCAACTATGGGGTTTCCACATCAAGCCATTTCAGCACAAGAGCTGTTCAAAAAAATTGCAATTTTTTTCCATCTAATCTCTCTATCATGGGGAAATTGTTCATTTTTCACATTTCACATTCTTAAAAGCAGCTGAACTAGTTTTTGTCAAGCTTTCCAAAAAGATTCTCTTCTGGGCAGAGACTAAGCCTGGAAAAATTGAGCCTGGCAGATGAAAGTTTCAGAGCTACGGGTTTTTAGAAAGTTTTCAGCAAGTTATGAGTGATGCTAACAAGGAGCTGACATGAAAACTGCTATGCTGCCTTAACTATATGGGATGCTCCCGCGCCCACTATGATTAACCAGTCAGCTGCATTTAGTTGGGATCTCTATACCCACATCCTCTTGTTTGCTCCAGCAGTTGTCTTAATGCTGCAAATGAGGTTTGGGAAGAAACTGAAAAATGAGCTTGGTGACCTACCGTAGGTGGATGATTAATTGTTCAGAGATTGCAGTCATGATTGCAGAGCTTTCATCTCAGGTGATGCTAATTAGGTTTCTCACTCTTCTGCCGTCTATGCCTGATATTAGAGGCTAGTTCACTACAACAGTTTTTAGTGGGGCTGCAATGCAAAGCATCTCTGTTTGCAATCAACAGCCAAACAGCCTTAAAAAAGCCATACTCAAATATACAGCTCTTTAACATAAAATGCAGTCTCAGTTTCCAGTGTCATTTAGGCCCAAATTCTCTGCTCTGGACAAAATCTGAGTAAATGGCCTTTGCCCTGCAGTTCCACCAGTCATCATGGGGACAGAATTCTACACCCGCAGGCTCCAGATGCTCGCAGAGATGTTCCCCAGCCACTATTACAGCATGAGTAGCTCCCACAGCTGCTGCAAAAATCTGCCATCATCTGGGAGGTGCTCAGGAATCTTGCCAGTAAGTCTGTTTAGCTGTGGAACCACATGCCATGCCCTCTGCACCTTGCAGAATGACCACAATCTTCCTCCAGGCTGGAGCATAAGCACAAGCAACCACAGATCAGTGTCCCTCCGCTGTGTGCCGGGGGTGCAGTCCCTCTTCACTAGCTCTTTTCAACCTTCCTCACCCCAACTGCGCAACACAACTGCCCCAATTCCAATTCTTTCAGTACTTTCTGTGATCCAGAAAGACATGGCCCTTGGCAAGCAATGTAGTCTAGTGCTAATTACCTGTAGTATTATTAATAGTAAAACACTGCCATCTAATTTTTAAAAGAAACATATGATTTAATTGCCAATAGAAGTCAGTAGTTTATTGCCTTTGTTTGCACAAAGCATCCAGTGTCCCTAAGTAGATGTAAATACGCCTTAAGAATTTACACTGGAGATCGGTTTATGACAAGCTCGGTATCTATAGATAGCGCGTTATACTTCTGGATCTCAGTTTTCAGTGACATGTTGAGACTGATTTTCTTTCAGATGTGTGGTCTGACACACACACACATGCTGTTGGGTCACATTCTTTCCTTGGTATTTGTATACAGTATTGTGTATTAGATCATCATGGAAAAATTACATTTCCAAACAGGCAAATAATGAGTATTTAACAGTGCACTGTACGTTACTCATGGAAATCAAGTGCAGCTGCTGTAATATCTCCTTTTCAGCTGATACAATTAAGCACACAATTGCTTGTGTTGAATTTATACTGTAGCTGCAGCCATTACTGTAGGTATGTACAGATGCAGCCCATTGTGGAACAACTCTGCCATGTTACTTTTATTTTGCAATGAGAACAAGACAAACAGGAAGGGAAAAAATACACACACAAAAAAAGCAAAACTTCTAGTGATTAAATACTAGTAAACAATAGCAGCATATACCACCATGGTACTTTGGGAGAAGTCAAGGCCTTTCATACAACTTAAGCCCCATCCTCATGGAGTCACAAACAGTAAAGGTCTTCATGGTCAGATTTGCAAGTGCTGGCACGGCGATGGCAATTGGGTTGGGTTGTAGGAGTGCCAAGGAAGGGGCCATTGACTCCACATATACTCAGATCTAGTAACTGCCACACACTTTGCAAGTGGTGTGGGAGGGCTGCACTCTCTACTCCAGCTCATAAGATAGATTAGTAGCCACAGGAGGCTGCACGGGAGCCCTGTACCCTGGTTCTGGTTGGCATGCATTCCACCTTTTAACACCGCATAGAGTCCAAATACTTGGGCTTCATGCACGTGATGTGAATTTTGCCCATAATAATTACATAGTTTCATAGAGTTCAAGGCCAGAAGTGGACCATTAGATCATCTAGTCTGACCTCCTGTATAACACAGGCCATTAATTTTCATCCAAATATTCAAAGCTGTTACTTAGACCAAAGCACTTCAGTCCTTAGGAGACTACACTGCATGCCACAGATAGAGAACGGGAGAGGTACCAGCAATGACCGAGGCCACTGCAATGGGAGGGAATTGATTAGATGAGACATGCCCAGATGATCCCAGGAGGTGAACTGCACCCCATGCTGTAGAGAAAGACGGAAAACCCTGAAGGTCCCAGGCAACCTGACCCCAGGGAACAAGCAGCATACACAAAAACTGCGTGGAAAAAATTTGTTTCACATTGTATGTGGACAAGGCAGAAAACCCCCTCTAATAATATATTGTTTCCCATTCCCCAAGCAAATCAATTTTCAGCTTTCAAAGGCACATGGAAGAAATTCGCAATGGCACATGGAAGAAATTAACTCACAACAATGACCTACACTAGAAACATGGAAGATTGTTCCAGTTACAAAAATGCTGAGATAGAAGATTATTAAAATATTGAGCTATTTGTTCTTAGCTCCTTTATGCAGTGGTGTTGTAGCCATATTGGTCCCAGGATATTAGAGAGAAAAGGCGGGTAAGATAATATCCTTTATTGGATCAACTTCTGCTAGAGAGAGAGAGAGAAGCTTTTGAGCTCTTCTTAGGGTCTGGGAAATGTACTCAGAATATCACAGTTAAATACAAGGTGGAACAGAGAGTTTAGCATAAATAGAACACATATTTCAAGGGACCATTCAAGGTGAAGTGGACCATCAAAAACTCCCCAGTCGTGGTGAGGGAACAACTGTGTTAAGCCTCTTTTGTAGGCAGAAAACAGCACTGTCTTGCCCAAGTAACTACACGTGTAGGGGTTGTTATTCTCTGAACAACTTAATTTGGATTTCAAATGTTTGTTTGTGCACTGAATGTGGGTATTTGCAGGCATAATATGACTCATTAGATTTTCAGTTTAGGCACACTGCATATGACAGGTTAGCTTGCCCCCACTCTGGAAAGGAGGGCTGGGGACCTCCCCTACCAAAGGGGAGAGAGATACTGAACTAGGGTTGGAACCTGAAAGGCCAATGTGTGTTGGTTTATATAAATTGGACCTCAAAAGGGGGATGTTTTAATTACCTTTGGACTGTGAGCTGGAGTTTTTTCAGTGTCAAGAAGGGAAATTGAGTCAGCGCACGGCTAAGCAACCTTTGGCCACAAGGGGGCACTCAGGTGGTGGTTGCACTGTTATAGTGCACTTTACAGTACATTTACAGAATCCTGTCCCAAGCTCAGCTCTCAATTATAGTGTGTAATTGAGGGCAGAAATTCTCTCCTCCCCCCCAACCCCGTGAATTAACAGGAGCTAGATGCAAATATCAGACTTTACAATATCCTAGCTGTATACTAAATTAAAAGAAAACTTCTCTCCCTGTCACTTCTGCAGTTCAAGGAAAGAAAGCTTACTAAGCAGACGTCTTTTGCCAATGAATTTAAATATCAAATCACAATTAGGAGGCTGCACTTAAAATTGCATCCATAGAAAAGCCCTGGCAGCCCTGACCGGCATGAAGTAGTGCCACAAAATGTCATCTGATAGTATCAACTCATGTTGAGCCTGGAGCTTTCCTAGGGAACTCTGCCAAAGAAACAAAGTATATTACAGCACTTGAGACTCCGAGTGACACCTAGCCTGGGATACCATAAGAGTGACCCAACGGTGTTATATAAAAATCCCTTGTGGTGACTGCTGAAAATGGACTAGTGAACACGAGTAAAGCAACAAGAAGGGGATTGTGGGAAGCAAACATTACAAGTTCACTGAACCATACATAATCCTAAAAGGAGAATGGGTCTAATTCACCTCTTGGTTGCACTAGATTAGTAAGCATCTAATCCAGCTCTACTGAAGTCAGTGGAGGTCTTTCCATTGCCAGTAGAGAACTCTGGATCAGAGTTCAGATCAGAAACAGAAAATACACCAAGTCATAAACTGCAGCCACTACATGTTTTATAAGGGAACGGCTATCAACACCTGTCCCACCCGGAGAACATATGAAAAACAAGTGGAGAAAAGCACAGTTGTGTGTATTCTGAGCTCTCTTTAGCTTCCAGGTTCTTCCTCAAATAGATATTCCTGCATCTCCTATTAATGAAGAACACTTCTGTTTGGAAGTATGGCTACTTAACTGTGGGTAGGGTGACCAGAGAGCAAGTGTGAAAAACAGGGCACTTTTTGGGGTGGAGGGTATAGTTGCATATATAAGACAAAGCCCCTAATATCAGGACAGTCCTGATAATATCAGGATGTCTCATCACCCGAACTGTGGGACAAATCCCAGAAAGCTCAGAAAAATAAGCTGGGTGACATAAGTAACTAAAATAATGATAACTTAAATAAGACATGATTGATATCACTTTAAATTATTATTTGGCTCACTTCTGAGTATTTGGAAAATCATGGCAGACATGTTTGCGGCAGTCTTTAACAGCTGTTTACAACACACTTCTGCAGTCTAGACTTTGATATTTCCTAGCAAGATTGAACTAATCACATCAAATGTAAACCCAGTGCTTTAGAAGGAGCAATATCTGCTCATCCCATGCAAGGTGTGATCAATGACAGACTGGATCAGAGCATCCTTTGCTTAAATGCTAGAATAGTCAACGAAGCTGGATAATGAATGACTTCCTGGAACAATGTGCATTGGGAGAGATTTTGGGAGTGGTGACGTTGCTAGTGCAAAGCAGGTTAATCCAGCCAATAAACTAGAACACTTTACTCCTCTCTCTCTGCACCCTAGTAAATTAGTTGGCCTGGAAACAGGGGAGATAATTTTGGCCTTTGGGCAACATTGTTCCCTTTGACCCACATAGCAGATCTCTATCATACATTCTTCACTTGTTCCACGCACATGCCTCTCCCTAATGCTGTGTGGGCTTTCAGGCATGGAAAGAATATAGAACAAGCAGTAACGATCTATGCTGCAGATAGAGGTTCCACAGTGCAGTTTAGAGAACTTGTACCCTGGCTTCACGATCTTACTTCTCTTTTAACTTGTTGTGCTAGAAGAATGAGAGGGGATGAGTTATGTGCCTGTTGAGAAGATCGCTGAACAGTTTACGAAAGCCAGCAATGGTTAAAGGTATGTGATGCAGTTTCCTCATGAATACTCATAACTTTATGATACTGAGTAAACAGTCATTTGCTTGTCACTAGTGTGTCTATTTTTTTAAACTAAAAATATACTCAAAATATAGAATACTGATTATTTCCCTACTCTGCTTAGAAGCTATAGCCGTCTTTATAAAACACAATGCATCGGAATGGAAAATAGATCTGAGTTGCCTACACTTTTCCATTACAAACTAAATTAAATAAGAGCCCTGCTTAGAAAAGGCTTATGGATGGCCTAAGGCTGTTTATAGTGCTAGTTACATGGAAAAAATCACACCACACCACTCTCCACTGTAACCCCCACAAAACTGATATTCCTCTGAGGGGACACATTCATCAGGCAGATGCTGATGGCAGATGCCAATCCACAAGTGGAATACTCGGGAAATACTTGGAATTGTCAGGTGTGCGCTAATGTTGGCCTCCAGTCACTTACATGACAGATACTAGTGACTCAGTGTCTTATTGACTTTAGCAGAATTTCAGGAGGCTATATAAGGGAGATGATCTCCCAGGGATAAGTGTTGCTAATCTGTTACACACACATCTCTTTTCCTGAAGCTGCAAGTGTAATGCTCCATCTCCCATCTAATGCTATCCACATTGCAAGTAATAGGAGCAGATCTTTGTTCCAGCATTGCAAAGTAGCCAGAAAGCTGGAATACCCAGCTATTTTATCTGGGAATTCCCTGGCATGGAGGAATCTCCAAGTGATGTAAAGCTGACATACTCAGCTCTAAATTACCTTCCCTCTCACAGCCCTCAACAGAAGGGGCATAGCCAGGAGAGTCAGACTCTGGCCAGAATGGCACTTGGCTCCATGATCCCCAGTTGCAGTAATGACACTTTGGGGACTGCTACAGCCAGGCACCACTTGAAGTAGCGCTGCTGATGCTCTAGGCATCTCCAGAAGACAAAGTGGTTCCTTGGCTCACTCCAGCATTGAAGGATGACACAAAGCCACCTAACCTTGCCACCCTAGCTATGCTGAGCACACCCTATTCTCTGCAGCGGACCTGAGTCATCATCATCATTTTGTCTATAGGACATGAAACCAGGGTTTCCCCCTCCTGTTCCAACCCCACAGTAGGCTCCATGTGTGGGAGAAGTTTAAAGTAGGGATGAGTCTTTTCCACAACCCTGGATCCAAACTGCTGTGAATCTGGACATATCCCTGACCCCTACTTCCTATACTGGGCTGAACCAAAGCCCAGGATACACTATGGATCTGGATCTGAACTGCCTTTTTCACACTTATATCTGATTTAAACAGAGCTCTTCATGCCCAATCATTATGAGGGAGATTTCCAAAAGGATTTGGGACCCACTTTTGGACCTATTTTCAGTGGCATTTTGGCACTTACCTGCCTTTCCCTTCTGAGATAGTCACTGCCATCAATTCTGAATTTAATTTAGGAATCTTTAGATATACAGGAACGTCCACATTTTCATTTGACTCTAATAATAAAATTAAAGCAAAATACATAAGACTGCCACTGAGCCCAGACAAAAAAAATGTATCAAACATATTAAAGGAAAGCTATCTCCAGTACGGATTCCAGACTAGTGAATATTTTTAGTTGCTACCATAGAATTTCAGCTACACGGTTTTATCTTTCTTTTTTTTAAAGAGGGCACAAAAATTGGCTGCAAACTTTCCTCTTGTTTCAAATAGAATTGTGCATTTTCAAGCTAAGCAGCTCTAAAATATATCAATCATTTTAAGGAAACTCTATTTATTATGTGCCTTGCTCACTCAATACATTCCCAGATTTGCATTGCAGTTATACTTTCTGTTTCTTACAGAAAAAAATATAGTAAAAACGTGTATCTAGATTCATAAAGACTAGTGCAAAAGAGAAACTTTAAAAATATGCATCAATCTTAGTTCTGTAAACAGCCGTGGATTTTCAGAGGCCAGTAAGGTACACGTTCTGTATTAGAGAGCTGCCTTTACTGCTGCATAATAAGTAATCGCAGTCGGTAGATTAGCCCTTCAAAAAGTAGGCTATTATGTCTTGCCTGCGCCTAGCTGCTATGCAGTACATTTTACTTGAAGAGAAGCATTTGTGTCTTTTCCCTTTCTCTGGTGCCTGGAAAAAAATCAGAAATATTAGACAATGTACAATTCTATGCATGTTTATATTTTACTAATAAACATCTCTGTAAATAGAGCCAGTCAAAATTTTTCAGAATTTCAACAAAAGTGTTAGTTGCAATTTTGACCATCCCTCCCCCCCAAAAAAGCAAAAGACACAAGAAAAATTAGACAGTGTGCTTATGAGGGGATCTTCTCTGCTCCCTGCTGGAGGGATCAGTGCCTGACACTCCCTGCCCAAGGAAAATCCACCCAGACTGGGCAACCGATGAGTCAGTCCTCCAGAGGCTAGAAGGGTCAGGAGGAAATACTGACCAATTAAGAACCAGCAGGCCAGTTGAGAAGACTTGCCTGCTTTTGCTCAGGGGCAGAGCTGGATGAAGCTGGGACAGAGGAGAAACTCCTCAGGGTTAACCTAGAACCCAGGCCAGGGTCTTGCCCTAAGCGCTTGTATTTTGAAGGTTTTTTCCCCCCTCTTTGTTTAAAGTTAGTGACTGCAAATCCCGAGTCATTATTTTGTTACTTGATTGTTTAGAGACTGATGCCAAGTTTACAGCGTAGGCTGCCCTCCCCCGAGCAGTCAGCCAAACGGACTGGCTAAAATGGGGAACAGACTAAGATTCAGGAACACACGGTCCTGAAGGGGGCACTGCTGAGCATCCCTACCTCCCACAGTGCTGTATCCCTAGAGCAAAAATATGAGGTGTAAATTCAAGACTGGATGGGATTATGAAGTCTTGTGGCAAATCTTCATGATGCACATTGGAACCAATTATTCAGCATTACATGGAACTAAACAGATTATAGATGATTTCAAAGACCTCAGAAGGGAGCTGAGGAAGAGGAAAGTCCAAATGGTCTTCTTAGAGTTCCTTCTGGTACCAATACATGAGGGAAGGGAGAAAGCAGAAAATACTAGAGGTGAACCACTGGCTACGTGACTGGTGTGAAGCTGAAGGTTTAGGTGTTGTGGAACATTGGGCCACATTCCAGTGGGAGAGGGGGCTGTATGACTGGGACGGCCTGCACCTCACAGATGCGGGGCAAATCTTCTCAGTTACACACTAGCTGAAGCAGCCAGGAGAGCGTTAAACGTGCTACAAAGGCGAATGTGATACAAACTCAAGCTCACCCTGTCATGAACAAATTGAGCTAATGTGACAAAGAATGTGACAAGAAGAGATTTTTTCAGTTGCTCGTGTACCAGTGTGAGGAGTCTAGGTAACAAGCAAGAGGAACTGGAAATTCTCATTGATGAGAAGAAATTTGTTATAATTGGCACTACTGAAACAGGGTGGAATGATTTGCATGATTAGACTATTCTATTAAAGACATCATTTCCTTTTTAAGAGTTATTGATAACTCAGAAGAGCAGGATCTTGAACGCATATGGATTAGTACGCCACTAACAAAGCCTATAGGGAGGTATTGATAGGGTTCTGTTAACTTAACTATAACAAAGAGAAAATTCTGGATACTAAAGGGTTCTTTCATCTAGTCAAGAAAGGGATAACAATAGCCAATGCCTGGAGGCTGAAGCTAAACAAATTGAAATCTGAAATTAGACACATGTTTTGAACAGTGAAGATGATTAACTATTGGAACAAACTACCAAGGGAAGTGATGGATTCTCCATCTCTCGAGGTCTACAGATCAGGACTGGATGCCTTTCCAAAACATCTGCTTGAGCCAAACATAGGTTCAACACAGGGGATACTTGGTGAAATTCCAAGTTTTGTGTTATATATGAGGTCAGACTAGATAATCTAGTCGTCTCTTCTGGCCTTAAACTCTATGAATTGATGAAAAAAATGGATAACATTTTTGTAAACTTTTTCATTAGATTTACTTCCTGTTTTTCAACCAGTTCTAAAGCTGGTCAAAGTTGTTCACATTTTTGATAATTTTTCCCATTTTTTTCAACCAGATCTGTATTTAATATTTAGAGCAGATCAGGAAGAATATTGACAAATAAAATTTCTGACCAAAAGTGGTATTATTTTATCAAGAATTTGCATGATCACTTTTACATTTTTCTGCCCAACTGTATAGTGTGTTGGATAATTTTCAGCAATAATATTTTCAGAAGTCAGAATATTTTATCTTTGAAATTTTCCATGAAAATTTGTTTCCCATTCCCCCCCACACACCCCTCAGCTCTAGTAAATATTCTTCAAGTAAACAATTAAATGAACAATCCTGATTTATGGTGTGTTTGTTTTTTGTTTACTTTATATCCAGAATGGGAATACTGGTACCTCAGTGCCATCTGTTAAAAAGTCTGTAGCATGTGGTAATATCATATTAATAGGGAAGCAGTTTCTCACTACAGTACTGTCTGTGGTGTCATATTGTTTGCATACTTCCATTGCTTCCTACTACTTTAGTGTAACACCCATTTACTTGACAAAACATGGTTTATATTGGGGGATATCAGGAAAGGCTTTAGACAGGTGCTTTGTTGACCATGGCAACTATGCAAATTAAGAGCCTGATCCCAAGTTCAATGGGACTTCTTGTGGGATAAGGTTCTATTCAACAAAGTGGTAGCAGAATCTGGACCTATAAAAGAAAGTGAAGATTTTAATAGCCAATAAAACACAGTGAGGCTCTGATGCATTCAGTCACTGCAGCCCATAGCTCTATGTCAGGTGATCTGAATTAATTTTGATATAATTCAGCACCACATGACAACAAATGTAAAGAAACCACACCCTTTTATTATCTGTCTGGATGGCAGGGTCAAAGTTGTGTTTCCTGTAGTCCTGCCAAATACATTGGCTTGTTACATTGGGAAATTCCACTTCTGGAAAACCAAGAATAAAGAGGGTAATAGTTACTATTAAAAACACACACACTTTGCTGCTACCTACACACACACACACACACACACACACACACACACACACACACACACACCTCAAGCATTTCCAGCTATTCTCTGTATACTGCTGCACTGTATGTTTCAGAAGGTCTATTGATAAGACTGCTTATTCAAAGCATATTTGATAGAAAAATGCCAGATTGCTCACTAACATGAGCATTGTTAGTGTTGTATACACACAATAGAGCCCTGTGTCATCACTATTCTAAATGATTCTATGAGAGACAGGGGGACAAATTATGTTCTTAGTGTAAAATTGGACAATCTGGTTTCCTTCATTAGAGCTACTCCACATTTCCACCAGCATCTCCTAGAATAGAATTTAGCCCTGACATTTTAGTCGGTAAATCATCCCATTTACTGTAATAATATGAATAGCTGTTAGGCTGCCTGCTATGGTTGGAACAATCTCCCGCCTTCTTCAGTGACAAGCTGCTCCCTCTTTCATTACAACTTACTTCTTTCACCTAGTCTTTCATTGCTGACTGTCTAGAACTCTGTGTAATTCCATAGTCCTGGCTGGGTCAAACATGAGATTCTTGGCCCTAAAACATAAACTTCTACACTGCCTAAGCTAAAAGATCAAGCTCATCAACCTTTATGTGTGGCCCATGGGTTACATCTGCTCCCAATCCCAATCCTCATTCTTGCTTCTAATTGTATAGCTCCCATGTAAGTGAAGACAGGGACTTGACTAAATTATGGGTCAGTTATTCAGCTGGTGTAAATGGGCTCCACTGACTTCATTGATTTACTCCTGCTGATCATCTGGTCCTATGTCATATATATAAACAACTAAACAAATTAACTGCTCAAGTTCTGCTTGCTGCTGTCAGTGGGGGTCGCAGTATATTTAATCATCTGTGAATGGTCACACCGCCACTGGGATTTGTGAACATTCATGTTTGCAAATCCTGAGAGTTTTACAGATTTGTACTGGGAACATATTTGTTATCAGGGTGAAATCAAGGGTTCACAGGGACAGGGACAAGATATAGAAATAGGCCCCGCGCCTCACAGCCTGTCACTCAATGCCTTTCTCATATGGCCCTGGTCTCTTTTTCTTGAAGGCATCCTGTCCTATGGCCTTTTGACCTCTCTTCCTCTTACTCTGCTGACTATCTAATCTCTACCTCCCCGAATTTTCTTTCATCCTCTCTTTGTCTCTTCTCCCGTTTTTGCTGTATGTTTTTTTTGTTGTTGTCGCTGCTGTTGCTTTCCCTTTATTCCCCATTCTGCTGCCTCCTGCTTTTGCTCCCCACATCCTTTTTCTCCTCCAATTTTGCGTGTCCCATTTTGCCTCCCCATTTTTGCTGAGCCCTCGCCCATCCCTTTCTCCTTGCCAGGGAAACACTCCTTGCTCTGAATTCTTCCTTTCTAGAGTACCCTAAACTCTCTGCCTCACCACAAATGCCTCCCTAATATTGCATTTACAGAGCCTGACTGTGCTGTTACACACTTTCACTGGCTTAATGCCACCAAATCTGGGATCCCATGAAGCCCAGGTGTTGAGATAATTGCCCTGGCTTTCCCCTCCTGTGAGTGACCTGGTTGTCATTCATTATTCACCATTCATTATCCCTCTGTTAGAAAGTTGCAGTCATCAGATTATGAAGCAAAACATAAATAATTTGACCAACTGTACCCCACAAATAGTGACTAGCATAAGAGGGAGATAAAAATAGGTGTTAGGAGCCCAACTCCCATTGACTTCCAATGTTGGTTGGTTACTTAATTATCCTTTGCGTCTTTGAATGTCTCTTCTGAAATGAACAGGTCACAGCCAACCAACAGGCTGGAAATGATTTGTCTGAACTATGCAAATACTTCTGAATAACAAACATGGCCCTAATGCTACAATTAGGTCTATACTACTGGATCCAACTGTGAGACTGAGGCAGAAATCAGGAATAGTTTGCAAAAAATTCACCAACCAATAAAAGGCCTAACTCCACCCAGTGTTTAGTCTGACAAATACAATTTGAGCAGCTATAATAATGTTAACAAAGTTGAAGCAAAATACTGATATTTGGGAATCAATAAAGTCTGACAGACTAAGTACAACTCTGTAGTAGCAAACTTGAGCTACCTTCAAAAATATTACTTAGGCTGGATTAAGACAAATGGTCCATTTTATTTATGAAGAACAAATGTTTACCGTACGGTAGTCATGTAGTGATTCTGATGATACCGATGCACCAATGTGCTGGCTTTCACGCATATGCAGTGCAGGAGCATGGGAGGGACGGTATGCAAGCCATACCCCTTTTGGAAGTGCTGTGACATCAGTTAGCTAATAAGGGGAGCTCTCAGTAGACAATTCCACAGACTGTTTGCACTAAAATATGCCAACTCTAATAGTGGTGTAGGATACCTGAAAAATTTCCAAGTGTCACTGCCTGAGGGATTCTGGCAACATTTTGCATGAGGGCTTCTGGACATTTTATTGTAAGGCTCACTATATTTGGTATCTTTCTTAAAACCCCAGCTCCCAAAGGCAAGTGTTTTAAGCCAATTTAATGATTTTGGAGCAGTCTGACACGATTTCTGAATGTGTGGGGTTGGCAACACAATAGTGCAGTTGCATGATGCCTTTGAGACAAAACATCATTTCATAGTTATTAGCTATCTCTGGACTGTAACACA
Organism: Mauremys reevesii; assembly: GCF_016161935.1. Taxonomy (NCBI): domain Eukaryota; kingdom Metazoa; phylum Chordata; order Testudines; family Geoemydidae; genus Mauremys; species Mauremys reevesii. The sequence goes on from NC_052632.1 coordinate 71,805,081, forward strand.
ATGCGAAAATGGTACAAAAATTGTGCTTTGCATAAGCATTCATTGCTCTTTCAAGTTCTACTTATTTAAGAACAACTTGTAAATGAAGTCAGAATAAATCCAGTCTCATTGGATAGGTCTAAACCACAAAGAAAAACCCATGATGCCAAGTCTCAGGGCCAAGGTCAATTGACCCAGGCTTGCAAGGCTCAGCCAGCAAGGCTAAAAATACCAGTGTAGACATTCCTCCCAGGCTTCAAGATCTTCCCCCCGGGCTGGGTTTCAGACACCCAGCTAGAGCCCAAACAGGAACGTCTACTCTGCTATTTTTAGTCCTGCAACTTGAGCCCTTTGAGCTCGAATCAATTGACCTAGGCTCTGAGACTTAGTTCTGCAGGTCTTTCTTTGCCGTGTAGACGTAGCCATTAAAGCCTGCCCACATGCTTCGCAGATAACAAATGCATTGCTCTGGTGCTCTGCACCGGATCCTAAATTCCCATATCATAAACTCTAATGGATGGATTCTAATGCCATTATTCATGCTGAACAGTACCGTACTCCAAGGCAATAGGATTACTGGTGACCAATAGTATTTATATTTTACAAGGACAAATGTCTGTCTTCATGCACAGATGTGGATTTCTACCTGTACTGAATATTGTGAGCCTGTGGAAATCAGGCCCTTTATAAGTGAAATCTTCAGGATTTGGTGTGTGGTACAGTGAGACCTGACTCAACAGTGGACGAACTTCTCCCAGGACCATCAGACAAACTGTACATTTTTACTCCTCTAAGCAATGCACATTGGAATTTCCTCCAATCCCTAATAGAAAGGAACTTTGATTTCTTCCAGGCACACATTGTTATGAAGCTGGGGGTTGAGGGGGCGGGGGATCTGACCTTGAAACATAGTCATACTGATAGTATTAAATTACCGAAATGTGTACGTTTCAGTTTATCATCATGACTCACCGTGATAAGATTAGATATAATCATGTAACCTAATTTTCAAGCATCTTGGCACTACTATTTTTTGTGTAGCTCTGGCAGTCAAGCCTCAAGAGAATGGTGAAAGTGGTGATTAAGGCTTTATTTACATTTTCTTTAGACATCAGTGGTATTATATCACGGATGTACATTTTAACCACCTCTCAAGTGCCCTATAGATAATGCGCTGCTTACCCTGAAAAGCTGAACACTGATTGATTGATTCAACAAAGTGGGGGCAGGTGTTTCTGGCATTCTTTTGGGGCCTGATTCAAAGGCTGCAACAGTCAGTGGCAAGACTCTCACGGACTTCAGTGGGTTTTGGACCAGACCCCTTAAGTTTGGATAAGGATCTTCTCCAGTCTCAACGGTCACGCTGGAGAAATGGAGCCCTTGCAGTTCCACCTTATAATCAGTGTCCACATCTCATGATTGTTAATTGCATTGACATTTTTAAAGCCAGTTTGCACAGGTAAAAGGGTTAAGCAGACGTTTATTCTTATAGTCATATAATGATAACAATACCCACGTCTTTAGTAGTAGATTGCAAAGTATCACAATTCCCATTTTACCAATAGGTGCATCAACACCTGCTTAAAGTCACCCAACAGGCTAATAACCAATTCAGGACTAAAACCCAGGTTTCCTGCAGCATAGGCCAGCATGCAAACCACTAAAGCACACTGCCTCTTTTGCAACCAGCTCTCCCATGGCTTGATGATTATGAAAAATTGACATTTCTAGTTGCCTCAACTAACAATTTGCTTTTCATTCAATGTATACTCCCCTTTAGATGTCAGTTACTTTAAAACAGTCAACTCTAATTTTCCCCCTAATCAGGACTATCCCCGCATCAGCATTAACCTCTGAGTTTTTAATACTGAGGGCCTGGGCCTGATTTAACTTACATGTCTGTAAATCAGGAGGAACTCCACTGAACACAACAGAGTCACTGCAGTGCAAAACAGGCATATGTGAGAGGAACACTGAGTCTCCATGAGCCCAGTCTGCCAAACTCCCACTGACCTCACAGGGAGTCCAGCTGCACCCAGGATTGCATAATCAGAACCTTAATTCCTGCCTCCAAGTGGAGAGAGAAAAATTAAAGATTTAGAACAAACAAGGTCATTCAGCAGCAGCTTCAATCCTATCTTTATTTTAATTTTTAAAAAACAAACAAGATGGAAAGACCTGTAAAGTCACTCTATTCATGGCTGTCAATGGAGGAACACACCCTGCAGTACATGCCTTTATCCGGTCTAAATATAAATTATTAAAGTAATGGGGATTCCACAATCCACCAGATCTCACTGTTAGGAAAAATATCCTGACAGCCAGATTAAATTGCCTTTTGTTCACTTTCACGCCATATCGCCTTGCTGTACCTCCTTGGACTGACCCAAGCAATTCTTCCTGCACTTTCAGTCCACGTTCTCCATTCTGGCCAAGCTGCATTCAGGGCAGGACTGGCATGAGGGGAGGGGATGCCAAAGAGGTGATAAGCCCTCCATTGTGACTCACACATCCTGGGGTCACCTGTGCGCTGGTGTAAATAGAAGAGTCTCAGGGCTGCTCTGTTTTATGACAGCTGCCTATAGTGGCAGCTGGGAATTGCTGGGGTATGGACACATGACTTAATGGGGGCCAGGATGGAAGCGGCATGAGAGCGGTTGTAGTGGTTCTACACCCCAGGGGATCCTCCCATGCAAAGGAATTCAGGGGTGCTGGATCTAAGGTGCTGGGGGTACAGCAGCACCCCCTGACTTGAAATAGTTTCCATCATCTACAAGATTTACAATTTGGTTCAATGGTCTTCAGCACCCCCACTACACAAATTGTTCCATCACCCCAGAGGAACTCACCACTCACCAGTTAACCTGGCTTTAAAGCTGCTTTGCACCCCAGGGAGAATCAACCAGTGGCCTTAATGGACCAGATAGCCTGGCCTCTCATGTTTCTACCATTTAGGCATTGGCAGTTGATCATCATATTCCCCCCTAGGTCTTTTATCCAAGCAGGGTGTATTTATTTTAATCTTCCCCCATGAATAAATCCCTGCTCAACTCTAAATCCAAACCTTCCCATTTTCCCCATGGAGTCTTTGGTTTGTTTGTTTGGCCCACCCAATCTTCTTTCAAGAGAAGCAAGTGATCTCTGGCAATTTGCAAGATCGCCTTCCAATTATATTCCTACAGTAAAGCTGGAGCATTAGTTTCACTTATCTTTGGTTAATAGTTCAGCTTATATTCAAACACCCATTAACATAAAATCAACGCAGCAATTTTGCATGAATCCTCTTATCATTAACCCATTTAAAGTGTATACACAGTTCACACTCCAAATTCACTTAATTGTTGACTTAATAACATTAAAAGGCGGTGGTCTTTGACTCATCTGAAGTAATCATTTTGTTTCATGTACCTCCGGGTTTTACAAACTTTGTGTAGAAGTTAACCCTTCAAATCATAATCAGTGTCGGTATTTTATTTCTTTGCTGCAGCAGAGGTGTCCATATGGGAGCAGGGTATCTAGCGAGAGTCCTTTTTATAGAACACTAAACCTTTGGTTTCTTAATCTGTGCCTGTACCTTTTAATGCCACTCTTTTGTTTTAGGGGTAAACAAACCCTTCAGCTTTGTACTATATAAACTGGACCCAGTCTGTTCACAGAGGCTGGCACTGGACTCTCTCCTGCATGTTTGTGTAGAGGGCCAGGATCTCCCCATCTCCATCCTCCAGCTTCCCCGGATCCAGTACTTACATCCGCTGACTTAAGGTGGGGCCTGTAGAGTCAGCCTCCTTCTGCTACCTCTTACAACCTTCCCACAGATTTTTCAGTGGATATCAGGTGGTCACGCTCATGTCAGGCTCTTCAGGAGAATCCACCAGGAATCAGCCTCTGTCCCGTCTCCTTTCAGTTAGAGTCTGCAGGTGCAAGAAGAGCCTATTTTCCCTCTCAGACCTCTGTTAGAGAAACACTCCCTGTTCTGCAACTACAGTGTTTAATGAGTTGACTGGAGCTATTATTATATAGATCCTGAATATGATAGATAGATAGATAGATAGATAGATAGATAGATAGATAGATAGATAGATAGATAGATAGATAGATGGACAATCTATATCATACATAGTGTACACATACATGTAATTTCTAGATGTTACATACAAAAATAATAGTTGCATCAAATTTGTCTATAAAGGAGTCTGCTTTCCTCCATACATTGATTCACCACCCCCTTCGTCACATTCTCTCTTCTCCCCTTTTCTTTCTCTCCTTGTCTTCTAACCAGGTGGAATGATACTGTTTGTACTTCAAGATCTGCTATTGAGAAAAGGCAATTGACAAGCCAGGAGACTTGTGTCTTGCTTTGAAAATGATCAGGTTCAGACTCTTTCTGATTCCATCCGCAATTTGTGACAGTCAGGGGCCTTTCACTGAGCAGGAGCTTCCTGCCAGTTATTCAGGAGCAATCTGGAAGTCCTGCTGCAAGGACACAGGGAGGAGAACAGAAGCATCATACAGCTATCGGGAAATGTGTGTGCAGCTGGCACAGAGGGACCTGCTCTTGCAGCTTCTCTGTGCTCAGATCTC